>NC_135665.1:4433501-5033501 GCF_964188315.1 Podarcis muralis | reverse complement strand
TACTCTATTTAAAGCTTCACAAATACGTGGAGTTAAGGAGAAGAGACAGCAGACACAACCTTCCTTCATGTATTCATTATCTGTTGGTTCCAAACATCTGACTACTCCGAAATGCTTCATGCATCATTAATTTATTGACAGGAGGTACTCGCATAAACGGGTGTGATCTGTAGCACTACATGAAATATTCTTAAGTGGGTCCCTTGCATGAGTGTATTCAAGGGGGCTGGGGAGGGAGCTGCCCCCCATCAAGTAAATAAATAAAAATACTTAACTAAAAATAGAAATTGTAGAAAGATTTTGACAGATTTTTCTGAGCACTTGGGGTCAAAAGAAAGTAATTTAAAACAACTGTTGCTGAGACATTTCATTCCAAATCTGCTAGACAGAGCCAGACAGTGGGTGATGACAGGTGTGTGTCCTGACTCCTGCCCCCCTAAAATAAAACCTGGCTACGCCCATGATTCCTTGTTCATTTGCCTATTTGATTACAGTATACTTCTTCCTGTTAACCCTGCACCATAGCAGACTCAAAAAGAACTGCAGGACTAGCACTGAGGCCAGCACTGAAATGAACCTGGTAGAAGGCTGAAACACACCAACCCTATAAATCCCACCCACTGAGTCACGGGAGGAGCAAAGGTTGCAGCCCATCTCCATTTAGCCAAATTTTTTAAAATAGGAAAAACTCTGTTTTAAAAGAGGAGTTGACAGTCAGAAATAGAGGAGAGAAAATTGTAACAGGAGAGGAAGAAGCAAGAAAACATTGTCTTTAGTGTTGTACAGCATAACTCAGAGGTTCGCAAACTTATTTGGCCTACTGCTCCCTTTTTTAAAAAAATTATTCAGCACCCCCTGAAAATCTATCTTCTTTAATCAAACGAACGGAAAGATGCAGTGACAAATTTGCATTGGCGGACTTGACCACTGATCAGATATAACTTGCATTTTGTGTGTTTATTTGGAAAATAAAGTCATCATTACGACTTTAACTCTGTTACATTGGTAAGCACCATAACACAACAGACGAAACATGTATGAATGGTTTTTCAAAAAACTAGATGAGGAGGTGGACTAGGCCCCAGGACGGGATGGATCGGAGTGAAGCCTGCCAGTTTATCCATCCCAGGGGCCGCAGCCCACCTGCCGTTAGCCAAATAGGCGGGCAAGCTGTGATCTGCTTCCCGAGCCTGGATGAATCTGAAAAGGGTTCACCGAAACCCAGGAAAACCACTCGCCTCCAGCACGACCGAAGGATCCAAGGCAGATGTTGTTGCTGTCCCTCAGCAGTGCTGACGGTAAGCATCATTACACAACAGATGAAACATGTACAAATAGTCTTTTCCAAAATTTTCTTCTATCTTTATGTTTTTACCTCCCCCTTATTTTTATTCAGTGCCCCCCAATCACACCCAAGGCTCCGACTGCCCCTCCGGATGGTTCCAGTGCCCCACAGGGGGCAATATCACCCACTTTAGGAAACACTGGTTTAGCTCATTGTATGGTTTGGCTGTAAAACCATTCCCAGGACTGCAAAAATCCTGGAGAAATAGGAACAAGAGAAATAGCCTGCTTTTAGAAAAGAAAAGAAAAGAAAAGAAAAGAAAAGAAAGAGATCTCTGCTACTAACGGCAGTGTGTTTATAAGGTTGGGGAAGAGTGTTTGAAGACCTTCATAATAAATAAGGGACACAGGTGGTGCTGTGGTCTAAACCATAGAGCCTAGGGCTTGCCGAGCAGAAGGTCGGCGGTTCGAATCCCCGCAACAGGGTGAGCTTCCATTGCTCTGCCCCAGCTTCTCCCACCTAGCAGTTCGAAAACAACACCCTCCCTGCCAACTTTGGCTTTTATTATTATGATGTTTGTCTCTGATTTTTTAAAAAATAAAAAATGTTTTCCCTTTTTTAAAAAAACAAGTTTTCACGCTTCTTTCTTCCTGAACGCTTTACAGTTTTCCCTTCTTAAATTTCACCAGGGACCTACAAATCAAGTTGCATCTTGCCGATTTGATCGCGGCTTTTTACGCAGCCCGTTGGAAGGCAATGTGTGAGCATCGCTCTCGCTGGGAGGAGGAGAGCTTATTCACCAGCCTTCCCTTACTTTTACTGACAAGGAGATGTGATTAGAATGACCGCCAAGGAAGCTGCCGGCAGGTGGCTGTGAGCTCGTCACAAGGTGCCATTTGCCTTCTCCATTCACGACCTTCATTCCCACAACAGCAACAACAAACAAACAAAAAATATTTGACACTGTGCAATTAGGATGCGAACATTTTTACCGAAGAGGGGGAAGCAGGGAGAAAAAGAGAGAGACAAAAGAATAATACTTGTTTTGCAGCCTCGGTAATTAGTCCTGGAGGATTTCTCCAACTGCTACTGTTGGCAAGGATTGCTCACAAAAAGAGCCACCACTCTTGGTTCTTTGAGCCGACTGTGGAGCCCGCTTCCTGCTTGAAATTCAAATGAGTGCTGCTCTGACCTTTACTGTCACATTTTTATTTTGTAGACAGTTTACAAGGCCTCTCCACCATGCAGGTCATGTTTTAGTTTAAACAGAAATACTCTCGTAGGTGTTAGATGCTAGTTAATGATTACACTGAAATCATTCTAATTAGGCACAGTTGTTCCACGCTGCCCTTTGGGGGCTGCCCCTGTTGTCATATAAAGTATTTTGTAGAAAAATAATTGGTATGAGATCTTCTTTTCCCTCTTTTCCCTCCCACCCCCTTCCCTTTCTTAAACACACACACACACACACACACACACACACACACACACACACTATTGATCTTGCATATACAGTGGTGCCTCGCAAGACGAAATTAATTCGTTCCGCAAGTCTCTTCGTCTTGCGGTTTTTTCGTCTTGCGATGCACGGTTTCCCATAGGAATGCATTGAAAATCAATTAATGCGTTCCTAGGGAAACCGCCTTCAGACCAGGTCCGGGGACAGTCTGTCCCCGGACCTCTTCTGAAGGCTGGGGGGGGGGGGGGAACAAGGGCTTTTCTTCCCACCCCCAGCATTTTAAAAAACCCCGGGACAGCGGAGGACTTCTCCGCTCTCCGAGGCAATTTAAAAGCCCCTGGGAAGGCAGGCAGGGGGGACAAAGACTTTCGCCCCCCGCCCGCCTTCAGAAGGTGTTCCCGCCCCCGCCCCGCTTCGGAACAGCTTTCCGAAGTGGGGCGGCTGGGGCAGGTGTCCCCGCCCCCCCTCCCCACTTCGGAACAGCTTTCCAAAGTGGGGCGGCTGGGGCAGATGTCCCCGCCCCCCCCTCCCCGCTTCGGAACAGCTTTCCGAAGTGGGGCGGCTGGGGCAGATGTCCCCGCCCCCCCTCCCCGCTTCGGAACAGCTTTCCGAAGTGGGGCGGCTGAGGCAGATGTCCCCGCCCCCCCTCCCCGCTTCGGAACAGCTTTCCGAAGTGGGGCGGCTGGGGCAGATGTCCCCGCCCCCCCTCCCCGCTTCGGAACAGCTTTCCGAAGTGGGGCGGCTGGGGCAGGTGTCCCCGCCCCCCCTCCCCGCTTCGGAACAGCTTTCCGAAGTGGGGCGGCTGGGGCAGGTGTCCCCGCCCCCCCTCCCCGCTTCGGAACAGCTTTCCGAAGTGGGGCGGCTGGGGCAGGTGTCCCCGCCCCCCCTCCCCGCTTCGGAACAGCTTTCCGAAGTGGGGCGGCTGGGGCAGATGTCCCCGCCCCCCCTCCCCGCTTCGGAACAGCTTTCCGAAGTGGGGCGGCTGGGGCAGATGTCCCCGCCCCCCCTCCCCGCTTCGGAACAGCTTTCCGAAGTGGGGCGGCTGGGGCAGATGTCCCCGCCCCCCCTCCCCGCTTCGGAACAGCTTTCCGAAGTGGGGCGGCTGGGGCAGGTGTCCCCGCCCCCCCTCCCCGCTTCGGAACAGCTTTCCGAAGTGGGGCGGCTGGGGCAGGTGTCCCCGCCCCCCCTCCCCGCTTCGGAACAGCTTTCCGAAGTGGGGCGGCTGGGGCAGGTGTCCCCGCCCCCCCTCCCCGCTTCGGAACAGCTTTCCGAAGTGGGGCGGCTGGGGCAGGTGTCCCCGCCCCCCCTCCCCGCTTCGGAACAGCTTTCCGAAGTGGGGCGGCTGGGGCAGGTGTCCCCGCCCCCCCTCCCCGCTTCGGAACAGCTTTCCGAAGTGGGGCGGCTGGGGCAGGTGTCCCCGCCCCCCCTCCCCGCTTCGGAACAGCTTTCCGAAGTGGGGCGGCTGGGGCAGGTGTCCCCGCCCCCCCTCCCCGCTTCGGAACAGCTTTCCGAAGTGGGGCGGCTGGGGCAGGTGTCCCCGCCCCCCCTCCCCGCTTCGGAACAGCTTTCCGAAGTGGGGCGGCTGGGGCAGGTGTCCCCGCCCCCCCTCCCCGCTTCGGAACAGCTTTCCGAAGTGGGGCGGCTGGGGCAGGTGTCCCCGCCCCCCCTCCCCGCTTCGGAACAGCTTTCCGAAGTGGGGCGGCTGGGGCAGGTGTCCCCGCCCCCCCTCCCCGCTTCGGAACAGCTTTCCGAAGTGGGGCGGCTGGGGCAGGTGTCCCCGCCCCCCCTCCCCGCTTCGGAACAGCTTTCCGAAGTGGGGCGGCTGGGGCAGGTGTCCCCGCCCCCCCTCCCCGCTTCGGAACAGCTTTCCGAAGTGGGGCGGCTGGGGCAGATGTCCCCGCCCCCCCTCCCCGCTTCGGAACAGCTTTCCGAAGTGGGGCGGCTGGGGCAGATGTCCCCGCCCCCCCTCCCCGCTTCGGAACAGCTTTCCGAAGTGGGGCGGCTGGGGCAGATGTCCCCGCCCCCCCTCCCCGCTTCGGAACAGCTTTCCGAAGTGGGGCGGCTGGGGCAGGTGTCCCCGCCCCCCCTCCCCGCTTCGGAACAGCTTCCCGGGACACGGGGAGATTTTAAAATGCAGGGGGTCGGCAGCGCTTCGCTCCCGACCCCCAGCATTTTAAAACCTCCCCGGGACAGAGACTTCTCTGCTGTCCCTTGGAGATTTTAAAATGCTGGGGGTCGGCAGCGAACGCTTCGCTCCCGCCCGCCAGCACTTTAAGATCGCCCCCGGCAGGCGGGGGGAAGGCAGGCGGGGGGGAGCAAAGACTTTTGCCCCCCGCCGGCCTTCAGAAGAGGTCCTCTTCTGAAGGCCGGCTGTGGGCGAAAGTCTTTGCTCCCGACCGCCAGCATTTCCCTATGGGCTTTCGTCTTGCGATGCAAGCCCATAGGGAAATTCGTCTTGCGAAGCGCCTCCAAAACAGAAAACCCTTTCGTCTTGCGGGTTTTCCGTCTTGCGAGGCATTCGTCTTGCGGGGTACCACTGTATTTGATCTTCAGGATAAGGTGGGCAGTTTCAGTGACAGTCCCTCCCTGGTTTTAAAAAAAGAAAAGGGGAAAGCATAGAAAGCTGAAGAACAGAATGATATATGTGAGATTTATTAACTGCAGCTAGGGAAGAGATGGTGTCATTGTGACTTTTATCTATCCTTTCATGACTCAGTGGGTTTGGAGTCAAAGGAGGAGGAGGAGGAGGAGGAGGAGGAGGGCTTTTCTGCCCAGATGCTTTTTCTCAGGGCACCAACCAGCTTTATGGAGGATACAGATGGAGGATCAGTGCAATTGTTGATGCTTTTTTGCAGCAGTTATATGCATACAGCAGAATAGTGACACATGGAAACATCTCCTGCACCATGTTCTTCCAGCCTAAGAAATGTAAAATTATCTCTCAGCCCCTTGTCTGCCCAGGCTCATCTGCACTGATCCATGGCACCAGGACAAATCTAAGGGACACTATGGCATCATAAGGGACCATTTATACACTATGTTCTATGAAATGGGACTGATTAATTTAGATTTTTAGCACCATGCTTAGATTTTTAGCTGACCAAATCCGCAGGGATCTAAAGAGCAGTGGCGGAGGAAGGAGGGGCATCCCCGGGTGTCATCGCTGAGGGGGGTGACTAAATGACATAAATATGTAAATAATTATAAAAAGTTGGGCTCACTAAACTTTTTAGTTCAGTCAACAAACGTAACGAAACGCATCTGGCACTGGGTGCCACACCGCGGGGCCTGCAGCATGCCTGAGCCACGTGTCTCTCCTGGGAGTGACGTGGTGGCTTGGGCGCCTGCAGGCTCCGCACTGCCTGAAACAGCAGCGTGGGGCTTGTGTCTGGCCACCGCCTCTCCCTCAGCCGCCCTACAGCTGAGGGGGAGGCGTTGGAGAGGCTCCAAGCCGTGCACCCCGCCGACTGCAGGACACACGCACCGCACTCAGCACCCGAGCGGCTAGCTACACCACTGCTAAAGAGGCAACAATTCATCTGAAATAACTAAAAATAGTCAAAATTAAAACCCAGAATGTAGATTTTTTTAAAAAGCTCAGCATTATAAATCCATCCACCCCATTAGCATTAACCTCCACCTCTCAATGCAAATTGAAGGACATCTATTCAAAGGCTATAGGATTTATATAATAATAATAATAATTTATTATTTATACCCCACCCATCTGGCTGAGTTTCCCCAGCCACTCTGGGCGGCTCCCAATCAGTGTTAAAACAGTACAGCGTTATATATTAAAAACTTCCCTGAACAGGGCTGCCTTAAGATGTCTTCTGAATATCAGGTAATTATTTATCTCTTTGACATCTAATGGGAGGGCGTTCCACAGGGCGGGCGCCACTACCGAGAAGGCCCTCTGTCTGGTTCCCTGTAGCCTCACTTCTCGCAATGAGGGAACCGCCAGAAGGCCCTCGGCGCTGGATCTCAGTGTCCGGGCTGAATGATTTAGTCTAGAATATGGTATATGTTCTCCCCACCCCACCCAAAATATGCTCCTATAAGAGCATAGCTCCCTGTTACATGCCATTTTGTCTGGACCAGAGACCTAAAAGTACTGACTGCATTGAAATAATTGTTAACATCAGTGCCTAAAAAGTCAATGAAATTTATGACAGACATTTGCAACAATAGCAAAAACATCTGAAAGTGATATTCTAAAATTATGAAATGCAAAATATCAAGTTTGAATTAACCATTTTTTAAATGGAAAGGTGACACACACATATATACACAACAATACAGAAATATATTTACATTCTGATATTTTGCAAACATTTCACTTGCATGAAATTAAATCTCTCAGTCCTACAATGAGCAAAGAGCACTTGCAGATTTTCCCATTTATTCCTCAAATTTCCCATTTCCCCCAACAATGTCCATTTTTGTCTTTCTGTCTGGATTGGGAGCCTAACTAAGCTCACGGATTCTGACTCTCATAGTACGCTGCTCAAAATGTGATCTTGCCCATGCCATGGACTAAATTTAAGTCATGGAGGCACCCATTTTCTTACAGCCAGGAAAATGTTGAGGAAAGCTCAAATATCCAGAGTTGCTTTCAATTCATACGACAAAGAATAGGAGAAGAAATTTAGCCAATCGACTACAGCTATGATTTCAAGAATGCTGCAACCCATAGCTGTGGTAGTACTTTGCTAACACCTTTATCACTGCCCAAACAAAGCATCAATAATTAAATTCCCATTTATAAAAGACAGGAAATTATTCATGCCATCAGCACTCGCCATCAATAACAGAAGTAAACCTAACTATCTCATTATCCAATTGCAATGTGTGCAGAGAGAACTGCCCACTGTTGACAATAAATATTTGATAAGTGAGGAAATAGGAAGGATAAAGTAAGGATGCACAGAAAGGGCTGCCACAGAAATAGACCCAGATGACTATGGTTTACCCTACTTATACCTCAGCTTATTTTCTTTTTCATTCTAATAGAAAAGTGATCCCAGTTGGGAAGGATGTAAAACCCAGAAGGGTAGCCATCTGCTCTCTCTTTGTGGCAGAACTACCAATCCTTGTACAGATCAAGCTTTTCAGAAAGTAAGCGGGGGGCAGGGGGAGGCCTGGGCTTTTTTTCAGGGGGAACTCACAGGAACTCAATTCCAGCACCTCTCAGGTGGGTGCCATTGCCATTCTAAGAGAATGAGGGAGGTGTCTGTGGTGAGTTCTGGCACCTCTTTTTCTAGAAAAATAATACCGTGTGAAGACAAAAACAAAGCAAAACAAAACAATACCCCACCACTCTGCAACCTTGGATTTTTCCTGTATTGGGACACAGATAGTTGATGATTCAAAATAACAGACTGATGATGTTAATAAATTAGAAACAGATTGCACCACTGTGAGAATGAGAAGCTAGCTCTTCATTTTGCCAGAACAAAGCTTCCTCACAGCTCCCTAGAGCATAGAATAAGGGACATGACAAAGGCTATGGTTCTCTGCTGCAGAATGACAATTTTGTCAGCCCATTCACTAAACAACTGGGAAGATCTAAAGACAGCTGTGGAGTGAATTGTGAGATGGAAAGTGTCAAATCTATACCTTTCCCACATATTTTATATTCAAAGGAGTTATGGATAAACTGAATACCACGCATTGTGAAATTTGCTTAACTTCAGTAGTGGATATTAGAGAACTGAGTTTATTGGAGCCAATGAAAATGTTGCATGTTTTGGGTAAATTATCCTATGCTGGATGTAGCTGATAATAGTTTAACAGTATACAGTGTCATATAATGGAGCGTTTTCTTTAAATTCTAAATAAACTCTATAGCATATAGATTATGCCTGGAACACATTAGCATCATGTTGACAGCATATAAGAAAAGCTGCTTTTAAAAGAATATTAGAAGTTAAGCACAGATACTGAAGACCCAAGGTCATATTCAGGCTTTCAAATCCCTTGCATGACGATGAACACACTAGTTCCACCACTTCTCCTGCCAGCCTTATTGCCCTCCATGGGATGAAAGGCTGAATATCTGCAGAGGGCTGTCTCCTCTACTCAAGTAGGTTTATCACATGACAAGTCATCCATGCTGCTGTTTAATGGAGACAGTAAGCTTCCTGTTCCTCCTGCATTAATTCTGTGTTGTCCGTATGATGTTCTCCTCCAAACCGTGTGCTTTCCACTTCCTCGTACCACATTGTCTCATACCATGGATACTCCGAAAAGGAGAGGGTATGAGCACATCTGGAACAAGGGAGGGGAAGTGTGAGAAGGCAGTGGTTTGGAAGAGAATGTCATTTGGCCAACAGGCAATTGATGGAGTAGGTACAGGAAGCTTACTACCCACGTTAAACTCTAGGACATGGGTAGACAAACTAGGGCCCGGTGCCCAGATCTGGCCCAATCGTCTTCTAAATCTGGCCCGCAGATGGTCCGGGAATCAGCTTGTTTTTACATGAGTAGAATGTGTGCTTTTATTTAAAATGCATCTCTGGGTTATTTGTGGGGCAAAGGAATTCGTTCATTTTTTTGCCAAAATATAGTCTGCTCCCCCCCCCCCTCAAGGTCTGAGGGACAGTGGACCGGCCCCTGCTGAAAAAGTTTGCTTGACTCCTGCTCTAGGAGATGGGAGAGCACTGTTGCACTCATGTCCTGCTAGCAGACTTCTTGCAGACATCTAGTTGGCCACAGTGAGAACAAGATGAAGGAACTAGATGGATCTTTGGCCTCCTCTGACAGGGCTTTTTATGTGCCATTGCTTATGTAAGAGCAAGGTTCTACATCGTGCAGGGAGACTCAATGAGTAGAGGAGTCCACTCACTTCAGGCACTCACTTTCCCAACATGTGGAAAGCAATGCTATCAGGTATAAGGATGGGATGGAAGAGGCAGGACCAACGAGCTCATCCCCAAATGTAATCTTTGGTGGGAGAGAACACCTGAATGGGACTGAGCATGCCAACAGTGTTAAGCGTTGCGTTCTGGCTAACCGTCAGGTTTGGAATAAGATGCTGTGCTGATACTAGAATTGTTTGCTGAAGAGGGAAAATAAATCTTTTTTTTAAAAAAAAAACTGCACTGAATGGGTCTATAAATTATTCACTGGACTTAAGAATCCATTGTAATACAGTAAATAAAACAAATAATTGAAGGCAAACAAACAGCAAGGGTTTTTTTCTTTTAACATGCATACCTGTGCAAATTGTGAGCTGAAAAACAAATAAAAAAGAGTGCAAAATTAGAGGTCTCCTTTCCATTCTATTTTTATATATACAGTATATTGGGGCAGGGGGAGGCTCATCTTCAGGAGGGATAATCTTATTTTTTGATGGATTTCAATTTTCACAAAAGTTGCTATTTCAGTGACATAGGACTATGTGTCAAAGAAGTGGGGGGGGATTGTGAGTTGGGGGGACTCTATGCCTGTGTCCCTTCTAAGTCCTGGATCCAACAATAATTCAATTGTTGGACTAGCCAGGTACTGGCCCTCTAAAGAAAGGTCAAGGTAACAAAGGAAGTGGCTCTCTGCCAGAGGGTAAATGAATGGGGGGGTGGGCTCCTTCAAACGTCTGGTAGTTAGAAAGACAAAAGCCAGAATTTAGGTGTATGAAGTTAGGGTTGCCATATGTCCAATTTTTCCAGGACACACCCTCTTTTTCAGAGTAATAATAATAATAATAATAATAATAATAATAATAATAAATTTTATTTATATCCCGCCCTCCCCAGCCGAAGCCGGGCTCAGAGCAGCTAACAACAGTAATTTCTGTCCTGGCAAATTTTCAAAATTTTGTTAAAAGTCTGGGGTTTTTCTTCTTTTTGTGTGTGTGGAGTTCTCCATCCAAAATCTTCTCCCCCTCCGTCTGTCCCTCACACATGTACACAGAGTCATAAAACACCAGGTGCTCATGCATTCCCTCCTCCACAGCCCAGCCTCACCTGCTGCTTGTGGCACGCGGCCCCCATAGTTTGGTCTCTTCCCTGCCCCCCCCCCGACCTGCTTTGAGCCTTGGGGCTGCAGCTGCAACTCCTCTTGTTTCCCCAATCTTCCTTTTGTTCAGCTGGTTCTTTGAAGCTTTATCTTTCTTTTTTGGTGCTAAATTGGGCCAATCCCATTGAGCGTCCTCTTTTTTGCTCCTCAGAATATGACAACCCTAATTGAAGTAGAAGCTAGAAGCTAGAGTCATCTGTCATGAAGCACCCTTGTTTTTGTTGGATTATAGTGAGTATGTTCCCATACTCACAAGGATCCAGCCCACGTCCAGGCTGCTTCACCACACAGCGACTTCAGGCTCGGAGACATTCACCGGTGCAATAAAATCACTTCACACCCATGCTTCAGGCAGTAAGGTTTATTGCCGGTTTATAGCTTAATGGTCCCGTACATAATTAGTCCATAAATCAGTCACTACCATGCTGCTAGGATGGTCCGCTTCAGAAGATGGTTCTCTCACTCCCAGCAGAGAGAAGAGCAGAGAAAGAAAGAAAAAGTGCAGACCTCTCTCAAAGTCTGATATCAGGTCCCGAAGAGCACTGCGCATTACCTCATGCTCCTGACCTTGAAGCCACCTGCTTCCACATAGTTTACAGAACACAGTGTAGATAAAGAATGAGCAGACACCAATTTCAGTTTCACATACACCAACAGTTTTGCCATCAGGAAAGTCCCATTCCATGAGTCATAGAATCATAGAGTTGGAATAGACCACAAGAGCCATCGAGTCCAACCCCCTGCCAAGCAGGAAACACCATCCATTGGCAGTAGTGGCCAGAAGCACAGTGGGCTGTGCTGCTCTCCTAGCTTCCCCACACAGTGTGTTGCTACCACTTCCTGAGAGAGGGAGGGCCAAGACAACGAGGAGCTCACCACAATGTGGGCAGGGTGGGCAGGAATGTTGGACTTGCTCTGACGCTGCACCCACATCTGCTGAGCTCCCTGCTGCCTGGTCCATTCCCAAACCCTTCCAAAAAGCAGCACACAATGTTCAGAAACAAGGAGAGCAACACAGTCCCACTCATGCCACCCCATCCGCTGCTACTGCATTGGTCTACATTATTTCCCCGGTCCTCCTTCTGGAACACATGGGGAGGAGGTATCTTGTGTTGTGCCAGCTAGAGAGCAAAATGCACCTACTAGAGGAGGAAGATCATCTTCAAAGGTCTGTAGCTTCCTTAGATGAGAAAGATGGAACGGAAAGATTTCCCCCCCCCCCCATGTTATATAAACATTTGACTTTTTAAATCTTAGTGCAAACTCTTCTGCTATACTGCTAACATTTAGATTGACTATTTGGAGGCATCCATGTGTGAGGCAATTGGCATTCAGAAGATAATTCTAGACACAAACACTCCTGCTTTTGATCAGCCGCAGAAATTCTATTTACCTTTTTTACTTTGCTTTGTGCTGCAGATTCACTCAGATAATTTCTCCATACACATCCACACTGTGTAACCATGCACAATCTAATGTGGCATTAGATTTTTTTAAAAAGCAGCAGCTGAGATTCGCGATATTGTTACCATGCTTGCTCGGGAAATGTGTATCTATGTAAATTTGCAAACTATTTCTCTGTGATTAGGGAGTAAGCTTTTCCAGAACATGAATGACTTGGGATAGAGATCTTAGCTCAACTGCTAGGGGAATTTCTCCCCACTTTATGCCTTATCTATTCTGCCAGAAAATAGGCTACTATCTGCCTGGTAGAGCTGGACCAGTAGCTAGCACATTTACAGAAATATACAGCATCAAAGTGCATGTAACTTTCCAAATGTAGACTATGGGCATATGTGAGGAGACAATAGGCAGTCTCCCCTCCCCAGAATAAGCCACACCAAAAAAAACCACACCTGGATGAGTCATATGCCCTTTTCAAAAGTAAGAGTCTAGCACTGGTGGAATACAGGATGCAAAGCAAAATGGGCAGACACTGTTTCCTCATTTGCTTTATTAAAAAGCAGCCAGATTATATGAGACACCCAACACATTATGTCAAATTGTGCACCTTGCAGTCATTTCGGCCAAGAGGTGATCCAGACACACCCATGCTAAAACATCTGAGACATTCTAGACCCAGCTGTAATAATGGTGTGTATATAAATTATAATTCAAAATATATCTTTTATAAATATTTCTATTGTCTCTGGGTTACCAACACAGACATAGGCTTAATACTAAGACTCTAGCAGCTAAATACAGAGACTCCTGGAAAATGTCTATGTAGGATACCCTCCTCCTTTCTCCTTCCCCTGTATCCCACCCCTGTGGGAACTGGAGGAGATTCTTTATAAAGAAGTCAGAAACCCTTCTGATCTACCGCAGATCACCCAGAGCTATAACCAATAGATCCCAATCTACTTTCCACCCCTGTCCTAGAGCAAGCAGATATTCTTACAGCTGTGAGTCACTTCAACAGTAATAATACCCTTGGCTGGTCAGACCAAGCGATGTCATTAGTAATGTGGTCCACATCTGAACTTGCCTCAAGATTTTTTGTGTTTCACATAGAAGATTGCCTGTAATGCTTATTCTCAGCAGAGCTATGCACCTCTCTATGACTTTCTGTTTACTTTTCCTCATCATGCACACACTTAGGTTCAGTATGTTATGTGGAGCTTTCAAGTGAGAGTTTAGGCCTCAGATCACTTTTTTCTTCCACGTTGGCCCAGCCAGTATATGCACAATATTCCCCGTCTTCCTTGATAATAAACTAGTTGATTGTCTAGGTAGTTTGCTCATTCCTGGTGGTTACCTAGCTAGCATTGCAACATCTCAGAAACCTCACATCATAGCTTACCAAAGTCCCACACTCTCCCAAAGCATGTCCCTTGTGATATGGCTTTCGTTTGCAGCAGTTATGTTGAAATCCTCACTCATTGATTACATTCACAGTTAGGTCTCAGTAAGTCTGCCTAACTTACCTTCCAGAAAGTTCTTTCACCCCAACTTGTCTCACAGCAATCCAATGAGAATAAATGATAGATGAACTGTAATTCACTTTGAAATAGTACTGGAAAATAGTATGAGGGTCACTCACTGCCTTTTATTTAAGCCTGGGGCTTAAGAAAAAAGGTGGCCACTTGTAGAATCCCATAAAAATGTAATACATCTGCATTTTTTTGTACATTCCAGTAACTTTCAAGGAGTGCAATGCTTATGTCCTTTGTAGATATTATTTCAGAGGAAAATATATCCTGCATCAAATCCTGAGCAGTTCCTAGGAGTAAATTTGGTGACAGACTGATAAATGTATGGGACTGAAGGATCAGGTTTTCTCCTTATCCATTGCTCCCGTCTGATGACAGCGTCTGAGAGGGCTGCTGTGAAACTTGAGAGTGTCCCTTGGTAACAAAGTTGATGCCCAATTAGGTTTAGAAAGAGTGACAAAGAGTTGATGCCCAATTAGGTTTAGATAAAGCTCTTCTCTGTAAACCTCAATTACCTGTGATGCCTTATGACATTCAGCATTTACAAAGTATAATTACACAATACTGTCTGACATTTAACGTCTATGGATAATTTCAAAGCCTTCTACTTCAAAAGGGCTGCTCATGAGCAACAGTAATCACTTCAATTAGCTTGGCACCATTACAATGTAACAAGACCATTTGACTGCCTATTAGAACCAGCCAAGCTCTTCGAGTGTGTTAATTTAGCAGTCATTGCTAATTTCTGGGCTTTACAACATTTGCATAGGAGAACATAGCCCTTTTAGCCAGAAAAGGAGTTTCACTCTTGTAGCAACTCCCTACCCTAAGAGGGATTTTTATGGTGTTGCTGTTTGCAGCCAGAAATATATTTCCAACAATGTTCTTTGGTAAACAAAATTATCTCATTCCACCCCAGCAGTTGCTGTTTCAAAACTCCAGATCTTGAGTCCAGGTAATTGATATACCTAATGAACTCATTCAGCAGGAGTGAGATCACATGTGGTTTAAAGTAGCACAGTTTCATTGAATTACATGAAATTATCAACTGATTCCATTAAAATCAGTGGTCTGTCCTGCATATCATACTACGAGTCACGCTGAAATGACTGAAGAAGGGACCATTGGATATAGCCTTGGCTTTGGATGTGAAAGGCAGAGGGTGGTGGTCCTAGCACAACATCACCATGGTTTTTGCAGGTGTCTCACTGTCTCTCAGCTTGCTCCTCAGCATTTATGACTGAAATAATAACAGTGCCAACTTGGTCACAAGATACCTTGAACAACAACAGAAATTCACTCATTCTATACTAATGTTAAAATAAAATGAAATAAAGTAGTTTCCAAAGGATCCAGTAGTGTAAGAAGGGGGCAAGGGAGCAACGCGCCCTGGGCGACACTGGGGCTGCAGGGTGCTGAAGCTGCTGCCTCCCTCCCTGGCTGCCTCTGGGCCCAGCACTGTCCAAAAAAAGTAGCGTGAGGAACGCCACAGCTGGTGTGCACCGGCCTACAGGACACCCCAGCCACCGCCTCCCAGTCCCTCCTGGCCACCCTCCCAACTTGCGGAATACCCTAAAGAGTGGTCCAATTTGCCCTGTATGTAACAGCCCATCTTATTGTTGAAAATAAGGGCTCTTTTGTGTTGCCAGATACTGTAATAAATAGAAGCAGCTGAGGCCGCAATGCCTGCAGGAAAGTCTTCTCTTCCCATTATAGCTTCTGGAGAACATTGATAACACATTTCACACATTCAAACCTACAAAAGTTACATGGAACTTTGTGACCTTTCTAAAAGCGCAAAATCAATAAGCACAAACCAAGAACATGTTTCAGCAGCTAGCTATACTTGTTCCAGATACTTCAGAGCTAGTTTGGGAGTTCACAATTTCGTCAAAAGTCTTATAATTTGGGGCTTTACTTAAATCACTTATTGTAAGCTTGTAGTGCTTAGTGGAGGCTTTAAGCAAGTAGTTTAGGTGTGACTTTAAGGTACTTCTAGTCGGCGGTGATTGGTGGCACTGGAACTGGTGAGGTGACAGGCAGAGGCGCCCAAAGAGCATGGACAGTCAGAGCCAACGACAGTCAGAGCCTCCTAACTCAGATTCTTGTCCCCATCCTCTTCCCTGCTGAGCACTACAAGGCAACACTGAGACTAAGGAGGGGGAAACTGATAGGTAGTTTCTACCACCTGGACTGGATGTAAGTAAGAAGGCAGGCAGTTGGATCTGGCTGAAGACAGACTGAGGTTGGTGGGACGGAGCCCCATTCACCTTAACAGATCACCCTCCACTGTTTCTAGCCATTCTGGTTGCTGACACTCCACAGCAGGGGTCAGCAAACTTTTTCAGCAGGGGGCCAGTCCACTGTCCCTCAGACCTTGTGGGGGGCCGGACTATATTCTGAAGGGGGGTGGAAATGAACAAATTCCTATGCCCCACAAATAACCCAGAGATGCATTTTAAATAAAAGCACACATTCTACTCATGTAAAAACATGCTGATTCCCGAACCGTCTGTGGGCTGGATTTAGAAGGCGATTGGGCCAGATCTGACCCCCGGGTCTTAGTTTGCCTACCCATGCTCCACAGCCTCCAAGCATCATCTGCCAGTAAGGACATGCCCAGCTCCCACTCAGTCACTGCTCAGCACAGCACCACAACACATTCATGTGTTACCCTGTCCTGTTTTTCTCTTAGCTTCCCTGCACAAGCCACATCTGCTTCAGTAACAGCTGGTGCAGTTTCCCAGGATCTGTCTGGAGGATCCCAGCGTTACAAACAGAGATATTTCAAGATGAAGGTGATGGACTATATGGAACTGGCGGAAATGACCGGCAGAATCCGAGACCAGGGAGAAGAGTTGGTGGAAGAAAATTGGAAGAAATTTAAAGACTATCTACAGAAATACTGCAAAATTAATGAATGTTAGAATGATGTTGGATTGAAGTTAAGTGGTTTTTAGCAGTAATGTTATAAAGGAATGTGCAAAAATGGATTGTTAACAGGTGATAATCTAAAGTTATAATATATTAAGATTAAAGATTAGGATAAAAACAAAGAGGGAAAGGATTTGCTGAACCAATAAATTGAACTGGAATACAAAAAAGGGAGGTGTGAGGAGGTCTGGGAAACAAGCAAAGGAAAGATAAGATACAGAAAGATTGAATTGTTTTTAACTGTTTTTATTTTATATTTTCACTTTTTCTTTTTTTTCTTTTTGTAATACTTTGGAAACTTTAATAAATATCTTTTAAAAAAAAAACAGAGATATTTCAATCTAGATGAACAGACCTACTCTGTTACTGACCCACACAAAAAATGAAAAACATTCAACTCTGACTAAGCTATAGGTTCCATTGTATATTATTTGCATATTGAAATAAATATGAAAGCACTTTTACTTTTTAGAATACTTAAAAAGGACAAGATGGTCAGAAATCAAAGCAGTGCAGGAATGTATGAAGTGCTGGTGCTGGTGGAAAGCATCAGCATAAAACAGATTCATCAGCAAAGAGCTTAATGGGGGAAAGGTCATATCTGTTCAATATTGAAAATCTGCTGTAATTTATTCTCTGTGACAATTCTTCCAATCTTTGGGAAGATACAAGTCCCATCAGCAGTGTATTACTACTACCTATATTACCCTTCTGCTGTCTGTTTTCACTTATTGCCTTAAAATAAACTGACTGACCTATGATTGCTCTTTTCAGCATGATTTTCACAGTCATATCCTCATCTCAGGATCCTGAATAATTTGCTTTGTGTGGTGCCTATTTTTATAGTTCTGGAGCCAATATTTACATTCCTGGTGCCTGGCCTCAAATATGGGGAGCATTGTGACAGCACAAGCAGAAGACTGTAGAAATTCATGGGAAGGGTTAGCTGTGATGTAAGCCTAGCAATTACCTCTGCATGTGCACAGAGATCCTGCCAGACCACAGTCAATTCCTATCACCATTGGATTGATGGCAGGGATTCCATGGCACTTGGGAACCATGAATTTTGGCCTGAATTTATTTACTTATTTATTTGCAGTATTTATAGCCTGCTCCTCAGAGAATATTTTTGAGAAGGGAATAAAGTAATAAAAATAATCACGGTTCCCAAGTTCAAAACAAGCAGGCACTGCTGTCGGAATATAAAAGAGAAACCTCAGGACCTCTGATTGACAGGTGGCCATCTCCTAGAAATCAGCTGGATGAAGTCAGGGTCATGAGCCAGTGGAACCTGCAGTCTCATGATTCATCCCTTTGATCCTTATGGGAGGGTCTTAGGATCTCTGGCATGTGACTCATGTGGGCACATGTACTTACTCAGCAGGATCCAGCTTATAAATATGAAAGCCAGGGGACCCAGAAAGGGAGAACCTGGCATAGACCAGGATGGTGCTATGTGTCAACCAGCTCTAGTGGGGATTGTTCACTGCCATGTCCAAGGGCTGTCAGACAGCAGATGGAATGTAAGAATGAAGCAGTCTGGGAAGGGTTTTCTGCTACTTGTATTTAAATGCTCAGCAGTCAGCTTTGCTGAGTCTGAACAGGCTCTAGGTAGGTTTATTGTGCATGTTTAAGTTGAATACTTGCTGTGCAAACTAATAAAACTTACAGCCTTAGCTCCAAAGCATAATTATTGTCTCCAAACCCAAAAGAGCTGCCTTTGGCAGAACATTTGATGTAATCAGCAGGAAATAAGTAAAATAATTCATATTACCATCCAAAGAGCAGGGGTGAGGTATGAAACAATTAAATCCAGAAGCCAGAATACCTCACTGCACCATTGCACAAAGGAAGGTCTCTAAAAATGTGTGTCACATTGCAATCCTAAATGCTGACACTGTGACACATATTGTTAGATGTCTTCCTTTGTGCAATGGTGCAGTGAGGTGATTCCAGTTTCTGGACTTAATTGTTTTATACTTCATCCCTGGTCTTTGGATAGTCTTACTTCTAAGTCCCATGCGGATGATACCCAGCTTTACCTCTCCTTTAAATCGGAACCAGTGAAGGCAATGAAGGTCCTGTGTGTCTGGAGGAGGATGGTGGATGGATGGCAGCTAACAGATTGAGGTTGAATGCTGACAAGACAGAAGAGCTGTACTTGGGACACAGGGGGTGGGGGATTCCCTGGTCCCGAATGGGGTAATTGTGCCCCTGAAGGACCAGGTGCGCAGCCTGGGAGTCATTTTAGACTTACAGCTGTCCATGGAGGCGCAGGTCAATTCTGTGTCCAGGGCAGCTGTTTATCAGCTCCATCTGGTACACAGGCTGAGACCCTACCTGCCTGTGGACTGTCTCGCCAGAGTGTTGCATGCTCTGGTTATCTCCCGCTTGAACTACTGAAATGTGTTCTATGTGGGGCTACCTTTGAAGATGACTCTGAAACTACAACTAATCCAGAATGCGGCAGCCAAACTGGTGACCAGGAGCAGCCACTAGGACCATATACTGTAACACCAGTCCTGAAAGACCTGCATTAGCTCCCAGTACATTTCCGAGCACAATTCAAAGTGTTGGTGCTGACCTTTAAAGCTGTAAACAGCCTCAGCCCAGTATACCTGAAGGAGCGTCTCCACCCCCATTGTTCAGCCTGGACGCTGAGGTCCAGCTCCGAGGGCCTTCTGGCAGTTCCTTCACTGCGAGAAGCGAAGTTATAGGAAACCAGGCAGAGGGCCCTCTTGGTAGTGGTGCCTGTCCTGTGGAATGCCCTCCAATCGGGTGTCAAGGAAATAAACAACCATCTGGTTTTTAAAAGACATCCAAAGGCAGCCCTGTTTAGGAAACTTTTTAATGTTTGATGTCTTATTGTGTTTTTAATATTCTGTCGGGAGTCACCCAGAGTGGCTGGGGAAACCCAGCCAGATGGACGGCATACAAATAAAGCAACAACAACAGCAACAACATTACTTGTTTACCTGGGCAGATTTGCACAAAAGAGCTGTCATCATGCATATGTGTGTGTTTGTGTGTGTGAGTATATTGTGTGTTGCTGCAAGCCATGTTAAGCTGGTGTTTCCTTCCCTTTTCAGCTTTCTGCCTCCTGCACATGTGAGGGCAAGTTTAATTTCTATTTCTAATGCAGCCATTTTGTGCAAGAACAGTTCCATGCAAAGGAGCAGTTTTAAAAGTAAAAAATGGCACATGTGAATGTGACTTCAACAACAACTGGTGGAAAAGGGCTTCCTTTCTTTTGGGCTGATGGAAACAAAATGGAAGTAGGTGGTGTGGCAATAGACAGTGCCACACAGGCAGTGGGTGAAGTCCAACCCCCCACACACACACACACACAATGAACTTCAGTATGTCCCCATTTAGGTAACATGCTATTTTATATTGTAATTTTTTTCACTTATCAAATAATCCACAGATCAGGAAAATCCCAATGGGGGCGGGGAGTGCGCACTGCCACTAGGATGAACGCCACACACAAAAGCATAGACACAAGCAGCTCCAAATCCACATTAAACTCTAATGGAAAAAGGTCCCACACCTCCCACACAGTTATATCCTCTCTTCACAAAAATTCTAAGCCCCCATCTCCCTTTTAGTATCTTCTTCTTTTCTCTTAAACCACCTTCATTTTTACACCTGCATGCTGAAGCCATGATGTTCACCTGACTACATTCATATTTATAGTTGTTGTTCTTCCATCAGTGTGCATGATACTTTGCAAAGAGCAAAAGGACAAGTCTCTGCCCCCAAAGAGTTTACAATCCTAAATTTTACAAAGGGAAAACAGCAGGGAGAAGGGAGGAAAACAGAGGCAGGAAAAAGAGAGAAGTGATGCATTATTTCAATTGCATAGACTTAGTTATAGAAATAAGGGGTCTGCTGTATAAATCAAAATAAACACAACTGGATGTTATAAAGGTATACAGGCTTCACCTACTCAAGTCTCCTCTCCTTTGACAGAAGACTCTTTTTCTTCTTCCTTTTTACATCCTTTTCTCCCACCTGGCTAAGCAATAAAATTTGTACCTGCTTAATCCCAAATAATACAGAGGGAATAGCTGAGAATGGAATAAAAATGGATGCCTGGGGATGAGTAAGCCTCACAACATCCTTGTCACTCTACAATAAGCAGCTGTTACTTCCAGTCTTATTGCACATCTGTTCAGCAGCTGGCAGATATCATGAGTGAGTTGAGTCAAAGGCAGAGGGGGGAGCGTCAGGGAAGGCTAAGGCACCTTTCCTTGCCTTTAAACTTGCCACCTCTTCCTGAGGGGTGGGGAGAAGAGTCCTAACATGTAGGGGTGTGAATTAATTTGCCAGCCTAAAATTGCCAGTGGCCTCATATTGAGGTGGGGCTGAAGGAAACACTCTGACTCAGAGTCTGCTTAAAGCCTTGCAGCAGCAGCAGCAGCAGCAGGCAAAAGAGGATAGTGACTCCTGCCTGAAGGGCTGATTTGATCAGCTGGAACATGATCTACAGTGACAAGGCAGCGATGCACAAGTGCCAGAACTTTTTAAAATCAGAACCTCCCCACACTTCGTGAGTGCTTTTTAAACATCTAGAGGCTAAGTGCAGTGCTGGGGTGGGGAAAGAACCAACATCGCGTAATCTACAGCACTGCCATCCCCCTCCTACTTAGGCAAGGGCTTAAGAGAAAACACCCACCGTGAAGATTTATGTGCCTGTGTGTGCACACAGACACACATGCATGTGCATGGACTTGCACGCTGTGTGGGCCTCTGTGTGCAGGCAAGAGGGCCAAGAAAGGAAGCAAGGAAAGTCAAGCGCCTAATAAAATATACATGAAGGGGAACCCATTTAATTTAATCACCATAAGTAAGTTGTAAAATCACTTCATCACTTCATGTCAGATAAAATATTCAATGGCTTTGCCAACCCTCTCCTGTTCTTTCAGCTGAGGAGACACAGAGTATCTTTGTCAGCAGAGGCAGCTGCTCAAGGGGCTGCAACGAGACCTGCCATCTGTCTGGATCTGATCAGCTCCACTCCGACTCAGGCGAGAATCTTCCATGTGAGCAAAATGCTGAAAGAGGAGGAGGTGGGGTGGGTGAAACGCTCAAGCTCTGCACCAAGACTAGCAAGGGCTTCTTCTTTTCAAGGCCACAGCTACTCTCTCTCTCTCTCTCTCTCTCTCTCTCTCTCTCTCTCTCTCTCACACACACACACACACACACACACACACACTTATAGCTAGACTGTAATGACAGCATCAAACAGCACTTCAGACAAGTTTGTTCTGGATCTCAAACGGGTGCAGTTAACCACCCAAACCATCTATTTGTTACAGTGACTAACAAAACAGAAATTTTAAATTTTTATAGAAAATATTTCGGCTTCTCCCTTCATCTGTTGCTTTGATAAGAACGATGCTGTTTTGGATTGTACCAGTATCACTTAACCGCGTAGAATGACAGCCTTCTGAAGCTGGATTCCATCCTCAAGCTCTGCAACTTCCACTTTAGAAACAGCCTCATTTTTTATCAGAGGAGCTGCTGAAAGTGGAAGCCAAATTGTTTTCCTATAAGAATTTAAAATTTCCATTTTGTTACGACATTGAAGCGCGTGTGCACACACACACACATGCACACGCAGAGTATTTCTTACTATATAATATTTTTGTAAGAAAAAATGTCATCATGATTCAGTTCACATGGCCACTGCAAAATACAGGATGAAGACAAACATAGTGGTTGCCCACCTCAGCCAGCAGAGGCTGGTGAGAGAGTGGGTGGCCGGGTGGCAGAGCAGCTGACATAAGCCTTGGTGTCTGGCAGGTAGAGCAGTGGAGGAGAGCAGCAAGAAGAATGGGCAAAATGAAGCTATTGGCCTGGCCATGTATTTTCACTTGCACCAGGGGCAGGGAAGGTTACTGGTGAGCTGAAAGAGTCAGTGGACTCAGCTGTACAACTGCAAATAAAACATTTTAAGGGTGTTGTAAAGTGCATTGTACAAATGTGTCACTAGATGGCGATGGTGAACGATGGCAAATTCAATATATTTTTCAAAACGTTTTTTAAAAAAGCATTTTCACAGCGTTTTTTATATGTGTCTAGATTCCACCAGTGCGTCAGTGGTGCCAGTGAGTAATATGGAAACAGGTACCACCCTGCCTTCAATCCATTGGTCTATGCTTCTCAGGGCCAAACTGTAAAATGAATAGTATGCAGCTACACCTGCATTTTTACTGCAGTTCATTACAGGTGCCGGAGGGCTGTTGTTGTCTGGACTGCAGCACATGGACAGGGCAGGATGATCCCTCCCCTCCCCAACCATGAGCCAAATGAAAATCAACCCCCTGCCCTCTGTCTGGTGCAGCTATAAAACAAGACCTTTCGGGACTGATTCCAGACAGAATTAAGAATTGTAAGACACTCTAAGCTGCAAAAAACAACAGACAGGGATTTACTGTGGAGAGCTAACGTGACATTATGATCAAGGTATCATCAGAGCACCACAGTAAATTGAACCTCATGGGACACTCCGTTGCAAAAGGGTGTTGTAGCCTTGTGGTTCTGGGCTGTCTGCTGGAGCTGTTCTGTTCCCATGTGCCGCTGCAAAGCCAGAAGAGAGACTGGAAGTGGTAATAGCTGTTACTCAAATGAGAACTGCCCTCATTCTCAGCCTATACTTCAGAGAGCAGGGGAGAAGCTATTGCCATCTCCTGCCTCCTTTGCTCAAAGTTATCATTATCCGGCCCTCTGAGAGTTGGATTCATACATGTGAAACTTTGGTGACACTGACCTGAAGTCTGAGGGAGAATTAGCCTCCAAATTACTAGATACTTGGAGCTCCACACTTTCATTTCCTTTGAGAATTATACCCACTTTATGAGATCTGCCTGCCTATTCCTTTGGCATAACATCTATAATAGCTCATCTTCTGTTATTTCTTCTCTGTGGTATTCCGGGGAACAGTATTCAACATGCCAGTCCGTTTTTCACTTTTAATTTTTTTGCAGCAATTCTTTTCTATCTCCTTAAAACCAAGCAATCCAACATATTTCATGCTGAGCAAGGTGTGTGTCCTTAGCTCACTCCGTGTGTGTCTCTCAGACAATGCAAAAGAGTCTATGGATGTTGTTTTCATTGTTGTTGTCCGCATCAGCAACATCTTCTGGTTTATGAGCTAGGTCTTCCCATGTTCAAAACAGAAACTGTAAAGTACTTTAAAAAATGGAAAGAGTTATAGCAGTTGGTGCTATTGTTGTTAGGAGTCATTCTGCAAACAAACAGAAAAGATGATTGTAACTTTAAGAACTGTTTCTGTGAGTTCTGGGTGTGGTTTTCTGGGCTGATTAGGTACAGATGATGAGTACAAAAGGAGGAGAAGTTGCAGTTTGAATTTGCCTGCAAAAGAGAACACCCACATGCTTTGTGTTTGTAAGGTTGTAAATAAAACACTTGCTTGAGTATTTTACACCTGTCTCACGGTTCTGTCATCTGCTGCCAGGAAGATACAGCTCCAAGAATTGTGTGCTCTTGTGATGTGGTGATCATGTTGTCCCAAGTCTTCCCCACCCGCTCACCCCTGCTCACCTCTTCATTGTGCACCCAGCGATGTGAGGCTCTCATTATGCCTCATTTTGAGAAAGGGCTGAAAGGGGTTCTCCCTCAGAGCCAGGAAATCTGGGTGAAGGGTCCAGGAGAATGCCTGCACCACCACCACCATTTGCTACAGCAGCTAGAAAGACTTTGTGAACTTAGAATTATAACTTATTCTAAAATTGTAGCTAGAGAAGATTACATTCTAGAGTGGTCTGAGATTATGTGCAGCAAAAAAAAAAAAGTGCCAGCTTCCATGAATTGTAGGTTTGCCTCCAAATGTTGCAGCAAATACTGGATAGTTGACTATGGACAGGCAACAGATTTAAAGGTATGTTGATTTTGATGGAGAAGGGATTTAATTAGGGGGGAATCAGAAAGACTTCAGGACCTTAACTCTTCCTGAATGTTGTCCTATCATCACATTCGTGTGTGTGTGTGTGTGTGTGTGTGTGTGTGTGTGTGTGTGTGTGTTTTCTTTATCTGATTTTTTCAAGCCATCAACACAATAAAAACCAAAACAGGACACATGAACAACCCTTATAGCACACCCAAAACATTACAAAGTACATATTTTGTATACAGCCTTTCATTGATCTGAGAAAGGGCTATCTTGTTAACAGACATATTCTGGAACAGAAACCAAATTTTTTAAGTTTTAAAACACTTTCTAAGCTGCCACAGCAAAAGTCAGCAAATTTGTAGTCATTTTCCTGGCCTCCTTGCCCAGAATGACTGGCTCTGAAGAAGGAGCCCCTCTGCCCTTTCTCAAAGTGAGACAAGGCAGGGAGGAGTTGGTGGTTGGTGTTGATGGTGGTGGTGAAGAAGACACCCACTCTGCCAACTCTAATGCTGCAGCAAAAAGAGGAAACTTTTCTTTAAGTAAAAGATGGGCCGCCAGAGAGTAAGATGAGGAGGGGTGGTATTGTAGTAGGGGCATCACTGGCAAAAAAAGGAGGGAGCAGCTATGGTGGGGGGAAGAGGAGGAGGAGGAGGACCATGGTAGGCAACACAATCCTTTGCACCAGTCCTGGATACTGTTGTGAAACTGAGGGGTTTAAATCCAACTTTCCTACCTGAAACCACCACCCCCCGTCCATCATTCCATTAAGCCCAAGTCAATTTGATAAAGAAACCCACCATAGTATATTATCCTTTTTTCCTAATCACGCTCCTCAGAAAGATTCATGCTATGACACTATGCAGTACAATTTGAAGGAGGAGAAAGATTTTCTGTTAGTAAATTCTCCATCCAAATTCTGAAATCAATATTGGCAGAGCCAATTACAGGAACTGCTCTGAAAAAAATAACTACAGTATTGCTGAATTGTGCATTTTTAAATTTTTGCTGTTTTATTTCATTAGACTTAAACCTGAGATGTTCTTGACCATGTAGTTATGAACTTTCAAGTTATTTATTTGTGGCCTTATTTCTGCTTGTCTGCTATCCTTTTAATTCACTCTCCCCTTTTCCTTTTTTTTTTAAGGGGACAATCTAGCTTTAAAAGAATTCATCCACCTAAAATGGACAGCTAGATTTCACTTTCCTGTGAGAAATTATTCATATACAAGAAGCAGCCCCTCCTCACCTCTTATCAAGAGCTGGAAACTCTTCATCTCAAACAAATTGCTTTCCTGGCATCAAAGATGCTGGATTTGCTAAGGTCAATACACTTAAATGTTCTGTAATGGCACCTAGAGCTTAGATTCAATTGCTTCCTGAAAAAAAGCATAGACAAAGTATTCATCTTTTTAGTCGTGAGCAATGCTGCTAGAAAAAGTAAAATACACAGAGCCTCTTTCGAAAGGTTGTGTGGTCACCAGCAGTGCTTTTTTCCTAGAAAAATAGGTGCCGGTACTCACCATGAAGTTGTTACAGTAAGTGCCACACATTTTAACAACAACAAAAAATGTGCCATTACTGCTTACTCTTGAGTACCCCCTGGAAAAAAGCACTGGTCGCCAGGTATAAAATGTCTGATATGGGTGGCAAAAGACATAAGCTAAAATACCAGGACGGCTACAGAATCACCAGAAAAGCTGCCAACACATGGAGGGAAGAAACCAGGATCCCACCTGCTGCCCCTCTCTGCCATTCATGTGCTGAAGTGAAGCAGGAGTGGCTCGTGTAGAGGGGAGGTTCTGCACACCCGCATTCCCATCAGCCACACTGCTGTGTTTGTAGGGAGAGGTAAGCTGCCAATCAGGATCCCACAACAGGCACAGCACATACTCACTTCATGCATTGCATGTGTGTAGGTCACCGGTTGCCAACCTTTTGGGGCCCATGAGCACATCTGCAAACCAGAAAAACTGTTGTGGGCCCCACAGCCAAGCACACAGCAACCTAGCCGATTGCCTACAGCAATGATTCTTGACCATTCCAAGCCTTGGCCAACCTAACCAGTTTCCTTCAAGGCCAGCGTACCTCTGCCTGAAACCCTGGAGAGCCACTGCCAGTCAGTGTCAACAGTGCTAGATACACCAATGGACTGATTTGGTATAAGGCAGCTTCAGGTGTCCCTATAATCTCTGGTGTCTATCTAGAAATTAAG
The DNA here is from genome assembly GCF_964188315.1 of Podarcis muralis. NCBI lineage: Eukaryota > Metazoa > Chordata > Lepidosauria > Squamata > Lacertidae > Podarcis > Podarcis muralis. Next base: position 5,006,744 of record NC_135665.1, on the reverse strand, counting down.
CCCTGGGACTAAGTCCTCCTGTGTCAATGGGACTACTCCCAGGAAGGCAACTAGAGAACTGAGAACAGAGAACTGCCATTTCTCCAAGTGCTTTACATAACAGAAGTGCACCAGGAGAGGCGGCTAAAGGCCGCCACTTTAAGAACATCATAAAAACATAAGAAGCGCCTGTTAGATCAGGCCAGCCCAGTATTCTGCTCTCACAGTGGCCACCAGATGCCTGCAGGAAACCTGCAAGAAGGATTTGAGCACAAGAGCACTTTTGTGGTTTCCACCAACTTGTAAAATCCTTTATACACTGTCCTATCCATGAGAAATATTCTCTGGCTTTTCATCAAATCACGCAAAGAAAAAACAACACAGGGAGGCAAAAGTCACCACCCCCAAACTGTACTGAGAATGACCTGGCCCACCACCCAGACAGACAATTAACATGCCCACACTTGCCAAGTTACTCTCTCACAAAGAAACCTGCTGCCTGTCACCTTGTATTCTTGAAAGCGGGGAGAAAGCAGCTGGGCAGCCGCTTGTACACACTGTATGACAGCACCCTCTCCAGAGGCCTGCTATTATTACAGCCTGCACCTCTCCTCATGTTGAATTAACTTGTTCTGACTGTGTGACAGTTCTGACGACTACAGAGTCTGATGCAAGCGGCTCAGGTCACATGCTGCTGCATGCATGGACTGTCACTAACTGTGCCACTAAAACTAGACAAAACCTTGTCAAGGGAGATAAACTTCTCTGGAGACAGAGGTGACTCAACTCGCAGCACAGTTTGCAAGGTTTTGTTTAGTTCAAGGACAGTATCCACTGACAGGAGAAGACTGGATGTAGGCAGGAAGACACACACATACATACAACTAGATAGATGCAGGGAGGAGGGGAGCGATACATAAAGAAAGGGGGATTTCCATGCAAAAGCAAAGATGCCTACCAGGGATTTGCTGTCAACAAAGCAAGCAAAGGCCAGGAAAATAAAACATCCCAATTTCCAGCAACCCACCCACCCCCTCAGCAAAGCCCTGCCAAGACATATGTCATCCAGAAGGCAGAAAGACCTTCAACTCACCAGTTCTCAGAAATTAAGAAAGCACAGTAAGCTAACATGGATTTACACAAGCACACACCAACATTCCCCACAGGCATTCCAGTCTGCTGAAGGTCAGGCAGTTTTTACTCAAGCCACCTCCATCTTTCAGGGCCCTGGCTGGGGTCCTGTCAGAACCATGTCAGGGAAAATGCTGAACATGTTCCCCCGCCATCACACTCCTTCCCTTCCCTTTTCTTTTTAACTCTCCATCATACATCCAGTTGGAGGTTTTGATTGAAAGCTTGTCTCCCCATTGTTGGGGACACAGCCGGATGGCATTGATGTGCTGACAACATGCTCCCAAGTCTTTCAAATCACTCCAGGCTTGGAAATCATCTTCTGACTGTGTGTTCTGTTCCTATGTGAAATAGATTAGTGATCCCCAACAGCCCATCATAACAACATTATCGCTAATTGAATACATTATGCCAGTCACACTCCAAAGGGAATGCAGTGTATAAAGCTCAGCCCTAGAGGTAACATCTTGAAGTCTGCAATGGCAGAAGTGAAAAAAGGAATTTGCATTGCTATTCCCTGGACTGAACCTCTTATGTGATACTAGAATAACAACGCTAAGGAATCAACCAGTTTCAAAACTTGCTTCTCGGTTAAAAAGAAAAGTGCATGTAGCATTGGAAAACCACCACTGACCAAACGCTCAACCACATGAGGCCCGCATTACTGGTATTATATGCACAAGGCCATGCCGTCAAATTCTGAATTCATAATTCCAACCTGAAACATCTTTGGTTCCAGTCTCAAAACCAACCAACTTTCTCATCTTACCCATAAGCAGACAGCTTTATCATCTTATATATTTAAAATATTTGTATGCAGCAATTTCACAGTGGTGAGCAAACAAATCAAAGCAATATCTAAGAACAAAATGAAATTTAGCAAAACACCCATTTAAAAGCAAACAAACCAATAGACACCTCAGAACACAGAAACAGTAAGTTGGCAACTAAAGACTTTCTGGGGGGTGGAACTTCCAGAATGGCAGGAGGGGGGAAGCTATGTGTTCCTCTGTCCAAAGAGGAAGCTGGGACTGCCACTGAGAGGGCTCAGATCCTCATAGCTGGACATCCGACAGCTTTCCCATGTCATGGAAACTAGATCTTGTCAGGAAACCTTAAAATGCTGGGCAGGGGGGACAGGACTCGTGCAAGACCATAGGAAACTTCCTTATACTGAGTTAGACCCTTGGCTCATCTAACTCCGTGTTTTACTGAGTTCAGCCACTGGTTCATCTAGGTGAGGGCTAGTCAGCAGTGACATTTCTGCATTTTCCACGTGTACAATGGGTGGGAGCAGACTCAGGGTACAGAGGGTGACCAAGACCCACCACGCCAGCCCAGCTGTTGACACTACCAGGTGTACACAGGGCACGGAGGCTCATGGGGCCAAACTGTGCTGCCTGTCCGTGCAGGCCTGACCACCCAGCCCAGTCCTTGGCAGGCAAGTCTCCCTGATGCTGGCCGGGCAGTCATTCTGCAAGGCAGCTGGGGACACGGTAGCAAAGCCAGGCTGGGCTTCGGACCCCAGAGACTCCAGGGTCAGACTGGGTGGGTTGGCAATCCCTGCACCTCAAAACTGTGCGCCCAGGGGTTTGGCCCCCTGCCCCCTGCAAGTCAGTGTGATGTGAGATCCCAGTGTGAGGTCCCTTTGGTGCTGTTAACACAGCGGTTTGACAGGAGGCACAATCCATTGTTTCTTGAGACAGGTAAATGCCAATAACAACAACAACTTTGACCTCCATGACATAGGTTATGAAATAAACCCTACCCAATGGACTATAAAGGTAAAGGTACCCCTGCCCGTACGGGCCAGTCTTGCCAGACTCTAGGGTTGTGCGCCCATCTCAAGAGGCCGGGGGCCAGCGCTGTCCGGAGACACTTCCGGGTCACGTGGCCAGCGTGACAAGCTGCATCTGGCGAGCCAGAACCGCACACGGAAACGCCGTTTACCTTCCCGCTAGTAAGCGGTCCATATTTATCTACTTGCACCCGGGGGTGCTTTCGAACTGCTAGGTTGGCAGGCGCTGGGACCAAACAACAGGAGCGCACCCCGCCGCGGGGATTCGAACGCCGACCTTTCGATCGACAAGCCCTAGGCGCTGAGGCTTTTACCCACAGCGCCACCCGCGTCCCTTACTCAATGGACTATACTGTGGTCTAAACCTCCCTTTCAATCCATTGCAGCCAAAAGAATGGAACTCACCTTGAAACTTATCTGCATGATCTACACAAAGGAAAGTAAGGGGTGTGTGAGCATTTTTCCTGCCAGAGGCAGTTCCCTGTCAAGCACTGATCAGCCCAGCTCCATTAGGATTGTAATGGAAGGGCACTTTCTACTTTAAGGCTTGGCTTCTAGACCCTTAATTATCTTGGTTGCCCAACTCTGCACACATTCCAGCTTGTCAACATCCTTCCTAAATTGTGGTGCCCAGAATTTGACACAGTATTCCAGGGGCGGCCTGACCAAGGCAGAATAGAGTAGGACTATTAATGTATTGAGTTGATGCAGCCTAGAATAGCATTTACTCCCCCCCCCCCCACTGCATTACACTGTTGACTGTGTGTCAGGAGTCCTTGCTTCCTGATCCTCAGACCCTTGGCTTCATGACTCCTTGCTTCCTGATCCTCGGACCCTTGACTCCATGACTCCTGGCTCTCTGACCCTCGGACCCTTGGCTTCTGGACTCCTGACTCCTGTTCCTGCTCCCACCCCACAGTCTTGCCCCCAGTCCCAACGTCCTCCGCCAAGACTTTGCCCGCCCGTAAAGTGGACCATGACACTGTGGTCCACCAAGACCCCTAGATCCCTTTCACAAGTAAGCCAGGTGTCCCCCATCCTATACATGTGCATCTGGTTCTTCCTGCCTAAATGCAGAACCTTACATTTGTCCCTACTGAAATTCATTTTGGTAGCTTCACCCAGTTCTCCAGTCTGTTATCGTCATTTTGAATTCTGATTCTGTCTTCAGCAATGTTAGCTACCCCTCCCAGTTTGGTGTCATCAGCAAATTTGATGAGCACCCCCTCAATTCCTTCATATAAGTCAATTATGAAGATGGTGAAAAACAATGAGCCCAGGACAGAACCCTGGGGCACCCCACTTGTTGCTTTTTTTTCCAGGATGACAAGGAACCATCAATGAGTACTCTTTGGGTTCTGTCGGTCAATCAGCTACAAATTCACCTAACAGTTACCTCATTCAATCCACATCTTACCAGCTTCCTCACAAGAATATCATGGGGGACGTTGTCAAAAGCCTTACTGAAATCAAGATACACTATGTCCACAGCATTTCCCTGATCCACCATTTGTAATTCCACTAAAAAAAGAAAGAAATCAAATTGGTCTGGCATGACTTATTTTTGAGAAGCCCAACGCTGGGTCTTAGTAATCACAACATATTTTTCTAAGTGCTCACAGACTTACTGTTGAATTATCTGTTCTGGAGTTAAATGCTATTCTTTCCTTGCATATAATATAATATTTATTTCTTGGGGGTGAAGGATGTATGTTCCTGGGCTCTTCTCAGCACAAACATATAAATATAACAACAACAACAACTGTGAGAATGATCAAGCACATACTGGAGAGTAAGTTCTATTGAACTTAATGAGACTTAAAAGGTAAAGGTAAAGGTACCCCTGCCCATACGGGCCAGTCTTGACAGACTCTGGGGTTGTGAGCCCATCTCACTCAAGAGGCCGGGGGCCAGCGCTGTCCGAAGACACTTCCGGGTCACGTGGCCAGTGTGACAAAGCTGCATCTGGCGAGCCAGCGCAGCACATGGAAACGCCGTTTACCTTCCCGCTAGTAAGCGGTCCCTATTTATCTACTTGCACCCGGGGGTGCTTTCGAACTGCTAGGTTGGCAGGCGCTGGGACCGAGCAGCGGGAGCGCACCCCGCCGCGGGGATTCGAACCGCCAACCTTTCGATCGGCAAGCCCTAGGCGCTGAGGCTTTTACCCACAGCGCCACCCACGTCCCTAATGAGACTTACTACTGAGTAAAAATGCTTAGGATTGCAGTTACCTGGGAGTAAGTGGATTGGCTACATTTTCCTTCAAAATTACAGGATGGACAAATACAAAGTGCTTTGTATGTCAGCACCACATTTCATTCATTTCGTACACATATTTTATAGCGGATTGTATGCAGCAGTGCCCTCTTTATGTATTCACGTGGTATAAACATGTATGTTGTCCTCTCATCCAAACAGACACACACTCACAGACAGTGAGAGAGAGAACAGACATATTATAAGCAAAAAATAGGCCAAAGTGCTTATCTTGTGAACTTGCCATTTAAATTGTTTAATTATGACAAAAGGGTGAGGAGATCTGATCTCTTCACCACTCAGAGATCAGAGCTTAATCCCTTGAGATGTGGAGAAGGGGGGAAAGGAAAAGGAGAGAAGATAGTTCCAACTCTGCAGTTTTATTTATACCCCACCTGTCTGGGCGACTTTCAGCAAAGTATAAAAAATAATAAAATGTCAAACATTAAAAACGTCCTGACACAGGGCTGCCTTCATATGTCTTCTAAAAGTTGTGTAATTCTTTATCTCCTTGACATCTGACACAGGGAGGCCACACCACTGAGATGGCCCTCTGCCTGGTTCCCTGTAACTTCACTTCCTGCAGTGAGGGAACCGCCAGAAGACCCTGGAAAGAAAAGCCCCAGCCTCCTTCAAGGCAGCTGTATAAAAGTGAAAATCATGTCGCCGGGCAAGAGTGGCTGGACTGATGGCTTGAAATATGTCAGTGCTTTATATTTTAAGTCCTTGATGTTATGGAGTGCTTTAGATATGGCATCTTTGAGTCTATAATGCTCGAAGCGGATGACAATATCACGCGGGGTTTCACCAACTCTGCTTCTGCCTCCAGGAACTCTGTGTGCCCTCTCCATCTGCTATTGACAGTTGGGTATTTATATTCAAGGTAAGTATCCAATCCACCAAGAACTGGGCCATATCTTTCCCTTCCTGGTTTTCTGGCAGGCCTCTGCTTCAAAAAAAATTACATCTGTTTCTGTCTGATTGTTCCTCAAACTTCAGGGCAAGATAGTCTGGGGCCTTATGCAGTAATTGCATTTCAGATTGATTAGTGGTGGCAAGATTCAGTGCTTCGTTTGCAGTTTGAGAAATGCATTTCAGTTGATTCAAAAGGTCATCAAATTTCTGTGCAAGTGATGCCAACATGATGGTCCAGTCATGCTTTAGGGCTTGGAAAATTCTTTCTGTGTAGGCATCTGAGTCAGCCTCCATAACTACTGCCATTTTCCTGCCTTTTTGCGAGAGACTGTTGCCTTTAGCCATATAAGTGAGGCCTTGTCTGAGGCCTCAGATATTGAGCCTTCAATTTGCTCTTTTAAATCAAAATGTGCAAACTTACTTGGAGATCCTTTAAATCATTGAAACGTTACCGTTCCTGGTGTGTACATTTTTTGCTGTTCCAAAGCCTATATGGTTGTCCCTCAATACAATTTTCACCCCGTCATGTTCAGAGACATAAGATTATGGCACCGTTTAGCTTTGCTACACACACCCTTTTTCATTTTTTCATAGATGGAATTATTACAGCATGAATCCTAACAGCAATAGATATTTGAAATATAATTACCGTAACATTGTGTTGTTCCTTCTCCTTTCTCCTAAAATGCGTGGGTGTGCTTTAACTATGAGGAAAAATGTGTGTGTCTCTGAAGCTTATATCCAGAGAAATTAATAGGCTGCAATTCCCTGTTTGTAAAAATAGGTCTATCAAGTAATTTAGTTCATCTGGTTGTTGTGAGGATATCAGAAAGCCAATGTTAAGTACATTGTGTTTTTTAACATGTATGGAAAATACATACCGTTCAAGAAAAATTATCCTTAGTATTTCATATGAGCTACCCTGTACTAACTTGTAAAGTTCCTGGCTGAATCCTGCAATACTTTGATGACCAGTCTTTTAAAATGCCTGTATCTTCTATTACTTTATTTATAGCATATTTTCTGCCAATTAAACAAGGTTCATCAATAGTGCCTCTAATTCATATCAAAGTGCACTTCGTAATTATACTTTCTCAGGATGTGGTCTTAGCATGATAAAAACAATTGGCTGCGTATATAACCTTGGCCTTTTTGTGTGTGTCCAAAGGTTTTGTAATATTCTTTGTTCCATTCCATTCTTTGTCCCATGGAAACTGGAGCTCCTCTCCACAACCTGTTTATTTGGCAATTCATCCTGATTGGCTTGCACAAAGCTTATATACTGTACTATGTTATACTGTACTATGTCTATTCTTTGCTGAACATTTGCTCTGATTTTTTGTGGGGAGGTTATACAGTGGTACCTCAGGTTAAGTACTTAATTCATTCCGGAGGTCTGTACTTAACCTGAAACTGTTCTTAACCTGAAGCACCACTTTAGCTAATGGGGCCTCCTGCTGCTGCCGTGCCGCCGGATCACGATTTCTGTTCTCATCCTGAAGCAAAGTTCTTAACCTAAAGCACTATTTCTGGATTAGCGGACCTGAAGCGTATGTAACCTGAAGCGTATGTAACCTGAGGTACCACTGTATAACAATGAGCTCTCATCCTGAATTATTTGCCCGCTGTTCATATGTCTTCCTATTAATTTTTTGTTCAGTCCACCTTTTTCACTACATTTCCCCCTCACTTACCTAACTGCAGAGAACCACTTCTTAACTGGATTTGCTGCACAAGGCAACAAAACACTTTAATGCACTTTAATCGTATGAACCTAAATTTCTGGTATGCTCTTGATTTCCTCCCACAAAACACTGGCCATCTAGAAGTGACTTTGTTTTCAACATGCCAGTCTGTCTTACCAAGAGTTCTGTTTGCACTAGATAGCCCTTAGGCACAGTGCTGTTCCACACATGCTACAATTAATGCATCATCACATTGGTCAGTAGTACTGATGATCTTGTGGGGAAAGAGACACTTCAATGCAAATGCCTTTATCCTTTCCCAATTACACATTCTCAACAACAAGACACCCAAACAGTTGTGTACAGATGAACCCACTGTGAATGGTGCAGAGGGATCCTCTTAGTCAAATGCCAGAGGAAAACTAGATTTCTTTTCCCTTTGTTATTGTGTAATGTATCATGGAAGGTGAGGGATGTAGCACCCCAACGCAGGTGAAGGTAAGGTATGCAGCACACCTACATAGGTGAAAGGAGTACACATTCCATGAAGGCCATGGGTGTTGGATTTCAATTAAATTAGAATCTTTCGTAGTGTGCACACATACCTGAAAAACAGGGAGTCTGAAAACTCCACCCCTCCATTTCCCCAACACTTTCTCCTGAGAAAAACCTACGGTTTAGCTTTGCACTGAATCGGAAAAAATGACAATCATTTTTATTTGCTTTGTTTCTTAAAATCACACCTTTTACAATCTCTTGCAAAAGCAATACAAGTGACAAAAAGCAAAGAAATAGATTGTGTCCCCCTGATCAAGTTCACAATCTGTAGGAGTATTTCTTGATTTGGTGAGGGTATTTAAATCTCTGCCTGCTAGAGATAGAGATTGGGATGGGGAAAACATTGCTAACAAAATGCACATGTAGAAGACAGGATAGCATCAAACTATCCTGGTTTTTCACAGTAACGGATCACATCTATTCAGAATGTTACATTGCCTTTGCTATTTAGTAGCAGTATATCACCAAAGGAGTCAGATAAAGTCGACATCCTCGTGTTTCACCCACACATATAAAATATTGCGTAAAGTAGACACGTTTGTCTTCAGCCATTTGCTTCAGAGCAGAAAACAAACTGCAAAGTGGATCTCCATTTAAGGCCATACCTCACCCAAGTAAACCCTCATTTAACCTGAGAAACATCCAAACGATGTCTTTCCCTTGCGGCACTTAACACGAGGGCAAGTGAGTAGGGGCTAGTCAATACTTTGTTAGAAAATTTGGTAGTGTGGGTGGGAGGAGAGAGAAAGTTACCAGTCCTGAAGGACAATCATACACACACAGCTACTCCTCCTGCTACCATTTTTGGTTTTCCCTCCTATCAGAGGAAGAAACTGAAAAAGACCGCTGCCCCTTACTATTTCCCAGTTTGGGGTTTGAACCAGTCCCCTCAGCTCATCACCCATATTTGTGTTTCCCCTTATTTAACAGGAAAAAGGATCTGGCAGATCAGTAACTAGCGCTAATGTTTAATGTCTTGAATCACTCATCATAGCCATGAGGTTACCTGTGTGAATGCAATTAATAAAGAAATCTGTCAATGCAGAATTCAGCAGCCAGGCTGCTTACTATGGCAAGATGGTCTGAGCACATAACACCAATACAGGCATGACTACATTGGCTGTTAGTTTTGGGGCCTAACAAAATGCTGGTTTTGACCTATAACGCTTTAGGCAGTTTAGGACCCCAATACCTCAACAACCACATCTCCCCACAGGGACCAACCCAGACCATATATTCTTCATCTGAGACCCTGCTCTGTGTGCCCTGTCCGAGGGAGGTGCAAGGAGTGGCGACATAAGAATGGACCTGCTCTCTCCGGGGTGGCACACCTGGCGCCAACACTATCTGTTTTTAGGCAACAAAGCCAAAACGTTCTTATTCACTCATTCCTATTCACTTTGATTTGGTGTTTTTCTGACAGTGGGCTAAGGTTGAGTTGGATCTGGCTATGTGTGTTATATATCTTATATATATTGGGTGGTTTTACCCTTATTTTTAATGTTCATTTTTGTAAGTTGCTTTGAGTTTCACTTTTGGGGAGGAGCAATTAATTAATAAAATAAATGATAATAATAAAATAACTAATGTGCATGTTTCTGGTATGCGAATAGCAGTGTCAGAGAAGGCTGAGCAGCATTGGGGCCACAGGATGGAGAAAGGGGGTTTCACTTGTCTCAGTCCTGAAAAAAATTGTCTCTTGAAAGTTGCCATTTTCATTGGAGAGGAAGCCTGCATTGGGGGATACTAAGTATCTGCATAGCCCAAACATGCATTTAAATTGCATTTTGGCCCTGAGCAACCTGATAAGATTATATTTTGCCACTTTTTAAAATGAAACTGTGAGAATGAAATACTTTCCAGTTAATTGTATGACAAATTGGGAAAGAAGCAGCTTGAGCTATAAACTAATAAAGTCAGGGTGAAATTAAGTTCTCTTTAAACAAAGAATTATGGCTTCAAGTAAAATCAGTTAGCATTCTATAGGAGGAAAACATGGCGGAATGATCCTCAAGTGTTCCTTTTGCAAGCCTGAAAAAGGACTGGACCAACATTCTAGGTTTACTGGAATAATTGTTAGAAGGTGTACAGTTGCATGCAGTAGGCTCCAGATTCAGTCCTTGCCATCTCCAGTTAAAAGGGTCAAGTAACAAAGGACATGAAAGACTTTTGCAGGAGTCCCTAGACACCCAGCACTAGTAGAAAGTAGATGGGAAACCTGTGCCCATGTGCTGTTTGACTCCAACTTTCATCAACCCCAGCCAGTTTGGCCAACAGTCAGGATGATGGGAATTATAAACAAACAATCTGGAGTAGAAACTTGACCTTGAGCACCTTCCTCTGCTCCTATGCCGTGTGAGAATATGATGTGAAATAACATGGCAAGGGTGGTTGTGGCGTTTGGGTTGTGATGGCTGTTCTACATACAAAACTCTTCCGTTGATTACTGCAGCCATTGGATGAGGAATATGAATGAGTGGGTGCATCTTGAGGACATCCATAGACCCTCCAAGTGTCCCTATTTTCCAGGAATAGTGCTGGATTTACAGATGCCGTCCTGGTTTCTGATTCGATTCCAGAATGTCCTGCTTTTCTTTAGACCATCCCTGTTTTCATCAGATAAATGTTGAAGGGTATGTATTATGTGACCCCTGAGCCAAGGGGATAAATAACTATACAACCTTTAGAAGACATCTGAAGGCAGCCCTGTATAGGGAAGTTTTTTAATGTTTAATGTTTTATTATGTTTTTATATGTGTTGGAAGCTGCCCAGAGTGGCTGGGGCAACCCAGTCAGATGGGTGGGGTATACAGTGGTACCTTGGGTTACAGACCCTTCAGGTTACAGACTCCGCTAACCCAGAAATAGTACCTCAGGTTAAGAACTTTGCTTCAGGGTGAGAACAGAAATCGCGCAGCGGTGGCAGGAGGAGGCCCCATTAGCTAAAGTGGTATCTCAGGTTAAGAACAGTTTCAGATTAAGAACGGACCTCCAGAATGAATTAAGTTCTTAACCTGAGGTACCACTGTATTATTATTATTATTATTATTATTATTATTATTATTATTATTATTATTGAATAGGATGTCCCTATTTTCATTGGAGAAATGTTGGAGGGTCTGCATCCAACAGCTTGCCTTTATCCTCAAAATGACTGGAGAGAGCTGGTACAAGATTGTTGAAGAAAACACAGCATATAACAGCTCTTTCCTTTCTTAAAAGAATCACCGGAATCATCACATGGCAGGAAATGGTGTCATATGATTGAGTCTTAACAGTTGCCTGGGATAACAGAGTCTCTGGGGAAATTGAGATATGAAAGGTTTTGTTTGTATTTAGCTTTTGATGGTTAGCAAGCAAAGGCCTAATGCTTGCATCAGCATGTAGCCAATTCTCCCACTCCCTTCTCGCTCTCCCACTCTCTTCCTTTCAGTTGTCTGATAATGTAACCATTTCCTGTTGTAAACTGACTGAAAAAAGCTTTCTGCAGTCCCCAAGTGCAAATCAATACAAGTCATCGTGATTCATAAAAATAAGACTGTCAACATTATTGTTCAATTATTGCTGTGTTAGAGGAAAGACTCTTCAGGTACTGAACTTATTGCTACTAATATTTATAATCTACACTGAATGATGCTAATGAAGGAGTGGGTGTGCATTAGGCTGAGATGCAATGCTAGCTGATTTATACTGAGTCTAGATCTTATTGCTAATGTTAAATCCATTAAAGTATCTCTTGGATTTGCTTTAATGTACTCCCCTGCACGAAATCATGCTTAAACAAACTCGTTTACTTAGTTTCCAATTATTGGTTGGATATTTGCGTTATTACATCAGGCTGACAAATATGTTTCGGAATAGTTCTGTAGGGAGCACTTCCAACAAAGATGACCACCATACAAGGATGGAAATTTTCAGACTTATTCTGAATTTTCTACGGACATACAGTTGTGCCTTGGAAGTCAAACAGAATCCGTTTCAGAAGTCTGTTTGACTTCCAAAACGTACAGAAATCAAGCATGGCTTCCGATTGGCTGCAGGAAGCTCCTGCAGCCAATCAGAAGCTGCGGAAGCCCCATCGGATGTTCGGCTTCCAAAAATAGTTCACAAGTGGAACACTCACTTCCAGGTTTGCAGTGTTCGGGAGCCAAAATGTTCGAGAACTAAGCTGTTCAAAAACCAAGGTACGATTGTAATAGGTTTTTTAAGGATAGGAAAGAATAACAATCTACACTGTTTTACTCTGGATCAGAAAAACAAGGTATCAGACGGATTTCATCTGGAGGTATACTTCACAAATAGTAAAGAAAAAGATCATATCTGGAGTGCCGTCAATATTTTTCTATACTTTTCCACTTATCTTGAGAAGAATTAGAGAAAACCATCCACACATACCCCTATACTGCAGGGTCAAGTAATGCACAGGTAGATAAACACAAAGGACCCCTGGACAGTTAAGTCCAGCCAAAGGCAACTATGGGGTGCAGCACAGATCTTCAGACCAAGGGAACCAGAATTTGTCCTCAGTTTTTCGGGTCATGTGGCCAGCATGACTAAACCATTTCTGGCACAACGGGTCACCGTGACGAGTGCCAGAGCACATGGAAATGCTATTTACCTTCCCACTGCAGAGGTACCTATTTACCTACTTGCACTGGTGTGCTTTCGAACTGCTTGGCAGTTGTGTGACAGTCAGAGGAGTAGGAGCAGTGTCCCTTTTGGCTCCGGGTCCACACAGGGAACACTACCACCTGATGCCTGTCTGTCATACAGATTTCTGGGGTTCAGGAGCCTGCCTAGTGTAAGTCACATGTTGGCAGGACAATACTTGTGAAGATGGGATGAGCCTCTTTAACAGTTTTGGGCAGACCAGGAGCTTATTGGTTCTGTTGGATTGTGGCCTATGGAGATCAAATATAAACATAGCAGGAGAAAGGAGGTGGGAAGAGGAAATGAGCAAGCAGAAGGAAGAGTGAGAAGTGCTGTTTGAGTGCTCAGGAAGTGTTCATGCCTCAATCTTCCACCCTGCAGAAGTGGTAGATTGTGGTGGCTGTGATCATATTTAGCTTTTATAATAATAATAATTTTTATTTATACCCCACCCTCCCCAGCCAAGGCCGGGCTCAGGGCGGCTAACAAGCAATAATAAAAACAAGTTGAATGAATACAACTTTAAAACAAGATTAAAATACATCAAAATATTGAGACATTAAAATATTAAAATGCAGCCTCATCACAGGAGGAGAAAGGAAAAAGGAAAAAGAAAGAGGGGGAGGGAATCAAATTGGCTCCAAGCCAAAGGCCAGGCGGAACTACTCTGTCTTACAGGCCCTGCGGAAAGAAATCAGATCCTGCAGGGCCCTGGTCTCATGAGGCAGAGCGTTCCACCAGGCCGGAGCCAGTGTTGAAAAGGCCCTGCCCCTGGTTGAGGCTAATCTGACTTCTTTAGGGGCCGGGACCACTAGGTGTTGCTATTTATGGACCTTAGAGGTTACTATGGGACTGTGTGTATGCAGGGACAACTAATCCCTAATGCATCTGGACTCTGATTCTGCAAAGCAAAAGTGGTGACTTTTAGTGCCTAGCCCCCCCCCCCCCGGAGGCTTTCACAGAATACGGGTGTTTGGCCCATGATAGCAATGTGCGGAGCCCAGCCTTGACTCAACTGCATGGAGGAGGTTCTGCTATTAGTAGAGGTAAATGGTGGGGGGAAACCAGGGCAACTACTTTTGAACTTTTGGGGGACCAGAAGATCTCAAGACTGAAGTGGATTCACCGAGGACAAATGCATGCATATAAAATGGATGTGTATGCAGATGAAGGACTGTGCCTTTGACAAAGCTCAAAGCAAAACTAAATTGAAACAAGCAGCGAAATTAGCTGCTAATATATTATCGCATTCCAGCTAGCTTTCCATTGACAGAGATATTGTGTTTGCATGATTTTTTTTTTGGGGGGGGGGACCTTCTGTCCATATTCATCTGTGCTAACCCTTCTACACAATTGTGCAGTTGCAATTTTCATTTTAGCTGAATTCATGTCTGAAGAATATGCCTTAAGAAGAAAGTGGGGGTACACACTGGACAAAGTTACGAAAGCTATTGCTTTGAAGATTTTTTTAAAAAAAAAATTAATAAGAAACAGATATTCAAATGTAAATTGTCAGAATGCTCTCTAACTGGTCCCCTCTTGTCATCTTAGAACTATAATTGTGAGGCTACATATTAAAGTACGGCATTTGCCAATATGTTTCCCTCACATTAGGATAATTTTTATATAATATATTCTTACATTAAAATGTCAGGACAATTACATTTCTCTACCATTTTCCTGGGCTATCCCATTCTTATAAATGTGACTCCTGCCACATTGCAAAACAAAGACAAGTGGGACATGCAACTAAATGTTGCAGCGCATCCTCATCTCTGCTATAGGAGTGCTTATCTTCAGGGTTCCTGCCAGTCACACCATCCTCTAGGATGCTATGAGTTGCAAGGGACTCAAGTAGGCCAAGTCGCTTCTGCTGTCCTGCCCCCCCCCCCCCCCCCGGCAACACACACTGGTTTCCTTTTCCTCAAATACAGAATAGTCTGTGGCTTCTGGAATCCATGAAGCAGTCTTTACAAGACTATTTCATGGTACTCTTCTAAGGAATACGTCCGATAGAAAAATACAAGAGAAGATGAAGAAATTAGAAATGAATGTACTACAGGACTGACAAAATGGGAATCACATTTTGTACATACTGGACTTGGTGGTTAACTGAATAAGCTACATTTTAATATGTTATGTCACAATGTTGGTTTTGACATTATGAGAAGCTGTATCTAATTTTGAGGAGTAGTTTCTAGTAAATAACTTTACAATTGTTATTATACAGCCTATTACATCTACATGTTTTTTCAAGTGGATTTGTGTAATATAGGCATTCTAGTGGTTTTGATTCTGGAATCCAAGCATGCTTAGTTCTCAGTAGACTTTGGGAGGGTGGTTTGCCACCTTTTGGATATTTTTTCATGTTTTGTTGTTCAGTATTCTTCAGGCTTCACCAAGGAAGCTGATACTTCTTTCTTGCTCCTCAGTGCACCCAACCACCTGAGTTCAGTAGTAGAGGGCATGATTATCATATTGAAATATATATGCACCGGAAAAAACATCTTTACTTCTCATGGTTGCATCTCAATTTCACCATGTGGAACTTCATTTTGAAAGTAGCTCATATATAAGTGGGTTGGACTAGATGACCCTTGGGTCCCTTCCAACTCTAAGATTCTATTATTCTAAGCCCTTTAAACCAGATGCTGTGAATCAGCTGCAAATGCTGTTTTCTAAACTTGTAGTAGTAACACATGAGAGATCAGAACTTCCTGCTGCTGCTGCTGCTGCTGCTGCTGGACTCCAACTCCTATCATCCCAGATCATGGTGCCTAAGACTGATGGGAACTGGAGGCCTCAAAAAAACAGAAGGCCGTATGTTCCCCACCCTGCAATAGATGATTAGTTCACTGAGAAATCTGGATACTTTGCTACAAGGCTCCACAGCAACTCCTCATGAACAGCCAATGTGTGCAGATTTCTACACATGGCATGGAGTGTCACATAAGCACATGTTGCTGTGCACTTAGAAGCCAGTGAGCATAATGGATGATAGCACACCATGGGTGTCATGAAATTCAGCCCTCAGTACAGAAAAAAGGGCTCTTTCTCACACTACTTTAAAACGACATAAACATGCTATCAGAAGTTAAGTCTGTGGTTCACAACGCATACTAAATTATTGCTGTTCAGATTACCAAAGTCAAACATCATCACTAGCAAAGAAAGGAATCCTATTTCAGGCACACCAGATGGGTTAATCAATTATTTGTGTAATGCTTACAGCCCTAATGTCTATTTTGGAGAGAAGGCACACAGATTTCAAAACTGCAACCAGAAGCTTGCCCTACAGAAGTCTTCTCTCCAAAATAGACATATGTATTACCCTTCTGGCATTATGTTCTCACTCATCTTGAGACACCGATGTGACTTCCAAGAACATGTACTTCAAAGAACAACAAGAGCAAACCCCCAAGTTACTCCTCTCAAATGTCACTCTTCATTGATGACCTCTGCACTACAGATCGAGTCAGTGCAACATAATGATGGAAGAAGCTTCACCTGTCAAACCACTTCCTGCCACACTGCACTTTTAAAAGAACAGGAGCACTCTTTAGAAACAGAACTAGAAACTCTACTGCTTTTCTTTCTGCCTGTAGGGATCCTGGCTTGGCATTCCCTGTAGTAACAAAACGCCACTTCATCCATCCATCCCCCTCAAGGTCATCCAGCCCCGACCCCTTACAGGGCTGTTTATAGAAGGAGGAGGAGGAGCATAGCAGTGCTTTTACCACCTCAGAGTCAAGGGTGGGGAACCTATGGCCCTCCAGATGTTGTTGGACTCCAAGTCCCATCAAGCCCACCCAGCATACCCAATGGTCAGGGATGAAGGGTGCTGTAGGCCTGCAAGATCTTGAGGGTGACACCCTGTCACTGTATGAGGTATTTGATTACCTCCCCATGTCAGAAACTCTTTGAAAGAAAACATGAAAGAGAAATGAGTTTTGGCTAACCTGATGTGCATTTTCATATTCAAAGGAATGGGGAACACATGACTTTCCAGATATTGCTGGACTCCAGCTCCTATCATCCCCTGTCAGCATAGCCAGTGGTCATGGATGATGGGAGTTGTAGTCCTCCAACACTCTCAAACCATGCACGTTGTTTTGCCACCTGCGTTCTGAAATGGACTATCCTTCACTACTGTAAGGTTGCATTGTCAAGATACAAAGAGGTACCTTTCACTTTAAGAGCTGCACAGACAGAATGCTCCTTGCTCCTTGCACTGGTACTCCTCAGAAGGGAGCAGCTGCAGCTAATGGAACTTTCTCTTCTGTTGAACTCTTAGAGCAGAACTCCATCGATAGATAAAGGAGTCTTCTCAGTCTCTGAATCTGGCAATAATAATACTGTCTATCCACACACACTAGCATTTAAATATATATTCCTTAATTAAAATTAAATTGCACTTCTGCCTACGTTGATAAGGGAAGGTTGATGACTGGAATCTGTCTCTTCTTGGCATTCTTTCAAACAACAGTGCTATATTAATTTTAAATGGTCCCAAGTTCAGTTTGGAGGTCAGCTGAATGGGGAACTTTGAAGGTTTTTGTGGGACAAAGAAATGTGAGGGACCATTTAGCCTTCCATGGCTAGGCCCCGCAAACGAATGACATGTATAATAAAGCTGTTCCCAAGCACAGTTACAATGATTTCTCTCAGCATTTTCCTTTGAAACAAGAAAAAAAAAAGTGAAACCCTCGTATTCCCTATTGAAAGTAATCACGGTTTTACATCCCTCAGTGTTTACATAAAGAGAGCTGTTTATTTAGAATCCTTGGTGATAAGGTCGCCACAAGCGCAGAACTTATTATACATTCCCTTTTCATTTTTGTTGCCTTTTTTGGCAGAGAGGGGGGAGAGGGGGGAAAGTGAGAATTATGTATATTCTATGATAACCCAAAATGACTTATACATAAAAAATACAGACTTTACAGATAAAAAGGATTAGTAGCAGGTAATGCATTTTCCATGAGTGGCTATAGGGCTCTCAGTTCCAGGGCGAACGGGCTGCATACCAATGAACTGATAAAAGTCTTGAGCTGCGGATGGGTAAGGGAGCCTCATGCTTTGCTGGAGATGATTCTTAAAGTTACAATAAATCAGACAGACAGTGTCGGCCTTTGAGGATAAACCTGTGATGGCTTGTTGTGCCTCTTTGAATCGCCTCAGAGGCCCAGGGACTAAAAAGTGCCTGGATGTCACATTAAATCTACCGGGAGGCTAGAGCACTTCAAAGAGGAACGCAATCAGATCTGATGGAAAATACATTTTCTGAAAGCTACTGACAAAAAAGTAATCTTTTGATGTGGATGTTGAATAACAATTGATATTGTCTTTCCTGACATTTTTCATTATTGCCGTCTTATACGGCCTACTTCATGTATTAGAGCAATATTAACTGTTTGACAGGGACAAATCCTCAAAGTATCACATAAGCAATTGTTTCTGAATTGTCTTAGCCCACTGCCTGTAAAACCTGTCCCAATAACTGCCTTTAAATACGATGGTAGGCTTTTTTCCTTGACAGTGTCTGAGCCTTGGCATAATACAATGGAGTCCAGGGGATATTAAAAATGGTTAGGTGGTTGTGAGATGCCATTTGATTGTAAGGGGGAAAGAACAGGACTTTTTTTTAAGGTGACTTTTAATGAGAGAGGTCTATAAGAAGTTTAAGCCTTATTATTCCCACTGCACAATGCACCTTTAATCAAGTATATGTACTCAGAAGTCTCAGATCTGCTGCAATTCTTGCAGCTTAAAGGAAGAAATGGGGAATGTACAAGAGATCTGTGTTATTTATGCAAGGAAATAAAGCAATCTCTGGTTCTACAAAATGCTATGAAATATACCATAGTTACCGTATTTTTCGCACTATAGGACGCACTTTTTCCCCTCCAAAAATGAAGGGGAAATGTGTGTGCGTCCTATGGTGCGAATGCAGGCTTTTGCTGAAGCCTGGAGAGCGAGAGGGGTCCGTGCGCACCGACCCCTCTCGCTCTCCAGGCTTCAGGAAGCTATCCCAAGTCTTGCAAGCCCGGCGGGATGTCCCGCGGGCTCGCAAGGCTTGCGGGCAGCAGCCTGCACCCAAAAGCTGGGGACAGCGGGGAGGCGCAGAGCCGCCACCCCGCTATTCCCCGACCTGATCTGGAGGCTGGCCCCACAAGCTCGGGGGATAGGGGGATGGCGAAGCGCCGCCATCCCGCTATTCCCCGACCTGATCTGGAGGCTGGGGGTGGGAGAAGCAAGCCTGCTTCTCCCCCCCCCCAGCCCCACAACCTCCAGATCAGGTCG
The DNA here is from genome assembly GCF_964188315.1 of Podarcis muralis. NCBI lineage: Eukaryota > Metazoa > Chordata > Lepidosauria > Squamata > Lacertidae > Podarcis > Podarcis muralis. The sequence continues at coordinate 4,987,472 of NC_135665.1, read as the reverse complement.
GGAAATAGCGGGATGGCGGCGCTCCGCCATCCCCACAACCTCCAGATCAGGTCGGGGAATAGCGGGATGGCGGCGCTCCGCCATCCCGCTATTCCCCGACCTGATCTGGAGGCTGGGGGTGGGAGGAGCAAGCCTGCTTCTCCCCCCCCCCAGCCCCACAACTTCCAGATCAGGTCGGGGAATAGCGGGATGGCGGCGCTCCGCCATCCCGCTATTCCCCGACCTGATCTGGAGGCTGGGGGTGGGAGGAGCAAGCCTGCTTCTCCCCCCCCCCCAGCCCCACAACTTCCAGATCAGGTCGGGGAATAGCGGGATGGCGGCGCTCCGCCATCCCGCTATTCCCCGACCTGATCTGGAGGCTGGGGGTGGGAGGAGCAAGCCTGCTTCTCCCCCCCCCCCAGCCCCACAACTTCCAGATCAGGTCGGGGAATAGCGGGATGGCGGCGCTCCGCCATCCCGCTATTCCCCGACCTGATCTGGAGGCTGGGGGTGGGAGGAGCAAGCCTGCTTCTCCCCCCCCCCCAGCCCCACAACTTCCAGATCAGGTCGGGGAATAGCGGGATGGCGGCGCTCCGCCATCCCGCTATTCCCCGACCTGATCTGGAGGCTGGGGGTGGGAGAAGCAAGCCTGCTTCTCCCCCCCACCAGCCCCACAACCTCCAGGCTTCAGGAGAGCCCCACCGCCAGCCCCACAAGCTCGGGGGACAGCGGGAGAGGCGCAGCGCGCCCTTCCCGCTGTCCCCCGACTTGGCTAGAAGGCTGGCGGGGGGAGAAGCCTGCTCCTCCCCGTTGCCAGCCCCGCAAACTCGGGGGACAGCGGCAGGGGCGCAGCGCGCCCTTCCCGCTGTCCCCCGACTTGGTTAGAAGGCTGGCCCAGCCCCGCAAACTCGGGGGACAGCGGGAGAGGCGCAGCGCGCCATCCCGCTGTCTCCCGACATGGTTTGGAGGCTGGCGGAAGGCTTCCTCCTCCCCCAGCCCCGCAAGCTCCCAGAGCGATGCCAAAGCTGCGCGCAGCTTCGGCATGGCTCTGGGTCCCGTTCTGGGGGAGGGGGAAGCTCGGGCTTCCCCGCCCCAGCCCCGCGCCTGGCGGGGGGGGGGATAAATTTTTTTGCCTTTATTTTCCCCCCCCAAATCTAGGTGCGTCCTATGGACCGGTGCGTCCAATAGTCCGAAAAATACGGTAAATCCCAAGATGTTGCTAGAAAGAAATTCAAGCAAATCTTAGGAGCCACATGTCATTTTCAAAGAACTGAATCCCTCCGGGGGTTTGACGTCTTAACCTTCTACTGTAAAGACGTGCAGCTCTATCACAGATATTTATAAATCTAAAATCCCCAATTTTCAGATGACCTTGAGAAAATCTGCAGCTAGAACACCAGCTTTCTAATCAGTTTTCATATAAAGGGGTTAACTGCATTAGCATTAGTTAAGAATCACATGTTCAGAAAACCCTGAAAGAAGAATTACAGAACTGGGATAATAGACTGCTCTCAAGCTTTTGCAAGTTATTATCATTTACATTTTGCTCTTTAGCTAAATGTGTGCGCGCGTGTCCTTCTAAGCTTCTGATTCCATAAAAAAACTATTTTCTGATCTTGGGTTTTTCCCCCCTCATTCTTTTAAGAAATTTTTTTAAAAATAACTGGTGTGGTTAGGTGACACACAAATGTTTTACTTATATATAGCATTGATCCAATTTTCATTCCTATTAGTTGCACCCCTGTTAATTTTTGAGAGTACACATATTATACAAGGAATGCTTCTGAACTATGCCACTTAAGGATGGTTAAATACAGCCTCATTAAAACCAAACAAACAAAAAACCTTGCCTGCACATAGAAAAGTAGCGAGCTGGTTAACAAAAACCTCCATATATCATTGGACTTCAACTACCTTCAGCCACATCCAGCACAGGTAATGGTGAGAGATGGCATGAGTTAAACGACACTTGGAGAGCCACAGGTCAGCCACCACTGCATTATAGGAAGCTGCCTCACACCATCAGTCTACCTGGCTCACGATCGTCCGGCAGCAGCTCTCCAGGTGTCAGGCAGGAGTCCTTCCCAGCTATACCTGGAAGTGACAGTGAGTGAACATAGAATCTTCTGCATGCAGTGCCAAAAAGCAGATATACAGGGATGTTATTTGTGTATAGTAAGGCCGCAACTTACACACATTTAACTTGCGCACATTCAGCTTTATGTGTGTGGAAATAAATGTATGTATGTAGTAGTAGTAGAAGAAGGTTTGGCTTTGATATCCCAATTTATCACTCCCCTAAGGAGTCTCAAAGCGGTTAACATTCTCCTTTCCCTTCCTCCCCCACAACAAACACTCTGTGAGGTGAGTGGGGCTGAGAGACTTCAGAGAAGTGTGACTGGGCCAAAGTCACCCAGCAGCTGCATGTGGAGGAGCGGGGAATCGAACCCGGTTCACCAGATTACGAGTCCACTGCTCTTAACCACTACAGCACACTGTATGTATGTATATATGTATGTGAAAAGGGGGACAGGGTCCCAGGAAGATGACATTGCAATTGAACCAAAATGGGTTTTGACTATACACAATTTTTGCCTCAGACGTAATCCCCAGAAGTAACTCCCCACTCTGTAAATTGCGGACTTACCGTATTTGGTTTTGACAAAGTCCCCCTCCAAAGGCTCCTGAGCAAACTTAGCAGTCATGGGATAAAAGAGCAGGTCCTCTTATCTTTATAGGAAGAAGAGTTGGAGGAATGTAAGACACTAGGTCCACTAAAGATCTACTTGGGGTGGATCTACGAAGGTTGCCATATTTCAAAAAGTGAAAATCCTGACCCAAAAGTTGTTGAACTGTTTTTGTTTGTTTGTTTGTTTTGGGAGGGCCCAAGTTGTTGAGCTCTAAAATTTTAAAGCAATTTTTATGGAAAATTGGGGGAAACTACACTGCCAACATGGGTTGCCTATTTCCACCCAGACACTGCTTCTGACTGCAGTATTCCGGTTATGTCCAGGAAATTCCAGACATATAGCAACACTAAACTAGACACAGGGGGGAAAGGCTATAAATAAGTCAGTTTTTTATCATTACATAAAAAAGAAGAAAAATCTCTATGGAAAACTGTATTTTAAAATTTCCTGCCCCCTGGCGCTATCTGGTATTGCATGCTTATAACGCATTCAAATCGCTGTACAGTGTTACCTTGGTTCTCAAACTTACCGTATTTTTCGCTCTATAACACGCACCTGACCATAACACGCACGTAGTTTTTAGAGGAGGAAAGCAAGAAAAAAATATTCTAAACAAAACAGTGGATGTATGATTTTTGTGGTTCATGCTGTGGCCACAAACGTGATCTGACGGTGAGTTTGGGGTAGCCCAATGCAAAAATCCTGTGGATCCATGTGGATCCATGCTTTGTAACCACGTTTTTGCGCCATTGCAGCCCCATGAAACAGTGGGTGCGTGATTTTTTTGGTGCAGGCTGTAGCCATGGACATTTTATGTGATCTGATGGTGAACCTGGGGTGACCCAGTGCAAAAATCCTGAGGATCCATGTGGATCCGTGCTTTGTAACCACGTTTTAAGTAGGGAGGGAAGGAAAAGCATTCAAGGGACAAGGAGCATGCGTGGGGTGTGTAGAGAAGGATGTGGCTAATGATGCAGGCAAGCGGTTAAAGGGGAGAAGGAACACGCGTGGGGTGTGTAGAGAAGGATGTGGCTAATGATGCAGGAGAGGGATTTAAGGGGAGAAGGAACACGCATGGGGTGTGTAGAGAAGGATGTGGCTAATGATGCAGGCGAGCGGTTAAAGGGGAGAAGGAACACACGTGGGGTGGGTGGAGAAGGATGTGGCTAATGATGCAGGAGAGGGATTTAAGGGGAGAAGGAACACGCGTGGGGTGTGTAGAGAAGGATGTGGCTAATGATGCAGGCGAGCGGTTAAAGGGGAGAAGGAACACGCGTGGGGTGGGTGGAGAAGGATGTGGCTAATGATGCAGGAGAGGGATTTAAGGGGAGAAGGAACACGCATGGGGTGTGTAGAGAAGGATGTGGCTAATGATGCAGGAGAGGGATTTAAGGGGAGAAGGAACACGCGTGGGGTGTGTAGAGAAGGATGTGGCTAATGATGCAGGCGAGCGGTTAAAGGGGAGAAGGAACACGCGTGGGGTGGGTGGAGAAGGATGTGGCTAATGATGCAGGAGAGGGATTTAAGGGGAGAAGGAACACGCTTGGGGTGTGTGGAAAAGGATGTGGCTAATGATGCAGGAGAGGGATTTAAGGGGAGAAGGAGCTCGAGTGGGGTGTGTGGAAAAGGAGCTTTTCGGCGAGCTGAGAGGGGAGGGGGGAGGGAAAGAGCACTGTTGCTTTAAAGGAGCCAACCAGACAGCAGCCACTTACAGCAGTGTAAGCAGCTCCTTTCCTCTCCCACTTTGCTCCTTCTCTCCCTCTTTGCTGCTTTACGCAGCTAATGGCGAATCCCCTGCAACCCAAGTCCTGCTCAGCGGATCAGCTGAGACGCTGGGAGAATCGTAATTTCCCTCTCTCCCTCATCCCGTGCCCTCCTGTCCCCAGCAGCCTTTTAAAAAACTTTTTTACTGGTTTTCACTGCGCTCGTGGCTCAGAGCCCTCCTGTGCCCCGCCGTCCCTCTGCAGCCTCATTGCTCCGTTTAGAGAGCGTTGCTAGCTGAGGCTGCAGCAGCTGTTGCTGGCTACGCGGCGCTTTTCCGGCTCCCTATGGCTCCCGTCTGTTCCTCCTCGCGTGTAAGCGGCTGCTGCCCGCTTTGCTGCCATGGCTCTCCTTCCCTCCCTCCCTCCTCGGCTCCTCCCCCTCCTCCTGGCTGTAAAGCAAGCAAAGCTTGCTTTGCTTGACTGACGGCAGCCATGGATCCAGTCGAGTGCATTCGCTCCTTAACACGCACAGGCATTTTCCCTTACTTTCTAGGAGCAAAAAAGTGCGTGTTTTGGAGCGAAAATTACGGTAATCCGTTCCAGAAGTCTGTTCCAAAACCAAAGCATACCAAAACCAAGGCACACTTTCCCATAAAAAGTAATGCAAAATGGATTAATCCATTCCAGACTTTTAAAAACAACCCCTAAATGAATTTGCTATCTAATGAGACCATTTATCCATAAAATGAATGCAACAATCAATATACTGTACTATAAACTAAATAAGTATTAAGATGATAAAAAATAAAATAATTTTTTTCTCATACCCGCACTGATGATAGTCATTGGCTTTTATCCATTTCCACAGTCACACAATCAATCAATCAGTAGCTGAACTGGGTTCCACACAGTCACAAAAAAAAATTAACCAAAAAAGCCACAAAAATGCCAAACTTAATCTGTTCCGGAAATCCGTTGGACTTCCGAAATGTTCAAAAACCAAGGCACAGCTTCTGATTGGTGCAGGTGCCCCAAAAACAATAGCCGACAACCGCATCTGATGTTAGGCTTCCAAAAAACATTCAAAGACCAGAACACTTACTGGTACTTCCAGGTTTTCAGCGTTTGAGAACCAAGGCATTTGAGTACCAAGGCATTTGAGAACCAAGGTACCATTGTACAGTTGTACCTTGGATCCCAAACGCCCTGCGAGTCGAACACTTTGGCTCCCGAATGCTGCAAAGTGACTGTACCAGTTTGCGAACGTTCTTTGGAACCTGAACATCCAATGGGGCTTCTGCAGCTTCTGACTGGCCGCAGGAGCTGCCTGCAGCCAATTGGAAGCCGCATCTTGGTTTCTGAACGTTTTGGAAGTCGAACGGATTTCCAGAACTGATCCTGTTCGATTTCCGATTATTTTGACAAATGTAGCTGAGTCCTTGGGAAACATGCTTTTTAACTTGCTCATAAATTGTGTTCATACGTTTGCTAATGACTTCAATTTATTCAGCATGGTGAAAACAAAAAGGGATTGTGAAGAGTTCCAAGTGTGACCAGCATGTTGGAGCAATGTCATGCTGTCATCCCAACAACAGTGTAACTAGCATGTGGAGGAGGGAGGTTAAGTCAGTGCTGTGCAGGTGCATCAGCAGAGCCTGGCAAAGGCGTTCCTGGCAATGTGCCTGTACAGCCTCATCTCACCACTGCCCTGTCCCCAAACCATCCCACAAGTGAAGCAACACTTTTGTTGGGAAGGTGGCAGCATGGCAGCATCCCACAGCACTGGTGCTCCTGCTTCACTGTAAACAAAACGATACATACTCAGGTATAAACCCCTCACTTCATACATGTCCTGATGAGGTCTGAGCTGGCAGTGTCCTACAAAGAAAAGGATCTTCTGTTCATAGTAGATGATAATTCAGTGGACAAAGTTGGCCCAATGTGCAGCAGCTGTGAAAAAGGTGAATGCCAGGGCAGGGATTATTAGCAAATGGATTGAAAATGAAACTGCCAGTATCCTAATGCCTTTACAGTCATACCTCATGTTATGTTTGCTTCATGTTACGTTTTTTCAGGTTGCGTCCCACGGCGACCAGGAAGTACCGAAAAGGATTACTTCCAGGTTTTGCCGCTCGCGCATGCACAGAAGTGTTAAATTGTGCTTCGTGCATGCACACAAGCTCCAAATCGCACTGTGCACCTGCGCAGATACGGCGCTTCAGGTTGCAGGCTTTTCATGTTGCGAATGGGCCTTCGGAACGGATCCCATTCACAACCAGAGGTACCACTGTATATAAGTCTACAGTATGACCAAACCTGGAATACTGTAATCCAGAGGTTTTCAACCTTTTTGGGTTCATGGCTCCCTTGACCAACTACATTCTTTCTGCAGCACCCCTAGGGACCTCAGGAGCCCAGTTATATCACCCCTTGCCTGCAGAGCTGACAGCCTCCTCACCTCTCCCCTCTCTTTGGGAGAGAGTCCTCTGGGCAGCCACAGCTCCTGCCCCTGGTCTCTGAGCATCTGAAGCTAAAACTTTCCACTTGCAACCTGAAGTAGCTTTATCACTTGATTTTGCTAACTGGAAACTGGATATTTAGTGCTATTCTGGAGTAAATGGCTACTTGGTTGTAGTCTTCATGCACTTTGTCTTCAAGGAGTTAACATAGCATAACGTTGAACATCTGATGAAGTAGACTCTACTCCACAGAATCTGATGCCATGATAAATTTGTTAGCCTTTAAGGTGCCTCAAGACTCTTTGTTGTCTTTGTGACAAAAGAGTAACACAGCTATGCCTCTAAAAGTCTCTTTAGTTATCTTTTAGGTTTGCAAACCCAAAGATAGCCTGCATGTCAACATATTTCCGAGGTTCTAAGTCACAGCGGGACCTCAGTGCTCCCTTTCTTAATTTCTAGCTAGCTGGGGTAGGCAGATGCGTGCATTCCACCATCACAAACATTTCGGAGATCATGCTTAGAGCATTGGTCTGATCATCCAGAAGATTTCCACCCACCACTCCTTATGCCACCTTTCCTGATGTCCTGCCCTACATCTCATCATTTTCCCTTGAGGCTTCTCTCCAGCCTGACTGAATTGATTCTCCTGGACACTTGACATTATTTTCCATCTCACTAGCATTTATGCCAAATCAGAATCACATTCATCTGGGAATTGGTTTCACACATTACCCAGAGGCAAACCTGTATTTGCAACAAACTATACATTCAACAAAGAAATTCAAGCAATTGCAGATCCCTAATAATCTACATGTATGACACACAGGTTTGCAAGGACATGTTCGTCATGCTCATACTTTACAGGCTGGGTGCCAAGGCCTTCTTACTCTGATGGAAGGACCTTCCTCCAAGAGGTCCAAAAGGAAATATACTAAATTCACACTTATTGAAACAGTGTGTGAGTCAAAATACAGCTATACTTCAGAATTCACATTTATCCAAATTTTGTGATGCAGTTCTATAAACCAAATAAAAATGCCTGACATATTAAGAAATTGATTGTAAAAATGTGTACATTGGTCCAGACTACATACAAAAATGTGTTTATTAAGAGAAATGCACATTAAAATGCTGGTGAATTTTCATAAGAAGTTTTTTTTTAATGTAAATTGCTGCAAAAATGTGAGGAAATAAATTGAAGATTCAAAAAATGAGAAGCTGAGAACAAAGAGTGACAGATCCTTCCATCCTTAACTATGAATTGTCAGCCACCTTGAGTTGGTAAAATTGGTGTACATTTTAAAAATAATTAAAATGTACTTTTAAAAATAATTAAAATGTAATGACTTGCACACAAAATGTCCTGCTGGATGGGTCAAAGGCCCATATAGTCCAGCACCATGTTTTCACAGTGTCCAACCAGATGCTATAAGAAGCCTATGAGTACATCCTTAGTGCAGTAGCATTTTCTCCCCTTGTGATCCCCAGCAGCTGTTATTCAGAGGCATACTGACACCAGCAGTGGACACACCCATCATTGCTAGCAGCACTGACATGGATCCGTCTAATCCTCTTTCAATTTAAAGTCATCCAAGTTAGTGGCCAGCCCTACCAGTAGACTTAGTGAGGCAGCTGGCAGATGCTGGAGTGGGGGCAGCTGCAGTGAGGTGTTGGGCAGAGCTGTGTATGCTATATGGCATACCCTGCACACCCTAGCTAGTTTGCTGCCATCAGGTGTGGTGCAGGATGTGGACCTAACATCAGTGCTGAAGTAAGATTCTACTGTGGACTTTAGTAAATACTGTATGTTGCTTCATTTCAAGCAACAAAATTTGAATCAGATATTTGACTTCTTAGCTCTCAACTCAAATTCTTAACCTCTATGATTCACATGATAGATAAGAGAATGGAACCACCTTCATCTGGGTGATGGAAGGGAGGAGGGTGGGCTTTTTATGTTAAGCAGTTTGAAGTCCAGAGTCCGCTCTATCACTTTGACAATTTCATCCCCAGTCTACCAGTAGGGATTTCATCTCTTTCATGGATTGTTCTGTTCTGCCCCAATGGAAAGTCATTCACTCCTAGATTTCCTAAAACCATTCTTTTTGCTTATCGAAATGAAGCCACACGAGCAGCTGAAATGTCTTTGAAGTCTGGGAAAGTTTCCAATGTCAGCTTGTGAGAATTCCTCTCTATTTTCCCTTGATGAACTACTACTAAGCATTGGAGCTTCACGCACAGCAAATTTCTGGTGCCCCCCTTTGCTACACCTACAAGTAAACAGAGAATTAGGAAACTACAAAATTGACCTAATGTGTCCTAGTTGGAAATATTACTAAATCTTGTAGTCAGGGAAAGAGGGAAATTAAAGTCAATTAGTTGGTAAATGATGTGCGGCAAACTGCTTTGCCTCTTTTTTGTTAACTGTTGAGGTAAATTGAACAAGCAGCCCAGCATGGCACAAATGTTCCATCTCAAACAATTCAGATGCTGAATCCTGAGCACCTAAGTGAAAACATGAGGTGATGAATGGAGCTGAACATGCATTGCAAACTGGATCTACACTAATGAGAACGATGCAGTAGTTAAGGCCAATTTATGTCTACATCTCAAGAGAAAGGTCATGGGGGGAGTTTCATTAGCAGGACAAAAATCCTGCTTATGTCTGCATGACCTTAGACATTTGGTGTCCACTTCAGCCCTGCACTCTTAAAAGGTGGTGGATGATGAAGCAAAGGCTTTCTGTGGTGCTCATTTGGATCCTATGCTTTTTCTTTTCCCTGTTCTCATCATGGGTTGTTTTTTTTTATATTGGTGGTTTTATATCCCTCTGCAAAAGGTCCCTGTACCAGAACAATAATGCCCCAAGAACAACAAATCTAGAAAGTATTGTTATGATTTATCCTATCAACACATTTCAGAGCCTTTGTCTATGATCTTTGAGAAATCTTGGAGAATAAGGGAGGTCCCTACAGACTGGAGGTATGCAAATGTTGTCCCCATCTTCAAAAGGGGGGATGGAGAATGACCCAGGTAACTACTGGCTGGTGAGCTTGACATTAATACCAAGGAAGGTCCTAGAACAGATAATTCAACAGTCAGTCTGTAAGCATTTAGAAAAGGATGCTGTGATTACTAAAAGCCAACATGGGTTTCTCAAAAAGAAGTCATGTCAGACAAACCTCGTTTCTTTTTTTGATGGAATTACCAACTTGGTGGATCAGGGAAATGCTGTGGGCATAGTATGCATTTTGATTCCAGTAAGGCTTTTTACAAAGTCCCCCATGAAATTTTCATGAGAAAGCTGGTAAAATGTGGGTTGAATGAGGTAACTGTTCGATGGATTTGTAGCTGGTTGATTGATGGTTCCTCATCATCCTGGGGAAAAGTGACAAGTGGGGTGCCACAGGATTCTGTCCTGGGCCCGTTGTTGTTCACCATCTTTATAATTGACTTATATGAAGGAATTGAGGGGGTGCTCATCAAATTTGCTGGTGACACCAAACTGGGAGGGGTAGCTAACATTGCTGAAGACAGAATCAGAATTCAAAATGACCTTAACAGACTGGAGAACTGGGTTCAAGCTAACAAAATGAATTTCAGTAGGGACAAATGTAAGGTTTGGCATTTAGACAGGAAGAAATAGATGCACAAATATAAGATGGGGGACACCTGGCTTACTAGCAGTACATGTGAAAGGGATCTAGGGGTCTTGGTGGACCACAAGCTTAAGATGAGTCAGCAGGGTGACGCAGCAGCAAAAAAATAGCTAATGCTACTCTAGGCTGCATCAACAGAAGTAGAGTGTCCAGATCAAGGGAAGTAATAGTACCATTCTATTCTGCCTTGGTCATACCACATCTGGAATACTGGCACCAAAATTTAAGAAGGATGTTGACAAGCTGGAACGCGTCCAGAGGATGGTGACCAAGATGATCAAAGGTCTGGAAACTAAACCTTATGGGCAGCACTTGAAGGAGCTGGGTATGTTTGGTCTGGAAAAGAGGAGATATAATAGCCATCTTCAACTATCTGAATGGCTGTCACATGGAAGATGGAGCAAGCTTGTTTTCTCCTGCTCTGGAAAGTAGGACTTGAACCAATGGCTTCAAGCTCCAAGAAAGGAGATTCTGACTCAGGAAAACCTTCTGACAGTAAGAGGTGTTTGGCAGTGGAACAGACTCCCACGAGAGATGGTGGACTCTCCTTCCTTGGAGGATTTTGAGCAGAGGTTGGATGGCTATCTGTCATGGATATTTTAGCTGAGTTTCCTGCATTGCAGGGGGTTGGACTAGATGACCTTGGGGTCCCTTACAACTCTAAGATTCTATGATCCTGTGATTTGTATTCACACTGTGACATTATCTATCAAGTACAGTGGGGACCTATCCCAAAGAAAATTTGACTGTGACGCAGGCACAACTTTTCATGAAGCTTACGCTCACTTTCACTGCTGCCATAATGGGCTGAGCTTGGCCATATGAAAGCCAACCATTTTCAAGTTCTGAGCTGAGTGATGATGGATGATCTGTACCTTCTATCAACAACTGCAGAAGTTCTGGTATTGTTTGCAGAAGAAGAAAATTGCTTGGCTCAATGATGATCCACCAGAGGAAAACCATGGGCTTAGAGCCCTTCAGTTCTCAACCCTTGGCTCACACCTCTGCACAAGCAGCTCCCAGTACCTGAGGAGTGGGAGAAGGGAGAGCAAATTCAGTGGCAAGCAGCAGCCTCCTCACTGTTTCCCATCCAACTCCCATCGTCCCTGACCAACAGCCTCTATGAATCCTATGAATTCTGTATTGTGTTTATTAACTGATTTGCTGTCCTGCCCCCTGAAAGCTCTCCATAGAAATTATATTGATAGAATATTTTAGCATTTCATTGTTAGATCACTTTTCATATTGTTCCATTTGCCATTTTTGACACTGTATTTATTTTACAATGGAAGTAAAAGTTAGTGACAAACATTAACTTAAACTGACATGGAATAAAACAATCACCTAAATAAAATTGTCAACTTTTCCCTAGTATATCATTGGCAAAGGAAGCAATATATTTGTATCTACCTAGTTAATGAGTAATTTCATTATCTACAATTGGGCCTAGGCTTGTCACCATTCCCCTGTGATTATTAAGAATCATATAACTTCATACATTTACAATAACATGTCTAAGATCCAACTGCATTTGGACTTGGCTCCTGAAGACCCTATGTCAAATGTTAAACTGTGAGTTGAATGGACAGCCTGTGGCAAGTTACTGGTGTCAAATCACCCTCAGGACTGGAAGAATAACAATGGTCCACTTCTGAAAGGGTGAATAACAACAGTGCTTATTCAGTAATTCCTTGAGGGCAACGTGAGAGCTCCGTTGTAGTAAGGGAATTCCCCCAAGCTTTCATCACAGAAGAGAGCGGCTCTCTTTGCAACTCCTACAACTATAAGGAACTTTCCCCTTCTATTGAAGTGAATGGAGATGCACATTCAATATGGAGAACTGTGTAGTAGGGAGAGGGGGTTTAAAAAGTGCATACACATTGAAATGTTTGTTATAATTAAATCTATTAAATAATATTTCAAGATACTGTCTTCCACAGGTGGATCTGGCCTAAGTAACACATGTCTTAGGTATGGATTACTACAATGTGCTCTAGATGGAGCTGCCTTCAAAGTTCAGGAACATCAGCTGGTTCAAAATGCAGCAGCAAAACACTTGACCAAAGCTAGTTTTTAGGAACTTGTCAGCCATTTCTAAGCACGATTCAAAGTGTATTTGACTACCCTTAAAGTCCTAAATGGCCTGAGGCCAACTAGTGCTGCATGAGCCCACACATCCACATGTCCTGCCACTAGCTGACACATAGTTGGCAGAAACATAGAAGTCAGAGCCTTCTTGGTGGTAGCATTCATAATCCTGAACTCCCTGCCCTGGCAGATCTTTCTAGACCAGGGATGGGGAATATGACGTGGCCAGTGAGTCAGATCCTTAACTCCCATACCCCCAACAAACCAAATGTGACAGGTGGGCATTGGTCGATCACCTGACATTAAAATAACATTAGGTGATTACAGTCATACCTCATGTTACGTCCGCTTCAGGTTGCGTGTTTTCGTCTTGCATCCTGCGGCAACCCGGAAGTACCGGCATGGGTTACTTCTGGGTTTCTCCACTCGCGCATGTGCAGAAGCACTAAATCGCACTGCGCACCTGCGCAGACACACCACTTCGGGTTGCGGTCTTTTCACATTACGGGCGGGCCTCCAAAACGGATCCCAGCTGTAACACGAGGTACCACTGTATCATCATGGCTTCAAAACATCATGCAGGGTCTACAAAGAGCCCTGTGCTTTGAAGCACCACTGATCCGCAGACTTAAAGTCACTGCCTATCAGCTGTTATAAGAATTTTAAGGACTCAAATATAGAATAAATATTCATAAATGCACACATATCTAAATAAATAAACCATGTGTCTGTAATAGTACAGGAGAGCATTCCTGAAGCCATTTTGACTCTCCCAATGACCTCAGATATTCCTCTGCAGTAAGGGAGGCAAATGGGGAAGAAGAAGAAGAAGAAGAAGAAGAAGAAGAAGAAGAAGAAGAAGAAGAAGAGTAGTAGTAGTAGTAGTTTGGATTTCATATTCCGCTTTATCACTACCCAAAGGAGTCTCAAAGCGGCTAACAATCTCCTTTCGCTTCCTCCCCCACAACAAACACTCTGTGAAGTGAGTGGGGCTGAGAGACTTCAAGAAGTGTGACTGGCCCAAAGTCACCCAGCAGCTGCATGTGGAGAAGCGGGGAAGCGAACCTAGTTCACCAGATTACGAGACGACCGCTCTTAACCACTACATCATGCTGGCTCTTCCATTGTTTTTTCGCTTACAAATTCTGTCTTAAGGGTGTATTTGTGTATGAATAGGGTGAACCTGTGACCTAGATTCAGGAACTAAAGTATTAACGATCACAAAATAATGGCCAGGCTGCCCAGTTAATGCAATCAGCGACCATTATCAAGAAATAAGGAATGTTGGAAATGTAAAGAAAAGGAGGGGAATTTTTATCATATGTGGTGGACTTGCAGCAAGGTGAAAGTTTACTGGGAAATGATATATAATGAATTAAAGAAAATGTATAAAAGTACATTTGTTTTAAAAAAAGAAGCATTCCTACTGGGTATAGTAGGCGAGGAGATTCCGAAGGGATTGTTTATGTCTGCAACAAATTGTTTATGTCTCCAAAAACTGAGATTGTTTATGTCTCCAAAAACTGTTTATGTCTGCAACAATGGCAGCAAGGACTCTTTTAGCTCAAAAATGGAAGCAACAAGAGATAGCAACAATAGAAGAGTGGCAGACGAAGATGATGGAATATGCAGAACTGGTGAAGCTGACTGGGAAAATCTGAAACCAGCGTGATCAAGTTTTCCAAAAAGACTGGAGTAAATTTGTACAATAAAGGTAAAGGGACCATTAGGTCCAGTCGTGGCCGACTCTGGGGTTGCGACGCTCATCTCGCTTTATTGGCTGAGGGAGCCGGCGTACAGCTTCCGGGTCATGTGGCCAGCATGACTAAGCCGCTTCTGGTGAACCAGAGCAGCGCACCGAAACACTGTTTACCTTCCCGCCGGAGCGGTACCTATTTATCTACTTGCACTTTGAGGTGCTTTTGAACTGCTAGGTTGGCAGGAGCAGGGACCGAACAATGGGAGCTCACCCCGTCACGGGGATTCGAACTGCCTCTAGTCCGGTTGATATAAAAAGACTTGTCGTGTTAATGATTATTACCTTTTTATATTTACTTAAAATGTGTGATAATTGGAATAAGCGAAATGTAAATTGGAAGAGGTACAAATGCTATGACATAAAATGAATTCTGAAAACCATGAGGCGGGAGGGAGGGAAGTCGACTAGCTCATATGAGCAAAAAGTTAAGATAACAATAAGGATGTATTTAAATATAATAAAAAGGAAATTCAATAAAATATTATATAAAAAAAACCCCAAAGTGACTTACAACCAAACAAACAAAAAAACCCACACAGATACATTAAAAACAAGGAGGAGAAACAGAAAAACACTGCAGCACAACTGGCTCTCTGCACTTAGCACAATTCAAAACTGCATTCAGAAAAACATAGTAAAGTCTTGGCGTGTTTGATTCCTTGTTTATTTGCAGGTGCAGGGTGTGTTACTTCACAGCTTCCCCTTTCTCCGCAACAAGTTCCCCAGCCTGGAGCAAGGGGAAGCCGTGAAGCACCCCCAAATAAACAAGGAATCAAACAAGCCAAGACTTTACCACGTTTTTCTGAATGCAGTTTTGAATTGTGTTCTGTAGTGAATACTGCATTTACCCCCTTTCTGTACAATTGCCTCTGCACTTAGCAGCAGCAGCAGCAGACTTGCACTTTTAAACATGGCTCTGCCACGTCCACGTGTCTTGTGGGGCACCAGAGGCCTGCAGGGGAGTGAGCAGAAGTCTCTAGCTTGTTCTGCTCAGATCCCTCAAGTCTGTTGCTCTAGAAGTGAATCTAGCCCAGACGACACTGCCTGAGTATGGGAAACAGCTGGGGATGGAGGGAATGTGTGGATGCTGGGAGGGGACAGCGTGACTTTCCACGACCACTTTGGTTCATTGAACTGCACATCCTTCACCCCTTGCTTTCCATCAGAATGGGGGGGGGGGAGTGTATCGTGTGTTCACTGATCTGCTGGCATCACATGTGGTCTGGGCATCAGGCAAACTACTGAACTAGAATTCAGGTCTGTTGTTTTCTTTCTTTTTTGTCTTATTGTAGGCTAGAGGCGTGGAAGAAATTTGTTCCATTTCAAATTTCCAAACCAATACAATAAAAGAGTGGTATCTTTTGGAATTTGTGCTTCTCTGATTTTTGTAATTCTACACATACAACTGGAATAGCTCCGTAAGTAGAGCATGAGACTCTTAATCTCCAGGTCACGGGTCTGAGCCCCACATTGGGCCAAAAATTCCTACAGTGCAGTGTGTTGCACTAGATTACCCTTGTGCTCCCTTCCAACTCTACATACAATAGTATGGTTCTATGTATATGGGGAAAGTGTACACAAAAAAGGCATTTATTACTGAAAATAATATACAAAAATGCATGTATTCTAGGGAATATTTTTTTACAAAAATGCTTATACTGAGAAGAAATCTGCATGAAAATGCAAATTAATTTTCATAGAGGATTCTTTTTCACAGAAAAAAGTAAACTGAAACAGAGCAGCAGAACTTAAAAGTGGAAAAATGAGAAATGGTGATAAACCAAAATCGACAGATTCTCCCCCGTCTAGGGCAGATGGGGCTTTTGCTCCACCATTACCTGAAGCATCTGCCAGTGGAAGGTGCATTAACAACTCAGTTCTAATTTTCCGTTTCAATTTTATGCAAATGGTTATATTATCCTGTAATGAATCTACTACTAATTATACAATTACTCTCAATTTAGCAAGTTTGTTTTAACAAATGAATTGACGTTAGCCTGTTCTAATTTGCAAAATAAATCAGGCATATTCGCATTTGATGTTTAAATCAAGCAAGTCACCTGCTTGGTTCATTTTCTATGGGCTCTTCTGTTATAGATTAGAATGCTGAGTGCTGCTTAGATCTGTGCAGCTGGTATAATGAGGCGTCCTGGCCTTGTAATAAGGCAGGTAGGGAGGATGCAGTTCACAGTTGTCACTGCCTATGTAGACTCTCGCATCTCCTGAACTCCTGTTTAAGCTGCCCACTCTCTGCTTGTTCATTATGAAGATTTATACTATCATCTAGTGGAACTCCTGTAAAACTACAGCCCATTAATCCTCCCTTCTAGTAGGTGCTTTGTATCACAGCCTGAGATTGAAAGAACAGCCAGTGAGGTCTTTGCATTCAGGTTATTAAGAGTTTTTTGCCATCTCCCAGGAAATTTTGCCATAGACATGGGAATTTAAAATCTTGCACTATATTAGCCTAAGCCAGGTAATACTGCTGCTTGATCTTCATGCATCCTCCCAACCTCGCATTATGCTGATTTTCAGGATCTGGAAACATGACTGCAGAAAACTAGCTTGCATTATAGGCAGAGGAAATTGTTGGCTGACAAAACTGGGGGTGGGGGGCAAGAGAAAAATGTAGTCGATGACCTTTGTACTATTTAATAAAAAGGATTCTTTTCCTTATTTTTCATCACTCTGTAAGAGGACTGGGGAACTTGTGACCCTTCCACAGTGTTGCATTTCAATTGCCATCCGCCCCAGCAAGCATGACTGAAAGTCAGGGTTGATGGGAGTTGTAGTAACCAGAGGTACCACTGTACTTCAAAATGACGTCTTGCCATTTTGCTGTCAGATTGCCTCTAATATTTCTGTTTTCCTCCTGCCAAGTCCTCCGCCTGCACCTCTTTCCCAATGAATTTGCTCTTCCTAATGCAAACAGGGGTGTGGGGACACAGGGAAACAGTAGCTGCTGAATCAGGTAGGTTATCTGCTAGAAAATAAAAAGGTACATATCTCAGAAGAAGACTAAATTAACTGTACAGTCATACCTCGGAAGTCAAACAGAATCTGTTCTGGAAGTCCATTCGACTTCCAAAACGTTCAAAAACCAAAGCCCAGCTTCTGATTGGCTGCAGGAAGCTGTGGAAGCCCCGTTGGATGTTTGGCTTCCAAAAATATTTCACAAACCGGAACACTCACTTCTGGGTTTGTGGCGTTCAGGAGCCAAAAAGTTCAGGAACTAAGCTGTTCGAAAACCAGGGTATGACTGTATATGTGTATACAGTACACAAACCATGCACACAGGTAAGTACATACACACAAAATTGGCACATGGGTAGACATGTTTTCTTCTCTGTTTCTCACGTACACATGACAAGACATTTGTGGGAACAGTGTGTGAGATTGCAGTTTGACACATCATTCAGGAGGAGTATTTTTAGAGCCCCTGTTTCTCAGTTACACCAGTATTTATGGCCACTAGTTCTACACACTGAGTGACTTTCGTTACAAATGATTAAGCAAGCTGAATGCATAAACCTTTTTTCATTTTAAAGACAGGGGGTGGTAAATAAATGACTATGTGAACAACAGTCGATAACATTGCTAAAATTATTGTGAGATGTCCAGAGATGATTGGCCAGCACAGGAGATGAGCAGAAACAAGGCCAGGGTGTCTAAATGTAATATAGTACTGAATATGAATATATGAAACAGAGACTGGGCTATATTTTGGTATATGCTCACACTACCAGGGCCCCACTTGCACTGAGGGGCCTCAACTAGCAGGAACTAAATGCTCAGCCATGCACCCAGTGGTGTTGTGAATTTGACCATGTGGATTCAGCTTTGCCAGCCATATTACAAAGGACTCAGCTCTTCTGATCAAGACTAAGTGGATATTTTATGACATCAGTGCAGTGATTTCTGAACCTAATAACGGTCACACTCATATTTTTCATATTGCCCCACTTATATTAGGTACATTTGAAGAATCATTCAATTCACACAATGCTGCATTTACTATATTGCAATTAAGATAAACATACCTTCCAGATTGCTCGGTCCCTGCTCATGCCAAGCTAGCAGTTCAAAAGCACCTCAAAGTGCAAGTAGATAAATAGGTACCACTCCAGCAGGAAGGTAAACAGCATTTCTGTGTGATGCTGTGGTTTCGCCAGAAGTGGCTTAGTCATGCTGGCCACATGACCCGGAAAAAACTGTCTGTGGACAAACATCGGCTCCCTCGGCCAGTAAAGCGAGATGAGCGCCACAACCCCAGAGTCATTCACGACTGGACTTAACTGTCAGGGGTCCTTTATCTTTACCTTTTTACCTTCTAGATCAGTAATTAAATTACCGTATTTTTTGCTCTATAAGACTCACTTTTTCCCTCCTAAAAGGTAAGGGGAAATGTGTGTGCATCTTATGGAGCGAATGCAGGCTGTGCAGCTATCACAGAAGCCAGAACAGCAAGAGGGATTGCTGCTTTCAGTGCACTTGAGATTCAGAATTTTTTTCTTCTTGTTTTCCTCCTCCAAAAACTAGGTGCGTCTTGTGGTCTGGTGCATCTTATAGAGCGAAAAATACGTATATAGGGAGAGTTCAGGATGAAGTGAAAAGTCGGCATGACAGAAATGTACCATGTCATTTGACAGACTTGGAGCATGTGCCTGCAGACCCAATTAACACAGTGCTCTTAATATAGCCATCTTGCATTATGGCAATACTCTGCACTCTACAACATGACAGATGAAAACAGAAGCACCTCAATCTACAGCAGGCAAAGGAATAAATTCAAGGAAGTCTGTTCCCAGAAATACCTGGTGTCACCTCCATCCTCTTACTGTTGAAGTATTCACTTAAAAGCATGCATGTTCCCTGCAGACTGAAATGCAATTTATATTCAACATACCAAAACTGTATGTATGCATGTGTTATTGCACCACAAAGCAAATACACTAAAATTTAATATCTAAATGCTAAGGCTGAAACTATTACTTAAGTATGAATTACGGTAATAACTATGGATGTTCCCGGACATTACTGGGATTTCAAAGGCAGAACTGATGTCTGGGGGTGGTGGTGTTGAAATGTGGTGCTTTGTCCTGTATCTTAGGCAAGTCAATCAAGCTCAACAATTGTCAGCAATTTCAGTGGTTTCCTTGTAAAAAAATGCCGAACAATTTTGGGGTTTTCCTAAAAAAAAAAAAGCTCATCAACTTTCGGGATGTCCTGGTTTTTACTTTTTGAAATATGGCAACCCTAATTGAAATATTATATTTAGAAAATAGGAGTGCAGATGTAGCTGCTGAGTGTCTTTTACAATATTGCAGGGTGGACCGCTAAGTCTTATCTGTTCTGAGCTCCCAGTTTACAGCACATGCAGTTTCTTTCTTGCAGAGTCACAAACTGACTAGTAACTACTTTTAAAACCTCATTATTTAAAATCAAGTTCCCAGCTGCCTTTGCCAGCTCTTCCCACAATCACTCACAATCCCCCCCCCTTGAACCTGCTTCCTCCTGCTGTGTGCTATAAATCAGTGCGACTCCCCACCCCAAACACAAACACCTCTCTAAATTGTACACATATACAGAAGGCAATAAAGCGAGAACCCATCTAATCTCTTCTAGTGGCAATCAAGCCAACACAGCTATAGTGGGTGTGGCTGTGTCATCTAATCATAAGCATGTGTGCAGTCCATATTAATACTTAATTTAGCTCGCTTTTAAATTGTAGAAAACTTAACAGCAATGAAAAAGCCTGACCTGTCTCTCCTAGTGAAGCCTAGTCACATTCCTCCCTCAAGTTTTCCATGTGATAGAGCAATGCTACAATTAAAGCACAATAATTTGCTTGTTATTCAAGTCAGGCATTAGTCCTAGTAATGGGCTGCTTGGTGGAGAGATGGATTTCCTTGTTAGGAGCTAAGCACAGGATTAGCTGAATTCTCCATGGAGAAATCTTGATTTGTTCAAGGTCTTTCATGTTTTCTACAGAGAAGGGATTATGTCTACTTAAAGAGGGGGCTTGCTTAAAAAGCTACAAAGTATAAGAAAAGGATTTAGGGCAGTCGGGCCTGCGGTTAAGTAGCTGAGGGGGTAGAGGGTGTTTTAGAGCAAAGGATTATTTAAATCCATAAAGTTAAAAAAATTGGTTTAGCAGTACTAGGTCAAAGCGAAGGAACATGCTGGAAAGGCAGTTAAGCATAAGTTAATATTCATTTTACTTTGGCTAATTATTGCAAGGATTCAGAGATAATAGGTGAAAGAAGAAATAGCCAGCTCTTGCTGCCTCAATGGGGGTTGATAGGAAGAGACAGAATTCAGTCCTACAGTGTCTTCTTTTCTGTTACTTTGCTTTTTAAAGATGTGCTTATTGTGACATATATTACCAGCCAAATGCACACATTGGGAAGGATTTTTTATTTAAAAAAACACCTCTTTGGCATTGTTTGGCATCACGAGGCCATGATGAAGTAGACAGTTAAATGCCCCTCTCAAGAATCACAGGAAACATGAACCTTTTAGAGCCCAGTAACAACCATTCTCTCTTTTCTCACTATATATGATTACTGGTATCAACAATAGGCCTAAGAAATGGCATTTTTTGCTCTTTGTGCAACTGTGAAAGTGCCACTCCACAATCACACCCATTAATAATGGGACACATATTGCACAAGATGCACAGTTTGGATTAACTAGGGCTTACTCACAGGTAAGTGGAAATAGGCTTGCAGTCACACGTAGAGAGAAATATCCACTCTTGAGGAATTTGTCTGCTGATCAATAAGATTCAACTGGTATGCCCACTTGGGGCCAGATTAGGTACCCTTCCAAGCAGGTATGCTTCCTTCTTCAGGTCTTTCAATGTACAGCTGATTCCCGTCTTGCTGGCTGTGCCAGGTGCATTCAGAGGTCCCCTGTTAAAGCAACAGAGGAGCAGCAAACAAGTTTCCATCTGAAGAAGTATGAGAGTATTAATAGCCTGAACCGAAGAATACTTGCAGCAATTTTGTTCAATGCCTTTATGCGTGCAGATACTGTATCTCCATACAAATGAATGGAGAAACTGTTGAGAGGGGTGGGGATTCTAAACTCACAACTGATTTTCAACACACAAACAACTGCTAGACCAAAGAAATTGAATTTATTTTTATATTTTAAATTGTTGTAACCTGAGCTGATAGGAAAAGGAATGGTAGAATTCCAAATAAATATAAATTGGACACGGACGGACACACACACACACACACACACACACACACACACACACACACACAGTGTTGACTGTTTTCATTAGATAGACAGATTGATAGATATTCACAATTTTCCTGAGAATAAATGTAGCTTGAGAACATATTTATATAGCATAATTGTAATGTTAAAATCAAATGGAAATGATGGTCCTATGTAAAAATGCTCTTAGTTTGTGAAATAATTAAAAATCAAGTAAGCTACAGTGCAAGGGACGCGGGTGGCGCTGTGGGTTAAACCACAGAGCCTAGGACTTGCCGGTCAGAAGGTTGGCAGTTCGAACCCCACAACGGGGTGAGCTCCCATTGCTCGGTCCCAGCTCCTGCCAACCTAGCAGTTCAAAAGCAGAAGAAGAAGAAGAAGAAGAAGAAGAAGAAGAAGAAGAAGAAGAAGAAGAAGAAGAGGAGGAGGAGGAGGAGGAGGAGGAGGAGGAGGAGGAGGAGTTTGGATTTGATATCCCGCCTTTCACTCCCTTTAAGGAGTCTCAAAGCGGCTAACAATCTCCTTTCCCTTCCTCCCCCACAACAAACACTCTGTGAGGTGAGTGGGGCTGAGAGACTTCAAAGAAGTGTGACTGGCCCAAGGTCACCCAGCAGCTGCATGTGGAGGAGCGGAGACGCGAACCCGGTTACCCAGATTACGTGACTACCGCTCTTAACCACTACACCACACTGGCTCTCAAAGTCCACATCAAAAAGCAGATCAAAGTCCACATCAAAAAGCACATCAAAGTCCAAGCAGATAATAGGTACTGCTCCAGCAGGAAGATAAATGGCGTTTCCGTGCGCTGCTCTGGTTTGCCAGAAGCGGCTTAGTCCTGCTGGCCACATGACCCGGAAGCTGTACGCCGGCTCCCTCGGCCAATAAAGCGAGATGAGCGCCGCAACCCCGAAGTCGGTCACGACTGGACCTAATGGTCAGGGGTCCCTTTACCTTTACCTAAGCTATAGTGCAGTTTTGCATGTTGTTTCTAATGGAAAAAAATAGACACGTAAATTTTAAGTTGGGTGAGGTGTATATTACAAAGGACAACAAAACAGTAAATCTGAAAAGGTTGGAAACATTGAAATAATAACAGGAAGAAGAAGAAGAAGAAGACAAACTATGATGTAATTTAGAATGATAGCTATTAGCCTATCTGGGAGGGGGAAATGTTCTGAAATTCAATCTGAGGAAAACCTGGAATACATCAATGTTTTTTTTAAAAAAGGAGTGGTGAAAATGGGTGTTAACTATAATAGTATTTGCCAAGCTGGTGCCCTCCATGTGTTCTGGACTACAATTCCCATCAGCCCCAGCAAGCACAGATGGGAGTTGTAATCCAAAACATCTGTTGAACACCAGGCTGACAAAGGCTACACTATAATATGACAGTGCAATTGCCGATCGTAAGGTCGGCGGTTCGAATCCCCGCAGCGGGGTGAGCTCCCGTCGTTCGGTCCCAGCTCCTGCCCACCTAGCAGTTCGAAAGCACCCTTAAGTGCAAGTAGATAAATAGGGACTGCTTTATAGCAGGAAGGTAAACGGCGTTTCTGTGTGCTGCGCTGGTGCTGGCTCACCAGTGCAGCTTTGTCACGCTGGCCACGTGATCCAGAAGTGTCTCCGGACAGCGCTGGCCCCCGGCCTCTTAAGTGAGATGAGCGCACAACCCTAGAGTCAGTCACGACTGGCCTTCGGGCAGGGGTACCTTTACCTTTTTAAGGTTAAATGTTGCACATGTTATGCTCTGAAGTGCTGTCTCCCTCCCTTATATATCTGTTTGGTCTTGAATATCTTCATCAGAGGCTCATCTCCAGAAGTTCTCAGCAAATACAGTAAGTCACATGGTTACCAGAAAGGGGTCAGTCATGGAATTTTCTCCCTAGCAGGGCTTTATTGGCACCTACACTGAGGTATTTTGAGGTGAATGGCCAGTTTTATTTTCCCAAGCTTTTAAATCACAGGATTTTACTGCAGTTTTAGCTTTTGGCACTAATTACTTTCCCCTGCGCTGTTTTCTAGACTGCCTTGTTTGGGTTTTCTGTTATGTGCTGGATTTTATGCGGCTTTTGACTTGTTTTTAGGCTGATGTTTGTGTGGTTGTTTTTTTTAATCTAGTTGTAAAATTATGGTTTTAAAATGTAAGTTTCCTTTTTAGGGCACTTTTATAATGTTTTGTAAAAGCCCAGAGGACTTAATCAAAGGAGTAGTATCTAAACACTCAGAAATAGTCCATGCAAGAACCTTGGTAGCAAACAGGATACCCAAATAAACTCCTGCCAGTTCCCAGTGAGATGCTGAGAAACTGGAGAGAGTTCAGAGAGGAAAACAGAAAAATAATTAAGAGGACAGAAGCATATTATTATCAGGATTCAAGAAGCAAAATGCTGCCTGAGCACCTTGCCTAAGTGACAATCAAGTGGGTGGTGGGAAGAAGACACAATTTCAGGCTACACAGACTTGCGGATTGTACAAACAAAGGAGAGGGAATACATTATTTACCGCAGGGTGCAGGGCCTTAAAAGAGATCTGGTGTAGAATTAAGAACAGAGAATTGCTCCCTGAAAATGAAATCTATGGATTATTTCCCCAAAGCAGCTAAAACTGTTTCGTAGGCGTGTGCATGGGATTTTATTTCTCCATTCACTAAAAGTTTCATCATCATCATCATTCATTTAATTACATTCATTTAATCTCCCATTTGGGTTAGGACATAGACATCTGAAGGAGTGTCTCTCCCAGTTACTGGGACCCACTATAATTCTTCTGCCCTGTGTTTTGAGGTCAGCTGAAGAAGTTTTTCTGGTAGTGTCTTCATTGCATGAGATTATCTCATCAGAGGGGCTTCTCCCCAGTAACACCTGAGCTATGGGACATTCTCCTCTCCAAGCTTTGACTGGCACCAACTTGGGTTATTTTTTGGGTGCCAGTTGAAGATTTTCCTCTTCCCTCAGACTTTTTGAACAGGCTATAATGGCCCTGAAATATATTTGTTTTTATTGCACTTTTGTGGTTTGTTTTTTTTTTTTTTTTTGTGACCCACCGTGAGATCACAAGCGATGAGGGGAAGAAAATAGATCTTTAATTAATTGTTGGTTTTGGTTTTTATCTACTTGAAAATAGTGATGGCTACCAACTTGGATAGCTTTAAAAGTACATTTGATAAACTAAAGGAGGATAAGGCTGTCAATGGCTACTAGGCATGAAGACCATGTTCAGCCTCCACAGAGGTGGAGAGAGTGCTGTTATGATCACATTCTGCTTGCAGGCTTCCTATGGACTTCTTATTGGACACCATGAGTGGTTCTTCTTATGTTCTTATGTCTGCTTTATTTTATTTATGTATGTATTTAAAGAAAATATAGCTTCATATGGAAATCTACAGTACCCTAAGATTATTGTTATTCTTTATTTATATATTAACATTCTCATGCAAACAGCTACAACATATATGCACATAAACACCCCAAGGAACCCTCATAACAACCACAGAAAACTTTGGCAGCACACTAACAGTGGGACAAAATCAGTTCACTCAATCAAAAGCCTTGGTGTAAATGTAAGTCTTTACCAAACAGGTGTCACCAAAGGTTCCAGGTGGAATTCACTGTGCATTCCACAGACGGGGAGCCACAAATGAAAAGGTCCTCTCTCTTGATATTCCCCTCCAAACCACTCTTTTGGGGGGGACCCAGAGAAGCGCCAAGGGGAAGAGCAGAAATCCCCCATGTCACCTTCTGGAATTAACACCCGTAGATAGGAGCAGAATCACAGTGCCTCCAATTCCCACCCAGCAAGATACCATGGATGATGGTATCAAAAGCTACTGAGAAATTAAGGAGGATCAACTGGATCACACACTTTCTCTGTCTCTTCCTTCCCAAAGAGGTCATCTGGCAGGGCAGCTAAGGGTGTTACAGTCCCAAAACCAGGTCTAAAAACAGACTTCAACGGGTCTAGATAATCTGTTTCCTCCACTAACATCTAAAGCTTCCCACATATTTGTTTGAACATCTTGCCAAAGAAGGGGAAATTCACAACTGGGGTGGGGTGGGGACTTTTCAGTGGTAAGTTCCCCACCATTCCTTGGCATAAAGAGGCATTTAGGTAAAAGGTAAATGACCCCTGGACGGTTAAGTCCGTCCAGGTAACTATGGGGTGTGGCACTCATCTTGCTTCAGGCCAAGGGAGCCGGTGTTTATTCACCGACAGCTTTCTGGGTCATGTGGCCAGCAGGACTAAACCACTTCTGGCACAACAGAACACACTGATGGAAGCCAGAGCACACGGAAATGCCGTTTACCTTCCCACCACAGCAGTACCTATTTATCTACTTGCACTGGTATGCTTTTGAACTGCCAGGCTGGCAGAAGCTGGGACAGAGCAATGGGAGCTCACTCTGTTGAGGGGATTTGAATTGCCAATCTTCTGATCAGGAAGCCCAAGAAGCATTTACCATCCCATGGACACATCCACTGAATCCTCCTCTGCTAGGTGTCAGCAGCCAAGTATAGCAAGGCTAGATGTGGTTGGAGGGACAGTCTCAAGAGTCATGTCCAGTTCCTCAGAATGAAATAACTGAAAATAACCCCATAAAATCTGACTAGGTGGTAATCTGGATCCCTCCACAGGAAGTCTATGAATTGTAGTGCCAACACCAGAGTAGATGCAAGGAATTTTATCACCAAAATGCTTTGCAAATCTGTCATAGCAGGCCACTGAGAGCTTCATCTCATCTGCTCCAAGCTAGATCCCAGCAAGCCCTTCACCATTTATAATAGCTCGGCTGGATGACATCTAGAAGATGGAATGGAGGCAGCAAAGTAAGTTCTTTTTGCCACCCTCACTGCCACATGACTTGCACCACATGTTCTCTGGCCATTGTCCAGCCTGTTTTGCAGCCCTGCGGTCCCCAGTAAACTCTGGGCTCCACAGCATCAAAGAGAATATTTGGGAACCATTGTTTCAATAGCACTATCCTTCTTGCCATTCCACAGTGAAACCAGGATCTCAATAGAATAATCAGACCCGTCAAGCAGAAAATCCCCCAGAGCTTCAAATGTCATGATCCTCCGTTTCAGACTTACCACCTCTGACAATATCAAACAAAAATAGAAACACTTATATGGAAGGTATAACAGAAGCAAGCTGTGGTCACACCCCTTGACCTAATCAAGCCTCAGAAAGAAATGTTGAAATGTGGAGTAATAATAAGATGAGCACTTTCCCTTCAGTCTCACATAACTGCAGTTCAATAACACACAAGTTTTCCACATCACCAAGTTTTCCATCATGTGCACATGGTTACAAGTGCTCATTTTATATTTTATCTAAAATATATTATCAGGATTGCCAGACTACTTTGCTGTTGATTATTTTACTCTAACCTATCAGGAATGCCAAGGAGTGAGGTGGAAAAATGCTAATGGTGTGCTCTTCACAACTGAACTAATACACATTATTGTCTAAAATGGGAGCCCTGTAAGCCAAAGGTTGTAACTGCGCTGCTGCTCGGCTGTTGTGAGGGCTTTAAGGGGACACAAGAATAAATCATTTGTAGTCATGGTGACTAAATCCAGCTGGACTCTATCTGAGGCATCATCCACACACGTATAAACACAGAGAACATGTAATATAGGGGATAGCCAGAATTATACATTTCTGCAAAGTTTCATCCTCTCTCTGCTCCAGACTGCCCCAGCCTTGTGCACACTGTTTGGTTTAATTAACCTTCCATCTTTCCAAGGTAACAGCTGTGCCATCACCTGTCAATGTAAATTAATGTCCGTTGTGTTGGACCAATACTAGAAGAAGCACTGCAACTTCTTAATGCTTGGTAGCCTGTTGGTCCCACAGAACCAAAAACACATGAGATCAAGTAATGTACAAAAAGCTGAAGGTGTCAGTTGTCAAATAGAATGCAAACAGATTGGCCTTTCCACAGATCATACTGTGATAGTAACAGTGTATAAACACCACAGCCCCTCGGTGGCACTGGACAAGGAAAGAGAGGAAAATAACGCTAGCATGGTGTCAGAGTGAATTTAGGAAGTCAGGTCATTGGTCCATCTAACTCAGAACTGCCTAAACTGACTGTTAGGGGCTCTTCAGGGTGTCGGACAGGGGACTTTCCCAGCCTGCCCTGGGCCATTTGGGGACTGAATCTGGGACCTTCAGAATTCCAAGTGTACGCTTTACCACTGAGCTACAGCCCTTCTTCCAAGACTAACTGGATCATCTGCAAGGCACAGAAAACTTTACAAAAACAAACAGGGAGATACAGATTTTTGCCTGAGGGACCTCTTCCTACATAAAGAAACAGTACATCCTCTGAAATGTCTTTAAATCAGAGACTACAGCCAAAGCCATAGAGCATGGAAATAGGACATCTAGAGTGTCACCAGGGCCAGCTCATGGCATTTTGCTGCCTGAGGCTAAGAGCAAGATGGCGCCCACACCTTTCTATGTACAGAAGCCAGCCGGATTGGCAGCTGAATCTTATTTCAACGCCAACAACAGAAGAGTCTCTTCCCCCACTAGTCATGGGAGTGCAGAATAGACCACATAGAACATACAGCTTTATCTGCCAGCAAAAGGATATTGTCAGGGAGGTGAAGAGAAACAACCAGGGGGGCTGATGCTTCTACACATACACACACACAGTGTCTTCCCCTTGAGGCAGTCATCTGCCTAATGGTAGGCCTGAGTACCACATATGACTCAGACTCCAGTTGGGGCAGGACCCAGGGGAGCCAAGCATATAAGAGACTCAAAAAAGCAAAGCAAAGCACCCCACACCCATGGTACAAAAAAGCCATTGTTGATACTGGGCCCCACTTGGAGTGCCTGCATCATACTTTGTATTATGTGTGTGGTGAAGGGGCAGAAAACACACTTTCTTCCTTACTATATGATTTGCAGCAGTGGCTTGGTATGTGTTTGAACCAGGCCTCAGATTAGATTGCTGACGGTCAAAGATTTGGGGAAAGTGCCATATGTCATGTACATTAGCAGGTGGGTGCCTGTATACACACACACACCCCACTGCTATGTTTGGGGGTAGTTTTCCTTTGAAATGGGGGAAAGGCATATTACACTATATCCTAGGGTTGCCATTATTTCAAAAAGTGAAAATCCGGACAGAAAGTTGTTGAGCTTATGCAAGAGGGAAGGGCAAAGTTGTTGAGCGCAATGGGTAGATTTCCCCAGACATTTAGCCAAATTCAACCCAGGCATTGCCTGCGGCTGCAGTATTCCGGATATGTCAGGAAAATTCTGGACTTGTGGCAACCCTACCATATCCAGGCTCAAAGGCTTATTGTTTGCTTGTCTGTGGCATCTGTGCTACAAATTAGTCACCAATATGGTAGTTAGGAGGTTACATTCACCCAGAGAACATGGGATGGAATTAGCAAGGGCATCTCTGAACAGGACATTCTCCTTACCCAGCCAATGCTTTATTTATTTTCCCCCAGTTCTTCATTGCTTCACCTGAACTGTTGGAATAAACCAGCCCAATGTAATTCCAACTGAATTACATATACTGAATATCCTCCTGCTGGTTACAGAAGGAGCATCTGCAGTTCTGATTTCCAAGGTAGGTAAATGGAAAGGATACTTTGCTTCACTGAACAAGGAGAGCTTTGCCTCCAGGAATTTTGTTTTTCACATCTTCAGAGCTAAAACAGCCTGAACTCCAACAGATGACAGAGTGCTCTGTTGCCAAAGGAGACAGAATGACAACTCCATTCTTCACTGAATTCTGTCTCCAAAATTCAATTAAAGAACAAATATGAAACAAACATATACTTCTTTTTAAAGTGTGCATAACAATTGCTATGTACCTCATCCTTCTCTGTTAGAAATAATTTTGTCTGGGGCATAATTTGAATTCTGGAATCCTTTTTAACTCCAAATTTTTCAAGAAATTATGTTCCAAACAGAAACATTGTATTGATTATTGTTGCATAATACATATCCTCTGAAATCTCAAAGACTCAGCTCTGGGGTATATGCAGAATAATAGTAGTAGTAGTAGTAGTAGTAGTAGTAGTAGTAGTAGTAGTAGTAGTCATATTTGCACATTACACTAGGCCAAAGCATGGTAAAGGTCATTTCCACAAACTCAAACAGCAAGCACAACCAGGCTCAAATGAGGAAGAGATCAGCCAGAATATTAAGTTTGGTTGGCTTGGGTCAACCTGATAAAAAAATGTTAGTTTCTTAATGGTTGTAAATGGTCCTCTGAAGGGCAAGTCACGTCTAAGATGGGGAGCTCAGACAAGTCCTCTGCAGGGTATATGCAAGACAGAGAAAGAGATAGCAGACAGGCAGAACTGCAGTTTTGCAGTCTATATGATGAGGGGAAATTTATAGCTAGAATTTGTAGCTGGAGTTAACAGGAACTGGGATCTCCAGGGATCTGCTGCCTGCTGCAGGAGTGCTTGTTTGCATCTACTTACTTTATTTTCAAATAGAGCAAATGTGACAAATACATGATACGTCTTCTGTGCTCTCTCATCAAAGGGAAACTAAATGCTATACAGCACTACACCTGAAACTTCTCAGCCTTAGGGAAGTGGAAACACGTAAGAACACCAAATTTACTCAGAAAAGAGGGTCCAGAAAAAAGGATCTGTTTTTTGTGCCAGCCAACTGGCTAACCATGAAAGCAGCTGAAAAAAATGGATCTCAACCACAGTGTCAATAGATGCTATGCCTCAGTCTTTAACAAATCTTCAAGAAAGAAGATCCACCACTGGAGAACAACAGCTAACAATGCCTTTCCATATGCCCTGTTCTACCAGTTATGAAAAGTGTATTGTTATCAAGACATTTTGGGACTATTTATGACACTGTAATACACAAAAGCAAGCACAGGAAATGACCCTCAGGAAGGCAAACATATTTTCCCTTTGACCACATTTATATCCGTGATGGCTATCCATTGTGACCTGACATATCCCTGTAAGCCATCTGTTTGGTAATGAGACAAAGTGTCCACCCTCTGCACTGTGTACTGGATGTTAGTTCTGGTGATAGCTATATTACCACACATTGCTGGCATCATATGACAGTAATCACAGTTCAAGCAGCAAATGATATATCCATGGCAACCCACAATTCCTTTGCACATTTGCAATGGCACAGGTTAATAAGTGGGGTTCAGAATATGATTAGACTATTACTTAACATATATACTGATGTTATGGAACCACCCTTTCCTTATAGTTATTAAACTGACAGCATGAACTGTAAAGAAAACCTATTCCTAGCACTGCTGTTTCACAAACTGCCATCCTATGCCACAATTTCCTTGAAAATTGGCAAAAAGAAGGAAATTCACCAGAAACCCCAAAACAAAGCAAAATCACCAAAAACGGGGGGGAAACCATCAGAAACATGAAAAACAATGGAAGAGAATCAGAACCACCAGAAACCAAAAAAGCAACAAAGGGGAAAACAAAATCAACAGAAATGCAAAAAACATGCAATACTTAGCATACTAGTTTACACTCATTTGGGGGTTTCTAATGAATTCCTTTTCAGTGAGTTGTTTGTTGGGTTTTATGACAGTTCTGCAACTTTTCTAGTACTTTTTGTAGTTCTGGTTGTTTGCTTCGTTTTTGGTGGTTTCCCTTGTATTTGGAGATTATCTCACCAGATAAAAAGGGAGCACAAGAAGCACAAAAATCAAGAAAAGCCCCAAGACTAACCCTAACCCTAAATTCAACCCTAACTATGACCCTAACACAACCCTAAACCTAACCCACAGCCAACCCTAACCCTAACCCTAACCCTAACCCTAACCCTAACCAAAACCTAATCCTAACCTCAACCTTAAACTCAAACCTAACCCTGACCCTAACCTTCCTCACTAATCCTAACACCAACCCAACCCAACTATCCCTTACCAAACCCAAACCCTAAGCCAACCCTAGCCCTAACCCTAATGCTAATCTCAACCCTAACCCTGACCCTGACGTTAACCTCAACCCTACCACTAAACCTAGTTTCAACTCAAGCCTAATCCTAACCCTAATTCTGCCCTTACCCCTAACAAAACCCAAACCATAGCAATAACACTAACACAACCCTCAACCCTCAACACTAGCACTAACACTAACCCTAACCTCAACCCTAATCCTGAACCAACGCTAACACTAATCCTGTTCTCAACCCTAAACATAATACTAACCTTCAGCCAAACCTAATCCTAAAACTAACTCTAAACCTAACACTAACACTATCCCTAACCACATTCTATCCCTAATTCTTACCCTAACTTTAACCCTAACCCTCAGCCAACCATAACCACAACCAGAAACCTAACCCTAACTCAAGTCTAACTGTACCCTTAATCCTAAACTCAACGCTAATGCTTACCCTAACCTAACACTAACCCTAACCCAAAATGTAAATCAAACCCTACCCTACCTAACCCTTACCTTAATACAACCCCTGGTGAGTTTCTGCTTATACTCTTCATTTGTTTTTTGTATTTCTAGTGCTTTTGTATTGTTGTTGTTTAGTCGTTTAGTCGTGTCCGACTCTTCGTGACCCCATGGGCCAGAGCACGCCAGGCACCTCTGTCCTCCACTACCTCCCGCAGTTTGGTCAGACTCATGCTGATAACCTCGAAAACACTATCCAACCATCTCGTCCTCTGTCGCCCCCTTCTCCTTGTGCCCTCCATCTTTCCCAGCATCAGTGTCTTCTCCAGGGAGTCTTCTCTTCTCATGAGGTGGCCAAAGTACTGGAGCCTCAGCTTCACGATCTGTCCTTCCAGTGAGCACTCAGGGCTGATTTCCTTAAGAATGGATACGTTTGATCTTCTTGCAGTCCATGGGACTCTCAAGAGTCTCCTCCAGCACCATAATTCAAAAGCATCAATTCTTCGGCGATCAGCCTTCTTTATGGTCCAGCTCTCACTTCCATGTGCTTTTGTATAGTTTATTGCTTTTCCTTCAATGTTTTCTTTCTAGTGGATTTGCTTCTTTTGTAACGTTTCTGTTGCTAGTTTTCATTTGTTTAATGAGGTTCTGTGGGTTCTGCTTTTCAATTCATTTTTTGCATTTTTTGTGCTTTTGCTTTGTTCTTGTTGGTTTTGGTTAATATTTGTGTTTCTGATTAATTTGTTACCTTTGGGTGATTTCTGTTGATTCTGCTTCCTTTTAATTGTTCTTGTCATTTACTGTGGTTTTGGGTTGGTTTTGGGGGTTTCCTTTGTTTCGTTTTTTGGGTGAATTTGATTTCTTTGGGTGGATCTTGATGATTATGTTTTAATTGGTTTTGCACATCAGGTGGATTTGCTTGGTTTTTTTCGTGGTTTTCCTTATTTTTGTGTTTTTTGGGGGGGTTGTTGGTTCCTTTCAATTTGCTTTTTCACTTTGGTGGTTTTTCTTTATTTTTGTTGGGTTGTCTTAGTTTATCTGTGTCTGGTAAATTTCTTCTATTGGGCTGTCTAGATTCTGCTTCTTTTCGTTTCTGTTTTCCATTTCTGGTGCTTTGCAATGTTTTTGGTGCTTTTATTATATTTGACTTTTGAGTGAATTTGCGTCTTTTAGAGGGTTTCTGGTGGTACTCTTTTCATTTGTTCCTTGCATTTTTACTGGTTTTGCTTTCTCAGTTTGGTTCTTTCCATTTTTGGTGCTTTCTTGTTTCTTGGAGGTTTTGCTTAATATTTGTGATTCTGGTGAATTTGCTGCTTTGCTTAGTTTTTGTATTTCTTGTGAATTTGCTGCTTTGGGGTGGTTTCTGGTGATTTTGTTTCCTCAACTACTTTTGCATTTCATTTGTTTTTTGAGTTTCTGGTGGCTCAGTTTGGTGGGTTTCCTTCACTATGGGTGATTTTGCTGATTTTTGGAGATTATCCCATAACATAAAAAGAAGCAATACCACCAGTAATGCAAAACCCAAGAAAACCCCAGAAATTAGGCAATACCAGAAGAGGCACATACACAAACAAAAGAAGGAAACCCCAAAATGAAGCAAAATCACCAAAAACTAATAAAAACCACCAGAAGCAGGAACACTCAAAGTCAAATAAGCAACACAGGGAAGAGCAAAATCAACAGAAACGCAAAAAAGAAAACACGGAATACATAGCATATCAGTTTTCACTTGTTTGGGAGTTTCGTGTGAATGTGCTTTTCCATTAGTTGGGTCACTGATCTGTGTCTTTTCAAGAAGTTTTTGTGGTTCTGGTGGTTTGGGTTGCTTCGCTTCGGATGGATTTATTTGCTGGAGATTATCACATCACATAAAAATGGAGCAATACTACCAGTAATGCAAAAACAAAAAGACACCCCAGAAACACAGCGTTACCAGAAGAAACACATGAAAACAAGAAGCAGAACCATCAGAAACCGAAGAGCTTAGGGGTTAGGTTGGAGGTTAGTGATAATGCAGGGGTTAGGATTAGGTTCTGTAATCTTTTCTTGATTTTTGCGCTTCTGTTCTTAAATATTGCTTCATTTTTAGGATTTGATAATCCTAAAAAAGAAGTGAAACCTCAGTAAAGAAAGCAAGACCAACAGAAGCGGAAAAACCTGTTGAAAAGAAGCAGAAATGCCAGAACTCATGGAAAAGGAAAATCACAAAGACCAAGAAAACACTCCAAAATGAAGCTATACCAGAAGAAAGACAAAAACAAGAAGCAGAAACACCAGAAACAGAACAACACAAGGGAAAGCAAAATCTTCAAAAACCCAGAAGCCAAGCAACTTTTAGCATATTCTTTTCTAGGGATTTCTGGTTTTCGGGGTATTTGCTTTATTTGGCGTTGGTTTGCTTCTTTGTGGGTTTCTTGGGAATTTGTTTTTCCATGGGTTGCTTGTTTGTTGAGTTTCTTTTCAAATAGTTTTTGCGTTTCTGGTTAATTACTTCACATCAGGTGGTTTTGCTTGTTTTTGGAGATTATCCACACAATGAAGCAATATCATACGAAGCACCAAAATAAGCATCACCAAAAGAGACAAAAAGCGAGCAAAACCCAAGCAAAAAACAAATTCACCTGAAACCCCAAAACGAAGCAAACCACCAAAAACGAAGCAACATGGGAAAAGTTAGGGTGAGGGTCAGTTGTTAGGTTAGCAGAAGGTCTAAGTTTTAGGTATGGTTTAGGGTTTGTGATGATTTGGAATTGGCCGCCACAGTCACTTACAGACTTGATGGACTGCAAGAAGATCAAACCTCTCCATTCTGAAGGAAATCAGCCCTGAGTGCTCACTGGAAGGACAGATCGTGAAGCTGAGGCTCCAATACTTTGGCCACCTCATGAGAAGAGAAGACTCCCTGGAAAAGACCCTGATGCTGGGAAAGATTGAGGGCACAAAGAGAAGGGGACGACAGAGGACGAGATGGTTGGACACTGTTCTCGAAGCTGCAAACATGAGTTTGACCAAACTGAGGGAGGCAGTGGAAATCAGGCGTGCCTGGCGTGCTCTGGTCCATGGGGTCACGAAGAGTCGGACACGACTAGACTAAACAACAAGGGAAATTTGCAAAAACATACATGCAAAATGTATACAATGTACACAAACAAAATGCATATATTTATATTAAAATTGCATACAAAATTTTGTATATTATTAGAAATTATTAAAATGTTGATGAACCTTCATAATAACTTTTTAAAATGCAAATGGGGAAAAGTGGAGAACTGAATTTCAGATTGAAAAAAATGAGTAGCCATTCATAAATATGTACATTCATTTATGCAATAGTGAAGTCGTGATAAGGGGTTTTGAGAAGACTGATATACTTGATGAATGAGCTCTTTCAGGGCCACTGTTGAGACAGAGTATTGTGTTAGATCTGATCCTGCAATGCCGTTTTGTGCCTGTCACAGTGAATTGAAATGACTAAAGTATTTGGGGAGAGAGGGAGAGAAGAAAATGAATGCAAAACTTATTTTAAGAAAACCACACAAATGTACTGCTGGTGCAAAGAAACTAAAACTAAAGTAACACACCGATTACAATAAGGGAAGTGATGAGCCAAGGCAGAGCTCAAAACTCAAGTCCATTGTGTTTTGATATTACAACAGCACATATGGTCTTCCATTAGTGGGTCTCTGAGCTGTGAGCACTGTTACTGTACCATATGCACCAATGTGAACTACTGAGCTGATTTATGTTAGCATTTGTGGAGTTCCCTCCCCTGTCCAAGCTCCCTTCAAAACATCTTTACTCTCTCAACAGAAAGATAAAGAGGTTCTTCATGTTTCGATTTCATTCTGATTTACAGGAATTTCACATGCTGTCTCCCCGTGTAATGGTGTTTTCCAGGAGCCACCTTACTGTGGCTTGCCATAAATATTAGGCAGCCCTTTAATGGCAGGGCTCTTTAATGGGGCTTAGAACATAAGAAAAGGGTCCCACTAGATTAGAGGGCCACTGAATCAGAGGCCCATCTAATCCACTATTCTCTCAGATGCCTATGGGAAGCCTGCCAGCGGGACATGAGCGCAACAGCACTGACTCTTCCCACTTCTGATTCCTAGTATCTCTGGTTCCTAGATTCCTAGATTCTCTGGTATTCAGAGACATACTGGATTGTGGTGATAGAACATAGCCTTCTTGGCTAGCAGCTATTGATACCCTTATTCTCCATAAATTTGTCTAATCCCATTCTAAGGTTGGCGACCATCACTATATATTACAGGAGTGAATTTCATAGTTCCATGCGCTTCATTAAGAAGTACTTTCTTTTGTTTGTCCTAAGTCTTCTAATATTCAGCTTCATTGGCTTTACCAACATTCTAGTATTACGACCAGGGAAGAAAAACTTTTCTCTATCTACCTTCTCCATGCCATGTGCAATGGTATGTATGCAGCTCTATCAGATTCCTCTTAGATGCCTTTTCTCTAAGCTAAAAAGCCCCCAAAGCTTTACCTTTTCATCATAGGGAAGTTGTTTCATCTCCTTGATCCTTTTGGCTACCCTCTTTTGAAACTATTCCCACTCTACAATAACCTTGTTGGAATACTCTTGTTGGAATATCTGAGTTTGACTACTCTTTTGGGGTTCACGTGGACCAACACATCTCTGAAACTTATTGCTTTCCTTTGGCACTATTGCCTTTGTTGTTGTTGTTGTTGTTTAGTTGTTTAGTCGTGTCCAACTCTTCGTGACCCCCTGGACCAGAGCACGCCAGGCACTTCTGTCTTGCACTGCCTCCCGCAGTTTGGTCAAACTCATGCTGGTAGCTTTCGAGAACACTATTGCCTTAGCACCTCGTAAATACAGTGCTTGAGAGGCATCACTTCAGAGAGCATTAAAGTCTATTTTATATCTTTTTTTACCTCAGTAGGTACTGGGTTCAAGCCAGTGTTCATACAATAATTACATCATAAACATACACACCAATTTTATTTTTGATATCGTTCAAGAAACATACGACATTATGGTGTTTCTGACATCTTTCATGGTCCCTTTGAAAACAAGTTTTCAAAGCTTGTTTCAAAGCTTGTCAAGCTGGGATTAGAACTTGTAATGTGGAAAGGTGTGCTGAACATTCATGTCAACATTCCTTTTGACTTTTCAATCAAGACAGAATATTGTATTAAATTCTGCATTTTCCATTGCCCTTCCCACACATTGAAAATGGGCATGTGTCAGCCAACTGAATATTGAATAGTGTAGTAGGTTTAATCATATATTGAATAGTGTACCGTTTTTGTGGTATTACAATATGATTCATGCTTGCCTTTGGTTAAGCTGTAAAGGTTTGTGATTTATATAGCCCAGACTGCATCTATTTGTTTAATCCCATGAGCCTTAATGGGAGATATGGAGAACTGAGCCAACCCAGATCTCTATAATGCCATCTGCATATGCCCCACTGACTTCCAGTTCTTAGTATGATGCTAAAATGAGATGGAGACTTGGAAAGTGACTACTTAAATATATTTATTAATTTATCTCTCTGCACTAATCACATGGAGAATATAATCTCCAATCCACACACAGAGAAGTATTTAAAGAGTTGGTTAATTCCAACATTTTACCACTCTTTAACTCCCATTACTGCAACTGAAACAGTGATTAAAGCATGTGAGTTCATGCAAAATGGTCCAATGCCTTTTCCAAGCCAAGTAACCTCTCTCTTGGACAATGTCTGCAAGACTCTTCTTCTCCTCCTATAGCATAACCTCTTCCTTCCCCCTTCTTATCCTTACAAGTTTCCCTGGAGCTTTACCTTTGAGGAAACCTTAATGTCCTGGTGCCAGCTGCTGTTCCAATCTGTTGGTTCAAAACGTGCAGAAATAACTTCATCAATTTCAACCTGGAAAAAAAAGAAGCAAAATAGGCTGGCATATGGCTTAACAGTATTCTCTTTGTGCATGTGCCAGCCCTTTCAGTTGAAATGCCTATGGTTCATCATCAAAATCCTAGAAAATTGCACTCTTCCAATACTAGGAAGGGCAAGTGCTACAGGCCCATAGAAAAGCTAGTGGAGGTGACATATGAGATTGAGGATTTCAGAATTACTATCCCCCTGCATTCTGAGACACCCTATTTCTATCACTGGAATAAAATGAGACAGTCTTTTCCATAAGTAAAGGTACCCTGCCCGTATGGGCCAGTCTTGACAGACTCTAGGGTTGTGCGCTCATCTCACTCTAGAGGCCGGGAGCCAGCGCTGTCCGCAGACACTTCCGGGTCACGTGGCCAGCGTGACGACGCTGCTCCGGTGAACTGGCACCAGAGCAGCACACGGAAACGCTGTTTACCTTCCCACTATAAAGCGGTACCTATTTATCTACTTGCACTTAAGGGTGCTTTTGAACTGCTAGGTGGGCAGGAGCTGGGACCGAACGACGGGAGCTCACCCCGCCGCGGGGATTCGAACCGCCGACCATGCGATCGGCAAGTCCTAGGCGCTGAGGTTTTACCCACAGCGCCACCCGCGTCCCTCCAGTCTTTTCCATGGGGCCCTCCAATTTTGGAACTCCTCTCCACTGAAGTGAGCATTGCTCCAACATTTCAGACTTTTAAGCAGGTCTGAAAAACAAGACTGCCTTCAAATAAATGAAGTTTCCTAATGCTACTGGTTTAAAATTATTAAAAGTAATAGGTGATCTTCAACTAAGAGTAGCTGGATATCTATTCAGAAGAGACCCATTGAAATCAATGGACAGGTTACTCAGTGGGTCTACCTTGGTCTACATTGGAGATCATCCATTAATTTTTACAGTATTGCAGTTATTGTTTGTTTGTTTGTTTGTTTGTTGGAATCTACATTGCTATTTCATTAAGATTTGCATTAACTAAATAAAAGTGCTGCTATCTTATAAAAAGTCTGCATTGTCCTAATGTATTTTTATTTTTCATGATGACAGAAGTCACCATGTAAGGGCAATTCCTTAAAAGATGGACTATAAATGTGTGAGTGTTGTGAGTATACACAGCACACTCACACACACTATAAAGCAGGCATGTCCAAAGTCCATTTCGGAGGCCTAATCCAGCCCTCTGGTCAGTTTAATCCGGCTTTGGGGTAAAATTGCTATCACAAAAAAAGGTCAACAAGTTTGGTTGGGGCACTCCTGCAAGGCAATGCCAGTATGGGGGTCGGCTGTTTGGCTGCTCTAAAATTAGCAGGTAAACAATCCACAACTGCTCAGGAGATGGTAACAGAAGAAAGGAAAGAACACATTTGTCAATATAGGAAAGATAACTAGCTGTCACTGAACCAATCATGCAACATTCTGGAATATGCCTGACCTAAATTTGCACACACACTCCCCTAGCATAAATACTACCAATGCCCTGAAGCACAGGAGTTTCTGGAGCTTTCTTCTGTCTCCACATACCATACCTGAATCTCGCTCAGGGATAGGCAATGTTGTGCCCTCCATATATTTATTGTTTGACTACAACTCCCATCATCCTACCCACTGGTTATGCTGGCTGGGGTGGATCTCCCCTTCTGCATGTACAAACAATAAGTTTGCAGCCGTAGCTACATAGTGCATAAAGCAGCTTGGAGACAGCTGCTTCATTAAATATGGCTATGCCCATTTCACAGATGCATACAAGGATCACCAGATGAAAAAGCTACAACCTAGATGGCTTGCAGTTAACCTTTTTCAGCTCATTCTAATAATTCCCTGCTAGATTCACTAAGGAAACACAGAGTAGGAATAAAAATAAATGTACTCTGGCAGCTGCCTCAGCTGCCACTGTGGTGCCTTGTGACACATAATTAGAAAATAAATGGCAGATTAGCTTAATAATATTCATTAGTATCTAATGAAACTGAGAGTGTTTCCTGTTCAAAGCATGTTGAGCTGTTAGTTGAATTTAAGCAAATTCTATATTTTTCCCCTTCGACAAATTGAGGTGGGATGGGGGTGGGGGGTTAACAACTATTAACCCTTTCCCTAAAGGCTGCCTTTGACACACATGCTTGTCCAAAAGCTGCAAGGGAAGTGAATGGTTAACAGAAATGCAATACATCCTTTCAGACATTGTTGTTCTTTTGCTTAGCCCCCCTCCAGTCTAAGAATTTAATGATATGCAGAAATTATAGCTGTCTTGCTGACCTCCCTTGACAGTTCTTAAATTATTCAGCTATCAAGGGCCTGCTAAACATTAAATTAAGCATCCTCTCTCCCCTGTCCTAAACCATTAAGTTATGCAAATGCACAGATAATGGGGCATATGACAGCTGGAGGCATTAATCAAGCCGCTCTGTCTCGGGGCTGTTGTTATGTAGAAACTGCATCTGCCAACAGACAGAACAGACACAATTAGATCCCACTCAGTGGGATGAGAAGGAACTACCTCGCTCTCTACGTTCATGTAAGGTTGTCAACCTGGGATTGAATAAGACACTTGGGAAATCTCTCTCCGTGTCTAGTTTTAACTCCCCACCTTCCCACAAGTTAGTTTCTCTCTCTCCCTCTTTCCCTCTGTCTCTCTCTCTCCTCCTAATACCTGCTCCCTCATCAAAATGAAAAATTACCTATAATTGTTATCATTTGCAAACAAAGCCTGTCATAAGTTCCACCTGCTGTTTACAATGGAGGGGTTTTTTCGTTGTTGTTTTTTTCTCTTGTGCATAATTCAGGTTCTTGGGGGGATTTTATATATTTGTTGTTGTTGTTTTTTATTTAACTAACGTCTCAGGGCAAAGGAGGGAGGGAAGCAAAGAGAATCCTATCTCACGTTGGCCCTTCCAGCGTGTGAATTACTGCTTTTTAAAAAGAAGTCTACTCCATCATCCTCCCAGAATTTAGTGCAGAAGCACAAGACAGTTGTTTGTGCCTATTTATTTCTCACAATAAAGGGCTAATTATTTGTAACTTAAATGTTGGCAAACATTTTACGCAATTATTTTCCCTCGGTCCTTATAATGTAGTTCCAGGAAAGTGATGGCAAGAGGCAATACCCTGTTTTGCCTGTCTCTGAAAATAGCTGACCATCTGAACTCTAGACAGAACATGGAAGGTGGTGTGGAGGAATCCCCAGGGTCCGCCTTGGAGACAATTTGGGTAGAGGCTGTGCCTAAAGAATCTTGGCACAAGAAGACCCAGAATTAGTTTAGTTCCATCATGGGATGGAGAACCTTTTTCAGCCAAAAGGCCACATTGCCTTCTGGACAGCCTTCTGGAAGCCTCGTGCCAATGTTTTTGTTTTTTAAATTGCTTTTGTTTTTTAGCTATGTCATTTTAAATTGTGATTGATATTAATGCTGTATTCTT
This sequence comes from Podarcis muralis, assembly GCF_964188315.1. Lineage (NCBI taxonomy): Eukaryota > Metazoa > Chordata > Lepidosauria > Squamata > Lacertidae > Podarcis > Podarcis muralis. The sequence continues at coordinate 4,946,193 of NC_135665.1, read as the reverse complement.
AGTTTTAGATTTTATGATTTATGTGGAAATTGTTTTCCATGTGGTTGTGTACTTTTTGATGTGTTTTATTTCTTGCTTATCACTTTTGTTATGTTGGTATTTATGTAAATCTTGTCATGTTGTAAGCCGCCTTGAGCATTGTTTTAACTATGGAAAGGCAACATACAAATAAAATGATGATGATGATGAGGGGCAGAAGCAAAAGTGGGCAGAGCAATTGATGCCATTTTTACCTTTGTTTTATATGATATTTATTAGAGTTTTACAAAAAAAAATAGGTTTACAGAATAAAGGCAGTTAAAACAAAAATTAACGAACTAAAGAAGAAACATGGAAAAAAGAAGAAAAAAGATAACAAGAAAAATACAAGAATTACCAAAAAATACATAGAAGAAAAGAAAAGAAAATACAAAATACAAAAAACAAATAGCTAAGAAAAAATTTAAAAATAAAACCATTTTTCAATATCTTTAAGCTCATTTGCTTATTTCCTTGACCTCCTCACACCTCCCCTTTTTGTATTCCCATTTACATAATCATTTTAGCAAATCCTTACCCTCTTTCATTTATCTTTACTCTATATCTTAACCTGTTATAACTATGTATTTTCATCCATTATCAATCCATATTTGCATATTCTTATTAACCTTATTACCAATAGCACTTATTTTCAATCCAACATCATTTTAACATTCATTAATTTTACAGTATTTCTGCAAATAGTCTTTAAATTTCTTCCAATCTTCTTCCACCAACTCTTCTACCTGGTCTCGAATTCTGCCAGTCATTTCCGCCAATTCCATATAGTCCATCACCTTCATCTGCCACATTTTTACCTTTGAACAGTAGGCTAGTTTCTACGCACACCACTCCCTATCGCCCACCCAGGCAATCAAAAGGTTCAAGGGCACCTGGGCAAATGGGAGGCATGGCTTGAGGAGCTGCTTCTCCATTCCTAATATGTTGGAGCAATACGAGCGAAACAAAAACCAGTTCACCAACCGTGTTTTAAAAAAGAAAAGAAACAAAATACTCTTGAGCATGTGTAGTTTTTTCCTTCAGAACTCACGTAAATCATAGCATCATCAGGACTACAGGAAAAGAATGGAGTTTGCTTCTGCTACTAAACACATTTATTTGGAAATAAGCACCATTTTGCAGCAGAAAAAAAGACAATATATTTTAAAAGTCAAAATAATAATTAAAAGAGCACCTGTAACCTTGCCCCCCCCCCACAAGAAAGTGTTACTGAAAATAAGAAAAAAGAAAGAATGCTGTGAGGACCGATGGATTTGAGTGTCCACATGGTAGTCTGGTGCTGACTCTGGGACTCTTTGCCACTGACTCCGTCATCTGCCACTGAACTCCATCCCTGCCCATACTAGACAATTTGAGGTATCAATTATATTGGCCAAAAAGTTGTCACCGGTGCAGTCACTGGCACCTTCTGCTGCGTGAGCGCCAAATATCAGAGCAAGTTTGAAAGTGTATGAAATGACTTGAATGGCAGTTTAATGGTGGTGGGACAATTTGGATGGGCAACCCCAGGAAACTAATGGAATTGGATTGATTTTTTAAAGCTGCAGAGTAACGTTTAATAAATGCTGAGCAGAGGACCACTCTGTCCACATTCAGGTGGATCTCAGGGCCAAAACCCACCCAACCCCCTCTGGCCATGCTGTAGCCTTTCAGTTGGACTGATGCCACCACCTGTAAGATGAGTAAAGGTGGCTCAGCGGCAGAGAGGGTCGCAAGAGAGGGAAGAGAGGACTTCCTCCTCTGAGGGGAAAAGGCCAGAGAAGGTGCTGAATGAAGTTAGAGGGGGAAACAGTTTGGGAGACATGGGGAGAGGGGAAAATATAGATTTAAAAGCCCTCTGAACTTGGAACTTCTGGATCAGAAAACTCTCCCTAAAATATGATCCATTTCCAAATATTTCCCAAGCTAATGTTTGTATTTAACTTGAGTAAAGATGAACTAAGAAACTCCTTATGTGAAGGAAAATGGGGTGGCAACGAATTTCAAAAGAGCGATTAGATATCAATAGAAAATTGTGTCAGCAATTGCCATCTGATTTTGTCAAACTCACTCTCCATCTGCCACCATTTTGTTACTTAATCTTCCCCTGCAGCACCATTTTGCAACTGGTGGGCTTTAGTAATTTCAGCCTGCCCAGGTGGGCTCTAGGGATAAGGAAGGCCAGCATCTGAAAAAGACAAAGGAGATTATGAATGTTGGAATACTCATGGCTCAGATTTCATATGGGTCATACAAAAATTTGTAATATCTACACTCGGTCGAAATTATGCAAAGTTGTGTAAATGTATTTAATTAGCATAATTTATTTTGCTAATAACGTTTTCATCATTAATTGGGCTACTAATGACGGAGAACATTGCAGCTGAGGCAGTTTTAGGCTGCAGGGGGTGCCACAACAACACAGAGAACATAGCATGGGAGTGTGTGCCGCATTTTAGCGTCACACAGAGCACTGTTAAAGTTTGAGAGTCCTGTCTGCCACTGATTACAGGTGTGGAGGACAGCAGCAAAATAGTGAGGTGTTTAGATAAAATCTTTATTTACAATGTGCATGAAGGTATGTACTTCATAATATCATTGATTTAAATGGGAGATCTAAGCCAGATGTTAAGTGACTTGGTGGCCATCACCATGCATGCCGGATATTGCCACAACTAAAGACCAGTTGGAGAAGCTGGTCAGCTACTGTGTAAAAATGTACAGAATGTACAACTATTCTGCCTCAGATGATCCATTAAAACTATGGATTCCTTTAGAGGTCCTACTATCAAAATAATTTTTTATCACAATTACAAAAGTACATCCTCATCAAAAAACAGAAGAGATTCTGTTTTGTCCTGGAGAAGAGTGTAATTTTCTGAACAGCTCTCAGATTGTGGCCAGATATCTAATTTTATGTGGAGGTTATGCAACTTTATTTTGTTGATATGAAGTAGCAAATCATTCACAGACCAAAGGCAATAAATCTTAACTGTGGGAAGGAATTTTCTTCTCTTAAAGCAGAACTACAATATGCCCTGCAAGCATCAAGATCTGGCACCAATATAGAGTGTAGGTCCGTTCATTGGCTGTGCCTCAAATAAACCATAACTGATTTATAAATGTGTAGCTGAAGTCATCTGAAATGGCAACTGCCCAGAAAGGGGTTTGCTGCTCATACTTTATCAAATGTACCATGCATACATCCCGTACGTCTTTTAGAAGATGTTTGGAAACTGAGATTCCGACTCTTGTTTAACTAATAATCTGGGAATACATCATGCTCTGTGGAGGCTGAACTAGATGGGCATTTGCCCTTTTCCTAACTCTGTAGGTCTCCCTGTCAGAGGCTAATTCATGCTTTCTGACTCCTGGAAGAATAGTGAGACAACGTAGAAAGCAGCAGTTTGGTAAGGGAACTAGGACTATAAAGTTGCTGAGTATTCTCTCTCCAGTGAACAATGTTAATAATACCAAATACAATTAAACACATGCAGGTTTTTAATGACAATTTCAACTTCTTCCATGAAGAACAAATAAGGATAAAGGAAGTTGGCTTGCAGTCAGAATGCTGGTCCCTCTAGCACAGTACTATCTACAACAACTGGCAGAGATTTCAGATAGGGGACTATCTCAGTGCTACTGGGAGATGCCAAGGCTTGAACCTGGAACCTTCCACATGGAAGGATAATGCTGTACAACTGAGCCACAGTCCCTTTCTATTATAATTAGCCTATTTACAATTAACTTCTTTCTCATTCATGTCCAGTTCTATGATATTATCTACCGTGTAAAGGACTGGCTCAGGATGTTTTGCCACATCAGGAAAAAAGAGAAAATGTTGCCCCCTTTGCTGCTGTCAACTCCTCATCTGCACACACCACCCTGCATGCCTCTTCTGCCTCCTCCACCTGCCTCCATCACCACCATCAGGCAGTGGGCATGCAGACGTGGAGAACGCCGTGTCTGGCAGGTGGTGGCAAAGGGGGCAGCAGGCCAGGGAGGAGGCAGCCACCATGAACAGTAAGAGAGAAGGCTGACTCTGCTGCCTGAGGCAACCACCTCCCCTCCCCTCATGGGCAACCACGCCTTTTAACTCTTGTAATCTCTACTGATTTCCTTTAAAAGGTAAAGGGACCCCTGACCATTAGGCCCAGTCGTGGCCGACTCTGGGGTTGCGGCGCTTTACTGGCCGAGGGAGCCGGCGTACAGCTTCCGGGTCATGTGGTCAGCATGACTAAGCCGCTTCTGGAGAACCAGAGCAGCACACGGAAATGCCGTTTACCTTGCTACCGGAGGGGTCCCTATTTATCTACTTGCACTTTGACATGCTTTCGAACTGCTAGGTTGGCAGGAGCAGGGACCGAGCAACGGGAGCTCACCCCGTCATGGGGATTCAAACCGCCAACCTTCTGATCGGCAAGTCCTAGGCTCTGTGGTTTAACCCAGTGTTTCCCAACCGGTGTTCCGCGGCACACCTGGTGTGCCGCGGGAAAAATTGGCGGGGGGGGGGAATAAAGGGGGGGAAAATTATTCCCCCACCGCCAGGCGTGGGGCTGGGGCGGGGGAAGCCCGAGCTTCCCCCTCCCCCAGAACGGGACCCAGAGCCATGCCGAAGCTGCGCGCAGCCTTGGCATCGCTCTGGGAGCTTGCGGGGCTGGGGGAGGAGGAAGCCCTCCACCAGCCTCCAAACCATGTCGGGAGACAGCGGGATGGCGCGCTGCGCCTCTCCCGCTGTCCCCCGAGTTTGCAGGGCTGGCGATGGGGAGGAGCAGGCTTCTCCCCCCGCCAGCCTTCCAGCCAAGTCGGGGGGCAGCGGCAAGGGCGCGCTGCGCCTCTCCCGCTGTCCCCCGAGTTTGCGGGGCTGGCGACGGGGAGGAGCAGGCTTCTCCCCCCGCCAGCCTTCCAGCCAAGTCGGGGGGCAGCGGCAAGGGCGTGCTGGGTTTCTCCGCTGTCCCGGACGGCTTTCAAAAGCCTGCCTTCAAAAGCCGTCCGGGACAGCGGAGAAACGCGCTGCCTTTCTCCGCTCTCCCGGGAAGGCAGGCAGGGGGGAGCAAAGACTTTCGCCCCCGCCCACCTTCAGAAGAGGTCCAGGACCTCTTCTGAAGGCTGGCGGGGGGCAAAAGTCTTTGCTCCCCCCTGCCTGCCTCCCCGGGAGAGCGGAGAAAGGCAGCGCGTTTCTCCGCTGTCCCCGACGGCTTTTGAAGGCAGGCGGGGGGGAGCAAAGACTTTCACCCCTGCCTGCCTTCCCGGGAGAGCGGAGAAACGCACTGCCTTTCTCCGCTCTCCCAGGAAGGCAGGCAGGGGGGAGCAAAGACTTTTGACCCCCGCCGGCCTTCAGAAGAGGTCCAGGACCTCTTCTGAAGGCGGGCGGGGGGCGAAAATCTTTGTCCCCCCTGCCTGCCTTCCCAGGGGCTTTTAAATCGCCCCGGACAGCGGAGAAGTCCTCCGCTGTCCCGGGCGATTTTAAAATGCCGACCGCTAGCATTTTAAGATTGCCCCGGACAGCGGAGAAGTCCTCCGCTGTCCCGGGGTTTTTTTAAAATGCTGGGGGTGGGAAGAAAAGCCCTTGTCCCCCCCCCCAGCCTTCAGAAGAGGTCGGGGGACAGACTGTCCCCGGACCTGGTCTGAAGGCGGTTTCCCTAGGAACGCATTAATTGATTTTCAATGCATTCCTATGGGAAACCGTGCATCGCAAGACGAAAAACTCGCAAGACGAAGAGACTTGCGGAACGAATTAATTTCGTCTTGCGAGACACCACTGTATCCGGAGAGGCGGCCTTCAGGCGAGTTTTAATTTTAATTTTCCTTCTCCCACTTAATGCCCCACGCTCGCCCGAGCAGCTTGCAGTCCTCGGTAACCACGGCGACCCGAGGGAGGGGAGGGAACAGGGAAGTCGAGGGCGGCGGCGAGCCGCGATGACGTCAGTGGGCCACGCCGCCTCGCCCTGGCACGGTGTGAGAGCCCCGGCTAGTGGCGCGAGCTTCAGAATAAGTGGGATCCGCGTGCACGAGACCGAGATTGCGGGTAAGGAGCTCAGCCCTGGGCAGGAGGAAGCGGGGCCGCGCGTGCGGGCCACATCCCCACAGAGAGCGAGCCTCCCCCGGCCCACCACTCCGGGCAGGTCCACTCGCATGAGGGGGCGGCGATGGCGACGGCCGGCAGCTTGCCTGCAATGCCATCCCTCGAGCAGGCGAGGAGCCCGGAGGCTACCAGATGCGAGTCCTCTTTCCCACCCTGCTCAGGAGGCCAGAGCACTTGGTCGCATTCAGGATCTAGAGTGGGGAAGCGGGGCTTGTGTCTGGGCTGGACACATTGGGCTGCCTGTGCCGCTCGACCTGCGGGGAGAAATCAGGGTGGGAGTCACGACCGTGAGGCAGGGCTGCCAAGTGTGGCAGAAGAGGACACGGCCGTCGCACCTGTCCTTAGGTAGGAGCTTCTTCCGTGTCGACCTGCTGCCCTAAAGTCTTGGCTTTTTTCTTGGCTTTTTGGCGGTTGGCACAGAAGGAAGGCAAGGGGGAGGGGGAAAATTGAAACTTACACTTTCGTGCGTCCCTCCCGGCGTGACGCTGCGCGCTGACGTCACGGGGCTGTAATGGTGGTGTGCCTCGAGATTTTTTTCATGAAACAAGTGTGCCTTTGCCCAAAAAAGGTTGGGAAACACTGGTTTAACCCACAGCGCCACCCGCGTCCCAACTTACCTGTGTGGTAATTTCAGACATTCATTTTGTCATGAACACTTGTATTCTGGAAGATGGTCTTTATCAAGTTTAACACATTTTACTTTTGCAAAATGGGTTGATAAATGCCTCCCAAGGACCCCAGCTGTATCAGTAATTATTGCTCTCTTATTGTTCTTGAAGGAAAACATATGCTTTTGCCGGTTGTCTTCCCATCACCATCTTATAGTTGCCATAACTCTTGGAAATATATTATGTCTCTATTTATTGTTATGTTTTATTCTTTCCTTAAGTTATTCATTTCACAGCTTTACAAATCTCTGTCTAATATCTTGTTGTTGGTTCTACCCATCTGCTGTTCTTATGTTCAGATGTGTTTTTGTAGATGTGTTAAGTGCTGTGTGCTAGGCATGCTACTAAATCATAGTAATCCCATTGAAGACAATAAAAAAATCTGTGGGAATTACTTCTAAGCAATGTATTTAGGATCAAGGCAGCAGCCACATAGAATAAAAGACAGAATAAGAAAAGTTTGCTTCCACCACCACCACCATTTAAATAAATAAAATTACAGTATATTGCACAATCGAATGAATGAGTGAGTGAGTTCTTGCAGACACGTAGTCCTGAAAGCTCTGCAGTTTTGGTAACCACACAGGTTTTGTGTGTCTTCAGCTCTTCACAGCAGTAGAGGCTGGTTCATGGCTTTTTAAAGATGATGATAGTCTGGCAGGATTTTCATTAGGAAGTCCAGCTGCAATGTTTGTGGCTGTGGCTGCTCAGTCTGCATTCACCAAAAACAGCCGGCTCAGTAGATTATTGTGTTCTCAGGATGACTTCGTAGGACTTCGCAGCAGCCTCCAATGATGCTGTCACATGTCAAGATCACGTTCCTACCAATTAATTAAAAGAATTTAAGGATTTATCAGGAAAATTAACAACATGGATACAATATCATCATTTGAACAAAGTATTTAAGAAAGATAGGATACGAGGGTTTGGGGAACAAACATCACAGTTGGAGAGAGATCTGTTGGAATGTAATGTTTAAGTGCTGACTAAAATGTATAAGATACTGTTGGAATGGGAGACAAAGGATGAGCAGGTAAAAGCCTCAAGGATACATTGGGCAATACATATTGGTTATACAGTAATATAGATATGGAAGCGTAGGAACGACTGTGGAATACGGATATAAAATTCAGAGCATGCTATGGTTTAAGACAGGGATCAGCAAACTTTTTCAGGAGGGGGCCGGTCCACTGTCCCTCAGATCTTGTGGAGGGCCGGACCCCCTCCCCGAAAGGATCACCCCCACCCCCCGCCGCCACTCACGCTGCAGCCGCCAACTCCGAAGGAAGGGGCGATGCCCAGAGACATCCACAGCTTTGGATTGGCTGCAGGGGCTTCCTGTGACCAATCCGAAGCCACGCCAGCGTCACCATCCACCCAGAGGCATCCACGGCTTCAGATTGGCTGCAGGAGCTTCCTGCAGCCAATCTGAAGCTGTGCCAGCGTAACGAAAATCAGTCCCTGTGCGGCGAGGCCTTCATTCCACACCAGTTTAGCGTGGGGACTGAGTGGGCGGCAGGGTCTGCAGGGTTCACGGGCCGGATTTACAAGCCCGGTGGGCCGTAATTTGCTGACCCCTGGTTTAAGAGAAAATTATATGAAAATGTTATATCAATGGTATAACACCGAGTAATTTGGCAAAAATGTATAAATCAAAATCAAATAAGTATTGGAATGTAAAGAAAAAGAAGGTTCTTTTTCTTATATGTCTAAGTTAAAGCTTACTGGGAAATGATATATAATGAATTGAAAAAGTTGTTTAAAATAATGTTTGTAAAAAACAAAACAAAAATAAATCCTCAAAGTTTTCCTTATAGGGACAGAACTACCCAAACTGTACAGAAATTTATTCATACAGTGACCAGAGTATTTGCCCAAAAGTGGAAAGAATAAGTCGTCCCAACGAAAGAATAATGGATACAAAAACCTGTGAAATATGCAGGAATGGCAAAACTTACTGGAAAAATAAGAAATCAAGATAGCAAACTTTTTAATAAAAGAATGGAAATGGTTTATTGAATATTTACAATATTGAATATTTACAAACAAACTGAAAACAGATAAGAACATTGGCAGGATTATTGTAATAACCTGCAGTTTTATAAGAGTATACATTTAAAGTAGACAAATAAATGGTTAAGTTAAGTTAATTTGGAATATGCAGAAAATATGAAAAACAAATGTAAGGAGCCGCAGAAAGAGGAGGCAGGAAGTCGAGTTTTGAAATGTTAAAACGATTGTAAAATTATTGAAATGTATAAAATAAAAAATCATAAATAATAATATATATATGAAAGATCACGTTCCTACCTACAAATGCTTTGAAGTCAATTACATTGTAGTCTCCTATTTTCATTACCTGAAAATAGCAGCCAACTTCAAAGATGCTGTTGGTGCCAATGATCATTGGTTTGGCTCCCACCTGCTCTGCATCAGGGGCAATGTTTTCAGGAAGGCCATTTATGATAATTGTCTGTTCTTCAATGATGTTACATTCTCCAATCATTGGCGCAGCTTCTGCAACGATCCACGCTTTGGGGTGAATCACTGTCCTAGGTCCAGTTGTCACATCACCCTTGATTTAACTCTGCACACAGACAACAGCTCCAGGAGCAATCTTTACACTATTCTGTGCCTTCTCCACCATCTTGTCCGGCCTCTCATCCATTGTTGCAAAAGTTTGCTTTTGGGGTATCTGCATGTCATTTAAATGTGGTACAAATATTACATCGTTATAAGATTTTTCTTTAGGAAATCTTTGAAAAATAGGATCTTTAGATTGTTAATCATCTGAGGGTAGGGAATATTTGGCCACCTGGGCTTTTGATTCAATAGCATTTTAATTCAACGAAACCCAGAAGTGGTAGCAACCACATCAGATTTCATAGCTTTTAAAACTGAAATGACAAAAGAAATTAATAAAACAGTGTATCTCTGAACTCTAGTTCTAATCTGCTTTGCAGATTAGCATCCTAAAGGATAGAATTAATGGCTTTTTTTAAAAAATGCCATTTTCTATTTTAAAGATTAGCACAAGGACGAGGCAATGCAGTTTTCAGTAACCCAACAACTTTCCTTTCTTTTCCTTTTGTATTTTACTCCAAGAGACATTATCAGTTGCCCAGGATAGCTAGAGTACAGCTATTTCGGATGACAGCTCTCAGTCCCTGCCCATAAGGAGCTCCACAAACACATCAAATGCAGAAACTCCAACCACTTTGCACAAGCAAGAGCCTTTAATTTCTGAATCACTACTTGTACACATGCTCCGGTTGGACTTGAATAGGAGCAGCATTTGATAAATTACATCCTTTTCAGTGGGCCCCTCTCTTTCTTTGGAAGTCAAACATCTTTCTGAAGTTGTTTCATGGCGCATCCTTCTGAAGTACTGTAGCTTTTGTGGTTTTTAGTCAATGAATAATGGCACAGCACTCTCCACTTTCAGCCTTGAAGTGAACTCTCTACTTGGCCTTAATAAATGCTCAAAGTAACACCAAACTGCCAGTAATAACAGATTCGTTTCTATATGTGTAATATTTTCCAGCACCAATTTCTAGTGTTTTTCTTCCTATTGTTTTACAACCCCGCTAATTTTAACGCTTTTTTTCACCCCTCATTTTCAAGCCATTGTTCCCTAATCACAGCAAGATCCCCAAGATAATTATAGATACAATCACTTTTGTGTGGTCAGAAGTTGAACTCTAAACCCTCAGGCCCCAATAAACCCCCGAGGTATGCTGAAATTCATAATAACCCTTGGTTCATTTTGCCATATTACTTAATTAATCCAGCTGCTCCAGACTTGCATTACTAGATATTAAAACAACTTGTCAATCTGTAATTGCAGATCTCCTTCCTCCCCCTTTTTATCTAATTCAGTTGTGTTATATTAAGTCAGTCTCTTCCCTCCACTCAGTCTCTTTGTTTCATTAACTTCTAATAGAAATGCATTTGATAAAATGACTTGGAGTGGAAATGCAATCTGGCCAGCATGGACGGTGAGGTCCGTATTTATGAAACCTTATATATACTTGGGAACTGCACTAAAACATTATTACAAAATACAGTAGAATATTATACAAGAAGAATATGGGAAATAATGTCACTCCATCCCCCTCCCAAAAGAGATGCTACATTACTATGCACTGATGAAACTTTGTATTCTTCCATTTATATATTTTGCTTTTACATAAATGTATGGCTTTTGCGACATACAGAATTGCCCACTGTGTCGGTTCAAGCATCTTTTACAGTTTTTCAATGGACACTGAACACCCATCTTAGAAGGGTTCCCTTGCCATGCATGTGCAAATTCAGTGTAAATTGAATGGAGAAGACGGTGTATTCACATCTCTGTCCAAAAGAGGACATGAACATTTAAACATTGGTCATTGGCTTACGCCTAAGATAAACACATTCATCTGATTGGTTCACACATCCTTATGCATCACTTGATTCCTTTCACCACTTGATCGATTGCAGCTAAACTTATTTGAAAAATGTTACTGCAGTCATATTATCTGTGGTGTTTAATCTGTGAAGGCTTATTCATGTATGCGGGTCACCACTTGATGCCGTAGTGATCAAGTGATAATCATGCATGTAGGAACCAACTCATAGCTGGGGCATGTCTACAAAAGAAGTAAGACACTATTTGCATATTATATAGTGTAGCTTTTCTCAGTATCAAAGACGCTTAAGTCCACATGTATCTGTTTCATATTTGAAAATGTGTTTTTTGCTCTATTTTCTTACCTATGGAACAATGCTCTTGCTAAACATAAAAAAGCATAAGGGTATCATTTTCTGACTTCCGTTAACTTTTTCGGCATGGAAGACCTATTAGTATATTATCCCAGCATTTATCTCACATGTGAATTGCTTATAGGGGGAGGGGAATGAACCATGAAGAGAAATTAAAGTTTTAGATCCATTTTAGATGACATTAAAACCCTAACTCACCCTCATGTATATGATTCATCAAGGTATGCGCCAGCCTGGTTCAGAGCATTAAATGTTTCACATGGACTTGGGAAACTTTGGTTCAAAGGCCAAACCTTACCACTAGGCAGAGTGAGGCAGCTGCCTTAAGCTTCTGATCTGGGCTGCCGTCAAGTTGTTATGGGCAGAGCAGTTCAATAAGGGTGGGGGAAGAGAATCTGTCTTGATAGAAGCACCAGATCTACCTGGCAGTTTTATGCTGGCCGGGGGGGGGGGGGAGTGGCAGGGACACCTGAAGGGAGCATGCCCAGCCTAAGAGCATGCTGGGGGAATGAATAGCTTTAAATGAGAGCCAGTGTGGTGTAGTGGTTAAGAGCGGTAGTCTCGTAATCTGGGGAACCAGGTTCGCGTCTCTGCTCCTCCACATGCAGCTGCTGGGTGACCTTGGGCTAGTCACACTTCTCTGAAGTCTCTCAGCCCCACTCACCTCACAGAGTGTTTGTTGTGGGGGAGGAAGGGAAAGGAGAATGTTAGCCGCTTTGAGACTCCTTAAAAGGAGTGAAAGGCAGGATATCAAATCCAAACTCTTCTTCTTCTTCTTCTAAATCCAATAGTTCTAGAGCTTGCCCTATTCTTCCTCAAACACCCTCCTTTTGCCTTCTTCATCCACCTCTCTGCGGCAGTCTTTCTGACAGCAACTGGGAGGGGGCTTTTGAGTGTGAGACATCTGCAAAATTCTTTGTCCTCTGGGATTCCTGCAAACCACAAATTGTGCCGTTAATTATTATTACTGCTAAGTTGAGGGAGGGGGAGAAGCAAAGCTGTGGCTAGGGGGGGTCTAGCCAGGGTTTCTGCCCCGGGTGAAGCCTCCAGAGGAGCGCCATTGAGGTTCCCAGCCTCCCAGCATGTCTGCGCTTCAGCTGGGGAGAAAGATGAAAAAGTGAATGGCAGCCGTGAGCTCTCCCCATGAAGCCAAAAAAGGCTCATTTACAACACAACGCAGGGAGAGTTGGAAAATCTGAAGAGGCTGCGTGGCTTTCTCCAGTGAAGCAGAAGATAGGATCCCCTGTGGGTTTGCTATTGTGTGAGAAAGAAATTATGGAGGAACAGAGGAACGGGTGGGAAGCTGAGGAAGAGAATAATTTGGACTAGATCAGGCACGTCCAACTTCCAAGAGACTGTGATCTACTCCCACTATAAAAAACTGGCAGTGATCTACCCATTGGATTGACCAGAGTTGTTGAGCTTTTTGGGGGAGGATCAACCAAAGCTGTTGAGCTTTCTTGGGGGAGGATCAACTGTTGAGATTTGGGGGAGGGTCGATCAGGGTCTCGCAATTGACCAGGATTGACCAGGGAAACCCCGCGATCAACAGGTAGATCGTGATCAACTGGTTGGACATCACTGGACTAGATTATCCTTGTGGTCCCTTCCACAATTCTATGATTCTATGATTCAGAACATTCAGTGTTTAAATAGCTAAGGTTGATTCGTTTTACAGACTATACATGATCTACACATAGGAAAGTAACGGGTGTGTGAGCATTTTTTTCTGCCAGAGGCAGTTCCCTGGCAAGCGCTGGTCAGCCCAGCTCCATTAGGATTGTAATGGAAGGACACTTTATACTTTAGACTCGCAAAAAGCATTTCTTCACCTTACATGGAACCTAAAATGAGTAATCAAACAAAAATAAAATTGAAAGGAATCTTGTTGAAGCTTACTTGGGAGTAAATTTACACATAAAAACTCCTTAAAAGAGTTTACACAGAACCAAGAAGAACTCACTCTGAAACTCACTTACAGATGGTATACCTAACACCACAGAAACTAGCACTAATACGCCCAGGAACCTCACCAAAATGCTGGAGAGGATGCACCACCACAGGCACATATCTCCACATGTGGTGTGAATGTCCCAAAATCCAACACTTCTGGACATCAGTCATACAAGAAAAAGGCAAACTAACTAAGTAAGTATTAGAAGTCATCCCAGCACTGGCCCTACTAAACATCTTCCAAGACAATAATGCCCACTCACATTATAAAGAGCTCATAACCCACCTACTCTCAGCAGCCAGAAGCATCATAGCCAGACACCAGAGAGACCTGTCAGGAGTAAGCATGGACCAATGGCATCAATTAGTATGGAAAACAGCCTTATTAGAAAAACTAACCAATAAACTGAAACTGACACAGGGACAAATAAAAGAAGACACCTTCACCCCAGTATGGCTCCCCTTTATCACAAACATAGCTCAACAAGACAGCAACAAGAATCTGCTGACGGAATACAAATCAATCTGGCTAACCTGGTCCAAAAACACACACACACACACCACACACACACACACACACACACACACACACACACACATCTCATTACAGCCAACCAAAGACAGCCAACCACACCCTAAGCCACCCTAACCTCTCCCACCACCAAGGAAATACAACAAGCGAATAGTAAGAGAATCCATACAAGTGATACTGACACAAAACCCCACACATACACTAAGTAAAAGAATAGAAGCATAGCCACCCGACCCCACCCCACTCACCATTCCCCCTCCCCCTTTCCCCCTCTTTTCCCCCTAACCTAATACCGCATGCAACACTAATGTCTCATAACAAATGAAACTGATCTGTAGAAAACACAACTTGAAAAAAGAGAGAATGCACGTATTTTTGTAAGCTAAAAAATCATATTGTGATGGCCTGGGAATCTGATTCAGAGGCTGAACCGGAGGAATCCCAGCCTGCGCAGGAGTCCCTGACTCCAGAGGCTTGAATCTGAAGGGCCCTCACCTGTGCTGGATCCTCAGGAGCAGACACCAGCTGAATCCGCTCTGGCTCCGGAGGTGATTGAGGACCCATTGCCTGCAGGTGCTCCTCTCCCAGCCCTGTCAGGGGAAGGTGAGGTTGCCTCTGGGTCCAGTAACCCTCCAGCCCTCTCCTGAGCTGCAGATGCTCAGGGCAGAGAGGTGGATGGAACTAAGTTCTCTCAGGAGGAGTGCTCGCCTTAAGGCCAGGAGAGGTGAGTCACATGTGGGCTGGGACCACCCCTGGCCTCAGAGGAGATAAAGGTCAGCCCGCCCAGTCCCAGGTTGCGGGAGCAACATCATTGGTTACCTGTTCCTGCCGGCACCCTGACCTGCTCTCCTGAGTTCCTGACCACGCCCGACTCCTCGCTTTGGACCTCGCTTCGCCCCTGACGGACAGCCTCCTTACCGTCGACCTAGGACCAGACTTAGACCACGCCACACGGTAAACCCCCCCCCCCCCCGGGACCAGCACACATATATAATTCCACACAAAAAAACACCTGCTGCTTTGCCTCCCCCCAAAGGTGCTGCATATTGAAAATAATGCATTTGGGGCAAATAGCAGCTGGGGGCATTTGTCATAAGGGAGCTCTATGCTCACAGTTCCAATCTGGAACACAAAGAGCAGCTCCTTCTATGAAAAACTAAAGGAGTCAGTGAAGCACGTGCTGCTGTTTTGAAAAGTGTGCTTAACACACGTGGTTTCCTGTCAGTGACACACTAATAAATCAGTGCAAGGTGCAGAATACTGTGCCGTATATGTTATTATATTTCTTTCCCTGCTAACTTGTTTCTGTTCCTTTCTCTGGTATGTTTGGCTTCGAAGACCATACAAGTTGGTTGATATTGTGGGGCAACGCTGACTGATTTTAAATGACAGCATCAGGAATATCAGTCTTGATGTCTTCCTTCCTCTTAATACGAAGAACGGCTGTTGTGAGTGATGCAGCCTGCTGTGCCCCTGGATCGTGGTGTGAGTTGCAATACTATTGCCTGAAAGCAAAAACACAATTCCCTGCAAATACCGTAGTGACACTGGTTTTGACCATTGTTAACATAGGTCTTTGGTGTAATACAGTAGTATTTCTCCTGTTACCCTATTAATAGGAGTTATTACACAGCATTTATGACTACACAACTTTTAACAAATTCATTTGAAACACACAAGGAAAAATACAATTCAGTTATCCATGGCCAATTTCTCTCCATACAGGAATGCCCAAAGGCAAATATACATGAAACCTATACGTGGATTATTATAGCAAACTGCCACCAACAGCCTCATTCTTTTCACTCAGGGGTGTTTCATGCAGGCAGAGAACATCCCCCACTTGAAAGGACCATTCCTATGTCTAAAGCCCCTTGCCTTAAAAAAAAAAGTCCCATTTACTGATTTCCCTCCCATTCTATAACAATTTAGGTATTTAGATTATAAATTAATTTGGATATTTCCATTCTAAAAAAAAAGGTCTCTCAGTGAATGCCCAGTGTGAAGAGAAGAAAATGTCACAGAGGCAGAGCAATGTTTTCATAATGAAAAATAACTGTTTCAACACATCATGAAGTGGAAAAAAGAAACCAACTTGCATGTTTCCATCTGTCAACCAGCTTCCAGTTAGGCTACAAATCAGATTAAAAAGCATTAGGAACAAACTGCTCTGAAATCTGCCTGACCTGAACTTCCAACAGCTTTTTATCATCTAGTTTGAGGTGGGTTGTTTTTGTTTGGTCTTTGTCTTAATAAAGGTTGCCATTTGCACTTGATTCAAATGGGACAGACCATTTATAAATACAATTGGCACACCCCCACACCCCAAAACCCCACCCAAATAAACGGAGAGGGTGCTTTCTTAAGTGTCAGATAGAAGGACAGGACGAAAGGGAAGTCAGTGTTGACAGTAACAAGCCAGATGCACCGGTGGTTTCTCTTGCTGTGAGGCAGCTTCATATGTCCCTAAATTGGGGGGGGGGGGGAGAGATTTCAATCACTACTGATGAAAGGTGTAAGCCAAATGCACACACATGTCTCCATGGCATTAACAGTTGCATTTGAAGTAACTCCACACATCTGCTTCATCACTGTTTCTGCACCGGACACATCAGCAGCCCTCAAGCACTGGCATGGAATGAAACAATGAAGGAGCAGTGGACATTGGCTCTAAACTACAATGAATGAGCAGGTCAGGCTGTTGAATGGTCTCTTTAAATGTGAAGGTTCATTATTGCTCCACAAGATGTGTATGTCTTTAAGGGCCAGAGCAAATAACAAGACCCAGTTTTACAGCTGTGAAACAGTATAGCAGGTGCTGCTAAGTTGCGTTGATTAAGCTGTGTCAGCAGTTGGGTATAGTATATAAGAAGCAGCGCCTAGCTCTCCCATTACCCTGGGGGGTGGGTTGGTGGTTGGGTCATGCTTGTTATATTTAGTGTAAAAGGGGTTTTTGTTTTTGTTATTAAAACCTTGTTAAAGTTATTTTTGATCACTGCAGATGGTTATTTTTGATCACTGCAGATGGTGACAGCAGCCACGAAATTAAAAGACGCCTGCTTCTTGGGAGAAGGGCAATGACAGGCCTAGACAGCATCTTGAGAAGTAGAGACATCACCTTGCCAACAAAGGTCCGTATAGTTAAAGCCATGGTTTTCCCAGTAGTGATGTATGGAAGTGAGAGCTGGACCATCAAGAAGGCTGATCGCCGAAGAATTGATGCTTTTGAATTATGATGCTGGAGAAGACTCTTGAGAGTCCCATGGACTGCAAGAAGATCAAATGCATCCATTCTTAAGGAAATCAGCCCTGAGTGCTCA
The DNA here is from genome assembly GCF_964188315.1 of Podarcis muralis. Taxonomy (NCBI): domain Eukaryota; kingdom Metazoa; phylum Chordata; class Lepidosauria; order Squamata; family Lacertidae; genus Podarcis; species Podarcis muralis. The sequence goes on along the minus strand of NC_135665.1, from coordinate 4,928,853 downwards.
CTGGAAGGACAGATCGTGAAGAGAGAAGAGAAGACTCCCTGGAGAAGACACTAATGTTGGGAAAGATGGAGGGCACAAGGAGAAGGGGACGACAGAGGACGAGATGGTTGGATAGTGTTTTCGAGGTTACCAGCATGAGTTTGACCAAATTGCGGGAGGTAGTGGAGGACAGAGGTGCCTGGCGTGCTCTGGTCCATGGGGTCACGAAGAGTCGGACACGACTAAACGACTAAACAACAACAAAGTTATTTTTGAGTTCCTTGTATTGTGTGGTCTCCCCAGCAAGCTTTCTGCAGCGCAACTGAACTGCAAATAGCCAACACAAGCAATCACAGTTTTCTTAAAATCATGCTCGCAGAGAACCACCAATCTGATATGCTTTAATAATCATGTTTTCCAAACATAGTTTTTCTGCTGGTGCCTGATTCCTAGCAGTTATGGTGTGAGCTTCCAAAGTACTTTTAAATGCTTAACCCAGTTGAAATCAATGCTGGATTGTAGGCTAAATTCGATGTGATGAAGGGGATACAAAATTTGTCTTTCTTAAAAATACTAATGTATACCCAAATATTTGATCAGTAGTAAAAAGGCACGTTCAGGTGAACATGCATACTATTTTTTTTTTTTAAAAAGATTAATTTCATCATACCTACATTAGGAAAGTGTATGCAAAATTTCCCCAAGATTTCTAATAATTTTCTGGCTAAAATTACAGCAATTACATTGCAGGCTTCAGAGCACAGCAATTACTTCCCTCATTACCTAAGGCTTTGTCTCCCTCATGCGTTTGTAGTTTGAATAGCGGATGGTAAAATCAAGTCTTTGGAAAAGAGCATCAAATGGTTACAGAAAGCACTAGGAACGTAAAAAAAACAACAACCCACCATGCACAAAGTGTTTAAAATCCCATAAAAAATTAGAGCTAAAATCTGATGGTATCAGAACAACTCTGAGCCCAGGCTCCACAAAATCTATGCAAAAGATCTATGGCTGCCTGCCTAAGAGATTCAAAATTGATTTTTCCTGTTCCGCTTCTCAGTAAACAATTACATTAATTATTACTAGCTTAACTTGAAATATTATATTTTGCAATAGTTTATGTAGCCAAGATCTCTTAAATGTTGCATTTTACAGTCATCCATATAGCTGAATTTGCATGATCTCATCAAGCAATGACATAACGGCACCCATGATTAATCCTATCAATATTACTAAAAGTAACTTAAAATATTCGCCTATAAAACTCTAATATTATTAGTTATTAAAATGTGTCATATCTGGTGAATCATTTCATTACAGTGTACAAGTTTTATGTGCCTGTGCATCGCAATTATACTAATCAAAGCAAATGAGCTTCCAATCTGCCAGAATACTATTTATTTATAAACTCTGTAATTGTATACTAATTACATTCAGAATTAATTAATGATCAACAGTCATTTGGCATACTAAATAGTGGTGGTTGTGACTGCAGTGCATTCTGTATGGAAAGCTGTTCAAAGGTGGCAGGTGGCCCAACCACAATAATAGGGATGGAATTCAGGTGGGACACAGGTACCTAGTTGTTACTATCTGGGAGCCACACTATTTAATTTTTTTACTTATATTAGGTAAATAGAAAGCCATAGAAATATTTAGAATATCAACTTCATGTTTTTATTTTAATAAAAAGATTTTGATTTTATCTATATACATACACACAATTAAACAGACTACAGCAGGCCATGGAACATCTTGTAACTATTTAAGTGCACGTCTTAGCCTGAGTGTATTCCATGACATAATGTTCCTGTTCACATGTAACAAGTGGCTTAGTGCAAATATGCAGTCTCCCAGAGAGGAAGTTGCGCCTGCTTCTTTTTTACGGCTATGCTGCACTGAGCTAAATTGTAGTTTGGCTTAGTGTGTTATCCAAGCCTGAGTTTATGATTTAGCTCTCCCAGAAAAAGCACAATCCTGAGTTTGGATGACCCACTACGTCAAACCGTGGGTTATCCTAGCACAGCAGCAAAACAAACAGGAGCAAAGGGGCCACGACTTCTTCTCCGGGAACTTGCATGTTTGCTCATTCACCACGGTTTGGCTTAATGTAACATGTAAACAAGAAAATGTGTCGGTTGCCTTGTATCATCTGTGGGGGGGGGGGGGTACCCACTTCTAGGCTTAGAGTTCCACCCCGGATCACAATCCCTGTGGCGAGGCCATTTGCTGAGCAACTTGCAAGCTCATCCAGACTGCAGATAAGCTGGTTTGGAAGATGCTTTGGAAGTTGTGCCCTTTCCTGAAGACCATCACCTACAGAACGCTGGGCTGCCCCAACTATCTTTCTCAAAAGTGGTAAACAGCAGCAACATGTTGCAGACACCTGACTCCCACCATCATCCCACAAATGCACACAGAAACATCCTAATCATTTTTAATGTACATTTTATTTCTCAGGGTTTTTTTAGATTTTTAAGTATTTTGTTCACCTCCCCTCTATACAAGTTCCATGTGCAGCAGGGATGGCGCACCTGTGGTCTCCAGATATGGTTGGACTCCAGCTCATAGCATCCCTAACTGTAGCAGGAACCCCCCCACCCCAATCATTCTGTTTGCACAAACTTCACACACACTCACACTCGCACACTACATACGCCACATTTCTGTTATAAATTCATAGAAAATCAACCATACTGTACATCGGATTTGCACTGTTCCATTTTATTTACTATCAAAGGAGGGTGGCTTGGTTTCTGGTCAGCCATGATCCCTTCAGCATACCAGCACATCCACAGGGGCCCTGCCCAGTTGCTATGTCAGCCTTGATAATCCCAGACAGAAGACAATCAAAATGACAAAGAACTTGCATATGGTAGTGGATTCAGCACAGACTGAAACAAAGGACAATGATCAGATCTTCCCTCTGGGGGGCAGGAAACTGCAAACTCCCCTTTGTCACCTGGAAAGTACTCATGGGGAGGGGGAAAGGAGGAACCAGCCAGGTGACAGGACACTCAGGTTACCACCACAACTCCTCCCTCAACCCCTCCTTTCTGTAACGTATGCATGATGTTTCTGGGGGTGGGCTTGACCTAGAGGAGGGGAATTTCAAAAGTTTTTATAAGGTCTTGCAGCCCATTGTTCTGGGTCTTTCCTCTCTCCTGCAAGTGAGGGGAACACACTGATGCATCAGTTCAATAAAGGCCAAGCCTACAGGCTGCTGTTTTGCTCCAACTTATCCTGGTTGGTGTCTTTGTTTTGTCCAAGGGAGCCCTCGGATTTTTCCTGCAACATGACCAATGGCAATGTGAATGGGGCTGAGGGGAGTTGGAGTCTTAACAGCATTTGGAGAGCCACAAATTCCCCCCTCCCCCTCCCCATCTCTTACATGCATATTCATGTTCTTGCCACGATTAGTCATTTCCAAAAGTACTATTCAAAGGCTCAAATGCTACTCTACGGGGGGGGGGGGGGAGGAAAAGAAAAGTGAAATAAACTCAGAGTCGAGTAGTAATTTCATGCTTTTTATTTCAGCTCATAGGAACAGTGATTGAATTCCGCTGCCCTGCCCCCCCCCCCCAACCTCTGGCTTTATATACAGTACATCATTTACACAATGAGTACTGTCTGATTGGTTGATTATGTTTGCCTCCTGGGGTCTGATTGGGCTGCTCCTACAGGCCAATCAGGTTGTTGAATTCTAGGATCCGACCTGCCTATTGTTCTAGGATCCAAGCTTAGTATATAACAAAAAGGAAAGAAAAAGACCCAAGGATCTACAATTACATGGAACAATCCTTGCAATATATATAGATAACACATAGTAATACATAAAGGAGCATGCAGTTTTTTCCGGCAGACATCCTGGGACTGTTTTTAAAAATTCAAGCCCAATATGAGCCATTACTTCAACCAGTCTGTGACTGTAGGAGGAAGCTCCAAAGAGGCTGCTGGCTAATAACTGTTCTCGTAATTGTTTGGCCTGGCAAGCTGAGAATTGAACCACACTGTTGCTAAGCTCAGCTGATGAACAATCTAATCTATTTTTTAAAAAAAAATATTAAAATATTTTCTTTGGTTACAAAAGTATGTGCAACATCTCTTTTTTCAAGTCATAGAATCAGTAATGTATAAGGTTGGGGGAGAAGAGAAGGGGGAGCGGGGGTGGAACAATCTAATATTGATGGCAACCTGAAAAGAGAGAGACGCAGTACAGAAAATCCTTTTCCTAAACACGGATCTTATGTCTTGTTGACATATGTGACCTGGGAGAAATCAGTCTATTATCAAACACCTGGGAGTACATTCCCAAACTATTCTAAAGATGTCTGTCATTGTATGGCTTGCCCTAAAATCAATAGACTGGTGTCTGAACTCATTTATAACAGAGCTCTGTGTGGCAGCCGGGTGACACTAAAAACATACCCAGCTCTTCCTGTTACATTGTCACTATTTTCCCCCAATCATTAACTAAGGATGGAGAAGGCTAAGCAGAGCCTATATGCCCTTTGTGAAACCCTAAACTATGGGATTGGTGAAGCCTTTTAAGTGTTATGATAACAAATAATCCTGAGTGACCCTGACCCAAATCTTAAATATTACATCCTATTCTTCACGTAGAGAGGACATTGTTAGGACATTTATCTTTTGCTGCCACATAGTGAAACACAGCAGGAACGTAGACCACCTGTAATAGACTGCTCTTGAAAATTGGAGCTTCGGTATCCACTATTGATCCAGAAGTTGCATGAGAAGATTCATATCAGTTTCTCAGATGTATCAGCAGGAGGGCTTCCCCAGATTCCTAAAGGAGCAAAGGATGTTAGAACCTAGCCTTGCTTTGATCATTATCTCTTGCAAAACTTCAAGAATGATTGGCCTACAAATCTAGCGAAGCAAACAAGCTCTGCAAGGAGGGTGGTTATTGACAGGCCTTCCTGCAGACAGAATTCCACAATGTTTCAAAGAGCTTCTGCAAGGCTCAGGCTTTGACAGATTGTTATAACTGAGTAGCAGCCATGAAGAATCATTTTTTTAAAAAGAATAAACTATAGTCAGCACAGAATTTTGCATAGCTGCAGTAACACATGCCATGGTTACATGGTAACCAAGACTAGAGTGCTGCAATGTACTCTATATGGGACTACATATGAACTGCTTTTGAAATCTTCAGTTGGTCAAGAATTCAGCAGCCAAGATGCCCATTTTGGAGCATCAGCACTAGTTTACCAATACTCTTTCAGGCACAATTCAAAGAGTTGGCTATTATTTATAATACGCTGAATGGCTTTGGTCCAGAGTACCTAAAATACTGCCCCGGGTCACTGCACCCTAACTGTGAAGCTCATTCCACCACAGGAGGTTCATGTGATTTTGGCTGCATCCATGCTATAGAGCAGGCATGTCCAAAGTCCGCTTTGGGGGCCTAATCCGAAACCCTCAACAACTCCTACCCTAAAAAAAGCTCAACAACTTCAATCCTAACAAAGGTTAACAACTTTGGTCGGCCCTCACAGCCCTTCACTTCATCAAATCTGGCCCTCTTTGAAAAAAGTTTGGACACCACTGCTATAGAGATAAAGCACCACACACACAAGAAACATGGGAGCTGTAGCTTGTTAAGGGTGCTATAAAATGGAGCTCTGTGGTGGGTATACTACAGTTCCTGGAATTCTTTTGGGGAACTTTAAATGTATGGTGTGCATACCTCTAAACACAGAGCTGGACTATGGGATGCAGATCTGAGGGCCCCTCCTTCAGCAGCAGTTGCTGCTATGTCTTTTCCTCCATTTCTTTTTAACTTTTTACTGAGTGGGCACACAGAGTGATGCTCCAGACAGTGAGGCCTTTCATCTTCATTCTCCAGTTTGCTGTGCTTCTCATCTTTACATTCGGACCCAACAACATGGGCTCAGAAGCATTCTAGGAAATGAAGATGGCAGGCATGGCTACCTGCAGCAGCAGATCCACTTTGTAATAAATTTCTAAAATGAAGGCATCAAGGCAGCTGCCATCATTGCCACATGGAAAGCAGGGCTGGGTGGGGGGAAGGAGACTGGTCAGGCTGCAGGATAGGAAGAAGTGAGTCCCTTTTTCTTTTCTCAAAACTTTTTAAAGGTTTGTCTCCTCTAAAGCAAAAGAAAGAAAAATAGTGTCAGCCCCACCAAGGCCTTTCATACACTGATGATGCACCTCTTTGCCTTTGCTGTCTGAGAGATATAGTTTAGGGCCAACTCTGTTCCCTTGACTGTAATTTGTTTTCACTGCTTTTAATATTGTATTTTTAAATGGTTGTAACCTTCCCTGAACATTAAGGTGAAGGGCGGATAAAAAAATATAAAATATAGTAATAACAATAATTGGGACGCGGGTGGCGCTGTGGGTAAAAGCCTCAGTGCCTAGGGCTTGCCGATCGAAAGGTCGGCTGTTCGAATCCCCGCGGCGGGGTGCGCTCCCGTTGCACGGTCCCAGTGCCTGCCAACCTAGCAGTTCGAAAGCACCTCCAAGTGCAAGTAGATAAATAGGGACTGCTTACAAGCGGGAAGGTAAACAGCGTTTCCGTGTGCTGCGCTGGCTCGCCAGAGCAGCGATGTCACGCTGGCCACGTGATCCGGAAGTGTCTCCGGACAGCGCTGGCCCCCAGCCTCTTGAGTGAGATGGGCGCACAACCCTAGAGTCTGTCAAGACTGGCCCGTACGGGCAGGGGTACCTTTACCTTTACCTTAATAACAATAATTGCTAACTAGTACAGGAAGATACTGTTGTTGATAAATAAACCTCCATATTGCACAGCAGTCTGATTAGAAACTGCATCCTGATGACTTCCCCTCATGAGGGCACCTTTATGGTTTATCATACAGAGTAATTGCAGCTTTCTGGGGAAGGGATTTTCTTTGGGAAATAGTGTTGCCGTATATAGTGTAAAAAGAAAGTGTGTGTCTCCCTGCATCACTCCATGTCTTTGACATAATGTTCAGCACATCTTAGGGTTGTAAAAGTGTGGTGCATATCCAGAAAGCTGCTGAGAAATAGCAGAAGTAATAGCACTTAAAGTGGATAGTTAGCATTCTGTCAAAATTTGAGCACAATCCCAGTGGTTTCAGGAAATTGCTGCTGTCATTCATTATTTGTGACTGCTTAACAAAGCAGTTTACACTACCTGAGTTAAACAGAAGGTTTTCTAGCATTTTTTCCCCGGTATACAGTAAGGTTACCAGACGTCCCAGTTTCCCGGGGAGAGTCCCTGGATCTACAAACCAGTCTCCTAGCAAAATCCATCTATTTAGTAGGAAGTTGAAAAATGTCTCCAGGTTCATTGAAAAAAATCTGGTAACCTTAGTATACAGTCAACATTTTCCAGTCTCAGTGCCTATGTCTTAACAGCATTAACTAAGTGTAGTGTTTCCTGGTGTAGAAATGAAGTGATGGGGAAGCTTCGTCACACAAACTGTCTTCCAGGTTGCAGCAAAGCTCAGTCCCCTAAAATTTCCTCAGTATGAGTAAAGTATACTCGGAGTCGCGTAGTGATTTCATGCTCTTTATTGCAGCTCGTAAAACAGTGAATGAATTTCCCCCAAAACTTCTGGCTTTATATACATTATTTACACAATGGGTCCTGCCTGATTGGCTGATTTTGCTTCCCTCCTGGGGCCTGATTGGGCTGCTCCTGCAGGCCAATCAGGGTGCTGCATTCTAGGATCCTACCTTCCTATTGTTCTAGGATCCAAGCTTAGTACATAACAATGAAGAAGAAGAAGAGTTTGGATTTGATATCCCGCCTTTCACTCCTTTTAAGGAGTCTCAAAGCGGCTAACATTCTCCTTTCCCTTCCTCCCCCACAACAAACACTCTGTGAGGTGAGTGGGGCTGAGAGACTTCAGAGAAGTGTGACTGGCCCAAGGTCACCCAGCAGATTACGAGACTACCGCTCTTAACCACTACACCACACTGGCTGAGTCAATGTTTAGGACACGGATAGCTGGAAATCCTTGTAGCCCTCTTTTCATGCTCCAGACCAGGCATTCAGTCCACATGTGAATGGAGTGGGACTGTAACCAGAGTTCCTACCACTACCCTCCTCATTTTGGTAGGAACTGCATGTATGTAGGTCTGCCTTGTCAGCCTGGGGCTTTCAGAATATCCAAGCAAGCAATGGGCTCTGTGGTTCAGAGTAGGCCAAGGCCAGTTCCTTCCTGTTAACACATGTAATATGATTAGTGAATGGATTCAGACTTGGAGCTCTGTAGTTGTAGTCTTACAGGTGCATGATCAACTTTTGCCAAAGTAAGGGTTACAGAAGTTAGATCAGTAACAGCCAGTGCTTTTTTATGGGGGGGGCATACCCCTAAACACTTTGTGAATCTAAGTTTGGCCTCATTGAGGGGCAGTATTTCAATATGAGTAGGAAAAGGAGAGTACCCCTAAACATTTTTTAGAGGAAAAAAAGTACTGGTAACAGCAGAGAACTGGTTTATCACACTTTCTATGAGACTACCGCCTTCCAAAAGCCCAGCAAAATTCAGGCTTGTTGTTTTTAAAAAACATTTCTCTGTTATTTAGATACACAATGCAGGCATATTGTTTTATAACTTCCCATCTCTATTATTATTATTATTATTATTATTATTATTATTATTATTATTTGTGACTTTGCACTTTGCTGCCATGACTGGAATGTCTGTATGTTTTGCATGCAAAGAAATCATTAAGAAAGCACAGTGTTTATTTTCTGCATCTGGTTTAAGGTGGACCTCCTATATTCTCTCTGTGGTGAGAGCTCCAGAAACTTGAGTTGAGAGACATTCGTTTATGTGCATGTGTCCACTTACCTCCCTAGCAAACATCAATGAGCAGAAGCTGTTGTCCCTCCTTTCTCTTCAGCCAGATTCATGGGGTTACCAGCAAACTAAGTTGCAGCAACATCCTGCATTTCATACAGCTACCTTTTCCTGTCCCAATTCTTTGGCTTAGAGATACATAGGAAGGACCTCTTTGCCATAGTGTTGGATTGGAATTGCAGAGTGCTGCAGAGACCTGACTGACATAAATACTTGCAGAGTTTCTCTTTGAGTTCAAATAGAAGTATTAAATGTGTGTGGAACTGGAAGAGTGTGTGGCTTTGAGGTTTTGGGGTTGTTGTTGTTGTTTTTTTAAAAAAAATCCCTGACTTGGAGGATCGGCCTCTAGCAGAGTGCTTGGGGTAGTAGTGAGGAGGTAACCTGAAAATTACTTGGAGGTAAAGGGGAGGTAGGAACCTCGAAGGTCAGGGTTTTGAATCTCTCTTCTGTGTGCTATTAAAGGCCCACAGATATTGCAGGCATACAGTATGTTTGAAACTGAGCTGTGAGTGAAATTTTTCTTACTTTGTTTTGTGCACAAAGCAATGTTACTTACCAGTTTTTAAAAATGAGGTTTAATTTCAAATTAAAGCAAAAGAAATAACCAAGCATAACATTGCTGGGAGTTTCTGTACACACCATATATTTAAAGCACAACTTCACTCCCACCCCCGAAAACAGTTCATGAGAACTGTAGTTTCTTAAGGATATTGGGAATTATAGCTCTGAAGTGCACTACAGGTCCCAGGATTCTGGGTGGGGTGTGTGTGTACATATATGGGATGCACAGAGTCAAAGTTTTGTCAAAGTGGAGCAGCCAAGGCCCCAGAGACTTGGTGCTGTGTGAAATGTGGTAGTTTATGGGATGTTTCAGCTTCCCAGAGTCTCTTTGCACTTGCGGGACAGGCCACCATAAAGATATGGCCAGCAGGACCAATGACCAGATCCTTACTGGGTGAGTTTGTATCACATGTGTCTGCCACCACCATCATGCCTAGTTTGGCGATTTGACTAATCTAGAACTTGCCTTGCTTGTGCCTTAAGCAAACCATTATTTCCATGAAATAGACCGTGATCTTCTGCTTCATGAGTGTATTGCATCATTTACGGATTGTTAACGTCCATTATGTAGCAGGTTACTGTTTAACTATAGTTTATTTAATGCATAATGAATTCTCTATCAAACTGCTCTAGTATCTAAAGTCTATACCTGGCAATTTTGCCTTCAGGCAGTAAGGACTCCCAAGAGGAAACACTATCTTTTAGTTGCCTGTTGCTCCAGAACGTATTTACATCAACATACAGTATAAGTAGGGATAACTGATGTGAGTGGGGGGTTGTTGAATTGCAGCTGCCTGTAGCTGACTGCCAACTAGAGCTGTCAGGTATGTGGTGGACTTTGCCCTCTCCCACCCCCTTCCATTATACCTAATCTCTACCCACTCAAACAAATATTTGCATATTATTTTTAAGCATATACAGCTATGGATATCCTAAGCTTTGAAAACAAAGGGAGACAACTAAACCCAAGAGCTCTGATTTAGCTAAATTATGGCTCTAATCATTTTACTGGCAATTCCTGCTACAATAGTTCCACACACTTAAATCCCCTACACATAATTTCCTCAGCCCAAATGTTTGCAGATTAATGCATGGCCTAAAATACCCCTTACCTCTCTCTATCTTTCTGGTCCTTCAAGACCCATTTTTCCCTGGGATTTCAGTTGCTGCATAAGCTTTTGTTTTTGCTACGAATACACACTTAATTCTTTAGCTGCTTAAAAACCTAATAAATCTTCATGTACTAAACAGCTTTTCTCTCTGTCTCCTTCCATCTCTTTGATCTAGCCATCCAGGAGTAATCCATGGGTAATTATAACTTCTGAGCTTCTTTTAGCCTAAAAAGAGCCAATTTATCACAAACTGTCATGAATCCTGATTTAAAATTATCAAGAGCCCAATTACCAATAGAAATAAGGGATACTTCTTTCCAATTAAAGTGATTGATTTCACATAAAAACCAAGTAACATTTCACTTTTTAATTATGCATTCTTATCAAATGCGAAGAGGTTCTCCCACATTTTATTTTACATTCCAAGAGTGTACTATAACGAACATTAATCATATGCTGATATAATGCCAAGCCTAATAATTTGACACCTTAATTTGACAGAAACTAATCTATCAAAATATCCTATCACTTTTAATGGTTAATCCTAGTTACTTCTAGCATCTAGTAATTTGGAGAAGCAAAATAAGAAAACTGATTTGCTATATTCACAGCACAATGCAATGCATAGCTGCTCAGAAGCAAGATCCACTGTGTTCAGTGGAGCTGACTCCATAATAACTGGTTAGAATCACAGCCTGATTCACCTATCATATTAAATCCATCCTACAGAGTCATGCTGTTTTGTCTCTCTAGACAGCTTTTTTAAGACACTTCAATTTCATATGCTTTTATGGAAAAAAATATGAAAACCCAGTTTCAGATAAACTGATACCATCTTTAATACTACCCGTGATGAAATGAAAATATCAAATTACGTATCTTCAATCCCAGCAGACCAGAGAACTTCAACTCCATGCCAAAGCTGTTGCCATGCATTCCTGCACTGTTTTACAAGGGCATTGTGGGAAACAAATCACTTTTCAAATCACTGACTTGATGGTAATTCTTTGGTGGGCAGAAGGCCTGCCTGGGTATTATGTTCTTTCACCCATACTTCTTTTCACATGGAGAAAAGTTTTATTTGGGCTGTCTTCTTATTGTCATTGTTGAATCCTGGGGTGAGCATTGAGGGAAAGGGGGCCATGTTTAGTTATATTTTATGTAGGCTTCCAACATACTACCCCTGAGATGGTGCAGGTGAGAAGTTGCTGCTGGTCTAGGGCTTGCCAATCAGAAGGTTGGCAGTTCGAACCCCCATGATGGGGTGAGCTCCCGTTGCTCAGTCCCAGCTCCTGACAACCTAGCAGCTCGAAAGCACATCAAAGGGCAAGTAAATAGGTACCGCTCCAGTGGGAAGGTAAACGGCATTTCCATGGCGTTGCTCTGGTTTTGGTGTTCTGTTGCACCAGAAGTGGTTTAGTCGTGCTGGCCACATGACTTGGAAAAACTGTCTGCGGACAAACGCTGGCTCCCTTGGCCTATAAAGTGAGATGAGCGCCACAACCCCCGAGTCGTCTGCGACTGAACTTAACTGTCAGGGGCCCTTTACCTTTGCACTGACCAAAACAGCATTCTCTTAAACTTCCATATAATGACCTAGTTTTCATGTCATAACCACTGACTCCCAGAGAGGTGTTCACACCTGCTTTGCTCTTCCATTAGCCTTAGATCAATGTTGAATGGCAGCTAAGCCAAGGTTTGGCTTCTTGCCCAAACCTAGGATGATGATTAAGGCTTCTCCTCCTCAACCACAACATGTAACCATAGGACAAATCTTGGCAACGGCGTAAGGAGGAGACACCTTAAATACATCCCTCAGTTCAGACACACCAAGCCAAAGCTTGGTTGAGCTGCAATGCTGCATCTACTTAAAAGCCCAAGGAGAAGCAAGGAGGCTCATTGGAATCAGCATGTTCATGCACTTGTGCAAAGCCATGACTTGTTTAGCATGACATGCCAATGCAGCCACTGGCGAAAGCAAAAGAACTGGGATCTTGTAATAAAAGTGAGTATGTACATACAGAATTCTCACAACCTGTCTATTCAGCTCACTTTAATCATAGGTCATCCATCAAGTGGTGGTCATCAATACTAGTATTTAAAAGGGCAGCTGGAAAAAAAGTAGTATGGACCTTCAGACTAGATTGAATAACTACGTATAGGACTGTTTAATTGTTTGTATATGAAAGCAGATTACATATTGGGACTGTGGGGCTTAATTGAGAATATAATGCTAATGGGGTAACCAACCTGGTGCCCTCCAGCTTCCATTGTTCCTAACCAATGGTCATGTTGGGTGATGGGAGCTGGAGTCCAGCAACATCTGGTGGGAACCACTTTGGCGAAGCCTGAACCAAGCAATATCCAGACCATGTGCAAATATGAGAGTTTACTAGTCCACCGCTGAACTGAGGTAGCAGATTCACATAAAATGCTTTTGAACAGATTTAAAACTTCAGGAGGTAGGTTTTTAAAAAAGTGTCTCAAAAATAGTTTCGCATCCCATTTTGAGTTTTCAGAGTTAAAACAAACAACATCAAATTCACCAGTGATACTTTAAAAGACTTTTATTATTTTTCAATTTAGTATACACAAAGAAAAACTTGGTTATTTTAAACAAAGCAGGAGGACATTTTCTCCTATTTTGACCCACATACTTTTAAGTAAAAACTCCAGGAAAAGGCTTGTTCTTAATATTATTATTATTATGATGATTTTATTAAAGTGTAAATGAAATTGTACAAGAAATTGATAACTGTCACCGTGGCTCTAAGAAATCCAATCTTGAGAAACAAACTGATCAGGTGGCCAAATTCTATCAACAATGTTATTTCATTAAAAACAAGCAAACAGCTAAAGGAACTATTTTTTTTTTAATGCCATGATCTAATGAATGTAGCCTTTGTGAAATAAACAGTTTTGGTTAACATTTATTTTTAAGGGAAACATTATTGGGCAGCTGGGTAAGTTATACCAGAGTGTGAACAGGAAACAGAATGCAAGGGGACGATAAACTAAACCTTCCTTTCACAAGTTAAGAGTGTTGGCCATTTCATACACGACAGTTGTGTCCTACATGGACACAGTCTCTGTACAGGTCATTAAAAAACACACAACAGAATTATGTATGATGTGCAAAGGGGAGTGAGGTCATGGCTCAGTGGAAGAGCATCTGCTTGGCTTGCAGAAGGTCCCAGGTTCCAACCCCAGCGTGTCCCTGTAGGGTTGAGACTGCCTGAGACTCCAGAGAGCGGTTGCCAGAAAGTGCAGACAATGCTGAGCTAGAGGGAGCAAGGGTCTGACTCAGGAAAGGAAGCTTCCTCGATTCCTGAACAGGCAAGGCCTCCTTCTGCTGCGAGTGCATCTTCCAAGAAGGCACAAAAGGTGTGACATGGCCCCTGAACAAAAACATTCATTGGGGGGAATTGTGTGGGATCTTGTGAACGTGAAGGCAATGTTGGTTTCAAAACAGGCAGGAGGGCACAGGGAAAGAAAGTGATTTTGGTTTCTGTGCTGTAGAATGGAAGGGTGCCAAATGTAAATGTCTTTAAGTCAGAAGTAGTTCAGTATTTTAAAAGCAGAGAATGGAACTGCACGGCAGTATAGTTAAGTGTGGGTTTAACAATTCCATGGTCAAAGTCAGCAGAACTTAACAGGCTTCCTGCTTCAAAAACGAAGGCCTGGTGTTAACAAAGGATGACTGCGAGTAATTCCCTTAGGCACTAGTGAGGCGTACTTGGAATTATTAAACATATAAAATCTGTTCCCATTGAATGTTATCTAAATACAGTGGCACCTCATGTTGCGTAACCTCCAGGTTACGGAATATTTGGGTTATGGCTGCGGCAAACGCAGAAGCGCTCTGTGGCGCCACACGTGTGCGCAGAAGCAATCCTCCAGTTACGAAATTTTCGGGATACGGCCAGGCCTCCAGAACTGATCCCGTTCGTAACCAGAGGTACCACTGTATTTAACTTTGCTTACCATACTAAGCACATGGCACTCTTAAGGAGGAGACTAACCTCAGGAAAATGTAACAAACAGGCACCAGGGGAAATGTTTTACGTAAGATGGGATTGTTTGTCAGATCCCTTACACTGAGAACAACAATTTCAGGGAGTTGCCATGTATGCAGTACTAATCTCCACAACCCCTCTAACCCACCACCCCTCTATTGTTGTCCCTGCCAAGGTCGCTCAACCATTGCTACTGTGTCATTTCTTTTAGCAGATCAAGATGATAAGGTGACAGCAAGAACTGCAAAGTTTTTAGCAGGGGCAATTAGAATAAGATCTATTATTTGATTGTAACCCCCCAAAATGTATTTTCTATGTTTTTACCTCTATCCTCAGTACATTTTATTTTATTTCAGGCTGCTGAATTATCTCCCTACCTACCCACTTAAAAAAACACAAATGAACTGCAAGTCTAGGGACTGTGATAAAACACTGGGGTCAATTCTCAAAGTGCAGGGACAAGCAAGCCTGGATCTTCTACAGCCAAAACCGCTTTGAATATTGGGCAGATGCAAGAGACACTGGGATTTTTATTGGTTTTCCAAAATTAGACTGTGGTATTGAAAGTTTTAGTATATAAAATATTTCCACCAGCTTCCAATTCATTACACTTTTATTTCCAAGAGGGGCAACACTAATTAATTAGTTCATGACCGATGCCTCTCCATGAAGCTCTTCATGAATGTTGCTAACTTCTGAACGTCTTCTCTTGTCACAGCATTATACAAAGAAGCACGGATTCCTCCCACAGATCTGAAAGAATAAGGGGAAATGCAGGGAAACAGTACATTTGGAGCGTCCCCCAGTTTCACCAGTGCACTATATTCTTTTTGTAGTCCAGAACATTCATTTATAGCAAGGGGAAAGTAACCTTTTTCAGCCCAAAGGCTGCATTCTTTTCTGGGCAAGCCTTTTTGGGAAAAGACGCCAGAGGTGAGCAAGGCCAGAGGCAAAAGTGGGCGGAGCCTCCAGTGTACCTTCCACCTCTGAACAGCAGGCTAGTTTCTACACACACCCCACTCTGTCCTCCACTATGCAAGCAAGAGGTCTTATCAGAGTACAAGGGAACATTCTGGCAAGGCAAAAGCACTCAAGTTGTGAATCAGGGACAGCGGCGAACATGACCTGGAAAGCGGTGTGGCAGCTAAAGACCAAATGTGGAGTGGTAAGTCCTGAGGGGCAGATAGAGAGACCTGGAATGATTGAGAGCCATTCATTTCCAGAAACAGAAAGAAGACGCAAGAAGCAGCTGAGAGCCAGCGTGGTGTAGTGGTTAAGAGCGGTAGTCTCGTAATCTGGGGAACCGGGTTCGCGTCTCCGCTCCTCCACATGCAGCTGCTGGGTGACCTTGGGCCAGTCATACTTCTTTGAAGTCTCTCAGCCTCACTCACCTCACAGTGTGTTTGTTGTGGGGGAGGAAGGGAAAGGAGAATGTGAGCCGCTTTGAGACTCCTTAAAGGGAGTGAAAGGCGGGATATCAAATCCAAACTCTTTCACAGATTGTTTAGTCTACCAAAGCAGATACTGACTGTGGGAACTTATTTCTGGACATGTGCAGTTCCTACAGGAGACCCAGAGAGCTGGTTTTAACCAGTCTTGCTTTTTCTTCTCTTACCGGCAACATGCAGAGCACAGAGACTCTTGTTTGGACTTTAAGTGTACCTTTGTTCTATCGAGATGAAGTAAATGCTGCATATTGCAACCTGCTCAAGTAAATGTCTTACTTCACTGATTTATTTATTGCTTCCATGAGTATTTTATTGCCTCTTATGTGCAACCAACCCTCAATGTGCTTCCAGGGAAGGAGCTGCGTTGTTTTCTCTGCCAGTTTAAAGGCTGGCACATGCGGAAGTGAGGGGACACAGGTGGCACTGTGGTCTCTAAACCACTGAGCCTCTTGGGCTCTGCCCCACCTTTTGCCAACCTAGCAGTTTGAAAGCATACCAGTGCAAGTAGATAAATAGGTACTGCTGCGGTGGGAAAGTAAATGGCATTTCTGTGCGCTCTGGCACTTGTAGCGGTCCTCTGTGTGCCAGTAGCGGTTTAGTCCTGCTGGCCACATGACCTGGAAAGCTGTCTGTGGACAAACGCTGGCTCCCTCGGCCTGAAAAGCGAGATGAGCACCACACCCCATAGTCACCTATGACTGGACTTATCTATCCAGGGGTCCTTTACCTTTTACAAGTGGAAGTGTTGCTAGACCACTGGATTTCTGAGCCAGAGATCATAAAACCTTTAATACTTGAGGGCCACATTTGGTCTCCAGGTCTAGAGGTTGCCCACCCTCAATTTATACCAACCTGGTGCTTCCAGATGCTGCTGGACCATAATTCCCACCAATTTTGTCCACTGGCCACATTGGCAGCTGGCTGATGGGAGCTGGAGTCCAATAACATGTGGATGGAGAAGGCTGGTGTGTGCTAACAAGAGGCATGCACATCTTGTTGAGAATAATGGATCGTTTCTAAAGACAGCAATGCTTTAGATGCCTACAAACTGAAAAGAAGTCTCCTCCTACTGTTCTTCCAAGAGTGCATGAACAGAAGAACTGTGAGTTTGAGATTGCATGAGGGGAGCAATAATTAGACCAGAGTGACAGATTTATTTTGAAGCATCACCACACCAGATGCCAAGAGGAAAGCGGGAGGCAGGAAGACCAGCACCAGTACAAGACAGGGGTGGGGAGATACAGCTCCAACAGTGAACTAAAAGGAATGATCAAGATACTGTATTTTCTCAGGACTGTGAAAGAAGAGAACTTCATTTATGCAATAATTAGGGCTGAGCTGGAAGGAAGCTAAATTTTCAGAAACGTTTATATCAGCATTTGAGCTTTTCTCCAAAACAAAATGGAAGGGTCTACGGAATGTAATAGCTTGCTGGATCAGGCCCATGGCCCATCAAGTCCAGCATACTGTTCTCACAATGGTCAACCAGATGCTTGAGGGAAACCAGGAAGCAGAACGTGAGCATGATAGCCAAAGCCAGGTGACCACATAGCACAGTATTACGTGATTCCTGGCTGGTAGGCATCACTAAAAGGCCAAGAAGCCAAGGGCCCTAACTCAGAGGTAAAGCACATGTTTTGCATGCAGCAGGTTGCAGGTTCAATTCCCTGTGTCTCCAGATGGGGCTGGGGAAGTCTTCCATCTGAAACCCTGGACTAGATTGGTAGATGACCAATGGCCAAAATACGGTGCTTAAGCAGTAGCAGATTGGGGAAATGGTGACAGTACTGATCACCTTAGTCAAATATTTACTATAAATATCATACACAAATAAGGCATTTCTGCTCATGGACTCTTAATTCATTGACAATTTTTAAAAACTGAAAAATATCTATAAAATTGTGCAGTCACACATATAAGGGATTTTTCAGACAACACTGAAGCACAGCTAAGCTTCAGCACTAATACAACTTGTATTTTTTCACAATTCTGAGAAATGACAATGCCTCTCATTTTTGTGTGTTCACTTCCTACTGCTCTTTCCGTCACACTGTAACTCAACCTCAGCCAAAGCCTCTTCACAGACTTCTCTCTTACCTATGCCCTTTCAGGGATAGCATGTTGTTTTCTGTAGCTTGATCAAGGAATTTCTTTTCCAGGGCCTCATCGCCCTTAATGCTGCCAATCCGGAAAGGAACATTCATTCTGCTCCTGCTCTTCTTCTCCACAGGACACCTGGAAATTTCACAGAAATATGATTACAGCCATATTTTGGCTTGTTATCAAATGAGTACATATTAATGACCTAAATTGTAGGTGGTATTCAACTAAGTTTTACTCAGAGCAGACCTATTAAAATTAATGGGCCTAACATAGCCATGTTCATTCATTTTTGGACGTCTAACTAAGTAAAACTTAATTGACTACCATCCTATGTTTCTAAGTGACATAATCTTTTGTCAGCCACAGAAATCAGTTCTACAGTGGTGCCTCGCAAGACGAAAAGAATCCGTTCCGCAATTCTCTTCGTCTAGCTGTTTTTTCGTCTTGCGAAGCAACCCCATTAGCGGCTAAGCAGATTAGCGCTATTAGCGGCTTAGCGACTATTAAAGGCTTAGCGGCTAAAAGGCTATTAGCGGCATAGCGGCTTAGAAAAAGGGGGGGAGCGAAAAAAATGGTGAGACTCGCAAGACATTTTCGTCTTGCGGAGCAACTCAAAAACGGAAAACCCTTTCGTCTAGCGGGTTTTCCGTCTTGCGAGGCATTCATCTTGCGGGGCACCACTGTACTTGCAAACTCTAAAGGGCTACCTGAAAGATAATTACACGGAAATTACATGGGGAAGTGTCAGATGACCTCATCCCTTTATGCTGAAAGAATGCATGGGGGCGTCTGCAAAGGCTAGCCATGCCCCATCGTGGGCAACAGCCATGCCCCTGCTCCTGGGCACTTGGCAGGTGTTCATTTGGCATGTGAGAAGACTATGTGTCCCCATGTGTGAAGATCTTCAACACACCTGCCAAAGATGCTTGAATCATGTGTGTGTATGTGTGTGTCTGAACAACTTTTAAATAAACACCAAGGGGAAATAATACACGAAGCTGGCAGGTTGCCTTTCAAAATTAAACTGCTTTGCTGTTTTCTACAAACAAGTGGTATATAAAATTTTATGAAATAAACATATTTTTTTTAGCATAAGAAATGTACTTTTCCACTACAGGCTCCTCTAGCTGGGGAAAGCCAATGAAGCTTTTGTTTTTCCCAGATGTACAAAAAGGCGGCAGCACCGCACAGGGGAGAGAGTGGCAAGAGGCAAGGCTGAAGGACTCTTTTGCTTGACTGGAAGGAGAACATGCTGCAAATCATTTTATATTACACTTGTCTTCCACCTAATTCTCATCAAATCCAGAAGAAATTCAACAAAAGATTTGCAGCTGCAATTACCAAGAAGCCACATGCAAGCCTGCAGTTGGCTCACCTGATGCAGCACAATCTCAACCACAAGAACTCTGAAGCCCATGTGAGATGATTATTATTATTTAGTTTATATATCACTGAATGCCCAAATAGACTTCTAAGCCATCTACATGCATAAAAGCCAATTGCCACAATTTGATAGCAAAGCACTATTCACACTTGAAAAGGAGAATGGGTATTAAATAATTTAGGCCACTTCTGGTTGTGGTTGAAAGGAGTCAACAAACAGGCACTCTACATTTAAAAAACAATTTCACTGTTTCACACCAGCATACAGCAGAGACACGCAATGCAAACAAACTGTAGCAAGTTTGCATGATGAAATAAGATTCTTGGCGCACTGAAAAGCTGTTCACATTTTGCTCTGTCCAGTAAGGCACTTTGTTGCTTAGGTGGCATTTCACAGTTAAACAGCCTCCAATCAAAAAACGTGGCACAAAATACAGCAGTGCATACTGATAAGATGCATACAGCTCAATTGCATCATAACAATGGCCACAACTTTTGTTGTGAATTCCTAAACAGCTGGCCGGCTACAGGCAAAAACCTGTAGCTGCCATGGGGGAAAATAAGTTTTTCCTGGCTATCATCTCACTTAAATGGAACTAATAAGCTAGAAGTTATGAAATGGGTAGGATGAAGGTAAACCATTACAGATAAAATAAAATAAAATTCCTTCCAGTAGCACCTTAGAGACCAACTAAGTTTGTTATTGGTATGAGCTTTCGTGTTCATGCACACTTCTTCAGATGCACACGAAAGCTCATACCAATAACAAACTTAGTTGGTCTCTAAGGTGCCACTGGAAGGAATTTTTTTTACTTTGTTTCAACAACATGGCTACCTACCTGTAACTAGAATATTACAGATAACGTACCATCAAAGCATGTGATTTCTAGCCTGGCACAGTCCTCTCGCAATATGCACACACACACCCAGAAGCTGCCGCTCCTGGGAGAAAGCAAGGCTACAAGCTTTTTCACTGAAATGCTAGTTTTCCACATGTGCTTGTGTGGAAGATTTGGTAAAGTCCTATATAGATGAAGTCCTCTGAGATAGCACTGCACAGTAACAATGGTAAAAGTCAGGACAACTTACACGTAGAATCCACTGGATCCATCAATAATATCATAAATCATTTGTGACTTCATTTGGCTAAGCTTATCCATAGCTGCAGCTCCGCCACTGTTTCTTACCCAATCCAGGACCAAGCCTGTGATGTAGATACTGGAATCAAAAGAGAAGAGGCACCAATTATTTGCAATGCTATGTTCATGTCTCAATAACAAAAACAGCAAGTTTTGCTTACATGGCATAGAAGATAAGTAAAACCAACAAGAGAGTGTGTTGGGGTACAGGGAAGAGACAGAGTCATCTGTCCCCAATGCATAAACTCACAAATGCACCCAGTACCTAATCTAAATTGGCATGCCCCATGAAGACCAGGCGTGTGTCATGCCAAGGTGTCAGCAGGCATCCTGTTTCAAACGGCGCAAGCAAGCAAGTCAAATCACATGCAAAAAGGCAAAGCATCATTTTACGGCAAGTGAAACCTGTCAGCCAAAGCAAGAGAACTTCCTATAAAATACTTTGTATTCTACAGTGGTACCTCGCAAGACGAAAAACTCGCAAGACGAAAGGGTTTTTGGTTTTTTGAGTTGCTTCGCAAGACGAATTACCCTATGGGCTTGCTTCGCAAGACGAAAACGTCTTGCAAGTTTGTTTCCTTTTTCTTAAAACCGTTAATACAGTTGCGACTTGACTTCGAGGAGCAACTCATAGCACGCGGTATGGTAGCCTTTTTTGAGGTTTTTGAAGACTTTGGTGATTTTTGAAGCTTTTCCAAAACTTTTCCGAAACCGTGCTTCGCAAGATGGAAAAATCGCAAGACGAAAAAAGTCGCGGAACGAATTAATTTCGTCTTGCAAGGCACCACTGTAGTTAGAATCTAGCTGCTGGTTAACAGTGCTCTGGGAACACAATACCGTAGAGACAATTGGAGGTTGTAGATATAATGCTAGGGCAAAATTGAAAATTCCCATTGTTTCTTCATCTGTATTGGCCCTGTCATGACTGGTGAAATTATGGTCTAACCAACAAGAGATCCAGTTGTGAAATACTGGTCAAATTAAAGGATCTTGGCTCAAGTGGCAGAGAAGCCATTCAAACTTGCGAAAGATATTGCTGGCATTGGCCTCCTGTTGATACGACAGCATTAACATTTTCATCAAACCTATTTCCTATTTAAAATAACTTAAACCTTTACACCTTGAGCTGTTCTTTTTTTTGCAATAGCCAGTAAGAACAATAGTGTCCTGCTGCTTTCATGTAGCCATTGACAAACTCTTCCAAAGAAAGTTACTGAATGAAAATCAGAATGCAAAGCATTGTCTGTGATTTTAGCTACAAAGAGAGAATTCTGCTTGATCACAGGTATTTCCCATGGATGTCACTTTGCATACTAAACTGCTTGTAAAAAGCTAATAGCCATAATCCTAGACATACTTACTATAACTACTATTAATATTAAGCATTCAAATAGTGCTCAAGACTGTTAAAAGTACATTACAGTGTTGTTTGTAAGGATTGCCATTTTGAATGCAAGGACTTGAATAGCTGAGGGATAATGTTGACCCAAGACTACCTTGTGAATTCAAGGCAGAGATTCCCAACTCAGATTCTCAGCTAACTAGGAAGTTGCTCCTATTGAACCAAGCTGGATTATTGCTAAATCAACAGTGTTTATTGTAGGCAAATAGCCTGAGCCAACTGTATATCACACTGCTCACCCAAGTCATCTGATCTTTTACTGTCCCCATGTGCAGAAAAGCATCATTCACCCTACTCAGCCGGCATGCAGGAGTGTCCTTCTAAGCAGCCTGCCTTCTCCAGGGACCTTCTGGTTGGTCACTACTTTGGAAGCAGGATCATGGGCCCTTTATTTGTAAAGCTGCCATTATGCCAGTGCCTGGATTTGGTCCCAGAATCACACAAATCTGTATTGTCACTCAGATACATGCCCCATTTCCAGCACATTACACAAAAGCCATGAGCATTAAGGAAGCAGAGAACGCCCAGAAATCAGTGTTCCAATGCGTGAATTGTGTTGAAGCAATGGTATGGGGACTCTAATCCACCTTCCAGACAAAAGGACAGACTTTGATGCCACAACACAAACCAGCACAAGTCTTTGGCAGACAATAAGCCTAAAATATAAAACATTCCTGTTCCTTAGCTATTTTGTTCCATTTCCACATCACTCTTTCTCATTTGCACACCTGTTGCAAAAGTGTCCCACACTCAGAGAATTCCTGTATGAGCTAGTTTGGTACTGGTTCATTATATCCTGTACTGGATTTCACATAAGCCTTTATGATCCACAAAAATACAGTGGGGGCAGGGGGCGTAATAGACTGACCCACTTTAAAAGCCACATAGCAAGCTTCCATGCCATCCCCAAAGCAGGTTTAGTCATAGATTTGAATATCAGGGAAATCCTTGTAGCTAGGAAATGCGATTTCTCCCCAGGGGGGAAAATAGCACTGTTAATCTTCATGCAGCAGATTAACGTCAGGAAGCCAGGACTCCTTTTGGCAGGAGGTTAAAGCGATCCGTATTGGAATAATTTAATTCAGTGCTTCACTACAGCAGCTCATGGACATTCAGGTCAGGTCCCCAGCCAACTAACGGCTGCACAGAGAAGAAAGAGAAACAGTCAGAATTACCGAAAAAAGGAAAGAGAGTTTGGTCAATCTCTTGCAAGACACATGTTGTTTTCAAGAAGCAAACACGAGGCAGCTACATCCAGCCAACTTGCAGGTTACAAATTTTACAGCACTGTAAATATGGAATGTTATACAAAATGGGTAACTAGTTTACAAATATATAAGAAAAAATGAAGTTTAAAAGTTTGCAATCGTCTGCCCTGAGTTTTATGTCCCTACTACAGTATACAATTATTATGCAAGCTACTGATAATTTAGCAGTTATGGCTTCAAGGAGAATTCAGTTTTTCTTAATTATAATAATTTTCCATGCATGTAAACCTTTCACTCCATACTCAGGATACTAGAATAATGTAATGGGGAGGGACTTAAACTAGGCACCAAATATGACCAATAGATGCAAAACTCACCACTGGCCAAATAAGGTACTTTATCAATAATGATGTGTTCTTCCCTTCCACCACACCCCATTTTGTCTTCGCAGAGAAGCTTTTCTTGGTTTTTCTATTTAGCCAGATAGAAACAACCAAACATGTTATATGGCATAGCCATATTTTCAAATTTTCAAATCCTTGCAATGTTTGTGTTGGGCTTGTCAGGGAGAAGGAAATGGTGCTTTTCTGATGGGGTTGTAAACCCCCCTGACAATGTTTAGTTAAAGGGCAATATAAAATTATTTGAAATAAATAAAGTTAAAATGCTCCATGCATTCCAGAACACTGCCAACACTCACTATCGAATAAGTAACTTTTGGCATGTGTGAATAAAATCTATATGAAACTTCTAGTGATGGAAAAGGGTTGGGGGGGGGGCACCAGCCTATTGTATGTGACACATGTTGCACAATTAAATACTAAGAGATCTGTTTGAACTCCTGCATCTGATATGGTTTTTCTCCACCTTGCAAGGTAACATTCATAACATTTTTCCATCGGTACATCCTATGAAGTTGAAACAGACCTTTAGAAATGGGGATTTAAATGCCTGAAAAAAATAAAATGCCTGTTTTACACTCCTAACCCATTACAGAAAGAAGTTGTAGGAACTGCTTGCATAACTAAAATTTTCCATTCACATAATTCATGTGCTCACACCGTAGATCTGAAGAGTTCAGTAGTCACACATACACTCACTCACCTCTTGAGTAACTATTAACTCCTAATTACCCTACTAACAAAAGCACAACTTCACTGCTGTCAGCAATTCAGAAACACACAGAGTAACCCTTTATTCAGTTTTGCCTTGTTTGCATCCAGAACTGCTAATTAAATTCCACTTAGTAACCATGATGCCTAGATGACAATTAAAATGGAATAGGCATGGTTGTTGGTTGGGATTTTGGTCTGGGGAAATAATCACCTGAGCCAGTTCAGCTTGAAACAGGTAAGTCAAGAGATGCAGGTAGGCAGTGGAAGGGAAAGAAACTATGGGCAGAGAATTTCTCGGCTCAATTCAGACCATGATCAGAAGCAGACCTGGCACTCCCATGACCATCTTTGCAGTTTTCGCACAGTGCCACAACGTGACACTACATCAAGGACACAACAAAGAATTAGCCAGTACTGCTGTGTAAGCCTATCTGCCAGCAAAATAGGAAGTCCAAAGAAAGCATTATGTCAAGGGTATCTTCAAGTCTGTAGTCAGTCTTGCTGAGGACCAATTCAGGAAAAGCAGGAACTCTGCCAAAATTTATACCACCCTGACATTTTATTTCACTGGGAAAATTTGGTTATGTCACTGAGACATAACCAACTAACATTTATTTTCTGGAGTAGCTTTATTTTCTGGAATAGCTTGGGGTGGAACCTTATCCCCCTTATCCAGTGGGTTCGGACAGCCACCTGTCCAATAGCCTGACATCACAATGACATTAGATAACCTGTTTTTGCATAGCACTGTACACCAAATCAGCAGCAATCAGCTGATCACTGGGGTTTGCAAAACACCATGCATGGCGCTATGCAATCATCAGCTGAGTTTGCAAAGCACTGTGCACCATTTGCAGATGTCTGCAAACTTCCACTTGGCCCAGTCATGTCTTTATCTAGTATAGGGCAGGTGGGCACACCGGGCCTGTCCATTTGGGGGCCAAATGGACAGGCCCGGTGGGCCTAATTTAGCCCACAGACTGGACGTTTCTAACCTCTGTTCTGCATAGTAAACTTCCGAGTAATTAACAAAATGAAGGATATTGTACTGTGGCAAAATTACCTGAAGCACGGAGGAGTGTTGTATAGTGAGCTGTTCTCCACTTGCACTTTGTAGTCCAAGACTGTCGGGCACTCTTTGAGCGCAAAGCCAATCAAGTCCTCACGTACTATAACCACTGTAACTCCAGCACAGCCTGCATTCTTCTGGGCACCAGCAAAGATTACACCAAACTTGACATTGGAAGTGGGGAGGAGAAAAGAAAGGGGAAATGGATATTAAATCCATGTACTCATTTGTACATTACAGTCGTTTCAGAAGTTGAACGGACTTCCAGAACGGATTCTGTTTGACTTCCGAGGTATGACTGTATAAGCAGAACATATACTGGTGTATGTTCCTATACATACAAATAATGGAAAAGATCACTGCTGTGAAACATTAGCCAGCTAAATCACTTAACAATGCATATACTGAAAGTGAAATACACTCAGGAGGTCCTTCTCAGGTGATAACTTGCAATGAGATCCTAAATATGTTTTACTCGGAGCAGACCTATTGAAATTAATGGATCAAATTTAGTCATGCTCATTGAACAAGTGAGTAAAAGCATTACACGAATCAGCTTGAAGAAGAAGAAGAAGAGTTTGGATTTGATATCCCGCCTTTCACTCCCTTTAAGGAGTCTCAAAGCGGCTAACATTCTCCTTTCCCTTCCTCCCCCACAACAAACACTCTGTGAGGTGAGTGGGGCTGAGAGACTTCAAGGAAGTGTGACTGGCCCAAGGTCACCCAGCAGCTGCAAGTGGAGGAGCGGAGACGCGAACCCGGTTCCCCAGATTAGCAGACTACCGCTCTTAACCACTACACCACACTGGCTCTCAAACCAAGGTTTGAGATATTAGGTTACTCTGTGCAAAGGAACAAACTGCCCTTTTGGAACTTTACCTTAGACACATCCACCGGCCTGGAGAGGAAATTGGACGACATATCACACACTAAAACTGCCTTTCCAACGTCAGGTACAAAGTCAAACTCGACACCATGAACCGTCTCATTTGCACAATAGTAGACATAAGAGGCATCGGGGTTAAGGTTCCAAGTGCTTGGATCAGGAATTTCTGAAACAGGTAAGGCAACAGAGAGAGAAACAATGGAAACATTTCCCAGCTAGCAGATTCAGAAGTCCGATGAGATACAACTTTCCTTTAAATATTGAACTTTGAAAGCAACTCTGGTTCAACAAATTTCTATTGCTTTGTCAGCAAAGTTAATTCATTATTGGAATGGCTACAAAAGAGAAATGGGCAATTTCAAAAAAAACACCCACCGCCCACCACACTTTCTCATCATGGAAGTAGTAGAGTGTGTTAAATAAACAGGATACCAGGTCCTTTCAAGATGCTAAAAACAGACCACCATTTAAAATCATTTCAACATTCAAGCCAGAACGTAATCTTTTGTAGCATAATAAGGTAGTTAGGTGAGGCCCCTGTGGCCCTTCAGACGTTGCTAGACTATGATTTCCATCATCCCTGACCACTGGTATGCTGGCTGAGGCTAACAGGAGTTGGGATCCAGCAAATCTAGTAAGCCATAAGTTGTCCACCCTGATCTACATGATGCATGCTAATCCTCATTGATGCCAATGTATTTTGTGAACTTAACAGGCTACTCACACACCCAAACACCAACAGAGCATTTGCAAATGGCTGTGTAGAAGTTGCTGCTACAGACATTTTCCCCATGGTGACATGCATAAGCTACACATGTATCAAGAACTACATTTCCCATCAGCCCCAGACAGCACAACAAATGGTTCTGAATGGTAAGAATTGTAGTTCAACAACAGCTGGAAGGCCACAGGTTAACCAGTCATGCTTTAAATAATAATTCAGGCTTCCTCAACCAGGCACTAGGGCTGGGCGATATCTGGTTTTCAACCTCCCTACAGTGGCGGAGGGTGTGCCACATTTTCCCACAGCAGCAGAAGGTCCCATACTACCTCCCCACGGTGGCAGAGGGTGTGCCGCACTTCACTGCAGCAGCAGAGGACCCTGACAAGGCTCCCTGTGGCGGTGGAGGGCCTTAAAATTTAAGGAAGTAGTAAATTTAATAAAAATATTAAATAAACTTCCATATAATATATTTAATATATTTTCAACTAATTTAAGAGGTTTTTTTTAAAAAAAAGAAAGGTAAAGGACCCCTGACAGTTAAGTCCAGTCACGGACAACTCTGAGGTTGCAGCGCTCATCTCGCTTTACTGGCCAAGGGAGCCGACGTTTGTCTGCAGGCAGTTTTTCCGGGTCATGTGGCCAGCATGACTAAGCAGCTTCTGCCAAAACCAGAGCAGCACACACCGTTTACCTTCCCGCAGGACTGGTACCTATTTATCTACAGTGGACACTCGGGTTGCAAACGTGATCTGTGCAGGAGGCACGTTTGTAACCCACAGCGCCGTGTCTCCGCATGCGTGGGTTGCGTTTAGGCACTTCTGCACATGCGCGACCGCCAAAACCCAGAAGTAACCTGTTCCGGTACTTCTGGGTTTCGGTGGGTCCATAACCCAAAAAAACACAACCTGAAGCGTCTGTAACCCAGGGTATGACTGTACTTGCACTTTGACATGCTTTCAAACTGCTAGGTTGGCAGGAGCAGGGACCAAGCAACGGGAGCTCACCCCATTGCAGGGATTCGAACCGCCAACCTTCTGATCAGCAAGCCCTAGGCTCACCTGCGTCCCTAATTTAAGAGTATTTTAAGTGATTTACTAGTCAAGTTGCATCTGCTTCCCCACTCAGAGGTCTAAGTGGAATCTGTGCATGCAGAAGCCCCACTGAGTTCAACTAAACTTACTTCTACTTTCCTGGGAGCAAGCCTCGTTGAATTCAGTAGGGCTTGTTTGCAAGTAGACACGCATTTACTTGCACTGCTTACTGAAAAAAACCCTCCCCATCATTCTCACAAGCAAAATGAGTGCCGTACCCCATAGTCGCCTTTGACTGGACATAACAGTCCAGGGGTCTCTTTCCTTTACGTAATGTTTGCACATTCTCATAAGCTGTTCTGAAAGTCGGGGCAGAACCCTAATTTATGCACTGCACAGCAGACACACAATATCATCATGCTGTTGAATGGGTTGAATGGGTAGAACAAGATGTGTTTCATAGATACAGCAAGTTGCCCTATTCTTTTTCATCATGGGTACTTCCAGGCCAGCACTCTTGTCAAATTGCATTTCTGCTTTGATCCTCACTCTCCCTCTACTGATTTTCCCATGCTCCTAAACTTTTGTTTTCTTTTTTCTCCCACGCACAATTTTACCCATACATGGTCCAATAACTTTGGTGTAATGTGCCCACAGAAGGGGGGGAGGGCCAAGATGGGAGTGTAACAGCCAGATTTAGCCTCCCCTAAAAGCAATGTGCAGAAGCGGTTAGTTTTGCATGAAGGGGTTCACAGGTACCAACAGTGCAAATTTGGCAGTTTTTGAAAAGACCATTAAGAAAGATGGTCAAGGTCAAGGGCTAGGAAGTAGCAGCGAAAGCTTCTTATCCAGGCCAAATCATAAGAATGGCTGCATTTCAGTAATGAGATAACCAGTTTTCATACTTTGGGACCCTTTAGGATTGTAGTAAATATTACACACACAGTTTGTTTTTATGAAAAACAGAAACAGTAAGCAGGAAAGAAAATGCACATACAACAGTTTAGCTTCCACAAACGTTGAAGTTTGCAAGTTTACTTACTTGTATAACTAGAGAGTTTAGGATGAACAAGGTTCACTTTGGCATATTTCTCTGCTTCCTTGGCTGCTTTTGCTGACCAGGCTCCTGTAACCACATAATCAGCACACCTGGCTTCTTTTAGCCCAATAAGATTAAGTGGGACACCACTGAATTGTCCAGATCCACCTCCTTGGAGAAAAATCACTTTGTAGTTGTCTGGTATATTTCTGTGCAAAGAAGTATCGGGAAAATGAAACAATACTATCAGTTCAGGATTCAAAATATTTGACAGTTGTTCCTCTCCAAATTAGATCCCCGGTGAAAATATCAGTTATAGATCAATGAAACTTTTTTGTTAAAATGGTGTTTTACATTATTTGTAAACAGTTACTATCCAGTATTTCAACAGATACACAGTATTTCAGTATAACCCTCTGTCAGGCTAATAAGCATTAGATATAATAGTCTACATATTTCAGCTTCCAAAGAAAATAAGAAAAATGCTTCTAAGTTGTTAAGTTCCAGAAGCTCTATAAATGCTGCTACTGGACCAATCACATTAATACAACATGAAGAAGAAAGCCTTGTGCTGCGGTTGGATGACTGATGACAATGCAAAATTACAGATAATCAACTAGGCATGTGCTTGGTGCTGCTGAACAAATTTTAGCAGAGTGAGGAATCTTACAATGCTGTTCCAGAATGAACTGCGGAAGTCAAAATTTATAGCCAGCCCAGATAAATGCAAAAAAGTACCTACTGTACTTTTTGCTCTTTAAGACACACTTTCCCCCTCCTAAAAAGTAAGGGGAAATGTGTGTGTGTCTTATGGAGTGAATGCAGGCGGGAGGCTCTGCTCAGCGCTCCCTTTAAAGAGCTGCACACACACTCCGCGCGCTCTTTAAAGGGAGCGCGGCTCTTGGGGGATCCTTAGCTGCACACAGCCTCTCCCGGGCAGGGGGATGAAGACTCCCCCTGCCTGGGAGAGGCTGCGCGCAGCTATCCCATAAGTCAGGACAGCCAGCGGGATTGCTGCGCTGTGATCCCGCTGGCTGTCCTGGCTTCTTGGATTCAGAATTTTTTTTCCTTGTTTTCCTCTTCCAAAAACTAGGTGCGTCTTATGGTCTGATGCGTCTTATAGAGCGAAAAATACGGTAATCTCTTTGACATTTCTTGTTTGTGAAGCATCCCTTGAAAGCCGCTCCCAGATATACTAGGAGGCATTCTAGGCTGCCCTGTGGATCTCGAGACACTTCACATGCTCCAGTCTTCAAGCATGGACAGCCGTTGGCAAAACACCACAAAGGAAGGCCTACTCTTGACTTCTTCAGAGCAAACTTGAGCAAATATTCCGTATCTTCATCTAACCCATGTGTGGCGTTTGCCCTCCTATGTGTGTGACATCATACTGGGTTCATAGGGAAAGGGTTAACTAATTTTAAAATGACTAACCAATGGGAACCCAGGGGGCAGAGTTAAGTGTGTATGTTTTAAGCACAGAGGTTTTTAGAGAGTTAGAGTTGTTGAGAAGACAGTCTGGAGTTAGAAGAGATAGAGAAGATAAGTCTGTGGGTTGGGCTAGTCTGGTGTGAGAGCGGGAGAGAATTTGTTAAGAGGAGTCAGTCAAACAGTTGAGATAATCAGTCAGAAGGTATTAGGAAGGTAGTAGGAAGAGAGTAACTGGTTGGTGGCAGCGGGGAAGCAAGCACAGTGGTGGCACAGGGATAAATAGACCGATAAACGTCCAGGGACCCTGTGTGGTCACCACACCATAGTACTGTGCTACAGTTGCAAATATTACATGTATTTTGAACTTGCCAATACAATATTAGAAGCAATAACTGAACCTGCTGGCAACCTTTTAAGAACAAATCATTCTAAGAACACGAAGTGTTTGGTCTTGCGTCCTTATCAATAAAACAGACACTTTGATGAACTTACGGTAAAGAAATTACACATGGAGTGGGAACTGTACTACAGTTACTATGTCTTCAGATTAAAGGCTTTTTAGAATGTGAATAAAAATGATCACTTACAAGAGTTCACGCAAGCACTTTTCAGCTGCTTTGACAATTTTTGAAAAATCAGAAGATCTGTGGCTCATTTCTGCAACAAAATAAATATATCAGAAATGACACAATACAAACTGTATCACTAAAATAAATTTGGCTTTATAAAATTGCCATCTTTTAATCCACCTTTATTCAATGGAGACAGAAGGTCAGTGGGTGCAGGAACTGTGTGCAAATGTCTGCTTCCTCCACTGAAATGAATGAAGCACTCTTTTAGGCAGCACAGCTACGTACATCAGAGCTCCTACACCCTTGAGGAAACTGCTAGACCAGGGTGACAGCTTCTGTTTCAGTACCATAGGGGGTAGAAACTGCAAAGGTAGCTGGATCCTCAGTTCACTTCACTGGAAAGTGAAAGGGAAATAGCAAGAGCTGGTGTTGCAGAGCCGTAGCTGGAGTGTTGCAGGTGGCTCAGGAAGACCAAAGTTTAAAGTCCTGCTCAGCTACGAAGTTCATTGGGTGACTCTGAACCAACTGCAGTTTCTCAAGAGAAAATGAACACTCCTGGCCCCTTCAGACATCTGCTTTCCAGAGCTCATTGGTGCAAGGCTGGGATAAAAGTTGGAGAGATATTTCAGAAAGGATAATTCTCAAACTGGGAATGCCTACATTTAAATGTGTAGCTCTTTCTTGTCGTGTTCATTATAAAATACAATTAAAAGCTCCAAATGCTAAAAAGACATCAAGAATAAGTAAGAGTGCCTTACCAAGAACACTAATGCCAAGGCCATTATAATTCACCAACTCTTTCTGGGCTTCTAACAATACCTACAAAAGAAATCAATTCGATATCATTGTGGACATTTCAATGTCAAATCTCACAAATCCTAGTTACTATATAGAATCATTTGTAAGTGTATGCGTTATCCAAGCATGGACAGAGATAATTATACCAGGTTGTTTTCTATCACCTAATCCTTTTTTGCTTCTTTTTCCTTTTGCTATTGTAGAACTGGAGATACCAAAGACACATCCAGAGACTTTCTGCACACTAGGCATGTACCTTCTACTTTTGAGCTATGCTTTCTGAGCTTGTATATTTCTTATAAAAAGGAATTCTTATAAAGACTTTAAAAAAAGACGGATTCAACAGGATCGGATTATGCATAGTGTCGCCCATGGTTATTTCAATATGGCTAAAGTTTCAGCAGCCAATCAAAGGTTGTTCAGTGTTTCAGGTACACTGTCCTACACTGGGAATGAGTTATTAACAAAACACCTCGCATCCAGAGTCATTCTCTCTGTGCACTGATGTGAAAGACTGCTGGAATAAATTACCTAATTTATCATTTTCATGCACAGCATTTTGGACAGATCAGATCTGGCATTACTAACACTGGGCACCATTTTTTCCCAGTAAAACACTGAAAAATAAAGGCATTTTTCAATAGCCATTGTTTAGGTACAAGTTCTATTGAACATCAAAGTTCCTTTCTAGCTGATTAATCAGATTCAGCACAACAAGAAGACACTAATGCACAATCCTTTGATTAGAAAAGGCATCAAACTCATGTTATTAGGGACGGGCAATCTGGTTCTCTAACTGTTGTTGGACTACAGCTTCCATCTTCCATGACCCTATGAGCTGGGGCTTATGAGGGTTGGAATCACACAACATCTGGAGGACCACAAGGTTCACATCCCTATCAGAATATTATGTATCAAGATTAATTCAAATGAAAATGTTTGCTGCAGACTTCTAAAGCAGTCTTTTAGAAAGTAGCAACAACTTCACAGCTTCCCATGAGTGTAGCCAGGATTTATGTTTTTTGGGGGAGGGAGAACCTCAGTTAAATATTTTTATTGATTTACTTGATTAGGACAGGGCAGCTGGGCCCCCCACCCCCCGGCTATTTCCATGCAGCTTCTCAGGTCCAAAAGAGAACAGTGCACAAGAGTGCTTTAAACTAACTAAAGCGCTTAGGAATGCACTTCTTATGGAAAGCTGGAAAAATAATTTATATCTGATGGAGCCAAACCTCTCCCATATGTGATTGGATCAAGACAGATGCTGATGTAACTTTCTGAGCAGATGAGTTTACAGTCAGCATATTACTATCATATGTTGTATAAAATCTATTTCTCCAGTTGCCTGACATTAAACTAGGATATCTGCAAAAAAAATTCTGTCCTACATGTTCACAAAGCATTTATTCAGCAGTGGTAAACAAAGTGTTCTTTTAATTCCAGCCCCACGCACAAACAAAAGGGGTAAGCATTTTTATTCCCTGAGCTCTGATATTAGTAGCTTTTTCAACTGGAAAAAACCAAGCAAACTATATTCCTTTTCACAGCTGTTGGAGAAAGGAAGGGGGGAATTTAGGTAGTTTTTCCACAGCTGCTGGGACACACCTCCACAGAAAGAGAATGTGTACTGTTCTTAAAACCCCTGAAATGGCCCTTGTGTTACAGCTCAACAAAACGTTATCCTGTAATAAAAGCCATGCAAAGCATTTGTTTAGGAGCGATAGGAAGTTAAAATGGGTAACCAATAACAGGTCTGGGAGCATAGGTTCGACATTTTAAAACAGACATGTGTCCTTTTAAAGAGAGTGGGAGTCACGAAACAAAACGCGCTTTGCACTCTTCCAATACAAGGCTTTGGGAGTCAAAAAGAGGAGGGGGAATTGCCAGATGTTCTGGGA
Organism: Podarcis muralis; assembly: GCF_964188315.1. Taxonomy (NCBI): domain Eukaryota; kingdom Metazoa; phylum Chordata; class Lepidosauria; order Squamata; family Lacertidae; genus Podarcis; species Podarcis muralis. The sequence goes on along the minus strand of NC_135665.1, from coordinate 4,895,099 downwards.
CAGCATTGAAAAAGCTTTTTTTTTTCCCTTTACTACTGTACCTGAAAGAGCAAGGCGTTAGCAATGGCTCTTTAGTTCACTGCCAGCATAGAAGACGCCAGCACAGCAAGAAGATAAACGAAGATAGGAAGAGGCGAGCTAGTGCGAACTTGCCAGCTAATTAGCGTACTTGACAAGAAACCAGTACAGCACTTTTTAAAAGCCCCAGCCTTTCTCACCCTTGGCTCCACTTTAACCACGAATGCAAAATCCCTCCTTTGTTACAACTTGCTAATACCCGTCTCGAGACAGCTCTCCGACGGGAGAATGCGGGAATGTCCTCTGCACCTAAAGCAAACACTTGCAAATTGCCCCTTAGAGATATCGCTTCCACAGTATAATAGCTGTTGATCTTTTCATCTTTTCAGGACGAGAACACAAGCACGCCCCTTTTGCAATATCTTTTGGCATTGTGGAATGCTGATTCAGGAAGTCTCTTCCCGGATCAACTATCCGCAGCTCCTCCTGCGAACTAGATAACCCCCGTCCCGAGGGCACCAAAAAGCGCGCACCCCCAACGCGTTATCGGAAGGGCAGCCTGAAGTTGAGCGGGGCTGACTTCCAACTTACAGCGCCAGCCTACTCGGAAGCAAGCCTGGCCAGCTTCCATGGTTACGTGAATACAGGACTGCAGCCACGGCGACGCGGGCTTCCGAAGGCACACGCATAGGATCGGGCTGCGCAGTGCAAATCCTCCCCCCTCGCGCATCTCGCCTGCAGGATTTGGCCCCCTCGGAGCACGTACCGGCAGCGGCAGCTTGGCGGGTCCCGCGCCGAAGTTGGCCACGTGCTTCTGGGCGTCCATGGTCCGGCCGATGCTTCCTCCGCGTCCCTCCGGCTTTGTGGGGCTGCAGCCCCGCCGCCTCTCCCGATATTCCCAGGCACAGCGACCTTGAGCGTGCCTGCTTTCCGATTGGCTCCTTGGGCCGCGGTATGGTAATTGCCACGCTCCGATTGGCCAGCGTCTTGCGTCTGGCCGAGCCATTGGCCGGATGGGCGCAGGAGCGAGGCGATGCAAGGCAGGAGGCAGATTGCAACATTCGAGGGGCTCCGCAGCTGGAGCGGCTGCTCGCGGCTCGTCCGGGCAGCGCCAACCTTGGGCCCGCGACGCCGCCGCCACTCCCCCTTGGCAGCGGAGCCGAAGAGCCGCGGGCGCCTCTTCTCTTTCAGAGGACGACGAACTCTGTGCTGGGCACCTTGCCCGCCCCCGCCTGCACCGACAGAGCAGTTATGGTCTCTGCAAAGGAGAAGAGTAAAAAAGGGATGGGGAAGGCAGGGCGGCCTGCGGCCAGTGGCGTAGCGTGGGGGGTGCAGGGGGGGGGCGGCCGCACCGGGCGCAACATCTGGGGTTAGGGCAAATCCACAGGTTAGGGAGCGCAAATCCACAGGTTAGGGAGCGCAAATCCACGGGTTAGGGGGCGCAAATCCACGAGTTAGGGGGCGCAAATTACTTGCCTTGCCCCGGGTGCTGACAACCCACGCTACGCCACTGCCTGCGGCTCTAGGGAAAGAAGAAAGAAAGGGAGCTGAAGTCTAGATTTATTTGAAACCAGACCACCCCGCCCTGAAAAGGATCGGGCTACAAACGCATGCAGTGGAACCTCGGGTTACATACGCTTCAGGTTACAGACTCCACTAACCCAGAAATAGGGCTTCAGGTTAAGAACTTTGCTTCAGGATGAGAACAGAAATCGTGCTCCGGCGGCGCGGTGGCAGCAGGAGGCCCCATTAGCTAAAGTGGTGCTTCAGGTTAAGAACAGTTTCAGGTTAAGAACAGACCTCCGGAACGAATTAAGTACTTAACTCGAGGCACCACTGTATTGGAATGCGCTGGCTCCTTCCTAATGGACAGTGGAATACACTGAATTTTCGAGTGGTCACTGGGGTGCATTTAAAACAGGAATGTGGCACCTAGGGCCCACTAGACAGAATTTCCTGAACTACTGCAGCTATTTATTTATTTTGTGAAATGTATATACCGCTGATTGTAAAGGAAGAGACAAACCTCAGAACGGCGGCTGGTATTGGCAGGAGTTGGATTCCATCAAGATTTGGAAGAAATGTTCTAACCAGCCAGAGAAGTATTGTTAAGGGTTTCCAGTACCAGTGCAGATTGTTCATAGTTAACTAGCCTTTGTCCTAAGGCTATACCAGGACTTGACAAGAGAGTGTTAATAGTAGTGTGTTGCTGTCATGGAACTAAGCAGTTAGTCAATTGCTTCTTCATCTTGAGAATGTTCTGATGAAAAGACACTTATTTGAAGAAAAGAGAGCAGACCTTGCTCCACTGCAGAGGAGGAGGTAACGCAGGTGACTTGTGTAAGAGAAAGACTCTCCTCCCTGCAAGAGAGGGGAGTGGTTGTGGCCGGGAGCCGGACTCCGCCTCAAGCAGGGGGCGTTTGCCCCCTGCCTCCCACTCACCTGGCTGGCGCCCACGCCCTCGGCCAGGCGCCCAACCAGGTGCCTTCAAGGGGGCGTGTACAGAATCCGAGACCAGGGAGAAGAGTCGGTGGAAGAAGATTGGAAAAAATTTAAAGTATATTTACAGAAATATTGTAAAATAAATGAATGTTAGAAGGATGCTGGAAAGAAGTTATATGGCTTTAGCAGAAATGTTATAAAGAATTAAGTAAAAATAGATTGTTAATGGGTCAAAGTGTAAAATTTAAGGTTAAATTGCGTTAGATAAATTATGGAACAAAATTTGAGAAAGAGGGAAAGGACATGCTGAAACAATTAATTGAAATAGAATACAAAAAAGGGAGGTGTGAGGAAGTCAAGGAAACAAGTAAATGAAAGATAAAGATATGAAAATACTGGATGGGTTTTTTAAAAATGTTTTTGTTTTTAAATGTTTTTTTTTCCTTTTGTATTGTTTTGCTGTATGGTTGTTTTTTATTGTATTTTTTATTTTTGAAGTATTGTAACTTTTTATTGTTTGTTTTTCTTTTTTTCTGTAATTGTTAAACTTTAATAAATATCATTTAAAAAAAGGGGGGCGTGTACAGCAGCCTAAATTGCTGCGGCGCCAGCCTCCAGCCCTCACTTTTCGTCGTCCCGTCGTGAGTCTTAACTTGTCCTCAGATTTCCAGGTCCAATCAGATGCAGCAGGATCCCTGGGCTTTGGCGTGTACTTCAGGGGACGATGGTGCGCTCAACGATGGCCAACGGGGTGGCAGGGCGAAGCCATTACGCGGGATCTCACTTTTCTTGAGTTTTTTCCCATAGTAGTGGCCGTACACATCTGGACGGAGGAGTTCCGGAATCGCCGGGTGTGCTTCAGAATTGATAACCAGGCAGTGGTGAACATACTGGCTAGGCAGTCATCTCGGTCTGAGAGGGTCTCATCCCTGCTACGGTCGTTCGTCTTCTGGTGCCTTGAGTATAATATAATCTTTTCAGCTAAATTTATACCAATGCCTAAGCCAATACCTTTTCACTTGCTGTAATCAATAAAGTTGTGGCCTTTTCATGCCCATTAACCTTATATCACGTGTCCTTGTGTTTCATTCCACTGCGCGGGGTTCGGGTCCTCGAACCACAAGGTGCAGTTTTGAGAAAAGCATAGTTTTGCAGTGCAGTGAGCTAAGGCACTATTTACACTGTGTGCCTCTACCTGCACTCAACTTGTATATTTTATTGTAAGCCACCCTTGATAATCATCCAAAGGAAACCAAACCCAAAAAATACTGTGGCCGTGGAACTTCTCAACGCTCAACATACAACACAATTGTCCTTTGAAGTAGCTGCTGCAACGACAACTCTAGCAGCCAACTGTGTTACAATAGATTCCATTCAGTGATCCAGTATGGTACAGTGGTTAGAATATTGGACTCAGACTAAGCGTATATGTGTCCAAATTCTTGCTCAACCATGAAGATCAGTGAGTGATCTTAGGCCAGCCTCTGTCTCTTGGTCTAATGTACCTGAGAGGGAAGTGGGAGGGCCTGTAAGTACTCCAGGTTGAAAGGAGTGGGACACTATAAGCACTTTCTACTGAAATTGGGCTCAAAGCTCTACCAGAATGGATAGTACTAAAATGGGCTTTGGGAGGTGGTTTGAATGAATTTTTAAAATGTCTTAATATTTATCCTTCCTTCCCTGCTCCCAACAGTTGTAGTGCAGTTCTATATACAACTGTGCTGCAGGATATGCTTTTTATATTTCAGGACTGCAGATGCACTGGCTAAATAGGCTACAAACAGTGGCATAGGTGTACTGCAAATTCTATAATCAATTGCTACTACACAAGCATGGAACTGAGACAGCCTTAAGCTGCATGGTTAGACATCACATCCATAAAAGAGTTTGTTGCTGTCGTCCAATGGCTACTGGCATAGGCAGGGGCTGGAAGGAACCATTGTATAAATTAGTTGCATGCCAGTCTATAGGAATACCCTATACTTTAAAAGTGAGGTGTCAGGCCTGCCGATGGACATGGCTAATATCGCAATGTCCTGTTCACCCACCTGCCATAACATATAGCACGCCATAGCCTGCAATATTCTGGTGATACGGCTTTCTGTAAATTTCCAGTGTATTTCTCTAGAAAACAGAAATAGAGGCTAAATGACATCAGGGAATCAATGAATCTAAACAGCACTATTTTGGAATCAGCATTTCAAACCTAGAACATAAGGGAGAGCTCTTCCAATCCACAGTTGCTGGCCTGTACATAGGCAAGTTTTGCACCCTTGCACTTGGCCACTTATTACAATGGCTATGCAGAAATTTGGATATGACTGAACAAAAAGGCTTAAAATGAAAACAGTTGGGTTACCGACATGCTGTTCAGGGGTGCATCTGGTGCCTGCAGAGACATTCGCTGGTGCCTATATGCTCCTTCCCTGCCACTGAAATTGGGTTTGAAAGAAGCATTCTGTTGCAGTGGGTAGATTAGGGTGTGGGTAATTATGCACATGAGGGACGCGGGTGGCACTGTGGGTAAAAGCCTCAGCGCCTAGGGCTTGCCAATCGAAAGGTCGGCGGTTTGAATCTCCGCGGCGGGGTGCGCTCCCGTTGCTCGGTCCCAGCGCCTGCCAACCTAGCAGTTCGAAAGCACCTCCGGGTGCAAGTAGATAAATAGGGACCGCTTTCTAGCGGGAAGGTAAACGGCGTTTCCGTGTGCGGCTCTGGCTCGCCAGAGCAGCGATGTCACGCTGGCCACGTGACCCGGAAGTGTCTCCGGACAGCGCTGGCCCCCGGCCTCTTGAGTGAGATGGGCGCACAACCCCAGAGTCTGTCAAGACTGGCCCGTACGGGCAGGGGTACCTTTACCTTTACCTGATTATGCACATTATATTTTTTCTACTTTATGAATGTGCCCACAGTCCCCAAAAGGCTGATGGCCTCTGATTTAAGAGCCTTCAATTTTGTAGTAAGGTCGGGAACAGAGCACAAACATTGAATTCCAAAGGTCCCATATTCAATTCTACGTTCAATTAGGGATGTGAAAGAGCTGGAGAGAAAAATGGAGTAATGTCCCAACACAGAATAAGTTGGCTTCCTAGGTTCACCCTATGTTAGCCGACCAATTTATCAAGCATTGATTGCACTAGAAAGAGGGTAGGAATTAGGAATGCAATTTACTTTTTCGGTGTAATATTGGGAAACTGGAAAGAAACTTCTTTATTAATTCAGATTAAGGTTCAATTTATCAAAAAGACAAATGGTGAAATCCTACCCCCCACCCCCACCCCAAAAGCAATGTGGTGTGGAGGTGAAGCAACTGATGTTGAGTAGATGCGAATTGTGCACACAGCACATTCCACAGATTATGAAATGGGCAAACTGACGTCATATGAAAGGGCAAATACTCTCATAAGTTTAAGCAGGAATCTGCCAACAAGTTCATGATATTACTGCATGAGACCAAGAAACCAATGCCTTCAGTAGCTTGCCGTAGAACTGTAAACAACTGTGAAATTGTCCAACCAGCCAACCTAATACTTATATCATCAAAAGTGAACAGAAGTTGTAAAATGACAAATTTAAATTATGGACACTGATAAGCTATGGAACAAATAGAGGTCAGAGTATTGATGTAAAGCTTTTGCCATGTCAAACAAAAGCACTCAAAAGTAGAACATTAACCACCATGCATGGGGTTCTTTTAAAAGCCACAAAGCAACTACAGCAAAAAGACATTTTAATTTCTATGCTCCTTAAAACAAGTTGAAACAATTTTTGTAATAAAATATTAACACTCAAAACTAAGTGTTAATCAAACTGCTTTGTTTGCTAGGAGTTAATAGTACCATGTACCGCAGATCTAGTTTTAAGAATGATGAAAGTCTACTGCTGTTTTGGCTTAGTAAAAGTAGTTGTTCCACGGAAAACAATTAGCTTTGTTTATAGTCAATTCAGGTTTAATAATTAAAATAAAATTAGTTTTAAACTGGTATGAGAGCAAACTGTTCACTGTAGGCTGAAATCTGGTATACCTTCCATGCCTGTTGCTATAACTTAGGCCTGGTTCACACATGCATATCGTATAGGCTTTTATCCAGCACAGCACTAGGTCTTTCATTCCATCCGTACAAGGATTTCTGCTTGTGCAATGGAATGTTCCTCCCTCTCTTCCCCTACATACCCCCTAAATCAGTTTGGATGCAGTTTGAACAAGATTCAGTCATCAAATATCTTTTTATATTTTATAATATCCACAGTTAGTTAAAATGAAAAGCAAACACCTTTGAAATACTTTTTTTTAATCAATAAAGCTCCTTTAAAGACAAGTTATACTTGTGTAAAAAAGGGAGAGGGAAATACTAAAAAAATCCACAGCCACTTAAATTTTTGTATTTGATTCCTAATATTGGTATTCCGTATGTGAATAGTCTATACAAAATCAGACATTAAAACTTGTTAACAAAATATTTTTTAGAAAAACTAAAAAAATAAAAATCATTTTATTCACATAGCATTTTGTTATTTAAAACCTGACTCATGTTAGAATTATGCACAAGAATTATCGGAATCACATGGGATCCTTTATAAAACAATATAAAAAGTAAAACACACAATCCTTTTGGATACTGCCAGCAAGTATTCTTGCTAAGATTTACACTGCAAGAAGTTAGGCATGACATAGACGCACAAAGTGCTGCATAAAGTTTTTGAAGCATGCATTTATCTCCAAGACCCATGACGTGAACTACCCGATAGGAATGTTTTGGTTTTTTAAATATCTCCCATAGAATGGATGCTTTCTTGTATTTCAGAATCAGAACCTACTGTGTCATTTCTAGAAAGATCTGTTTGATGTACACTTTGATCTCCAGCAACAAAGCTTGCAATATAGGGAAGTCTTTTTGAGGAAACTTTACCATTTTCACTAGCAAGATTGCTGAATTTGCTACTATACACATTTGCACTGGGATCAGAGACTGAATGCCAACTAGCAACTCGTTGCCTTACAGAGGACCCTCTCGCTTCCAGTTCCGCAGGTTGGCTGCTCTTCTCAGAAGATGCGGCCTGGCTGATTTTTGATGAATTTTCTTCCATTCTCCAACTTTCAACTTTACCTTCAAAGTCTTGCCATAAACTTTTCTTGGGCTGCCCAATGCCCTGAAGTTCTTGTCCTTCTGTTGTAGCAGCTAGGACATTATTTGCAATTTGAAATGGAGCTAAATCAGTCTGGAAGGAGATGGGATCAGGAATAACAGCTGAACCAACATTCTAGGGAGGAAAAGAAAAGAATATTAAAATGAACATCAACTGAATTTCTGCAGCAATTTTCTAACTAGACTGCTATCTTTACAGTCAGAGGGAGAATTGCTTCTCTCCCACCCCAATATAAAACATCATCAATGTGCTCAAAGTTGGCTACCACTTTCTCTGCACTGGGAAAAAGGGAGATAGCTGGAAAGTGTGAAATAAGCAAGTCTCACCAAACTCATTATCATATTAGCAATTCATTCTAATACGTCTTTTTATGGTCTATTCCCATCTGTAAGTATTTTGACAGCATATGCTGTCATCAGTCACAATGATGATTGCTCCATAATGTTCAACACTTGAGCAGTATGCAACAAGGCAACAAGAAGAATCCACCAACAGCATACAAATCAATATGGCTTACTTGACCAAACAATCCCTCCCCCCTCACAAATGCAAACAAACCTCACTGCAGCCAACTACAGACAACCAACCACGTTTTGCCCCGCAATCCCTCTCAACACCAAGGAAATGTAATAAGCAAATAGACAGCGAACCTACCCAGTTAAATGCTGACAAAAAACCCACATGCACACTATATAAAAGAACATAAGATTCACCACCCCATCACCCCTCTCCCTCCTTCTTCCCCAACCTTATACTGTATACAACACTAATGTCTCATATCAAACGTAATTGATTTGTAGAAAAGACATCACAATCCGAAAAAGACAATGCATGTAAACCAAGAAAACCTTTAATAAAAAGTATTTTTAAAAAAACAAAACTTGAGCATTATGCGTAAAAGAATGATACTTGACTGTTTGGTATGTCTGGCCAAATAATTTAAGACTGACTGAGAGGATCTTCTTACCACCATAATCCAGGTATTGCCAGGATGATGTGGACATGTATTAATATTATTATTTCATACCCACTGTTCACCATAGGAACCAAGATACAGCAATTCAATATTCAATATTAAGAACAGCTTAAAACAAATTACAGACGCAAGAATTGAGTGGGTCCTCAAAATACTTATCAAAGGCCAGGGTAAAGAAATCAATATAGAGGATCTCCCTGGCTACTCCCTCAGCTATAGAAATCTCTCCACATACCAATGATCAAGTATCATTAAGAAACACTCTCATGTCTTAATAGTTAGTTCACTTGGCTTTTTAGGCACAATCCTAGGAAACTTGGAATTTTCACCATTAACAGAGGAATCCAAGGCCTCACTCAGTCTGCCCCAGGCATAAAGAAGAAGAGGAGGAGGAGTTTGGACTTGATATCCCACCTTTCACTCCCCTTTTTTCTCCATACAATTTTTTTCTCCATACAAATGTTGGAGCAGCAGTGCTGGAGAGGTCAGCCCTACAGAGCTGCCTGCAGCCACAACCAAGAGGCCTGTAGGGGCAGACTTACTCTCCACCAATTAAGAACTCTGAAGTATCTTACGGCTTCTGGGACACTTCTAAGGAACCATAAATTGCACTCTTAACTGAATTTGGTAACAGCTTATATTTCATTTGCACAGGGAGGTGGTTCCTTTTCTAAAAATGCTGTCTAAAACACTTGGACTTCAATTTGTAAGCCTTACAACTAAGGGTTTAATTTGGGTATCTCCAATAAAAAGCAGCTATTCCAAGAATCTGAATGGAGTGTAAAACAGTGCTTGAACCACAGTTTCCTGGAAGTGAAGACACACAAGAGACGCATAAGAAGAAGAGAGAAGTCATGAAAACAAATTTGTAGGTAAAGCAAAACAACAACACACCAGATGAATTTTGAGCAGGCAGTATTCTTCACTTGTCACCATACTTACTTTGAAATTCTCCATGTGTTCTTGTCTTTCTTCTTCAAATGACTTCTCCCTTTCTGTTACTGCTGGTTTAGCTACAGTAGAAGTCATTTGAGGATGGGCAAATAAGCCAAAATCCGATTGATCTATACCAGCCATTGCTGCAAGCTGCCCAAGTCTGCATGATAAAATACACATTAAAATTTATATACCATTTGATTGTAAGAAAACATTTAAGCAGTTTACAAAAATCTAAAATAAAACATAATTGTTAGGAAAATCATACGCTAATACAGCTGCTCACAGCGTAAGTATAGAGAAGAAACTATTTTTAGATCATTTTTATACACTTTTGCTCTCCAAGAATGAGTAGGTCAGGCATTTGGGGCAATGGGAATTTGGAGAGAGTGCCATGGGTGGCACACAAAATGGCTGCTGTTGGGTGGCATTCCCCCGTACTAGGAAAAATATACGATGTGGCCACTCCACACACAGTCCAAGAACTGTTGTTGCTAGCTTAGAGGTTGCTCCTTTTCACCACCTGTGCAGCATCAACTAGCTGGCTGACTGCCAGGGAGGGCAGGCTCAATCAGGGAGGGGGGAAGCAATGTGTGAGAGAGAGCATGTGTGGAGTGGCAACATCATATGTTTTTTCCTAGTACAGGGGAATGGTCTTTGTTGGAGCATCTGTGGGTGTGTGCACACGCACACATGCATGCAGAGAAAATCAGTATTGTGTGATCTGTAGAATCAGGACCAGCATAATATAGTTGACTTCCCGCGGTCTGGTGGGAGTGGGGAGGACAGCAATGAATTTACACATAATTTTGTGTTATGCCACACTACCAGTAGTTCCATTTAAAAAAATGATGGGAAGGGGAGGAAAATAAAGTCAGGAGGAAGAAAAGAAGCTGTACATCTGCATAGCAAAGAAAGGCAGCTAAATGAAGTCAGTTCCTCTGCCCTTTCTTCAGCACTGAAAAGTTAAAGGAAGAGGGGACATCCTTTCTTGGGCATTTAAGCAAAGAGAAGAGGTTGAATGGTTTTCAGTTCATAACAGTGCAGTTTGCAAAAGACTTAGCACCTGACCTTTCATGCTCCTTTATTCTTCCACACTCCAAGCTCTTTAAAAGGGTGGGGGAGAGACTCTCTTTACACAAACACATTCACCACACAGATCTCCCCCTCTGTACCCAAATGCCTTGTAAAGGCCCACCTAGGGGGGTGGTCAGACTGACCATGAAGCAATTAGGGACATCATCCTCATTGCTTCTCTTTGCCACACTGAAAGAAACTGCCCTCCAGGACACGGAAAACCCTGTTGCCGCCTTCACAATTCACAGGTCCACATGCAAGCTAGGAAGCATCTGGAGAAACCATCTTTGTAGCTCTTCCCTCCTCACTCCATGCTGAAATAAAATGCCCTTCTGGGCATTCATAGTAATGGCCACCACCCTACTTTTCCTCTCCGTGCCACCTTTATCTCACAATGCATAAGCCAGCAATATTCCAGCTTTCCCCATAGCATGTTCAGGATTCCCTCCAAGAGAATGCCCCCCCCCCCTTTGTAACCAATTGGAGTAGACGGGGGTGGGGCCTTCCAACTCTAGGAAGTGTCCTATATGGAGGGTCATGGGCCTCATCTTCAGTAAAGTTAATATAGGCCAGGTGATCTGAAGAACAGAAAGAAAGGCCTTCACAAGTGCCATGGTGCCTGCTGATACTGGGTTGGCGACCCCAGGATTCGGCAAACTTTTGAGCTGTGAGGATCTCAGAAGATGAACCATTGATGGTTTTGAACTATAACAAACTAATCTATTAGAATGGATAATTCCAAGGGTAACTCAAAAGAACACCCTCTTACCCTGCGTCTTTTAGAAGATCTAAAAAAGCATGAAACTTTTGGAAAGAACTCTCAATGCTGCCCAAAACTCCTTCATCTTCAAGAATTGTGCTGGCTACTGACTGTGCATGGAGGACCTCTGACAAAGAGCAGTTTAGATTCCGTAAGCGGGTGTTTTCTAGTTCCAGCTAGAAGAAATCATGAAACATAATTTAATTAATACTAAATTAAATACCTGTCAACTTGGGGAAACACACCTGCTGCTTCCATATTTCGTGAGTGGCCCTTAGGGCAGAATAGGTTGCTGTTATTTTCCCATAACCACCACTCCAACAATATTATATACAGTCATTTAAACAAAAGCTATATTATCAGATAAGAGTTTAAAAGCCCTGAACAGAAAAGAAATTATATCACACTGAGTGTTGATGTCCTTATGGCTTTAAAGCTGACAAATTGTGTATGCTCTATTGAACTCAGTTTGAAAAGCCTCTAAAACCTAAAATCCTTGAAAATTCAATTTTCTACTTATGTGAGAAAAAAGGCTAAAACAATATTTAAAGCAGGACAAGTTAGTGCCTCTTTTTTAAAAAGTGCTAAGAAAGAAAATGAGTGCTACCTCCATTATCCGTTCTTCAGCAGTTGCCCTCTCTCTTCGTTCTTCTTTTAATCTTAATTGACATTTTTCATAATCCATCTGTCAGAAGGAAGATCATGGTTTCTTAAGGGTACTATAGCTGAAAATTAGACTCTTTGGGATTTATGCTTTAGAATTTTGGAATTTCCAAAAATTTCTGGGTTACCTCTGCTCTCAAAATCAGGGGTTTTAACCTCAAAAGACAAAACCATATTAAAATATGTTACTGCTGTTTCTGTATACATCCCATACATAGGTAAAGTTTAGATACATGGATCGAGCAGATCAGTTGCATTACCCTCACTCTGATCAAAATAATTATTATATGGATGTAAATAAAGTTAAACTAAGCATCATTAAGCTTTTAACTACAGTAGTTAACTTTTAATGACAATCTTGTAGTTTCCTATAGTAAATCCTTCAAGCAATTTTGGCTTACTCCAGTGGCTCTTGTTTGAAACAACATTTAAGTTGGAAGAGAAAAAGGTTACTAACACATCACTTTGGAAAGAAACTACAGCAAACAGCTGTAAAGGGAACACAAGCAGTTAAAGGTCTAACTTCTCTCCCCCAACACACACAGTACTCACCAATGAATCTATGGGAATATTTTACCCTTAGACTACTATACTAGATAACATTGTCAGAATTCTAGGATACAGTCTTTGCATCAGAGGCAGAGCAAGGAATGAAACACACCATGAAACACACCAGAATCTCTCAGAAGGAGAGGCCATAGTTAAGTGGTAGAAAGCATGTAAAGGTTGCCAGGTTCAATCTGCAGCACACAGTTATAGCAAGCCCCCATCTGGTTATTTAGTGCAGCACCAATATTGGCTGGGGGAGCCACTGCTTTTCTATGTCTCTGATCTGGATACGTACCAATCTGAGGTGTTTGTAACTCATTTTGGGCATTCAATACATATTGGGGGTGCTACTGGTAGACCACTCCCTTCTGCTCAGCAGCCTCCCTACCTGAGCTGATTGAGCTATTCAGAGACAGTGTTGAAGACTTCCAGGGCTTCTGGTGTATCTCACCATTCATGCCAGGGCTGCCTTGTGAGGCAGGTCAGGACTTCACAGCTGTCATGACAACCATGGCATGTCATTGGTTCAACACAGAAACCTGGAATACTTGAGATTTGGTCTGCTCAAGAGGGCAGAAAGATAAGTGTTCTAAAAGTGAGGAAATTGATATTAATTCCCTTGTCGCAATCAGGTCACTTTTTGGTTGAACTGCAGGCTATCAGTGACTTTACCTGTCTGTGAAGTGAATAGTCCAAGACTTATTGATTACTGAGGGCTCTGGGGGATTTTCCAGCTGGTATGGTTGGCACTCCTGTTGAAGTTCTACTCTCAGGTAGGTGACAAAATCACTCCCAAGCACCCTCTTCCACTCAGCTGAGCCTGTGTGGCTCCTTGCTATACACCTGAACTGAGGTTAATGAAGATGGCTGCAGTGAAGGTGGAGAAAAACATGCTGAGTCTGATCAAACCCATCAGGCCTCCTCTGTCATGATGCAAGCAAGGAAATGGGTCCTTCTCCTCCACCACTGCATCCATCTCGTAGTGTCCAGTAGAGCTTTTCTGGGTGCTGTGGGGCCTTTTGAAATCTGGCTTTCAGGAGATAGAGTAGACCCCTCAGTAGCATGCTGTGACACATTTGCAAGGCACTCTGAGGATCACGTAGATGGCATCTATCATGACTTGGTTGCCACAATTAATGCCATATCATTTGTGGAGGTGCCTGGAGCACTGTTATTGCTACTTGAGTATGTAGACCAAGGTACCTGATCAATTCTGGATTATTATAAATGTAGCAGGGAGGAGATGTTCATCTGAGTCTAGGAGATCACAGGATGGCACAATTCCAGCTTCTTTAAAAGATGACATAATTTGACCAGCTCCTGATATGATTTGACCAGCTCCTAGTTTGCACAAGTATGACATTAACTGCAATGGGCAAGTGGTTAATATTCCTTTCGGGGGCAAGGTAATGAAAAGCGTGCTTAGTTACTCTTGGACAAATATGCAGATCCATTTCAGTTTCAGGTCTCCTTTGAAGACACAAACTGCCTCGGCTGCTCTATAGGGTGGCCTTTGTCAAGAGAAAGATAGTAGGATTAACTAGTATTGGCAGGAGGGTTAAATAAAGTTTCTGTAAACAAATGTAAGACAGGTGGGGGCATGGATCTCATAGAAATATATTATAAATTACATATTGTCTAACCCAAAAAACCTAAATTCTGGGCAGACAAGGTGCTATTAATTTTTTGCCACTGTTGCCCTTAGTAAATAAGACAAAAAGTTGCTTATCTAGTTGCTTTTGTTACTACAACTCCCAAAGCAAAGTGAGGTACCAACTGCACATATGGGTTCCTTGCCTGCATTCATCTGGATCACAGCCTATATTTGCAATTCATTTCTGTATTTATAAAAAAATTAAAGACCTGTACATCTAGCAGCCTTCTAGAAAAATTAAGTTACATGGGGTCATTTGCGGACTATTTCTATGTGCCTAGTCCCCACACACAAAGGCTAATCACTGAATTTCATTTGTCTTTCATAAAATCTAAAAGACAGAAACTGTACCTGTAACTGATGGTACTGTTTTAACTTTATTTCTGGTGACTTTGTGGCATCCGTTTCACATATAACATCCTCTGCAGCACCATCTGTCTCCGTTTCAGATGAAGACACACTTTCCACAGTTACTTTCACTGGAATGCCAGCCTGCATGCACATACAGTAGGCACAGTATACAATTAGATTTAATTATGTTAATGATCTCATTTTACAAGTGGATTATATAACATTAGTGATCATCTGATAGATAGCTTTTATTTTGCCTCTTCTACAGGTCCAGGTCACACTGTACTTGTTACTGAATTTAAGTCATAAACTTCCCTAAGGAAGAATCTTTACAATCGGACATTGTCAAAAATTAGCTGTCCTTCCCAAAGCCAGTGATAATACTCTCTTGTTTGTTTCCTAGGAATGAGGAGAAATTATAATGTTACCTGGATTTGCAATGGAATTTCATGAGTATTCTTCCTAGATGCAGCCCTAAACACAAATTAAATGTTTTAAGAAGTGGGGAGGGGGAGTCTGATGTTTGCAGCATGACTTCACAGATTTAAGCAAAGCTTATTTCAGCCTGAGATCAAGTCCTCATATCAGTATTCCCAACCAAAGCCTTCACCTTCCCTCCACCCAAAATACTGTTAATGTACAACAGCAAGCTGCTGACAGTAATTCATAGCAGACTGTGAATGGGGTCAGTGGAATCTCTCTCCCTAATTCACTTGTGTTCCATGTTTATTTGCAGAATCAGACATTCCTATTTAGATGAGTTCAACCACCACAGCAAAAACTATGCACCTTTCTCCAATCTCTCTTGAACTGATACAAATATACTAGCTGTCTTCACAAGAACATGGTATATTGGGAGCAATACTTGATTTTCACCTACATTTTCTACATGGGCACAAGCCCTGTATGGCATACATGTACAGCAGCTAGCCACAAGGTGGATTCATGTGTCATCAAAGTAGTCACTACAATATCAAGGGTTATTTCTATCCCAGACACAAGCCAAGCTTTTCAAAGGAGAATGGTGCTTGTAGGGGTCCCTAAAGAAGTTGTTAAGCTGCAGGGCATTCAGATGTTGAGCTACCAAGTACAACACAGATGCTGGTGTCACTTATTTCTTTAAAAACTATAGCACTGTACGTTTACATATCTATAGCACAATTTGAACTCAGTGAAAATATATATACCAGGGCTACCTAAGAATATACTAGCCTCTTCCACGTTACCTTAATCCACAAAGCATATAACATTTTTTCACTGCCTTCAATAAATATTACCTGTGGTGTTTTGCACGTTCAGCAGTACGCCAAGGCAGGAAGCCACGTGCTCCTGGAGGCAAGGGCTTTGGAACATAGCTGTCTTGATCACACAGCACTGTCTTACTAGGACTTAAGGGCTTTTTTGATGCAAACCCTGTATCATAGCAAGCAAGAGAAAGAAGAAAAATTGATCCAGATAACACGGGGGGGGGGGGGGATACAGAATTTTTAAAATTTAAGAGACAAGAAGTAGATGAAATGGGTTTCTGCTGTCAATCCAACATCAATCATCTAAGATTTTACTGAGAAATTGTTTTTATTCCATAAATCCCAGGTTATATTCCACAGTTGGAAAGTACTACATTTTCCACAGTTAGAAAATGCTGATTAAAAGTCAACAAATAATTCTTCTACCACCACATAGGTTCACAAAACTTTATAGGACTTACTAGTAACTTGCTTTCACAGGGCTAATGAGGACTAATGTGCAAGAACAGGGAATCCTTATGTGATTCCCTATTGTTGCACATTAGTCCTCATTAGACCTGTGAAAGTGTACAATTTTAAAAATTAAAAGAAAAATCAAAAAGTTATGACAGAGCAAGCTATATAGCAAGCACACCAAGGCCACCATCTCTCAGAATAACCAATCTCACAGGGTTGTTGTAAGTGTTGTAACATATAGGAAGAATCATGGGTGCTGCCTTGAGATCATTGCAGGAAAAGCAATATAAACGGAAATGATTCAAGGCTTAATATATATATATTGTTGTGATTTATATTTCAGTCACTAGAGCATGCTGTTGATGAAATTCCAGATTTTATATATAAACATTGTTTTAACATAATTTTTCTTTTTATAGTCAGATGCTAGATTCCGGCTAAGTCTCACCATGTTGAACAAGACTCATGAGTAAATGTACTTAAGATTCCATTGCACAGTCCAATTATATCCATTTTCTTCCATGGGGAAGAAAAGTGCCCCGCTTGGTGGAGATACCATCCATGGCAAATGGCAATCTTGTAGCACAATCCTATGCATGTTCATTCCCAGGTAACTACACAGAACTGCAGCCTTGGAGTCCAGAAAGTTCATAGATATTAGCTTGCATGCTTACCTCTGTGTCTCCAGATTACTGAAGCAGAAGTAGGAAAATAGCCAGATACATAAATTAATCAGGATAATACATTTTAGATACCTTTCAATTTAAGTAGTCATAAAAATGCCTTGGCTGACTTGCTCAGAAGTTGTTAGAAGTTTAAGGTTTTTCCATGCCAACTAGGAGGCTCATATTTGAAGCATATATAACAAACTCCAATTACTAGAAAAGCCTTAAAAGAAACCTTTTTGTTTAATGAAACATCGCTCAGGACATTAAATTTACTGCATGAGGTCAGCACAGACCTCACTTAAAATTAGAATGTTGGGCTTCAGGTGATTCATTTTCCCTCCACATATTTCAAATCAAGCCTGGATTGTGAATGGATTTAAAATGGAAGGCAGTATGCAAGCTGTATTAAGGAAGTGATGTGGGTTGTGTGCATGGATGGATAGATACCTAAGGACATGAACACTGGTAAAGTATGAACACAGCAAACTGAAGCCTGAAATTTCTGACTACATTTAATCCTAAACATAGGGCATGTCTCAGAACTCTGTACACTATCTATCCTAGTTAAGTGTACTAGCAGCCATCCATATTTCCATTCACTACCCCTGCCTTAGCAAGTGGTCCATGGCCCTTTGTTAATGGTGACAATGAGCTACCGCCTTAAGCTTTAGCTTGGAAGCAGTGGGGAATTGTCTCCTGAAGTTTCACTGAGGTTGAGAGGATTGTATGTAAAGAAGGGGAAGATCCCAGTCCCCCTTCCCTGGCTAGCTTCAAGGTAGAGAAAAATGTTGGGTGGTTTGGCAGCAAGAGGCAGAAGCACTTGGAATGGCTAGGCTAGTGTGTTTTAAATGATTCTACTTTGAAAATGAGAAGCACTTCAAAAACTGTCCCAGTTAGAAAAATGCAAAATGGAATCAATGATTTTGTTTGCTGGTTTGCTTTTGAAGCTTTCATTCTTCAAGCCAAAATAATTTTCAGCCTTGCCAATTGGCTGGAATCAATTGAATAAAGTGATGTATGACTAGCTCAGCCAGGAGATAACCATGGTTTAGTAACCTAGATACACCCCAATTTAAATTCCTGGAAGCACTCTTATTCCAAGATCCTGACTGTTCTGCATTTTTTGTTCACTAGTAACTAAAAATGTGTTGGAATATCTTTTTTAGTTTATTAGGCAGTTTCTTAAGTTTCTTATCATTTGTTTTACTATTTCATTTTTTTACAGTCTTCCTTCTAAACAAATATGACCATCTATATATACAAGCTGTATCAACTCATTGACTTATCAATTAATTTTTATTTTATATCAACTTGCACAAAGCAATATACTTACCAATACGAATAGTAGCTTTTCCTTTTCTGCCATTTCCTAAGACAACTGTTCTTTTTTTAGGTTTATTTTTAAGGTCTTTTGAGGGTGGAGATGGAAGCCACTTATACTGGAAGAGAAGAAAAAGAGTGTATAATTTGATTTAGTAGTAACTACTTCAATATGAACATCCTTACTTAAATTGATACCAGATATTGGGGAATAAAGGAGAAACATAAGAATTTTAAATGTATTTAAAAATTAATCTATCATTTGCATACTTCCTGGGCTCATTGAGCACGCCATTCCCAGGCCTATGAGGTGGTAGTGATGGCAACGGGAAAGAAATCTTTCTTCTCTGCCACAACATCAAAAGAATTGCATGCAGCTGAGCTTTTTCAGGAGGTTCACCAGACTGAGTCACCAGAAACTGCTTGCTCTGATGGTTTTGCCTGATGCATCATTGATAAACTAACTCAAATTCAGTCTGGCTTGGATGCTGTAGTTCATATGTAGTCTACAGCCACCCATTGCTGTTGCTTGGATTGACGTAAGATCATTCTCAAGGATGCTGACAGGGTGCTTGGGATTTTGAAAACCACCACATTAAAATAGCAACATCACATGCCTTGGCTAGCACAGATCTATCATGGAGAGCTTTGCAAATTTCTGAACAAGACTGGTAATATTTCTTTAAAGGCCAGAATTTCAAATTGGCAGTGGTCCAATCATTCTTTAAAAAATCAACACCAAATAAAGAAGTTTAGCCAGTTTTCAACCAGCACCAAATCTTTCTCTTTGGTGGAATGATTATGGTATTTGTGCAAGAATTATTCCTCAAGGTATTGTTGAATGATACACCTCTCAACCCTTTTCAGTCCAGTATCAGCAAGAGACCAGCAGCCCTGGTATGGGGATCCCTTTCCTGAAGGTCAACAAAGACATCACCTCCCTACTGATCTTACTGGGCCTCTCAGCAGTTTTTGACTGTGTAGATTGCACCATTCTTTACACAGTTTAGAACATCTGGTGGTGGTGATTCTCCAGTAGTTCTTCTGTTTTGTCTAAATCAACACTTCCAGTCACTTATATTCATTGGAATTCGTGTTTGCATTTCTACAGAGTTTTATATATTATTTACTATGTATCTATGAAACCACTGAGTGAGGTCATTCAGTGCTTTGGGACCAGGTGTCATCAGTATTGTCCCAGTCTTCAAGCAGTGTCTGCAAACTGGATGAATTCAAGCAAAACATGAGGCAATGCAAATCGGAAATTCTCAGGAACGGGAGAAAAATTATTTGCTTGGATAAAAGGAAGTGTCTCCCTGTCTGACCAAACTAAAAACCTGCTCTGAGCACATTGAAGAAGCAACCTAATGCTAGTCTGAATTTTAAAAACACGCTCTGCCTTTTTATAACTCAAAAGTGTTCCCCCCCCCGCCCCAAGAGTTCCATTGTCCTAAATGTAATGAGCAGAGAAATGACTGGCACAATTATTTGGTATTTTGTGGATTATTTCATTATACTAGTAACTACAAACAAACTCTGTTACAGAATATACCTCCATGTTACTTCCATTTGCATTCATCAGAACTTTTTCAATTATTGTCTTCATTAAAGCATGATCTACAAAAAAAGATTAACAAAAACATTTTCATTATATGCTTTTTTTTAAGAACCCACTATAATCCATTCAGCCTCTCCTCTGCCCTCATTTCTACTACTAGAGTGGCTAAAAGAACTACCTATATATAAAGTCTCCATGGCTCAGCCCCATATCTATCAAAGAGCCAAGTCAAAGGGCCTAAATATATCCCCAGAGTTATCTAAATGCTAGTGCAAAAAGAGGGACCAGGAATTTACTGTCTCAATGACTGTCTAACCAGAGCTTCGAGGTTTTGAGTTATTAAGTTATGAAGACACTAAGGTTATTAAGTGGAAAGAGGGGGAGACCATTAAATGGCTATTTTTTTCTTTTACATCACAAGAGATACAGGCACGTGCTTTCGTATGGTGAATCTGTCGAACAGTAGTGTCTTGCAGTAAATAAAAAAGAACCACGGAAACTCAAAGATCCACAGTAAAAGAAAAACTTTACTGTGGCAAAAATTATGTTCCATGCAATGTACAAGCAGAGTAAAAGAGAGCAAAGAGAGAGAGCCAAGAGATAAGGCAGCTCGCTGAGCCCAGGAATTTATTTCTCCTGGCTCCACGTGACTCTGAGTTAGTCAAAACAATATGAACTTTCCAGAGTCTTCCAGCACTTTCTAGTTTCTGCCCTCAAAGGCCTTATTCATGACAGAATCTACTGCTGGCGAACCATGGATATATAACCAACCCACACAGTAGGTTTGAATCACTCTTACAAGCTCAGTGATCATGAGTATTGGCCCTTGGTGTTAGAAGTCAGATGCCTGAATCCTTTTAAGCTTACTGTACTGAAGACTGGTTGTAGTATTATTGTGGGTTAGGAGTTGTTTAAGATTGGGTGGCTGAAGACTGGTTAGATCTGGAAGCTTTAGGCTGATGCAGTTTTGACGTGCAGCCCCTAGAACAGGGAAGCCAGTGTGGTAACTTCTAGATGCTGTTAGACTACAATTCCTATCTTGTCTGACCATGACATGACAAGTGGGGCTGATGGCACATCCGGATGTCACCACATTGGATACTGCTGCCCTAGAGTGTGTATGTTCCCATCACAGGTACCAATCAATGTACTTTAGTCACTTTCTTCTACACAACCAAAAGGTTTCCATTTTCTCCCAATGAACCTCAGTTAGTCACTTCCTTACACATGTCTCTTTGCTAGTACATGGCAGCCAGCAACAGAGATGTATAAAGAAAGAACATGAACACCTGCCTATTAGTATTCATGTTGGGGAGAGAGAAGGTATTAAAGAATACTTTATGGCTCAATTTTGTGGGAAGGGGTCATCAGTGGAGGCAACAGAGAGCGCTCTCTAGCAATTGTCCAATTCAAAATATGACTCTGTCAAAAGGCAGAATCCTAAACAGAATCCTACAATACCTGCACATTTGTAAATCTGGTTTTGCACCACAAGAAGCAGCTCTCTCTATAAAGAGTGCCCTGAATATCCTCATTCTCAAGGCGGGGGGTGGGGGGGGGAGGACATTAATGTCACATTGTTTTTAAGTGCATTATACTTTTGAAATTCTAATATACATTTTTATACTCCTGGATGGTGCAACCAGAAGAAACATACCTATTAATGGATTTTTCCTGATGTCTAGAACCACAATTGTTTTGTTGGTCTCAAATATATCCAGAAGTGATCTAGCTCCCTCATTGGTAATTCCGCACTGCTGCAAATCAAGTGCTAGAATATTAAAGAAGAATATTATTAATTGGCATGATCTAGAAGTATTTAAACACAGACATAGCAGAATGTTTAGACAGACCCTGCTCTAACTTCAACCTGAAGTTGCCAAATTCTGGAAGAAAAAGAAGTATTACGTTATTTCAACAAATTCTGTGTGATTTTACACACACTTTGCCCACTAAATTATTTGCCCATCACTCAGTCAGTTTCATGTTAACTGGTCTCATACATAATCAAGTACATACACTGTTATTTGCATTACTGTCCACACATAGCAAGATTCACCTGGTCATGCCTACTTACCAGATTTTTCCGTGTATAAGACTAGGTTTTCCCCCTTAAAAATAATGTCAAAAATTAGGGGGCGTCTTATACACGGAAAAATACAGTAATTGAGATTATTCAGTGTTACTTCTGAGGAGCAAGCGCTCCTGATAGTGGAGCAACAGCCCTTATTCCTCATGCTGCTGAAGGCCCTCCCCAAACCTAGTCCCTAACTGATAAAGCTCATGGAAATAAAGTTGAGGGAGGGGTAGAAAGCTAAGAAAGGGACAGAAGAAAGCAATCATGTTGGGCCAAATTATTTAATGCAGAGCCTACATTTGGCTTAACAGAAGGCTTAACAGAAATTCTTTAAAATAGTTTGTACTTATGAATGGTTCTAAACCTTTTTTAAAGGACCATATCAGAGCTACAAGTTAGCTCACATAAAAGGGCAGGGAACTTGACATTCCTCTCCCCATAGTAAGAAACAGACCTTGTAAAATATGCAGTAATTTACTCCCTGTAAAGGTGTTGTATCCTACACAAGCATGCTGTTTACAACTATATCTATAATTAGCACCTACCTTTTAACCATAGGTCTTCTCCAAGGCATTCAGCTAAAACAGTAGCACCTCGGTCACCAATAAGTGAGTTGCAGTTGAGAGTAATGCGCCTTAAGCCAGCCATGCAGTCCAAATCAGGTCTCCTATAGCGCAGGCTCTCAGCCCAAGCTTCACTGTGTCTTTTCAGTGCCTGGTGCTTTCAAAGACAAAACCACCAAAATGCAAATGCAAATAGTTGCTGAAAATGCCAGCTAGAATACAAAAACTGAATGACCATTATGTTGTTGAAGGTATAATGAGAGCTAATGCTAAAGTTAAAGTAATATTAAAACACACTTCAGAATAAGTTACATTTCAAACTCATTCTTTACTATGTGAAGACAAGCAGAATGCTGCATGCCTGTCAAAACTGAATGGCTTGTCTTACTGTGAACTTCAGGAAAACTAGATGCTATGATAGAAGTTAGTATACTAAGGCTTCAAAAGTAGTCCTTAGGGACAGGCAATTTTCATCACAACCAGAAACATATGCTTAAAGATCCTGGATTTGTGTTATAGAAGACTCAGGGTGCAATTCTAAATATCCTAAACTAGGGAGTAAGGCTTGCACTCCAAACCTCACTAAGCCCCACTGAATTCAATACGACTTACCTATCAGTAGACATGGCTAGAATGGTTAGAATGACATTGTAAATCCCTTAAAACTGAGTGGAATTTACTTCCAAGTAAAAATCCTGAGGATTATGCACATCCACACACATCCCTTTAAAAGCTGACATAATTTGAAGTCAACTTTTCAATTAAAAAACAAAAGCCTTTCAAATGTGGAAAATGTTTTTAACATGCCACAGAGCATAAAATTAGGTTAAATGGGACATTTCAAACTTTAAAAAGTCATCTTATAGATGAGTTGATACATGGACTTAGCAGACGAGACAGCAGATAGTACCAAGGCTGTCTGCTTAATATGCAGGTATAGTTAGCATTTGGTTCACATATAAATTATAGACAGGAATAGCAACATTTACATCAAATTTCAAAAGTGGTTTTACCTTTAAAATGTTGGCCATGTGTTGGGTTCCTCGCCATGTCAAACTGCACCCCGTAAAATCTATAGTTTTGATGCAAGCTGAATTCTTCACACTCTGACAAATCACTGGAAATAAAGAGAGATGTCACTACTTAAGTATAGAAGGTTGCTAGCTTGTACAGCTTCAAGCTCCTTTTAATCACCAGTACATTCTCACTTCATTGATCAGCAATGTTGTGCTGCCATGTGCTTGCAACAAGGGTGGCAACTCTAGAGTGGCAACTGCTGTACTAAGCAGTCTACTTTCCCAAAGCTTTTGTAAAGAAAGAAAAAATCTAAGTACTTCCCTTAATTTCAGTGTCATTTGTGTATTCATACATCCTATCACATAGAAAATTGTGGAAAAACACTACTGTACAAGTGTTTTGGTTAATATAGTTCCAAGTTGTGTTTGTGTGTGTTTGCACATCATGTAATACAAGCCAACAAGTCACCAGTTCCTCATGCAGTATGTCATTTTTCACTCCTCTCATTGAAGCTCTTGTCAGTCTCACTGCTGAACAACACTACCTAGTATCAGTGGTATATTTCCAGAGAATACAAATTTGAACAGTTATGGCATGTTGGGACCTCCTTGCCTGGCCCACAACCTCGCATCCTTGCCCCTCCCACAGCAATGCAGTTAGCCTCAATAGAAACTTTCAGGGCAATAGGAAGGTTTCTTTTCAAGCCTAAGGGGTGAGAGGTAGCCTATGTGTGTACAGACTTTTCCCCACAATGTGTGAATGGCTAAGGGTTTGGGAGTGGGCAGCAGGGTCACAACAGTGGGGAGGCGCAGCAAGGCCTACCCTGCGCTCTCTCTCATGCAAAGGAAGAACGCCTGAGAAAGGCTATACTCTTCTTTGTATTTCAGGTGCAGTTGCTCCTCTTTACAACTCAATGTACCTGAAGCAGCTACCTAAGCTGTCATACAGAAAAATAGATAGATCATGGCCACCAAGGCAGCCACGGATTTCCAAGATACCATCAAATTAACTTCTATGAACTTCTGACAGAAGAAAGCCAAGATGTAATCAGAATGCCATTGTTTTGTTTCAAATGTGGGAAATGTTTTTAACATACCAAAGAACATAAAACAAGGTTAAACAGGACATTTCAAATTAAAATGTACTAACTACAGCAGTATTATGAATGTGTGAAACAAGATGTATTTTTACAAATGACACTGTGTCGCATATTAAGTCTAGTTTTCTTCAGAAAATTCAGAACTTACTTTCCAAACCTCCATCACCAATTGGTGAGTCTGCTAAAGACAGTCTCTCTAGAGATGATGTGTTAGCCAACCCCTTCAAAATAAAGAATATTAGTAATTTTAAAATGGGCACAGAAGTATTTCTATGAAAATATTTATTGCAACTGAGCAGTCTTACTTTTGTCAGTAATATTAAGTCTTTTTCCCTCAAAAGCAGTCCCTGTAGTTCCAAATTTACTAGAGCACTTGATCTCATCAGACAACTTTTAATAGCTTTACATAGTTGAGCAGTAAAGTCTTTGGATCGAATTGCTGGAATTCTCCTTCTTACAATATATGTTCCCTGCTTTTCAACACCTAGAAAACAAAAAAAAAGCTAATAAAATCATCAGAACAAACACCAGTTAAGCGTTTACATAGGCCATTCATTATTGATTGATTGATTGATTGATTCTGCCTACCATCCCATTTTAGCTACATAAGCAGATGCAAATTCCTTTGTATTAGTGACACCATGGCCAAAGGCAACTTAAACATAATGCAAGTCACGTGCATAACTCTCCCTCTTCTATTGGAACCTGAAGAAACAAATACTAAGGAGTATGAATGGGGGAGGAATGGACCGTTAAATGAAAAAAATGGACAGAAAGAGGGGGGATGACAACCCAAAATACACAATTCTTATAATCCCAATTTTTCTTTTTTTAAAAAAAAGGTAACTGCAGGGATGAGAAACTTGCAGTATTTCTGCTTTTGTTTGACTCTAACTCTCATCATCCATGACCACTGACCATGCTGAATAGAGCTGATCACAGTAGGATTTAGCACAAGAACACAATTTTATAAGAGAAAGAGCGGTCATATGGTTGACAATTTAACTGGTCACTACCTGAGTCTCTGTGTCCCTGATGATGAAAGCTTCTTATGGCAATAGAAGTCAAAGTTTTGTTGTGCCTGATAGCATCCAAGAGAGGTACCCAATCAGGAGGTTTGATGCGATCCGCATTTATATCAAGAACACCAAGAAGCCTTCTAGCTTTTACAGACTGTAGAGGGACACAGCCCTGAACTGAACAAAGGTGCTCATAATGAGAGTAAAAATCCAAGCTGCACTGTCTTCTTACTTTGACGGAGTCAATCATTTTTAGTCATGTATTGGGCGGCAACTGAAACTAAGAAGAGAAAACAAAAGATAATGTGAAGTTATTTCAACAGCTACAAAGAATGTTTGACATATGCTTTCCTGAATTCACCAGAACTATGGCTCTGTCCAAAGACTTTTCCTTCAAGTGATGCTTTGAAGAAGGCACAGGACTTCTGTGTTCCCTTCCTGCAGAAGTGAACAACTTCACTAGGAGAGATACTGTGCTAATTTGAAGATGAAATCTTTTGCGGATGCAAGAGATTAAAGCTGGGATGAAGCTCACAGGATTAAGGAGGGTTCAATGTTCAAATAAATGCAGTCTCCTGGTTCACCTCCTCCCTGCACTAAGAAGAGCATGGGAAGGACCAGACAAGCCTGAGGTCTCTCTCTCTAGATAGTCCATGGGGAACATTAAAAAGGTAAAGGTAAAGGTACCCCTGCCCGTACGGGCCAGTCTTGCCAGACTCTAGGGTTGTGCGCCCATCTCACTCAAGAGGCCGAGGGCCAGCGCTGTCCGGAGACACTTCCGGGTCACGTGGCCAGTGTGACAAGCTGCATCTGGCGAGCCAGAGCCGCACACGGAAACGCCGTTTACCTTCCCGCTAGTAAGCGGTCCCTATTTATCTACTTGCACCCGGGGGTGCTTTCGAACTGCTAGGTTGGCAGGCGCTGGGACCGAGCAACGGGAGCGCACCCCGCCACGGGGATTCGAACCGCCGACCTTTCGATCGGCAAGTCCTAGGCACTGAGGCTTTTACCCACAGCGCCACCCGCGTCCCATGGGGAACATTGCCATGCCCTTTATTCCTGAACTACTGAATATTCAAACCGCTATACAGATAAGGACGAACATAAGAAGACCCTGATGGATCACGGCATAGACATCATGGCTAGTAGCCATGGGCTGGGGGGGGCACCTGCCTCCCCAGTAAAATAATAGAAAAACGTCGGTTCTCCCCGCCCCCCGCGCGCAAAGTAAGTTCTGGCTACGCCCCTGCTAGTAGCTACTGACAGCTCCCTAGTCCAATAAAATACAATTATCCCCACCCCGGTGCTCCAGCTATCGGGGAGAAACCACCCTGAGGAAGAGCGCCATGGAACACCTTGACCCTCCCTGATCCAGGCGCTGCTCTGAGCCTCGCGGCGCCTCCTAAAACCGTCGTGGAAACGATTCAGGCAAGAAGCTCGACTCTGTTTTGCTTGGATGAATGATAGCGCCTCACTTAATGCCGGATTCATATTCCGACCAGCTTTTCCTGCGCCCCTTCGCGGAGAGCGCGAGGCTGGCGAGAAGCCGCCACAGTCTTTGGGTCCCAGCGGCTTCTTCAGAGGTTCCCTGCCTCTTACCTCGAGTTCACACGACGAGGCGGCTTCCGAAAGCAGCAGCCGCGCCCGCCTCCTTCCCCTCTCTCAGCTCCGCGTCTCCCCGCAAGGCACAAAATGGCCCTGCTCGCTCCCGGTAGCCGAGGAACCCGCGTTGTGTTTGCAGGAGTCGCCCTGGAAACCAGCCGCTCTCGCGGAAACTTCGCGGGCCGCCGACCGAGTACAGGGAGCCGCGAGGGTCATTTCCGTCGGCGTTTGAAACTTGGCCCTCGCGGCTCCCTGTACTCCGTCGGCGGCCCGCGAAGCGCCCGCGAGAGACCGTCTGGTTTCCATGGCAACTGCGGCCGCGGGGCTGAAAAGCGACGGCGAGCCAATAGGGACACGGGGATGCAGTCCGAGAAGTTCGGGGAGGCTGAGAGCTGCAAAAGACAAAAAGCAAAAGGAGTCGCGCAGGCTCCGCTAGGCCGCCTTCTAATGTTTAAGACAAGACCCTCCCCGCCCCCGAAGTCATCTGCCTTTCCCAGCAAAACACTAGGAAAATGTATTGGGGGGGGAGGGGTGGCACACTACTAATTTCAGTACCATACCTGGACAGTCAGTATTTATTTGAAGATTTGTAGGACACGACTAAACAACAACAACAAGCACGTAAACTTAGCCCATATGATGTGACCTGTATATTTCTATCATGTTTTCATTGGGGTTGGGGGGCACCTGGCGTCAGAGAATTTGGATTTAAAGAATGAGAGTATAGCAATAACACGCGACATTCGCACGCGAATTATGGGAGCAAGTGACAGAATCAAGGCAATTGCGCAGGTACAGTGGTATCTCGGGTTACATACGCTTCAGGTTACAGACTCCAGTAACTCAGAAATATTACCTCGGGTTAAGAACCTTGCTTCAGGATGAGAACAGAAATCGTGTTCCGGCGGCGCGGCGGCAGCAGCAGGAGGCCCCATTAGCTAAAGTGATGCTTCAGGTTAAGAACAGTTTCAGGTTAAGAATGGACCTCTGGAACGAATTAAGTACGTAACCCGAGGTACCACTGTAATATTAATGCCTTAAATATTAGCACTTCTGACCCTATTCGGGCGTTCACTGTATTCGCCTGCAAGCAATCGCGACATGGGGAAGGGCCTCGCTGTAAAGCCCCAGCGCCTGGCCTGCCCTTTTTATTCCGTGTATCGCCTGCTGCTACGAATTCGATGGCCAAGTTCTGTGATGCAAGGAGCCTTCTCTGCTCTTGGAGGCTCCCTGCAAAACCCAAAGCCCTGAATGTGCGACAGGTGACCTCGGACTGCTCGCCTATAAGTAGCCTAATAATCTACCTTGCAGGGCTGTCGTGAGTATAAAACTAGGAGTGGGAGAAGCACGGACACGAACACCTAGCGCTCAGAGGAGAGACGGGATGGAAATATAATGAATGATATTTCTGACCAGTTGTAAACAAGTTCAAGCCTAAACGCAAATGCACGTCATTGGCGAAGCCACAGCAGCCCAGTTCTATTCTCTCTGCCGCTCTTTCGGTACCGTTTACGCAAATCATCTTGATCATTCCTGCACACGTGAATACTTCCCATCCATTGTATGCTCACACAGGATTTTCAGCAGTGATTTATTTATTTATGTGTATATGTACAAAGCTTGGCAATGAAGAGTGTGTTTCTGGTTTCCCAGCAGCTCCTTTGGCCCTCCAGCTGTTTTGGGACTACAATTCCACTATCCCTGACCACTGGTCCTGTTAGCTAGGGATGCTGGGAGTTGTAGTCCCAAAACAGCAGGAGGGCCAAGTTTGGCCATGACTGCTTAAGTTTAGGGAATGCAGGGCGCTCCTCCCACAACCTTCTTTGTAACACAGGATTCCTGTTTCCTTGGATGCGCACCAATCCTTCCCTCGAGTGTATATCTGAAGAGGAAGGCTAATAAAAGTCCAGAGAATCAACTGCTCTGCTTCTCCTGCAAAATCCCTACCTAGCCAACGAAGAAGAAAACATCAGCCGCGCTCTAAGGAGGAACTGACTGGACTGAATCTGGGAGGAGCAGGAAGAGCGCAAGAAGCGCGCAGAGCCAGCAGGAGGCTTCGCCCGCTCCTTCCTGCCTCCCTCCAGCGCCTGCAGGAGCCTCGCCCCTTCCCTAGATCCCCCCCCACGCCGACAAAGCAAGCCACATGACCGGAAGCAGCTTCCCTATTGGCTGCCCCTCCAGCTGTGCATGCCCCTTCTGCAAGGAACTTTGCAAATATACAGGACTGTGTAGTCACGATTGCTCATAGTACTGCACACCAACAACAACAGCTACTCTTTATTACGGTCGTAGACCAGCATAAACTGGACAACGAGATCCCACCATAGCTGGCAACTTTTCCCTTTTCTTGCGAGGAATCCTATTCGGAATAAGGAAATTTCCCCTAAAAAAAGGGAAATGTTGACAGCTATGGATCCCACCGGTCACCATAAAATGGGGTGGGGTCTTTACAGTCACTGACTTGACCGCGCGTGCAAGCAAGCTGTCTCTCACGAACAATGCCGAGGCCCAGCCTTAAAGGACGGGCTCTTTTAGTAACTGGGAGCTGCCTTGCAAACGGGTGGTGGTGCAGGGGAAGAAAGGTGATGTGGGTTTGCTATTCGTGAAGAATGGCTTTCGTGGTTTATGTCTCAAAGGTAAAAGATCAGAAAAGGTGTGAATTTGGAAAGCAGCAGAGGAATGTTTTTTAGAAGGGGATAACTTGTTTTTGGAGCAAACGTCTTGGGCTTTGCAGTGCTGAGTTCGAATGCAGGTAGTGCTAAAGAATTTGCTGAGTAGACTGCCATTGTATTCAAGAATACCCCATTGTGTTGAGTGGACATGGTTAAGAAAGAATGTGCTGCATGGTGCCTGATGTGAGTTCTGTTCAAGAAACTTGGCTTGTGGAGCTCTCACTGGCTCTCCATAGTCAGAAGAATAATAGACACAAGGAGCTTTACAGACAGTTTTGTGATACTTTTCCTTTTAAAGGTAAGAAAGAGTGCCTGGCTCAATATGACTCTTGTAGGATCCTTTGCTTGGCTTGGCAGGGATAGTATTTAAGCCTTTTGCAGCTCAGTGTGGCTGGGGAAATTTCTAGGAGAGTGGCTGGAAGCTTTCCAATAATACAGGGTGAGTCTTAAAAGAGGCCCCTGTGGAACATGTGTACTCTGTATCCACAGGGCCTCTTTTAAAGGATTCACCCTTATAAGAAGTTATTACTTCCCAGTAGCTATTTTATGGAGATGGGAATTTAGTGGTGTGGATATGGTCCCTACACGGAATTTGAGAAGATATCAGGCTTAAATGTTTGGCTATTGGTAGGTCATGTGAGTTCAATGGTTTTGAGAGTTTTTCTAAAAAGGTGGAGCAAAGTATTTTGGGAGCAGCTCATGCTATTCCTAGATGGAAGGAGGTGGGAGGAAACTGGAATATGACTGCATGGTGGACAGATGAATGCAGTAGGGTCATTTGGGAGCGTAATGCAACTTCCAGGAAGGTTAGATGTACCTTGGTAGGGGGAAATTTATTGGAGAACAAATACTGTTAAGCTATAATTTAAAGGGTACTTTGGTGGGCTAAAAGAAATACGTGAAGGCAATGTTGTGGAAACATTTCAGTAGTTACACCAATAGCATTGATATAAAGACAGATAAGGAAAATGAATGATACCTGGAGGAACATTCCAGCTTTGCTTATTTAGAATCATACGTGCCCTTCTTAACTCTCGTCTCATTTGTAAGCTACTTATGCAGCCACACCAGTTTCCTTAGATGCCTCCCACTTTTCTTTCTTGTTTTATTTGTCTGTGTTTGGGGCGTCAATATTTCTCCTTTTAGAAACACTTATCCATCTTTGACTCCCTTCTCTGTATTTTTGACCATGGGATCTCATCCAGTAGCTTTTTCAGTTTTTCAAAATTGGCCTTCTTAAAGTCCAGAGTGCCTGTCTGACTACACTCAGCTTTCCCTTTCCTCTGTATCATGAAACCCAGAAAGAACTGATCACTTCCTGCCAAGTTTCCCAGTACTCCCACTTTGCTGATCAATACCTCCCTTTTAGTGAGGACGAGGTCTAGGATAGGTAATCCCCTTGTTTCTTCCACCTTCTGGGATATGAAATTGTCAGCAAGGCAGTGGAGAAATTTGTCAGACCTTACATTCTTGGCAGAGTTTGAGTTCCAGCAGATATCAGGGAAATTGAAGTCTCCTATATCTCTCCTTTTTTAGTGTTTGGTAATCCGCTCTAGGAAGGCATCATCCAAGTCTTTTGCCTGCCTTGGTGGTCTATAGCAGACCCCACAGTAAGGTCACTGTTGTTTCTCTCTTCTACAACTTTACCCATATACTCTCAGTCTGCTTTCCATGATCCAGGTCATGGATTTCTTCACAAATTTACACATCCTATACATATAATGCTGCTACTCCTCCCTTCCTGTTTGGTCTGTTCCTTTTAAACAGGTTAAACCCCTCAATTCCTGCATTCCAGTCATGGGTCTTATCCCACCAGGTTTCACTAATGCCTACCAGGACATATTTACCACTGAATTAAAAGTTCCAATTCGTCTTGCTTGTTTCCCATATTCTGTGTGGATTTGTGTAGAGAAAACTGAAACCATGAGTTGTTCCTTCCAGCTGCTTCCTCCTTGTAGTTTCCTACGAGATGTCAGAAGCCAGTTAAAAAATGACATAAGCCAGTTACAAAAAACAATCCAGCTTTGCTTTTGTTTACAGCCTTTATGTTGTCTAAAATATGTGTAAAATAGTTTCCCTCAAAGTCCAGTGACCAACACAATCACAGTGCAATACTACACTTTTACTTGGGAGTATGTCCCACTGTGTTCAATGGCTCTTACTCCAGGGGGGATAGCAGTCCCAAACCCAGCTTGGCAACAGTGGATTGTAACACAGTGGTGTAGCCACAGTCATAGCCACAGCCCCATTGCTCCCACTGGCTGGGACAGCTAAAGACCTGATGCTGGCGTAGCAATCAGGTCCACATCAGAGCCAACGCTCTGCCAGTGAGGCCAGCCCAAGATCCAGTCAATCCTAGACTGATTCAGCCCCTCTATGACCCGAAAATGGCTCATTTTGGATTATTATTATTTTTTGCAGGAATCCCAATGGTGGATCTTTTGCCTACCTGCACTTCAGGCAGAATGAAGACCACACCAGAAGAGTGTGGAGGCCAGCAGAGCTGGTGTGGGCTGGCTGGAGGAAGACTTCTGCTCCATCCATGCCCCATAAGCCCCTATTGTGGGGTTAGCTTGCAGGGTACATGTGCCTAGAATTGCACTGGTTGATTCCTTGGAAAAGCTGAAGCTCATTACATTAGATGGTTTAAAAACAGTGAGCAAAAGAGAACAGAACTTGAGAAAGTAGGGCTGATAATGTAGTAGAAAGAGTTGTGTAGAGGAATATTCTGAAATATTATCGTAAACAGTTCATGTAAACTTTAACAGCAATGAATAAGAAATTGAAATAATGTATGTATAAAATTATCCCCAGTTATTTACCTTTGTCAATAAAAGAAACAAGTCCATTTGTCTTGTTTTCTTTCTTGAGAGATTACTAC
Source organism: Podarcis muralis (assembly GCF_964188315.1). Classification (NCBI taxonomy): domain Eukaryota; kingdom Metazoa; phylum Chordata; class Lepidosauria; order Squamata; family Lacertidae; genus Podarcis; species Podarcis muralis. Next base: position 4,862,349 of record NC_135665.1, on the reverse strand, counting down.
AGACTTGTAAAAAACTTGCTATTTTTTCCATTTCCATTTAAGCAGTGAAGATGATTTGGATCAACAATGGATAAAAAAGCACTCCCTCTTCCATGTTGTTGTTCAATAAAATTCAGAAATACGAGTTCATCTTGCGTAGGAGAAGATCAGATTCTGGATAATTGCAAACGTTAGATCTTGGTTGTTTTCAGGTAGGAAGGCATCTTGCTGTCAAGTTTCCTGTCAACTGAAGTGAACTGGAATTGTTCAGATATATTATAAATCTCGGCAGCATTGCTGTTGGCATGCAAATGATGAGAAGAGCTCTTTGTTTGCTTTTTATATCAACTGCTTTTATATTATACTTGTCATTGTTTGGGGAGGGGACAGATTGAAGGGTCAGAGTGAGAACACCTTCTGATGGAAAAACAAAGAATGGCCAGAATGAAAATGTGTCAGACAATCAAAACAACTTTACTTAAGTATTCCTATTAGTTTCTACAGAGCACGAATAGGCACCATGCTTTTTGAATCAAATGGACAGCAATAGCTTTTTCCAAATTATTCACAAATGAACAACTCTAATTATACACACATCGTAATGAGTTTTTCCAACCCTAGCTGTTTGACTTCCCTGGTAACTGCTGCATTTTTAGAACACAAAAGCAGTGGATTTTCAGTATTTAACTATTTAGGCTGTCACAATACAAGAGTGGGGCATGGAAACAAGGTTGACAACTTTATACTGATTTTACCTTGTTTTTCTATTTATTGGTTTTTGTATAGACTTAGAGAGTTTGTTGATTCAGCATTTTGTAAGCCATTCTAAATTAACAAAATCATTTTTTAAAAATTAAAAAACACAGGAAGGGGCAAAAAACAAACCCAATTGTGTTGCAGTGTCAAAGTGCCATGAAATGCATCTATTTTGGGACTCTGGTGCTAGCCTTTCCTTCAGACGAGGATAATGAGCTACTGACACATAATACATTGCTTCTCTGGAGTTAGACCATTAGCTCTTTGAGCTCAGCATTGTCTACATAGGCTGGCAATGCCCCTCTAATGTTTCAGGCAATGCCAGGGATTGAACCTGAATGCAAAGCATGTGCTTTACTGAGCTCTGGTCCTTTACCTGTTACAGGACTGTTGACAGCTATGTGCCACCAAGATGGGAGTCTCTGGTGCTCTTGCACACAGTCCTCTGACGCAGGGGCCTAGACTGTATACTTCAGATCAAGGGATGTCCCACCAGAGCCAAGAAGATGCCAGTCTAGCTAACAAGCAAGTATTGGAGGAAAGAAGGCATTCTGCCAAAACAGGGTTAACACTTGCCATGTTTAAGACTAGGTTTTTTAACCAAAAAAATAGGTTTAAAATTGGGGCTCGTCTTATACACGGGTAGTGCTGAGGGGGTGTTTTCTTAATTTGGAGTCCCCCAAAATGGGGGGAATCTTATACATGGGGGCGTCTTATACACGGAAAAATACGGTATTTTGTTGCTGTCCAGAAACACTCCCAATGAGCCATGTGGGGCAGATTTCAAACTGACTGTTTAGTAGAAATAAGACCTACAAGGGAGGAAGAATTCACTACCCTACAAAAACAGCTGGTGGATGTAACAGTTCTTCCAATGCCACAGGGCCTGATGCCCTTGGGGTGTTTCCCAGAAAGATCCTTCTTTTGTGCTCTGCCTAGAAGCGCAACTCAATAGTCTGGCTTTCCTCTAGGCTCTTTCACAGCACCTTTCCTTTTTAAGTCTGCTTTCAAAGAGAAATTTGTTTGCTATTTCATCCAGTGTTCTTCCAAAAGCCAGCTGGCGCTGAATGCTAAATGGCAAAGGAACAAAGGCACAACTTCCAAAAGTATTTGGAAATGTTCTGGGAGCTGCTGAAGCTGTTCTTTATAGCTTTTTATCCGGAGGCCTGTTGGCTGTTGCTAGATGGTCATGTCCTTCATGAAAAAGATTCTCACAAAGCCTGCAGATCTTTATTTTTAACGCCTACCCAAACAATTATTTAAGTCCATTAGCAGTAGCAATTGGCTTAACCTACAATTGCCCAGCCACATAGTTGTATTATACTCTTTATCATTTATATAGTGTTGTAATTGGAATGTGGCAAGGAGATGTACATAAAAGGCATGTGATAACACCCCAAATCATTGTAAACAACCAAAGCAGCCTATGATACTACAGTGCTGCTGCTTTTATAAAACAAAGACTGATAGCCAACAAGTCACGTTCTGAGTAGACCCATTAAAATCAATGGACAAATTACTTGAGTCCATTGATTTCAAAAGGTCTACTCTGAGTATGACTAGCATTGGATATCACCCCAACACCCCAAAATAGTTTGCCTTATTTTAACTACATTGCTAGTTAATCTCAGGCTTTGTAAATAGGTCAGTAGGAAAAGACGGGGGGCTCTCAATCTCGCCTCCTTTTCTCTCAAACACACTTTAAAGCAAACAACTCATAAAACGAGATACAGATCTGCAAGTAGCAAAAGTAACTGTTCTCTCAGTTAAAACAAGCTAGCCAAAAGGTTTCACAATGCTTCAGTAAAGAAAACAAGGATGATGTAACAACCTTTTGTACCCAGCTAGGCCTTGTTATTTCCAAATTAACAGATAGGTATTTAACAGATGGGTATTTAATTAATATGGAGATACATTTAGTATTTTTCAGCACCTGGATATATTCATTTTTTATTTTTGAAATTTATATATAATATTTCTACTTGATAGGGGCTCCCTGTGTAGTTCATGGTTTAAACTAAATATAGTATTAAAAGCCAGGTTCAACAATAAAATCTGTTAAAGATAGGGGTTGCTTACTATAGTTAAAGGATTAGAGTTTTAGAATAGTTTTCTTCAAAATCATTTTTGGAACAGGAAACATGTTTCCATTTATTAGCCAATCTACTCACTTCTTGTATTCATCCGTTAGATTTATACATTTCAGGACTAGGTAGTATCTGTAGTGAATTATTTCACTTGTGATTGGTATATTTACATATTCTTGCATAGTCTTGCATAATAGACTCTAGAACATATTACACATGTAATAACAAGAAAATTAAAAATAAGAAGATTTAAGCTTTCTGGCAAATGGACTCAAATCGGTTATACATTCAGGAGAATATACCCCGGTAGGTTCTTGTTTAGTTGAGAAAACTGAACAGCTGAGCAATTGTGAATAGAACAATACACAGCTGAATGAGAAGAGGTAAGGGCATAGGAAAATCACCATGAGAAAGCATTATTTTGCAGCAAAAGAAAAGCATTGTTTTTATATTATTGTTTCCAACAGTTTAATTAATTATTTTGGTGTGGTTTTTTTCAAGACTACACATAGAAGCACCCCCTCCTCCCCACTGATCAACCCAAATGAAAGATTGTGGAGGGGCCATATGTTCTATGTGCTAAGGTAAACACTCCAAACATCTCCCCCTGCAAAGAAGCAATAACTATGCTCTGGGCTGACCCAGTCAACCCCCTCCAGCAAGTTTTTATCAGCCTTGATGGACAGGCATCCAGAGGGCATATGGTTGGGCAATAACCTCCAAGCAACCACAGTTCAGCATGAAGGCAAGTGATTATGTCCTCAAGATTCTGAGGGTTCCGACACTTCTGGCCAAATATCAATAGCTTCAGTAGAGGATGCAGAGGTGATGAAGCCTTATTTGCTGCTGTCAGTGCTATAAGATAGGCAGGATTAAGTGCTGGCAGCCATGTTTTGTCATCTTCACTATGAGACTTCCACTATTTGTGCTGCCTTTGCCGTCATACCTGCTTCATAGTCTGAAGCTGCCAGAGAGCTCAACATGCCATGTTGGGCTCAGCATTGGAGAAGGTCCTTTCTTGGTGATTCCATAGCAGGGGCGCCATATAGAGAAGCCAATGGTCCCCCAAAATGTTCAAGGAGGGCCGGACCCCCCTCAATATTCCACAATCTGTGGTGGGCCTCCCTGGGCGTCCCCGGGGCTGTGGTGGGCCCCAGAGGGCCTACCCACGGTGGGCCTCCCAGCCTCCCCCTGATGCGTGATGTCGCACTTGTGCTGGGCTCCCCCACAGTTGGGTGGAACCTAGCGCCTGTGTTCCATAGTGACATCAGGTTCTCAGCAGAAGCACTGACTATGGCAAACATTCCCCCCGAGCATGCAGGAATCCTTCCTTTTCCATTTGTCTCTGGGGGTGGACCATCCTGACCTAGGCAGGCCTGTACCCCTGCAGGTGGAATCTGCTGTTGTCATTCTAACCAGTAAACAACCAAATCAAAGGCATCTTGGCTAGATCTATTGGGCCTATAATGTGTTTGGACAGCTCCATGAAGTCCTAAGCAAGCCTATTCGCAGTAGCAACCTGGCATCCCCCTCAGCAGTTATGGATGGTCCATACAATTTGTTTATATGTTTAGTGTAATATGTATATTTTGATACTAAGGAGGCTTCATAAAGTGTTTGTTCTCTTATGTCTTAATGCCTTTGAAGAAGAGAAGATGCCAAAATGCACCAGGGTGACTATTTTGTGAAATAAAATTTGTTTTAAGCATAATTTAAAGGGTTCAGTTTCTCTTCTTTTTGACTTCCAGGTTCTCTAATGAACACATGCTAATTGTATGAGATGTGTTCCACATGACTTCTAGGGAATAGAGTTGTATGTAACATGACAGGTTTAAAAAGAAAAGCAAATAATTATTACCATAAGGATAGAACACTATTGCCAATATTTTTATTGCCCCCTTGCCTGCTCTGGGTATAATTAATCTCTTGTCAGGACTTGAGCCTGCAGTGATTCCACATTTTTAATAATATATTTATTTACATATTTAATAATAATAATAATAATAAATTTTATTTATATCCCGCCCTCCCCAGCCGAAGCCGGGCTCAGGGCGGCTAACAACAATAAAACAGTACAAAAGTACAGCATAAACAACATTCTAAAATCATTCATTATAAAGATTAATTAATTCAAGCCACTGGCAACCATTGGGCCAGAGCTCCGCGAAGATTGCCGAGGGAGTGAGTCAGGCTGTGCCCTGGCCAAAGGCCTGGTGGAACAGCTCTGTCTTGCAGGCCCTGCGGAAAGATGTCAAGTCCCGCAGGGCCCTGGTCTCTTGTGACAGAGTGTTCCACCAGATCGGAGCCACAGCCGAAAAAGCCCTGGCTCTAGTTGAGGCCAGCCTAACTTCTCTGTGGCCTGGGACCTTCAAGATGTTTTTATTTGAAGACCGCAAGTTTCTCTGTGGGACATACCAGGAGGGTTGGTCCCGTAGGTACGAGGGTCCTAGGCCGTATAGGGTTTTAAAGGTGAAATCCAGCAGCTTAAACCTGATCCTGTACTCCACCGGGAGCCAGTGCAGCTGGTATAGCACTGGGTGAATGTGATCTCGCTGCAGCATTCTGCACCCGCTGGAGTTTCTGGGTCAGTCTCAAGGGCAACCCCAGTTGAGCGAGTTACAATAATCCAGTCTGGAGGTGACCGTCGCGTGGATCACAGTGGCTAGGTCAGGGCGAGAGAGGTAAGGAGCCAACTGCTTAGCTTGGCGGAGGTGGAAAAATGCCGCCTTTGTTATAGCTGCAATCTGCGCCTCCATGGAAAGGGAGGTGTCGAAGATTACACCCAAACTCTTAACGGACGGTGCTGGCACTAATTGCGCCCCTGCAAGAGATGGGAGTTGCCCCTCCAATCCCATATCACCCCGTCCCAGCCACAGGACCTCTGTCTTCGAAGGATTTAGCTTCAACCGGCTTCCACGTAACCATCCAGCCACAGCTTCCAAATATCTGGTCAGTGTGTCTGGGGCCGAGTCAGGATGGCCATCCATCAACAGACAGAGTTGGGTGTCATCGGCATACTGATGGCAACCCAGCCCAAAACTCCGAACAAGCTGGGCAAGGGGGCGCATAAAGATGTTGATACTATTTTTCAATATGAGTCTTTATAAAACAACTTACAGTATCTTAATATGTACAGATAGAATTTAAAATGGTAGTTATTATTAAACAATTTAATAAAAGCTATATATATAATTGCATCTTTATCTGAAGTAACACACATCACCATATAGGGAGGGTGCTCACCACAGAACCATTGGGTGGCAGGAAATGTTAGTCCTACTCAAAGTAGTCTACTCTGAGGGTATCTAGGGTTGGATTTCACCTGTGAAATTAAATCTAAAATTATCTAACTGCAGCAATGCACATTTTAAAGATGTGTGTCTTCTGTCATTTTATCATCTGCTTCCCTAAATGTGTTTTCAGAAGACCACTGGGTAAAACAGACAGGATGCCACTGTTTATCTGAGGAAGCAGCAAAATAGAAAAATACTGGGCTGAAAAGCAGCACCTCCACCAGCAGGTGGTGCCCATATTGTTACGTCAGTGCTGAGCTATTGATAACTGTTTTCTGGTTTGGGGCAGGGAGAGGCAGAGGAAATGAACAAGCTGCTACATCAACTCTGTTTGTTGCTGTATTATTATTATTATTATTATTATTATTATTATTATTATTAAATGTGTATACCACCTTTCATCCGAAGATCACAGGGCTGTTCACTACATAAAAATGCAAAATGAGATAAAATGCAAAATGAGATAAACCCTGAAGAGGCTTCAGATGGCACATGGCTGCCTGGCTCCCAGTCTTTATATTGCCTGATGGGATGCAACTATATTGAATTCAGCTCCTGATGCAGCCTGACTGTTGCCAGCATCCATGGCTGCCACTTCCACACTGAAAACCAGGCTCCCAAGACATACTACAAAGCACACACAGCCAGTTAGACGGGAGCGGGTGGTGCTCTAGTCTAAACCAGTGTTTTCCAACCTTGTTGGCTTCCTGTGCACACACACACACCATCCTACCAGTAGAAAGGTAGCTACTTAAATGTTTTGTTTGTAAATAGAACATGTTTTATGTATAATTTTCATGATTTATACAAATTACAATTAAATAAGATGATAGGAACATAATGAATTGTTGAAGCAGAAAAATGTAATAGTAGTAGTAGTAGTAGTAATAATAATAATAATAATAATAATAATAATAATAATAATAATAAATTTATCTGTAATCCCTCCCCATCTGACTGGAGTTGCCCTAGCCACATAGTAAAACCTTAAAACGCTTCCCTATACAGGGCTGCCTTCAGATGTTTCCTAAATGTTATATAATTACTCATCGTCTGGGAGGGTATTCCACAGAGTGGGTGCCACTACCGAGAAGGCCCTCTGCCTGGTTCCCTCTAGCTTCACTTCTCACAATGTGGAAACCACCAGAAGGCCCTCGGAGCTAGATCTCAGTGTCTGGGCTCCCAGTCTTTATATTGCCTGATGGGGATGCAGATGCTCATTTAGGTATACAGGACCAAGGCTGTTTAGGCCTTTAAAGGTCAGCACCAACACTTTGATTTGTGCTTGGAAACGTACTGGGAACCAATGTAGGTATTTCAGGACCAGTGTTATGTAGTCTTGGCGGCTGCTCCCAGTCACCAGTCTAGCTGCTGCATTCTGGATTAGTTGTAGTTTCTGAGTCACCTTCAAAGGCAGCCCCACATGGAACGCATTGCAGTAGTCCAAGCGGGAGATAATCAGAGCATGCACCACTTTGGCGAGACAGTCTGCGGGCAGGTAGGGTCTCAGCCTGTGTACCAGATGGAGCTGATAAACAGCTGCCCTGGACACAGAATTAACCCATGACTCCCAGGCTGCACACCTGGTCCTTCAGGGGCACAGTTACCCCATTCAGGACCCCACACCTTCCCACCCCTGTCCCCCAAAAACAATACTTCTGTGTTTTCAGGATTCAACTTCAATCATAGAACCATAGATCTGGAAGGGACCCCAAGGGCATAGCCACGAGAGGACAGGGGAGGCAGCTGCCCCCTAGATCAAGTAAAACAATAAAAATACTTAACTAACTAAAACATACATCATTGTAATTGCAAATCTCACTTACCAGTTTTCAGCTTTATGCAGGTTTGGCAAACACACTGACACTTGTCAATTAAAGAATCAAGGTGTTAAATATTATATGCCTCATTATTTCTAAACCATGGTCTATCCTGAACATGAACTTCCTGAACTGTGTTAGTGCTTCACATTCATAACATCCTATTGTTTGCCTTTCATGATTGTTCAGCTTTTAAAATAATAATAATAATAATAATAATAATAATAATAATAATAATGGGCCAAGTTCCATCAGTCTCTAATAATAAGCATTAGTGAGGCCACTTTTGCTCTGGCTAATTCAACACCATGGACTGATTAAAGGCAAATCTTAGTGAACTTTCTTCAGAAGTCACTGAAGTGAAAGTGAGGACACTTGGATTTATTTTAAAACACATGAGGACCTCCAGCCTGGAATATCAAATCCCTCGTCAGCCTTGCCCTGTGTCCTCCTTGAATATTTTTGCCTGCCTGAAATGTTTCCTTAAACTACAATCATGTGGGATGTTAGCATCCAAAATGCATATGTAAAGGGTTAATGTTTGAAAGGGCTGTAGAAACCTGTGATGTCATACACTCTGTGGAAGTTATTTCAGTTGGTTCAGTTATTAACAGTCTTGTGAGTCTTAACAGCAGCAGGTATGTTCTGTTGTGCTGCTGTCTGCCTCAGAGTCAGAGTATCACTTACAGTAGTCTGTAAATGTTAGTTAGTCTGTAACAGCTTAATCTACTTCAGCCTCCCAACTTCCACCCTTCACCTTGCCCACTTTTGAAACCTCCTATCCACAGACACAAGCATACGCCAGCCAATATTCACAAAGAAGACACATTCACTTACCTTTTGCTCTTTGTTCATTCATGGAAGTGCCCTGGCTTCGACCCACAAATATCCACAGGCTTCTGTCGATCAGCTTCCGAAGGTGAATTGCAACCAGTTCACCTCAACAAACATCATTGCCCTGTTTCAGCCTCACAACATCCAAATGAGAACTGTATTGGCTTCCACCCACCAACATCTGCCAGCTTCTGCTAGGTCCACCACTGGACACTCACCACTAGCTTGGACCACACAATTCCACACTGCAAATGAACTGGCCTTATTATTCCTCCAGGGCATCCTACAGCCAGATGATCATCTCCATCCATCTGCCTGTTCACCTCCTCCAGGTGGAAGAAGACTGAACATGACAGCTGTTGCTTGCTGTGTTCTGTTGGGGAAGAGGAAAAGGTCCACCTTTATATCCACTCAGCTGCCATGTACTTTTGTGATGTCACAGGTAGTCTGTAGCCAATGGCAACAGCTGGAAATGCATCATTGTCATCCTCATTTCCCCAGGCCTCACAACTGTGAGTACACCTCAGCAGTGACTTACTTGTGTGCTTGTTTATTGTTAAAAATATTTGGAGACCAACCTTCATCTGCACTGATATTAAAGGTAAAGGGTAAAGGGACCCCTGACCATTAGGTCCAGTCATGGCCGACTCTGGGGTTGCAGCACTCATCTCGCTTTATTGGCCGAGGGAGCCCGGGCGTACAGCTTCTGGGTCATGTGGCCAGAATAACTAAGCCGCTTCTGGTGAACCAGAGCAGCACACGGAAAAGCCATTTACCTTCCCGCCAGAGCGGTACTTATTTATCTACTTGCACTTTGACATGCTTTTGAACTGCTAGGTGGGCAGGAGCAGGGACCGAGCAACGGGAGTTCACCCCATTGCGGGGATTCGAACCGCTGACCTTCTGATCGGCAAGTCCTAGGCTCTGTAGTTTAACCCACAGCGCCACCCGCGTCCCTTATACTGATATTAGGGAGGGGCATATTATAAAACTGTTGCTGGGGACCTTTTTCAGCACAAGGGGCACATTTCCATGTAGGGAACCTCCCCACCCTCCGGGGCTGCATGCCAGTGACTGGTGGGGGTCAGAGGCAGGTGGGAGTTGAGCAGCCAGGTGACACTACCTTGGTAGCGTAGGCTCCATTCCAGCTATGCAAATTGAGAGGCTTCTATAGTCCCCTTGCCCATCTTTCAATTCACTAAATAAGAAGTTTAATAAAAGTACAAGGAAATAAGGGGGTGCAGCTGATGAGGGGAATGACCTAAAGCAGAATCCAGTGGTCTGCTCTTGATTTGTGGACTAGAGGTTCCCCACCCCATAATATAACCCAAGGGTTATATCCAACATGAGTTGTATTCAGAGTAGACCTACTGAATCAAAGGACTTAGTAAATCTATTGATTTTAATGGGTCTCATTTCAATGAAGTATTTGGATATGGCTCCAATTATTAAAAACAAAGCCCCACTCCACACACACACATGTACATATATTTTTCTTCATTTTTTAAATTTTTTTTAGTTTTGCACCTTCTCTGCCATGGTATTATCCCAATCATAATTTCTTTTGTTTATCCTTCCTGGAAGAGAAAGGTGAAAATATTAGTTTTCTCAGACTAAGACAATTAAGACTATAAAAGCTTACAAAATGTGTCTAAGCTTTTATATCCTTAATTGTCCCATTTGCTTATGAATTGTTATATGTGCTGAAATAAATCGTGTCTCCAATATTTATTTTATTAGTTTAGACAATATTTTACACTGTATATTTATCTGATTTTCATTATTGTATTGTTAACATCTTAATACAAATTATAATTTAAAACAACAGAGCCAACCTAATTAAAATCTATGTAAGATGTTTTAGCAACTAAAAGAAACATCCCCTTCATTGTATATATAAAATCTGCAACTGCAAGTACACAAAGTAAACGTTATATGCTCTTTAAATAAGAGTGTCTTGCATAGTTTTTATAGGAGGGAAAAGAGAACTTAAGGGTCAAACCACCTGGGGCTGTCTTCTGCATATTCTGCAAATGGGAACTGAAGCAAGTCTCTTCCTTGCCTGGAATGAGGTGTATGTGTGTGTGTGTGTGTGTGTGTGTGTGTGTGTGTGTGTGTGTGTGTGTGTGACTAGAAACCTCTGACTTTACTGTGGCTGCAGTATAGGTTAATGTACATCAATTTTGCCACTTTGCAAAAAGTGAGGGTTTCTGCCCTCATTTTAGCAAGGGATTTCCATGGATCCTCTGCCAAAATGATGATGAACAACCTTTCATTTCCACAGGAAATTCTGGTGCACACCCTTTCCTGATTCAGAGAGCCTGCTAAATGGGAGGGTTTTCTCCCATTGCTTTAGCAAGGGATCCCAGGCAGGTTTGCATGGAAACCTCTGCTAAATGAGGAAAGCCTCAATTTCAGCAGAGGTTCATAATCCAAACTCCTTCTTGGTTTAGGAGGGGGTTTGTATGCTCAGTTTGGCAGCATGCCTCTGTTTCCCAATGGAAACAGGCACACAGCCAAAGCAGGATTTAACCTCGCTCTTGCACCTATCAGAGGACCTCACAAGTGACATCAGCTGATGGGTGGGTGGGCATGTTTGGGGGAAAATGGACTCTTGGGCCAACCTCAACCACCTGGTGGGCCAAGACTGGCCCACAGACTGAAGGTCCCCCACATGTGGCTTATAGGGCGTTGCAAAGCACAGTGCTGGTGACAGTCCACCCACCCACCCACCACCTTAATTTCCCAGCAGCATCTATACATAGAAATTAGCATGTGCAAATGTTATACAAATTTGTGTCACAGCCATGTGTTTGTGCCCTGGATCTTTTAAATACCCTGCTCAGACTACTGTTTGAAAGCAAGTGTTGCAGGTACGATAACTGATGTTTAGGGATAAGAGAGTTTCTGTTACACAGATCTGCCAAGCCCGATAAGCTCATTTTTGCAGGACATTAGTCTGACAAAACAAGAAGACTTTCAAATCCAGCTGATCTGAAAGGTGAAATGAATAATCTCAACATGTTTTCCATTAGGAAAGTTTCAAGATAAGCACGAGTCCATTTACAGAACATTTTCCTGCAACCTTACTATTTAAACAGTTTTACACAAACACATACATCTGTATGTATACACATCTGCATGCACAAACTATATATATATGGAAGTGTATCCATGCAGTGAAGCTCTAAACTCTTTTAGGAACCAGAAGAAGGCAGAGGGGAGTTCATATTTTTGTAATTAACCAATTAAAATTACTGAACATGAGAATAGAATTAATTTAAAGAACAGAGGCAGTAGAATTTGTTCTTCAGTCAGCATCAGCTACATTCCATGTCAAGTGGTGACTAAAACAATCATTATCATGACAGTTCCAATTACATGGGAAGGGCAAAGCTTTTCAGCTTGTTCTATTCTGCTGGCTTTAGAAAGACAGTTCTCATCCAGTACCATCAAGTTCAGCTTCTGATCTCCAGTCACTAAGCCCATTGAGATACACTCAGAAGAAAACTGTATTTTATCTTCCTGTGTCAATTTAAAATAAATAAATAACTACTCCTATGTGTTGTCTCAAGAATAGACTTTGAAAGATCTTGAGCACACTTCCACATCCAATAATGCTTAGTCCCACTAAAATAAATTGAAGTTTGAAAATCACTTAATAGAATAATAGCATCTTAGAGTCTGAAGGGATTCCAAGGGACAACTAGAACAACCCCCTGCAATGCAGGAATCTCAGCTAAAGCATCCATGACAGATGGCCATCCAACCTCTCCTTAAAGGTAAAGGTCCAGTCATGACCGACTCTGGGGTTGCGGCGCTTATCTCACTTTATTGGCCGAGGGAGCCGGCGTACAGCTTCCGGGTCATGTGGCCAGCATGTCTAAGCCGCTTCTGGTGAACCAGAGCAGTGCACGGAAACACCATTTACCTTCCCGCAGGAGCGGTACCTATTTATCTACTTTGACGTGCTTTCGATCGGCTAGGTTGGCAGGAGCAGGGACCGAGCAACGGGAGCTCACCCCGTCACGGGGATTCGAACCGCGACCTTCCGATCAGCAAGCGCTAGGCTCTGTGGTTTAACCCACAGCGCCACCCGCGTTGTTAACCTCTGCTTAACAACCTCCAAAGAAGGAGAGTCCACCATCTCTTGTGGGAGTCTGTTCCACTGTCAAACAGCTCTTACTGTCAGAAAGTTCTTTCTGATGTTTTGTCAGCATCTCCTTTCTTGGAACTGGAAGCCATTGAATCGAGTCCTACCCTCCAAAGCAGGAGAAAACATGCTTGTTCCTTCTTCCATGTGACAACCCTTAAGATATTTGAAGGTGGCTATCATATCTTCTCTTAATCTCCTCTTTTCAAGGCTAAACATACCGAGCTCCGTCAAGTGTTCCTTGTAAGGCTTGGTTTCCAGACCCTTGATCATCTTGGGCTGCCAACCTAGCACAAAGCATACCAGTACAAGTAGATAAATAGGTATCACTGTGGCGGGATGGTAAATGGCATTTCTGTGTGCTCTGGCACTCGTCACGGTGTCACGTTGCACCAGTAGCAGTTTAGTCATGCTGGCCACATGACCTGGAAAGCTTTCTATGGACAAACACCGGCTCCCTCGGCCTGAAGCGAGATGAGCAGCGCACCCCATAGTCACCTTTGACTGGACTCAACCGTCCAGGGGTCCTTTACCTTTACCTAATGGAATAATGTGGGTGATCTGACTTCTGGCATTTTCTGTAACCAGCATCACCTGATGTTGCCATCAGTAATTTTTGATGCAGATTTCTGGGGGGGGACAGAGAGCTTCCCCAAGCTCCAAACTGCTGCATCACACTTGCAAACCTCAAATGACACAGGGCCGTTCCTCTTCCTCTTGGATCCTCTATGCCCTATCCTCTAAAACCCTCTATACAGAGACAACATGAAGATACCCAATTATTTTTACATCCATTTAAACAATTTGCAGTGCTCCTAGCAGTTCACTCCTAATGTATTATTATTCGGGAGCAAATCCCACTATATTCAATGGAGCTTATTCTTTAGTTAGTGTGTTTAAGACTGCACCCTAAATCTGTAGGTTTAATGAAGGTGTGAATCAGTTCTTAGACTGCAATCAGTGGGCAAGCTCCATGCATCCTGTGGTCTTCTGTATTCCCTCCTTCCAAAAGCAGGGTGTGCCATCACAGACTGTCTAACAAATCCTAAACTCAAGGGAGCTTTTAAAGTAGCTTCTGACAGACTGCAAAGATCTGCTTTTAGCAGAAAAACGTGAGACACCATTGTGTGCACCTTAATGAGATTCTCTGAGGCTTTTGAAGGAGTCCATACTTACTAAAGCACTTAACTGCACATCTGGGTTTTTAGTGCATTGCATGATTTGAAGTCTGTGTCCTGAATCTGGGCACAACCTTTCTTATCCCATGTCATTCATGCACAAGAATAAAACTACTGTTTTTTTTAAATAGTCACATAAACATAGTGCAACACAACTGAAATTTCCCTAAGAATTATCTAGTTCAATCCCATGTCTTCACATGGAAACTGTTGTGCTTTCACGCTATGCATCAACCTACTTAAAGATTTTGACTGCAATCCTAACTCCACTTACCTGAGAGCAAACCTCATTTAATTCAATAGAACTTACTTCTAAATATACATAGTTAGCTCTTACATTAACTTACTTCATCATGAATTAAAAGTTAATAACAAAAAGGGCAATGAAGAAGAATAACTGTAAAAGTAATACCCCACCCTCTCACTATAAAGGTCTGGTGACTTCTGTTTCAGTGTATCTGAAGAAGTGTGCATGCACACGAAAGCTCATACCAAGAACAAACATAGTTGGTCTCTAAGGTGCTACTGGACAATTTATTTTATTTTATTTTTATATATTTCTATGCATATTTAAGTTCATCAGTGATAAGCACACAGGATTCACTACCTGGCTGCAGCCTAAATAGATTGCTTTTGGGTTGGAAATGGATTTTGGATTACTCACTATAATAGGGCTAGACTTAATGGAATTACATTAGGTTGTGTGTGTTAGTTACAAATTATATGCAAGTTTAAACTATAATAAGAGAGCATACTGGAATACTAGACAACACTATAGAGAATGAAAGATGCCACTGCTTATGTAGAAACAAAAGACCATCTGATGCATAAAGTATTATCTTCCGTATATACACACAAATACACAAATGGATCAGGAGGGTTGAAGTTTACCAGTGATGCCAAGAAACCATGAAATGCAAGGTATGTGACATTTCCATGCAAAGTCCAAATTTAGGTATCCCCACAAATATTTTAAACATAATAGTTTTTAATACTCAACAGTGGAAGTATTACAGGTAAAGTGTGCTTCATAAGGATGGCAGGTATCATTGGTTCAGCTGATGGACAACAAAAGAGAACACCAAAGGAATGTAGACATCAATAAAGTTTTAGGGCTCAATTGATAGAACACTCAAATGATTAGAAAAAAATTGAAACCACATTTTAAGAGATAATCTGTTCAAAGGCAAACAGTCATCCTGCTCTTCTATAGGCTGAGATAAATGAGTGGGTTATATCATATGGGCTCCCTATTAAGAGCCAATAAAATTTTCACACCCCAGTTCTAACTGCATGGATGCAGAAACGAGATCACACTGAATACAGTGTAACTTCACAATAACTGGATTTGGAAAGCAGCCTTAATCAGAAGATATGTCTTAAAAAGGAATCAGAAAATTGCTTCTTGATAGTCTGCTGATGCAATAAAATAACCAGAAGCACAGTACTTTGCATCATAACATGCCAATTGATCTTTCTGATCATGGGTACTAACCCCAGATAATTAAAAACAAGTACTCTAGCACAGAGGTGAGGAACCAAATGTGGCCCTCTGAGACTATATCTGTCCCATGCGACTCACCCCCAGGGTGCACCCCCTCATTAGCCACACCCCTCAACAGACTTGCTTTACATCCACCTTGAGTCATTACCTGGTTGGAATGTGTCCTTGAACTTTGATCATGGCTCTTGCCTGCCTGGGTGGAAGTCTTAAAAATGAAAATTAACTTGTTGGCTACATTGCAGGGTGGCCATGTGTCCTACTTTGCAGGTGTCAGCCCTCTATTTGAAGGGTGCTCTGATCCAAGTCCAGTTTAAGGATAAAGAACCATAAGACCAGAGAACCAACCTAGAGCTGAGTGATAAGATTGTGCTCATCACTCAGGGATGCTACTGAGATGCTACTTGCTTGGAGACACCCGCTCCAACTATTCCATGCTGCTGCCCCTTCCTCTCTACCTCAGTCTGAACCATGCCTTTATGAGGCCTATTCCAGGAAGTAGGAGAAATGGGGAAATCAAGTCCAGATGTGGGACAACATGCTCGTCTAGTCATGAGTCATGACTTTATCAATCGCCACCCCAGATGAGCCATCTGGCTATGAGACTAGTACAATGGTGCCAGGATGAACAAAGATCAGGTTGATTTGTTTAATAGATAGGGCAATAGATACTGGTTATAATACAGATATGGAAGCATGGGAACGATTGTGGAATACGGATATAAAATTCACAGCATGCTATGGTCTAAGAGAAAAATGTACGAAAATGTTGTATCGATGCTATTTAACAGTGAGTAAATTAGCAAAAAGGTATAAATCAAAATCAAATAAATGTAGGAAATGTAAAGAGAAAGAAGGTTCTTTTTATCATATGTGGAGGTCTTGTAGTAAGGTTAAAGCTTACTTGGGAATGAAATGATATATAATGAATTGGAAAAGGATTATTATTTTTTAACAACAGAAACTTTGCTTAGGACAGAACTACCCAAACTGTATAGAAATTTACTCATGTACAGTATGTGACTACAGCGGCAAGAATGTTATTTGCCCAAAAATGGAAAGAAGACTCAGCAAAAGTAGAATGGATACAAAAACTTATGGAATATGCAGAAATGGTGAAACTTACCAGAAAAATAAGAAATCAAGAAAACAAACTTTTTATAAAAGAATGGAAACGGTTTAATATTTACAAAGGAACTGTAAACATTGGCAAGATTATTGTAACAACCTATAGTTTTATAGAAGGGACGCGGGTGGCGCTGTGGGTAAAAGCCTCAGCGCCTAGGGCTTGTCGATCGAAAGGTCGGCGGTTCGAATCCCCGCGGCAGGGTGCGCTCCCGTTGCTCGGTCCCAGCGCCTGCCAACCTAGCAGTTCGAAAGCACTCCCGGGTGCAAGTAGATAAATAGGGACCGCTCTGGCGGGAAGGTAAACGGCGTTTCCGTGTGTGGCTCTGGCTCGCCAGAGCAGCGATGTCATGCTGGCCACGTGACCCGGAAGTGTCTCCGGACAGCGCTGGCCCCCGGCCTCTTGAGTGAGATGGGCGCACAACCCTAGAGTCTGTCAAGACTGGCCCGTATGGGCAGGGGTACCTTTACCTTTACCTTTTTATAGTTTTATAAGGGGATACATTTAAAGTAGACGAAAAAATGATTAAGTTGAATTGGAATATGCGGAATATATATACAGTGGTGCCTCGCAAGACGAAAATAATCCGTTCCGCGAGTCTCTTCGTCTAGCGGTTTTTTCGTCTTGCGAAGCAACCCTATTAGTGGCTTAGCGGATTAGCGCTATTAGCAGTTTAGCGGCTATTAAAGGCTTAGCGGCTTAGCGGCTAAAAGGCTATTAGCGGCTTAGCAGCTTAGAAAAAGGGGGGGGGGAGCGGAAAAAAATCGCAAGACTCGCAAGACGTTTTCGTCTTGCGAAGCAAGCCCATAGGGAAATTCGTCTTGCGAAGCAGCTCAAAAACAGAAAACCCTTTCGTCTAGCGGGTTTTCCGTCTTGCGAGGCATTCGTCTTGCGGGGCACCACTGTATTTAAGGAACTGCAGTAAGAGGGAGAACACTTTCCCAGAAAAGGCTCCTTTTCTTCCCCCCCCCCCCCCCGCCGCAAAGAGCTGACTCCACCCCGCTCTGGTTAGCTGTCTTGGTAGCCAATCAGAGAGAGGCTCCAGCCCTCTGGTGGAATTCTAATGCACTGTATCACCAGACTCCAGGCTAGCTTAGCTGCCCTTCACACAGCCCTTCAAGTCTGGGGTGTTCAATATACAGTATTTTTCAGTGTATAAGACTAGGTTTTTTTACCAAAAAATTAGGCTTAAAATTGGAGCTCATCTTATACACGGGTAGTGCTGAGGGGTGTTTTCTTAATTTGGAGTCCCCCAAAATAGTTCCCGGGATGCGGGTGGCGCTGTGGGTAAAAGCCTCAGCGCCTAGGGCTTGCCAATCGAAAGGTCGGCGGTTCGAATACCCGCGGCGGGGTGCGCTCCCGTTGCTTGGTCCCAGCGCCTGCCAACCTAGCAGTTCGAAAGCACCCCTGGGTGCAAGTAGATAAATAGGGACCGCTTACTGGCGGGAAGGTAAACGGCGTTTCCGTGTGCTGCGCTGGCTCGCCAGGTGCAGCTTCGTCACGCTGGCCACGTGACCCGGAAGTGTCTCCGGACAGCGCTGGCCCTCGGCCTCTTGAGTGAGATGGGCGCACAACCCTAGAGTCTGTCAAGACTGGCCCGTACGGGCAGGGGTACCTTTACCTTTTTAAAAAATAGTTCCCATATACATGGGAGTGTCTTATACACAGAAAAATATGGTAAGTAGACATTTTTTTCAGTCAGAAGCAAAGCTCAAATGGTGCCCCCTCTTTTAGGACCAATACTTTGAAAATCATACAGTGCCGTTCAAAACTGAATTCCTGCCTTCATCCCTCCCTCATGGTGCCACCTAAAGGAGGTCTCCTTATCCTGCTGCATTGAAGGTCAGCCTTTGATATCAGTAGATACTTGTCAGAAAGTATTGCCATTTTCAGTAAGGAAGGTGATCCAGTTGGTGACAGGGAAAGCCTCTGTCTGTGCTTGTGGCTCATGGGCACCATTGCTGCTGACTCCAATATGTTCAGAAAATAGTAAAGTAGACATGACATCAAGAGGAAGTTATTATATATGTCTCCATACTGGATTTGATACAGATAGATATCCGACAATCAAAAACAGAACGTGAATGCAATTTAGTCTGGATAACATGGAAGTGTTAGTGAGAAGTGTTAACCTGTAAAGTATGTTTAGAATAAGCTCTCATGAAATGGCAGTGATTTAGAGTCTAAGACAAGGAAATCACAGTGCCTATTATGTTGTGTTTATTTAGCAGATTTTGATCCAGTCATACAGTTGGTATGTCAAAATATGCTAGATGAGAAAAGGCTACTGTAGTACCTCTGGTTATGTACTTAATTCGTTCCGGAGGTCCATTCTTAACCTGAAACTGTTCTTAACCTGAAGCACCACTTTAGCTAATGTGGCCTCCTGCTGCTGCCACCGCACAATTTCTGTTCTCATCCTGAAGCAATGATCTTAATCCGAGGTACTATTTCTGGGCTAGCGGAGTCTGTAACCTGAAGCGTATGTAACCCAAGGTACCACTGTGTTTTAAAACAAGTCATAAGGGAAACACAACTATAAACCCTAACTGCCTAGAAAATTGTAAAACTGAAAACATAGTGGCCCAATACAGTTAGGAGCCCCAGCGATAAGGTTATTATCATATATGTGGGTTAATTAACAACTCATTTGAATCCAACCCCTCTCTCTTTACAATTGCTGCAGAATGATATTTTTGCAAAGAAGCTGGTAAAATGTGGACTGGACAAGATAACTGTTAGGTGAATTTGTAGCTCATTGACTGACCAAACCTGAAGAGTTCTCACTAACGGTTCCTCATTATCCTGGCAAAAACTGGAAAGTGTGGTACCACAGGATTCTGTCTTGGGCCTATTATTCTTCATCATCTTTATAAACAACTTGGATGAAGGTATTGAGGGGATGCTCATCAAATTTGCAGATGACACCAATGCCACTGAAGACAGAATCAGGATTCAATATGACCTTAAAAGATTGGAGAACTGGGCCCAAACTAGCAAAATGAATTTCAATAGGGACAAATGCAAGGTTCTGCTCTTAGTCAGGAAGAACCAGATGCACAAATATACTATGGGGAACATCTGGTTTGCCAGTAGTACATGTGAAAAGGATCTAAGGGTTTTAGTAAGTGCTTGTTTTCTGGCAGTACTCAACGGTACACAGTACTGGCACATTCAAAGTTGGAGACGGTCCAACTTACAGCCTGTCAGGGACTGGCCAGATGAGGAGGAGTGATGGAGACCACCACCCCAGGAGGCTTCCTGGCAGGAGGCAGATGAAGATAGTATGGACCCAGATTTGTAGTGGTGGCAAACAGGACACACCCCAGAAGAAGAAAAAAGCTGCAAAATAATGGAGGATGAGGAACAGGAACAAGCTAGCAGATGCTCCAGTCCTGAACAGAGACAGGAGTCAGAAGTGGTAGAAACAGTACAGCATACAGTTGACACCATGTCACTTGAAAGCCTGGTAGAGCCTCCTCCTTCTCCTACAACCAGATGCTCCCTTTGTATCTTAGAGAAGAAAACCAAACAGAGACAGAAAGATTCCTTTACCGGCCACCATAGGCAACAGGAGGGGTTTGGAAGTACTGCAAGGGGGGGGGGGCACTCTGAGCAGTCTTGAGGGACCATATTTCATGGTCTCTGTATTTCTCTTGATTTAAATAAAAGAACTGGAAGAAGCTCTCTGCGTCTCTGATTTCACTAGGCAGTTAGCCAGTGAGCTCGTGATACAGCCCTGTCCTGTTGGCACGGCTTGATGGGCTCCGAGCTGGAGAGCAGGAAACCAGAGGCACTGTTTTGGGCTGAGTTGCTGCTGCTTCCTTACTCCAAGTCAACATGAATGGAGCCCCCAAAAGCCTGGGAGGAGCCCATGGGCATAGCCAAGGGGGGCAGCTCCCCCGCACATAAAGTAAAACAATAGAAATACTTAACTGACCAATCACGTCTGTTCTCCTTCCCCAACAGAAGTCCTGCCCCCCACCAAGTCCTGCGCCACCAACAAAAAACCTGGCTATGCCCATTGGGGGCATCTCTCCTCAGCCTGGTGCACACCCTACTGATGGCTCAGATCACCCCAGAGCCTCCACCCTCCAGAGCTTTTCCTGGACTCCTCCCCATCCTCTTGGTGGCGAAGGAGAGGAAAGCTTCATGAGCAGGACCCCCTTTCCGGCCCCCACCTTCCCCCCTGTTGGGCTAGTGGCAGCGAGATGGCCTCCCCCGTCCCATCCCAATCATCTCCTGCCTGCTTTGCCTTGCCCAGCTTCGCCAATACCCAGTGGCCCTGGTGCCAAGGTGAGCCTCTATTCTGCCTTGGTCAGACCACACTTGGGATAATGTGTCCCATTCTGGGCGCCACAATTTAAGAAGGATGTTGACAAACTGGAATGGGTGCAGAGGATGTGACCAAGATGATCAAGGGTCTGGAAACCAAGCCTACGAGGAGCAGTTGACAGAGCTGGGTATGTTTAGTCTGGAAACGAGGAGACTGAGTAGAGATATGATAGCCATCTTCAAATATCTTAAGGGCTGGCACATCAAGGATGGAGAAAGCTTGCTTTCTTCTGCTCTGGAGGGTAGGACCTGAACCAATGGATTCAAGATACAAGAAAGGAGATTCTGACTAAATATCAGGAAAAACTTTCTGACAGTAAGAGCTGTTTGACAGTTGATCAGAGTGCCGCAAGAGGTAGTGGACTTTCCTTCCTTGGAAGCTTTTAAGCAGAGGTCGGATGGCCATCTGTCATGTATGATCTAGTTGAGATTTCTGCATTGCAGGGGATTGGACTAGATGATCCTTGGAATCCCTTCCAACTCTTCAATTCTATGATCCTATGATGTACGGAGGATTCAGGAAAGATAGCAATATAAAATACCAGGTAGCATTATTCTTCACTATAAATAAAGTAGTCTCCCATAGGTAGCTTGCCGAATGGGAGACTAGTTTCTTCATACTGCAGATTAATGGTATGAAATTCAGTCCAAAGAGAATGTCTTCCAGCACTTCTAGGGGAGTGGAAAAAAACAAATCCAGTGTGTGGCTTGTTTCACGTATATGGCTAGTTATTATTGGAGATATCTCCATGGTTGTCATGGAGGCCATGAAGTCCCAAGCTGACCTTAAAGAGTCAGTCTTGGCAGCAATGGTGAGGTTGTTTCTTAACAAGCTCTTACAGGATAGTTGCCATCCTTATACACTCATGTGAATCACACAAAAGAGCTGTTTTTAAAGTAAATTATTATATTGATGATGACGACGATTTATACAGAACCATTAGTGTACATAGTGGCTAAGTCACAAAGGCATGGAACTGACCTTCTAAAATAGACAATGACAAAAATGACAGGGGAAGGGAAGAATGTGGGCAATGCAATGGATTCTGATGAGGATTTAGGGCAAAAGGTGGATTTTGAGAAGGGAAAGATCACATACATGTTCACAATGGGTGTTGCATGCATAGGGAAATAGGTATGGTTATTTAAATGTTTGGCACATTAGTCTCTGCAACACCCAGGCATAACCGTTATATATTTGTCTATAATGCCAAGTACCTTTGGCTACTCCATGAGAACTAGTCTCACATTGCTCAAGTTACATATTTCAGCCAACCACTATGGTGTTTTTTTAATGACACTGCCAATTGCCAAGTACCTCTCCCTGCCCGCCCCGGACTGGTTTTCTGTACTTTTTTACTTAGGTATAAGCTTCAATGAAATCCTCAGGAATTATGTGTGAATGTGCATTGGACTAGGTAGCACAATTTCAATAATAGCAATATCATCAATTGTTTTCTCACATAGGGTTGCCAACCCTTTCAACTAGTAACTGTGCCTTTAGCTGTACATTTATTCTCCATGTTGTGAAAACAGATCAAGCTGTTGTGAAAGCTCAAAGGGCAGGCCGGGCTGCAACCCTAATTCTCAAAGGATGGTCTTTTGGCAAACAAGCCGTTCCAGTCTCTGCCCAACGCCTTTCTTTGGGCTCAAGTCCAGAGGCAGCTGGTGGTAAAAGAGAGCAGGTAAGCACCTATCCTAACTGTGCACTTGGCAACCCTAACTCCCTGACAGTAATCTGAAGCCCTGACAGACGGCCCTGATGGGGGGAAATGGCACACACTCAAATCGTCTGGGTCAGCTCTGCCATTTGGCAACTGGAGTGATGCACACAAAATACAGCCCCATTCCTGCCCTGAAATATGATAAAATATGCTATTTGCTTAGTCCCAGCACGTAAACCAACAGAAGTATCTTAATTCCCGTTGGGTATCTGGGAGCTGGGGCTAAGCCTCAGGCACAAGCCCCAACCCCAGACATAACATTTCTTAGACAGCGAGGTCGCCCCCCTTCATCTCAGCCTCTCAGGGCCCCGCTTTCCCCCAGCAGTGTCGTTGATCCTTCTAAAAATAAGAGGCTCGCCATAAAATGTCATCTGGCGGAGCTGGCGGCGAAAGAAACCGAGGCAGGTGGTGGTGGGAGCCCATGAGCAACCATAGCAGCCCTGCCCTCGAGGACCCATAAAACCAGCCCGTGTTCCTCGCGGCCATTTAAGTAGCGGACTCGGGCGGGGAAAGGGCTCCTTCCTCCCTCGGTTATTGCTGCTGCGTTGCAGTCGAAAGGCAGCGCAGTGGATCCGAAGGGTATTTTTTATGACTTTCCTGGGATTTCACTTCGGGGCGGAGGGGAGCGTGGAGCGCGCAGAGCAGCGAGCGAGAGAAAAGGTCCGCCATATTTCTGCCTCGCCACGCCCGGGGAGCCGAGCCGCCCGAGTCCGGCTGGCGACACACCTCGGGCGGGCGGGCAGGCGGCCGGCCCTCTTGCCCTCCCCCCTTTTCTTGCAGTAAGGGGAAGGCGGCCCCGAGAAAGGAAGAGCCGTCCTGGGCCGCGTCCCCCTCGGAGCGCAGGGAGCGGGGAGGGAGCCTCGCTGCGAGGAGCTTCGGAGCCCCCGGAGGCTCCCGCGGGGTCCGGCCCTTGCCGACCCCGCCCCGCGCGGGCAACCTCGGGCGGCTTCTGGGCGGGGGCGAGGGGAGGCGGGGTGGGCGCTGCCAATGTGTGGGGGGCGCTTCGCTTGGCCAGGCGCAGGCGGGGAGGGCACGTCGGGGTGAGGCAGCTTAGAGGGGGCGACAAGGAGGGCGCTGCTTCCCCGCGACGGTCTTTCCCTTTCTCTCGCTGCTGCTGCTGCCGCTGCCTCCCCGGCTGGATGTTCCCCCTGTTTGGTGCATGATCGGGCGAGGCGGAGGCGGAGTGGGGAGCCGCGCGTGTGCCCGGAGGCGGCGTCGGGGGGCGGCGGCGAGGAAGGCTGTGCTCGGCCGGAGAGGCGGGGGGGGGGGGGCGCGCGCGTGGTGGCTGCGTGTGAGCGCGCGTCTCCGCGTGTCAGGCTCGCCTGGCTCTGCTCTTCCCGGGAGTGAGGCGCGGAGGCGGCGGCGGCTCGGGAGCGGCAGCCGGGCTTTCTCCCTCCCTGCGTCGGCGGCTTTGTGTGGCGGGGGGCGCGGCGCGTCTTTTGGGGGTGGGGGCGGGGGCTGCGCCTCAACCAGTTGGGAAGAATGACTCTGGAGTCCATCATGGCGTGCTGCCTGAGCGAGGAAGCCAAGGAAGCGCGCCGGATCAACGACGAGATCGAGAGGCAGCTCAAGCGGGACAAGCGGGACGCCCGCCGGGAGCTCAAGCTGCTGCTGCTGGGTAAGTCTGGCCCGCCGGCGCCCTTCGCCCCATCGCGGGGCGGCTGCTGCCCCCATGCGCCCCCCCCCCCGCGCAACCCTCCTCCATTGCCTTTTCCTCCCACACAGGGGCGGATGGCGGCGGCTCTGCCTGCAGATCTGCGCGGAGCCAGAGAGGAAATGCCCCCCACTTTGGGGTGTGTGTCGGAGGCGCGGGAGCGCGCCGCGGGGGGGGGGGGTCGCTGCTGCTGCTGCCGCTGCTGCCGCATATATTTGGATTTATTGTTCTGTACCGTTGTGTGCTAAAGCAGCCCGCTGCTGCCGCTGTAGGAAATCAGATCCTGGTGGTGGGGAAGGTGTGTGCAGGGGGGGGGGGGCGGGAGAGAGAGAGGACACAAGCCAAACTCGAGTTCCCTCCCCCTTCCTCCTTCCCTTTCCCAACGGGCGCTTTGCGAGCGTCCATCGATGATGCTCATGGGGGGGGGGGCGTTGATCATGGAGGAAAGGCGAGCGGCGCCCCTTTGCCACCTTCCACATGCACGTCTGTCCCTCTCTCCCTGTGCAAATCAGACGCGTGTAGCCGGGCGAATGGCTACCTCTGGGTTCCTGGGGGGGGGGGGGGCTTCGTGTGGAGTGGGCGAAAGGGAAGCGGGGGTGCGGGTGGAGGAAGAATGGGGGGGGGGAGCGGGAGAGAGACGGCGACTGAGATGGATGGCAAATGCGTGTTTTGGGGGGGGAGGCGGCGAGGAAAGGAACCTGTCAACAAAGCTGGAGGAAAACGAGGAGGTGCGCGGGAGGAGTTGCCTTCCAGGATGGATGTCGGCGGGGCTTAACATCTGCATTGGGGGGAGCGCCCTCCGCCTTGGGGACGTGGAGCGACTCGCCTCTCCCTGCCTGCCCCTGGTTTTGCCTTTTGCTCTTAAGGAAAGGGGGCCGCGCTCGGATGGTGGGTTGGCTTTAATTGCCTGGCTCTGCATCCACCCACACCTGGCTTTCCCTGTGGAGCTGCTGGCTTGACACCAAAGGCGCTTAAAGCGAGATGAATTAGAATGATTTAGGAGGCAAAGTTTGAACGGGGATGTTTGATTTAAAACATTTCTGAAGAGCCTTTGCCTTGCAAGTTGTCCTCTTTGGGCAGGTAGGGAGGGGGCTTGCACCCTCTTGTCACAGCCCTCTTCCTCAGAAGATTCCAGGGCAGTATAAATGAAACTATTCACACAATATCTGTCCTGCTTCATGACTGTGAAAATCTGGACTGTTCAGGTTTTGTGGGACTGCAGCAGCACTGTTAGTTGAGAAGGCGTGGTGTTATAAAACTGGCTACCATGTGTGAAAAGCATGAATGGATTATTGCTTTATTGAAGCCCTTCTCTGCTTTATACATAGAAGGAGCAATTGAATCTAGGATGCAGCTTGTTTCAAGATTCAGTAAAATTGATTTGCAATTAGGAAAACAATAAACTTTATAGTCAGTGATTGCATAGCCATGTACACGTATCCATTTTGTTCTCATCTAATTTCTGTTGTGTGCTGGTGAATGTGGAGAAGAACATAGTTCTGAAAAGAAAAGGACCCTTACTTTTTGACCTCCATGTAATTGGGTTATTATTCAGTGCTTCATGTGAGGTGGATTAGAAAATAATGTGGGTGGGTGTGCTGTTGTAAGGAGACTGAGTGAAACATTTATAGCACATTGTTGCTATATTTGACTTACAGATCATATAGCCTTCCTTAGGGATATGTTTATTTCCCATTTCATGCATTATCAAGATTGCAATCCAAGATGAAGTTAGGCATGACCTGAAACTGGAGGAAATGTAGATTTTGAAAAGTGTGGATTTTGAGATCTAGGACACTACAAACATGTGGTTTACATATGCAAATAAATTAACCCATGTATATGCTCTTTGTGATAGAAAGCACGATCAGATCTTTGTAATAATTTGCTTACACAGTTAATGATAATAGGTGGTTCAATATATAAATACTGTTGTTTGTATTTCAGTGTTGGTGAAGATTAGGATTTTTTGGTTCCCACATTATCTATATAGCAGTGCCATGCTAGTTTAAAATGGGAGTTTGTAGTAGTAGTAGGGCTTATCTGAAAACTTGCATGGTTTGCCCAATGTAACGAAAAAAATTATATGAAAAAATAGATGTCCTACAGTGAGAATATACTGCATAATTCTTTGAAAACATTCGTTTTCCTCTTTCTTACTCATGCCTAACTAACAGATGCTCCTGCTGAGCACTACACTCTTTAAACAAGCTTTCCTGAAATGAATTGATCTACTGCAGGGCTTTGTATATTTAGACCATTGTTAGCAAACTGGTGGTTTCACAAATGTAGTTGAAATCTATGACTATGATGTTTATCTATGACTAGCAAGTAGATTTAGCATTGTGCAATGCATTCATTCAAAGACAAATGGACACCTCTGAGATTGATTGCCCTTTCGGTGAAAGTTAAGACAATAAGCCATCAAAGAGGTGAGAAATAACTTTTTCTTGCTGGATTGATTTTTGCAGCATCTGCAAACTTTCAGTAATATTTTGATGCAACTGAATTTGCCATTCAGAAACAATGAGACTTACTTACATTTAAGTAAATATTTTTAGGATTTAGGTGTCAGATTGATCAGAAGCATACATACCTGGGAATGAACACACTGGGCTTACCTCCAGCTCCAAGTAAATGTGTTTGGTATTGAAGAGTTAGCTCAAAATACAGTGATGTCTTTCGTTTACTGCATTTTGTCAGAAACCTTTGGCTTGTATAGCTGTTTTATTGCCAGTTCCATCTTTTTAAAAATATATCCATATCAGTGGTATATCTTTAAATGCTTCTAATATTTTCTGATACGGTTTATTTATTAAATTTCTATGCTTCCCTTCATCTGAGGATCACAGGGCGGTTTACAATCTAAAACACAAACAATTCTTGCCATAGTAATAAACAGTAACAACACTCCAACACCCCTTTCACAGTTTAAAACGCCATAGAAGTCCTGGGACAAGAGGAATCCTTTTGCCTGGCACCTCAAGGTATGTAACAAAGGTGTCAGGAAAGCCTCCCTGGGGAGAGCATTCCACAAGTGAGGAGCCACTGCGGAAAAGGCCCATTCTTGTGTTGCTGCCCTCCGGACCTTTCGCAAAGGAGCAGTGCTGGAACTTAGTAGGCGCATTTTGCACCTGACTATCAGCTCCTTGCGTGCAAGTGAAGATGCCTGGGTGCCAGGATGGCAGCTGACATCTCCACCATCTGGCTGGCACACAGCACACTCTTTCTTCTCCGCCACATCCTGTATGCCGCCCCATGGGCACAGCCAGGATTTTTGTTGGGGGGGGGGGGAAACCTCATTTTGCTATGTATTTTTATTGATTTTTATTGATTGGGAGGGGTAGTTGCCCCTCCCTGCTGCCCCTTGGCTACACCCTTGTGCCACCCTCCATCTCGGACTGCCCTGATCCTTCCTCCTACTCCTGCCCTGGCTTTGCAGGTGGCACCAAACCCCATAAATTGCCGACCCCCTCTTCTGAGTCACCCTCCCGGATCCTTGTTTCCTCCACACACACTTCAGAGCCCTATTAGTCCCTAGGGGGCAGATGATGATCATAGGTTTGGGGTTGGTTCATGTGGGTGGAGGTGGTCCTTGAAGTATTGTGGTCCTGAGTCGTTTAAGGCTTCATAAATCAAAACCGGAAACTAATTGGCAGCCAGTGCAATTGGGCCAGGAGAGGCATTATACACTCAAAGTGTCTTGTCCCAGTCAGCAACTTGACCACTGAATTCTGTACCAGCTGAAGTTTCCAAACTGTCTGCAGAGGCAGCCCCACATATAATGTGTTTCAGGCAGATTTTGCAATACATTATGGAAAGATGATTTGAAATTAAGCACTTCATATTTCAGAAAGTGATTGGATGTTTAAGGAATTATGTCTTGGAGATCAGGCACCTCAGAACTATGGTCTGGGAGCACCTGGTGGTGAAGCTAGTATGGATGCAAGAGCCTGGAAGGGAAGACTACCAATATCATATGTGTGGTGTATTTATTGCAAACAATCTGAGTTTGTTGTTATAAGGTTGCAAATTCTACATAATAGCCATTTGCTTGGTGATTTGCAAGAAGTAAAAATTGCTTTCTGATGGCTAGGCAAGGAAAAAAATCACAAAACTGAGCTCTTTCTTTTAAGCATCAAATGACTAACATTAGATGTTGACAGGCTCAATTTTCACTGCAGTGACATTTCTCTCTTTCTGGATTATCATTCTGCAAATATTAAATGTTGTACAGTTTTTCATATTGTATAGCAAGTCTTCTGCATGTTATATTCAAATTGTAATTTGCCTTCATGAAAATAATAAAAGGGATCAGTTTCTCATAGTCTCTCAGATACTGTCATTTAAAAACTTTTCTTCCAGTCTCCATATCTTCTCAAATTATAGGGAAAAGGGTAAGAGACCTCGTAAAGAATGCATAAACCTCAGCCCCACCGAAATTCTAGGCAAATAATGACATAACCATTCAAAAATAATAACTAAGGGGTTATCACAAAAAAGAAGGGAATGTGGTCCTCTAATTCAAGCAGAACCAGCTATTCTCTTTACGGAGGGCCAGTGCATCCCACCATTTTTTGGTAGCTAATTTACTGTATTTTCCTGTCTTTAAGACGCCCCCCCCCCCCATGTATATGAACCCCCTGTCTTTGGGAACTCAATTTTAAGAAAATGAGGGGAGATGGCCCAAAGTTGAGCTTCTCCCCTCACATAGCTGTGGGAAGGAAAACTCGCTAGATCATTTCCCACACGTAGCGGCATCGGGGGAAGTTGCTGTTCCGCCAACTGGCTGGCTGGCGGGTGCGCCACTTGTCCTCCCCCCCCCCCCATGCCACTATCTGTGTATTGGACAACCCCAGTTTTTTGACACGATTTTTGAGTCAAAAAACCTTGTCTAATACACGGAAAAATATGGTATATTCTGCTGTAATTGGGTTCAAAGTTAGTTTGTGGTAAACCGTCTAAATTATTTTATCCAAATACAGTGGTACCTCTGGATACGAACGGGATCCGTTCCGGAGCCCCGTTCGCATCCTGAAGTAAACATAAGACACGACTGCGCAGGTCGCGTTTCGCCGTTTCTGTGCATGCGCGTGGCGTCATTTTGAGCGTCTGTGCATGTGTGAGCAGCAAAACCCGGAAGTAACGTGCTCCGTTACTTCTGGGTCGCCGCAGAGCGCAACCCAAAAATATTCATCCCGAAGCTACTTCAACCCGAGGTATGACTGAGTCAAATCAGTGACTAGAAGAGAAGAGAATTCCAACAAAACGTCAGCCTTAATATGTGTATATTTCCAACGTGTAATGCTTCTGTCAAGTGCTAGAATGTACTGAAACATCATCTTGTAACGGTTCTCTCTTACCTGATCTAAAAGGAAGATATTCAGAGCCTTTTAGTGCATACTGATGGTCAAACACAATTCTGTAATGGTTATTGTCTACATTTACTCCCATATTTCCTTAAACAAATTGCCTTCTGTATCTTCCGGAGTTGTTAATAGCTGGTATATTTTGAACAATAACATTCTCAGCAGGGTTTCCCCCTCCCCATAATAAACGTTAGATTAAAATAGGAGTAAGGGGTCATAGTTCCATGACTGAGAATTTGCAGAAGAGAATTCTTCAGTTGAAAACGCTAGTATCATTGGGATACACTAATTTCCTTTATCACCGTTTGAGCTAGAAAGTTTTGATTGGCCTCTTTGAATTTAATAGCACCTTACTATGTCAAATTAGCTGCATTTCCACCAACTGCCTTTGTGCTCTGCTTGTAAGCTTCCCTTAGGCGTCTGGTCACTGTGGGAAACAGGATGCTGGACTACAGGGACCTTTGGTCTGATCCGGTGCAGCTCCTCTCATGTACAAAATACTTTGTAAAGGATTGTGGTAGTGAAATAGGAATGTCTTTGCCACTTAGTCCTAATTTCTATTTCTCTTCGGATATTTATCCAACTGAAGGATACTGTATATATTCTCTTCTATGTAGAAACTAGATTTCTTGCCTGTTCCTATAGTATGTGTGGAATTTGGCTTTTTAAACCAGCAGTTATAGTTGCATAGGGTGGCATTCAGTTAAGTTTTACTCAGAGTATAGGCCCACTGAAATTAATGAACACGGCCATAAATTAGGCCCAACAATTGCAATAGGTCTGCTCTAAGTAAAAGTTAGTTTAAGAGGAAAAAAGTTAGAAAAATTGGACAATAATTATGGTAAGTGTCATAGCTTGGCAGTTTCAATTCTACAGCATTTCAGCCAAACTGCAGTTTGGTTTACATTTTCATTTTATGATTTGGATAGGTGCAGCTGAGCTTTTGGTAGCCAGAGATACAAGTTGGGAAGCACAGTATGCAAGGAATTTACATGCAATCCACGTGGAAATACATGAGAATTGCACATAGGTTTCATGGTGCTTGGGTAGAAGTTGTTGTTGTTAGATACTTTGGGTAGTTTAGACATTTTGCCTCTGGGTGAAAAACTCATTTGGCCGCTGGATCACCATGTCAGGTATGACCTGAACTGGGTCACTCTTCAGAATTTGCCTAAGATATGAATGTATGTGGTAAATGTCAAGGCACAGTTGATTAGTAGATCAGCACTTTTCACATAAGCCACAACTTTCTGGCCCTAATCATTGCATTGCTTTATACAGTGGTACCTCGTGTTGTGAACTGTCCCCCTTATGAATTCTTTGGGTTACGGGCTCCGCTAACCCGGAAGTAGATGCCCCTTGTTGCAAACTTTGCCCTGGGATGTGAGCGGAAGTCGCGCTCCGGTGGCGCGGCAGCAGCGGGAGGTGCCATTAGCGGAGGTGCGCCTCATGTTACAAGCGGTTTCCGGTTACGAATGGACCTCTGGAACGGATTAAGTTCATAACCGGTGGTACCACTGTATACAGAAAATAGTGGCACACTTTAGAAGTATAAAATCATTTGGGGTGACTAACTGGGAGCTGCTAAATTGTATAGCAGTTTATATGTGGGAATATAATAGATTTGGCAATAACTTCTTTCATTTCGGGTCTCTGCACAAAAAACTGCCATTATATCTCCACAACTGAATACCCTAACATTGTGTAGCAATTGTGAGATCCTTCATGGGTAGTGCTCTCATCTCTTTTCCTCACAACTTTCCCTTCTTGCTGACTGTTGGGAACAGACATGCAGTGTTAGAAACTGAGATATATAAGCTAGGCTCCAAATGACTCCTTAAACCAAGGTTACAGCTGCCAAAACAGAATGTCTAGTTGCCATTTTGGGGTAAGAGGGCTCTAAAGTCTTATTTTTCAAATGGTGGGCTGACTGTGGTTATCAGTTAAAAATCGGGCTAGTTCAGATGACAACCTTGAGCTAGGTTAAGAACTTTGAGAATTTAAAGAAGAAAAGTCATTTGATCCCTGGACAGTCTACATAGCTATTGGCCTATTCCTACCTCTCTTTCTTAATGGTGAGTGCTGTTGCTCAGGCTGCACAGAAAAAGCATTTTGGTTCCTGAAATTCATTCCAATTGTGCAGATGAAATATAACTGATAGAATTCTGCGGGATGTGTTGCTAGTGTGTGAAAAGAGTCCAGATCCAGTGATCCCCAGGCATGCACCTCCAGATGGTGGAAATGTCAGGAGCCATCCTGGCACCCAGGCATCTTCACTTGGTTGCAAATGGTCAATAGCCAGTTGCAAAATGCCTGGCTAATTTGAACACTGCAGACATGGTTTATATAAATGAATGAAAGCAATGTTATCACAGCAGTATTAATCCATCCATCCTTCTTGACCTCATCACCAGACGAAAGAAAATGGAATTTTTCACATTAAAAGTTGAGGTGAAGGAATTGCTGTGAAGTTAAAAGGCATGTTAGGGAATGTGAACAGAACATGAAGCAGCAGAAATTAAATTAAGGATAAGAAAAGCCCCTCCCCCTTCTTTCTCCTCCTATGATGGTAATTTATGAATTGGGGGGAACTTGCTGTTTGTTGGTGTAGGGGCATTGGCCATGGTGCAATTTTTCTGTGATCATAAAATTTCTGTGAGCTCTGAACTTTCAAGCAATATGTGTGTCAGGCCTCACTAAGTGTCTTAAAATGGTGTCTGTGGGGTGTTTGTGTTGGAAATTTTGTATACAGATACTCTTTTTTTCTGAAATAAACGTTAGAAAGCTACTGTCACTTAAAACAACCAGAGATTCCCAAGATACAAATAAGATTTTGTTTCTTGCTCAGAATCTGCCTCCAGGGCCATACTTCACTCCTGACTATATTAGGCTTTAGGACTCTGAACCAGAGAGAGAGAAATCCCTGTTATATTCAGACTAACAGAGTTCTGATTTAAAAGAACAAACAGACATAAAAAAGCGGCAGAAACTATATACTTCAATGCCATGGCTGTGAGCAAGCATCACCTAATATTTTCCACTGAGATTTATTTCATTTTAATAAGAATTTTATCATGCTGCTTAGTTTTATTTTGAAAAAGAGTACACTTTAAACAAATACTTTTAACATAACAAAGATTTTATTTTTTATATTCTATGTTCTATCACCTTGGTATTCTTGCTATAAACATAGCTTTTATAATTTCCTATTAAAGGCAGGAGCTATTTAAGTATTACATTAAGGTGCTTTCATCGTCAAAAAAAGTGAATGGCAAATATCCACTGAACGTTAAATTTAAATCGCATAAACCTTAGGTTTTCAGGCAATTACATGCTTAATATTTGGAAAAGTCAGTAGTTTGGAGGTTAGTCTGCAGGTTTAGTAAACCGTTTTATGGGATAGCTGCTCACTGTCTCTCTGGGCTCCTTTGGGAGGAAGGTTGGGATATAAATGTAGTAAAGAAATACACACATACCTTCACGGTTCCTCTGCATTTGATACTAAATTCCCATGTTTTTTGCAGCATGTGCTTGAGTATACACATGTAAATAATAATAGTAGTAATAGTAATAAAATGAGTGTGACTAAATTGCTGATTGATGTAGTACAATATGACAACATGCATTGAAAATAGTATATTACTTCTGTGTGCTAATCACAGTGGTAAAACATGAGTGGACTCTTAAACTGTTGTGGGCAGATTGATGATGATGATGATGATGATGACGACAGCAGCAGCAGGAGCAACAACAACAATTTATTTGTACCCTGCCCATCTTTCTGGGTTGCCGCAGCCATTCTGGGCGGCTTCCAGCAGAATATAAAAACATAAGAAAACACCAAATGTTAAAAACTTCCCGATACAGGGCTGCCTTCAGATGTCTTCTAAAAGTTGTGTCATTCTTTATCTCCTTGACATCTGACAGGAGGGTGTTCCACAGGGTGGGTGCTACCGCCGAGAAGGCCCTCTATCTGGTTCCATCT
This sequence comes from Podarcis muralis, assembly GCF_964188315.1. Lineage (NCBI taxonomy): Eukaryota > Metazoa > Chordata > Lepidosauria > Squamata > Lacertidae > Podarcis > Podarcis muralis. The sequence continues at coordinate 4,828,555 of NC_135665.1, read as the reverse complement.
TACACCCATCTTCCTTTTTAAAGAGGCATCTTAAAAACACCTTTTGGAATATACAGGGCTTTTTTTCAGCTGGAAGTCACAGGAACTCTTTCCCGGCACCTCTCAGGTGGGCACCATTGCCATTATAAGAGAACTTGAGTGAGTTCATGGTTCTTGGGATCTTCTTGAGGACTTCCCATAGGCCACTGTGAGAGCGGGATGCTGCACTATATGGGGCAGTGGCTTGATCTACAGGCTTTTATGCTCTCTCCTGTCTCCCTTGGTGGAATTTAACCTGGTACACGATTCAGTGTGGCCAGGCTTTCATCTCGTTGAGAATTTTCTAGACCTCGTAGCGATGGAGGGAGCTAGGGAACAAACTGCTTTCTGAGGTCTGCCTGAAAAGTGGCAGAAATGAAACCTCATCTGTTGGTAGGGGACAAAAGGACACCACTCCTAGCACTTACAGTTGCACGGGGGAAAGGCTATTTCTGCAGTGCACTACCACATACTTGCCTCTACCACCTGCCCTTATCCTTCATGCTCTTCATATTTCATTGTGACATGAAAAATGAAACAGTTATGATTTGTGTATATGCGTTGTTGTCTATAAGCATAGCACACAGTGTTAGAAACTCAGATATATAGGTAAGTCATGCTAGAAATTACAGGTGCCAGGTGCGTTTTGTGACTGGTGCAGGTCCAGTTGAACCACGTGGAGATCTCTGGGTGACAGCTTGGTGACTGACATCTCCACATGGGTGCCCCCTCTAGCTTTCTTAAGCAGGAAAGGAAGAGCTCATTTATTGCACTTATATACCACCTTTTCCTCCAAGGAGTACATCGCTCACCCCCTCCTCAGTTAATCCCTACATGTTTATTTAGTTTGAACAGAAATGAAGCTTCAGTTTGAATTGTTTTGAAGCTTGTGCCCTTTGAGGATTTACCTGAATGCTGTTTCACTGATATCCTGTACAGTGGTACCTCGGGTTAAGTATTTAATTTGTTCCAGAGGTCCTTCTTAACCTGAAACTGTTCTTAACCTGAGGCACCACTTTAGCTAATAGGGCCTCCTGCTGCCGCTGTGCCGCCGGAGCACGATTTCTTGTCTCATCCTGAAGCAAAGTTCTTAACCTGAAGCACTATTTCTGGGTTAGCAGAGTCTGTAACCTGAAGCATATGTAACCTGAAGCATATGTAACCCGAGGTACCACTGTACTTCAATGTCTGTTTTAAGTTGCATTGTAAAAAGGCAGGCATTTTTCTGAAATTTAACAATGTTAAATTTCAAATAAATATAGTACAGCATCAGAATGCTCTATAGGGTACATTAGTAGGCTATGGGTCATCATTTCAGTGGCTGAGATGGCTCATTCTCATGCTTTGCAGTATGTCTGAGCTGCTTGCCAGTAGCTTAGTGTGAAGCAAGCTATTTTACTGTGGTATTGCATAAAGAAATAGTGTGTATATTTTACCTAATCAGCAAAGGGGGCAGACTGGGGGCGGGGGTTATCTGACTATAGCCTGCACACTGGGTGAGAAATATGCACATGAGTTAGGAACTGCCCTTTCCTCTTTTCCCCCATCTACTTTGTTGGTATTTCTGTCATGGGGATAGGGAACCTCTGAAGGCCTCCAGTTTGCAATCTCAGCAACAATTTTCTTTTTTATTCTGTGAGAATAGAAGAATAGAACACTTAAAGCTATTCCCACATTTCTGGGTAAATGGGTGTCAGCCAGGAAGTCAAACAAAAGGTTTCCTTAGGGTGACTACTGACTTACAAGGCCAAAATGAATTTGAGCACAAAAAGTTGGAAGGATGCCATAATACCTTGATTTGTTTTTGTTCTAACCTCTCAAGCTTGGGGTGGGGGTTGAAAAATGCCCAAAATACGCAACTCCTTTTAACTCAGCCACATTTCCCTTTGGCAGAGACTTCCATGTGCAGCCTTAGATTTAGGTTTGTTTGTTGAAAAATGAAAAGCTGTTTTCAGTGGAATTGTTTCATGAGAACTGGAAGTGGTGCTAATGCGGAGATGATAAAGTCAAGTAGTGGAAATGGAGATCTTCTGGCGGTGCTGATAATGGAATATTCAAGAACCTGGCATTATTCAGATAATTGTTTTGTTGTAATTGGAAATCTAGTGGATTTCATTACAGCTGAGTCAGAAAACAAATTCTTTTGGTAAATATCTTTTAGAGGTTCCACATGATGGGGAAAATATTGTGTTTTTGTTTTAGAGAGATCTGCGGTAATGTTTGGCTTTTGCAGTGTCTTTATGAGATGTGGGAACAAATGGGGAAACTTTGAAATGTATTTCTTTAACCTCTCCTTTGAAGTTAATATATTGTTTTGTGTTGTATGCTACTTTTCCCATTTGGGGTAGATACAGTGACTCAAGTTTTATAAATAAATTATTGGGCTTTGGTTTCTGCCTTTCAGGTTTTCATTCATGTATCTTTATTTGTTTGGTTTGCTTGACTTGTTGATTTGCATTCAACCTCTGTTTATCATATCTATTAACTAGAAATAGTTCTGTGAGTCAGGAGTCCACAAATAATGACTCTTAGTGTTGGCCAGAAATTTAGCATTTGTGACAAGCATTGAAAACCTTCTGTGTACTCAGCTACAGGAGTAATCTTTAAAAAAAACAAAAAAACTGCTACCAACACAAGAAGCCAAAGAGTGCCTCTTTCAAAATGGCGCCAATATGTGTATTGTACAGTAATGCGGAATCAATATCTTGGTTCAGAGAAGTGCTTTCCACTACTCCCTGGCCTTGAATAATTCCCTCACTTGGCAGTACATACTACAGAAATGGACTTTGCTTCTGTTCAATAAGAAGCAAGAAAGCTGAGATGCCGTATACACTATTGCTTTAAAGCACATTCGAGACACCTCCTTTTCCTCAAAGAATTCTGGGCACTATAGTTTGTTAAGAGATGCTTGGAATTGTAACTCTGTGAGGGGTAAGCAAAAGCTTTGAGGGAAATATTGTTCTGTAAAGGTATAGAGCGCAGACAGCCCCACAGGATACTGGAAAGAATGACTGGCTACTCAATCCAGCCTAATTTTATGCATCTTGGATACAGTAAGATTTTTCAGTGGTTTTGAACATCTAATGAGGCAGCGTAACTTTTTAATGTGGTGCCCATAGTAATTTATTTGGCTAACAATCATGGAAGTTCAATTTTGCAGACCTCAAAAGCAGAGAGCTCAAATTCGTGTGTAGGAGTGGTTTCCCCTTCCACTGAAATCCAGTGTGGTAATTTTTTTTGAGTCAAGAAATCACAAACGGTGATTGATCTTTGTGTATGAGATCATGGGACATAAAAGCTGTAGTATCTATCCATATTCATTTGGGTTCTTGTGACTAGGAAATTGAGGGAGGGTGACTTTTGAAGCAGCCTTGCAAAACTAGGTAGGGGTTAAGAAGAATAATTTTCCAGCAAGTAAAGTAGTTCATCTATTCTGATCCAATTTCCGTATTTGCATTTTTTATATTAAGGTTGTGATCATATGCACACTGTGCAACTTCTGAGTAAATATGAAGATGATTACATCAATCTCTTTATTATGGTCAGTGGCCAGTATACTTTGTACAAACAAAACAAAATATAGAAGCATAACAATAAAATGGCTAACATCTGTATTGTATTATCGAATGCCAGGCATATCAAGCAGAATTCTAATTTTGCTAAAATTAGTCCCTGACAAGTTTGACATGCAGCAGCACAATATTTAGCCTGTAAATGTTAACATGGGATGCAGCTGTGTTCTGCCCCTTTGCTGTAGGAGTTGTGTGTGTTCTGTGTGAGATCAGTGTTAACTTAGTGGTAGAGGGATTGCATTTAGTGGTACCAAATACCCTTGTTCCATTAGCACAATGCAATGCTTGTGTAATGGAACTTGCCCCTCGAACTGTTGCAGCCTCCCCAAGTCTGTTCTGGAGGGTTGGGAGAGCCCCTGGAACAGATTGCAGGGGGAGTGTGGGGGCGGGAAAGGGATTGAAGTTCCCTTGCACCAAGCATCAATCATTGTGCTAACGGAACACGAGGCTTAGTGCTAGTTTGAAAACAAGCAGTGCTATTTGTCTAGAAAAAGAGGTGCCAGAACTCACCATGAACACTTCTTATAATTGCAATAGTGCCCACTTGAGAGGTTCTGGTGAGTTCCAGCAGAAAAAAGCCCTGGATATAAGCCATTGATTTGGGGAAATCATCACACAACCAAGTGGTTGAGACAAAAAGTACAGGCCAGTTTTAGAAAAAAAATGATGTGCAGGAGATTCAGGTTTGTGACACCAGCATTGTTCTGAAGCGAGACAGTCACAGAAGGGACTGTATAGATACGTAGATCATTTGTGCATAAAAGTCACGTTAGAAACTTAACAGGTAGATTCAGAAGGTTACTTTAACAGGCTCTTAAGCACTCTGATTTTGTTAAAAAAACCACTAAGTGTCAGTCTGTGTAATATGCAGTTGTGGCAGCTGCTCCCCTCCCTTCCCTTGAAAACCCATTTTGGTTGTGTGTTCCTGCTGAGCAAGTTATCTATCTTACATTCTGCAAGTAGAAACTGAAATGTACTCTGACACAAGCTTCTGCGGACTGAGAGATAGCCTGCAAAGTTTCGGCTTTTGTTCGTAGCAAATGAGTCACCACAAGTTGACAGTTGCCATGGACACAGAAGGAGTAAAATACAATACCACAAACAGTATATTTGTAAGCACCAGCTCTAAGATTAGGAGGGATATAGTTCAAAATAGTTAAGAGGATATTTACAGACTTGCTTCTGTGGGTCATCAAAAAAGTGGTCAACAGCTGTGTCCAGGGCATTGGCAACATAATAGGTAAGCCCTGTTACACCAGCACCTGCTGCACTGTTGCCAGATGTGGTGCAGGAAGATGAGTGGAACTGCTGATTGCAAGACTGGAGTAAGATGAGTGGCCTAGTTGCCACCTAAGATTTACTTAGATCAGATTACCCATGTTTCCAACAATGTCATCACAAAATGAAAACAATATTTTGATCAGTATACATCACATACAAAATTGGATCCTGACACCCAAGTAGAACAAATTAATTTCCAAATTAATTTCCTTCAGTGGTATGAGTCAACTTCACCATTTACACTTCAGTCAGGGACGGCATGTTGTAAATACTGGGATGCGGGTGGTGCTGTGGTCTAAACCACTGATCCTCTTGCGCTTCCTGATTGTAAGGACTGCAGTTCGAATCTGTGCAGCGGGGTGAGCTCCCATTGCTTTGTTCCAGTTCCTGCCAACCTAGCAGTATGAAAGCAAACCACTGCAAGTACATAAATAGGTACCACTGTGGTGGGAAGGTAAATGGCGTTTCCATGCGTTCTGGCACTCATCACAGTGTTCCTTGCCATACCCCATAGTCGAATTCGACTGGACCTAACTGGCCAGGCTTCTTTGCCTTTTACCTTTACCTGGGAAGTACCACCCTGCTCTGCTGCAACTCCAGAAACGTGGTGCTGGCATTGGCACCAGTTTTCAAAATTTGCAACCAAGTGAAGATGCCTGGGTGCCAGGATGGCTCCTGACATTTCTACCATCTGGAGGTGCATGCCTGGGGATCACTGGATCTGGACTCTTTTCACACACTAGCAACACATCCCGCAGAATTCTATCAGTTATATTTCATCTGCACAATTGGAATGAATTTCTGGAACCAAAATGCTTTTTCTGTGCAGCCTGAGCAACAGCACTCACCATTAAGAAAGAGAGGTGGAAACAGGCCAGTATATATATATGTAGACTGTCCAGGGATCAAATGACTTTTCTTCTTTAAATTCTCAAAGTTCTTAACCTAGATCAAGGTTGTCATCTGAACTAGCCCAATTTTTAACTGATAATCAATCACAGTCAGCCCACCATTTGAAAAATAAGACTTTAGAGCCCTCTTACCCCAAAATGGCAACTAGACATTCTGTTTTGGCAGCTGTAACCTTGGTTTAAGGAGTCATTTGGGGCCTAGCTTATATATCTCAGTTTCTAACACTGATTGGCGCTGATTTCTAGTGAGATTTTACCAAAATCTTGCAAGATCTCTTGTACTCTCAGATCTCTCAAGATCTTGCTGAAAATTGGTGTTGATACCAGTGTCATTTTTCCACTGGTTGCAAAGGCACTCACCTCACCTCATGGGTGGGCTGGCCTTGACTTCATTCAGTGTAATCCCATGGATGCTTTCCTAATCTTAGTCACCTTGTATACAATTTGCCAGGAACTGGCACTGGGGAGAGTGCGAAAAGCAACCTTGGAAAATTCCAAGCCCCTGGCTTGTAGAAGAAAAGAAAAAGAAAAAAAGGATGTCATTGTCTTTCAATTTAAAATAGTCCTTCAGCCCTGAAGAAACAAGTGACACAAATTTGCACCCAGTACCATATTAAGTATGTTAGGATGTCAAAGAATATTGTCCAGGAATGCTTTAGGGAAAAATGATAGATCAGTTTGTTTCTCGTTAGAGAGACTTTTGATGTTGCTACACGCACAAGCTCTCACACTAATGTGTTTAACCAAAGCTTACAAGTCTTACGTGTCCATGTTCCTTTTGCCACAGACTGGAAGTGCAAGACATTTGAATATTGAGATGGCTGCACTGACTGTAATGTCTGAAGCTGATACTTGTGTGGAATCTTTTGTTTTCTGTGAGCCATCTTAATAAGTTCACTAGATCAGGACCATAAAGCAATCCAACATGCAATATATTTATTTATTTTGTCTGGTGCTCTAGAGATGTCTGTACTGAACTTATTTCAAGAACTTTATGTAGTTTCTCTTATCAGGGGTCAGCAAACTTTTTCAGCAGGGGGCCAGTCTACTGTCCCTCAGACCTTGTGGGGGGGGGGGGATGAATTCCTGTGCCCTACAAATAACCCAGAGATGCATTTTAAATAAAAGGACACATTCTACTCATGTAAAAGCACACTGATTTCCAGACCATCCACGGGCTGGATTTAGAAGGCGATTGGGCCGGATCTGGCCCCTGGGCCTTAGTTTGCCTACCCATGCTCTTAATGGTCTTCTGTTAAGTTCTGAAGCATCCTCCTGATAGTTAGACATTCTTTTATTTTTTGTCAAATACATTTGCTGCACATGTTAACATTTTTCTCTTCATTTTGAATATCTTATAATTGAAAATTACCCCCAACTTTAACTCTGACACCCTTTGGAATTTTTTAAAGTGCAGGTCCCCCCCCCCCCCCCCCCAGTGATTTTGAATTAGAGGTTCTCTTTTAACAGCTCAGATTTCTAACTGTATTTGCTCATTTTCTTGTTTCTGTGTTATCTGGAATAAAAAGGGTGTCAGACTGCCTTTTTCATATTTATGAAGCAATAAAAGTTTCCTTCCTCATGTTTCAAGGGCTGAGTGTCCCTTTACTGAACCGAAGTTCTGGATTACGCATCAACAGTGGAACTGGGTGCCACTTCCTGGTTGCACTATCAATCAACAGAGCAGTTTAGAAATAGTACAAAAAAAATAATACTCTGAATCTCACATCCAATTCTATGCATAATACTCTGAATCTCACACCCAATTCTATGCATATCTACTTGGAAATAAACCCCAATTTTTCACTTGCACATGCTTCCAAGTAAATGAAAAGTATTTCAATATAATACCTCAAAAATTATTCCAGCCAAGTATTTATATATGATAAAATATAGTTATTTTGCAGATACCACATCTTTCTCTACTGGACTAGATGGCATACATAACAATCATAAACATGTGTATTTTTATTACCGCCTGTGGCAATAAAATCCGGTGCCTGTTAGCAAGAAGCACTGTTTGATTACTTAGCAGCTCGGACTCCAGACGTTTCCCTGGATAAGATCTGCACAGCTTCCTAAGTACATTGGCAAGCCTCCTCCAGCAACCCATTCCACAGCCTTGAGGTTGTTGTGGAAAAGGACCTGCTCCTCATTATCTGCTAATCTTCACTGGCAGTAGTGAGTGGATTGTAAAAGGAGAGGTGATCTCCTCAGAAGGCAGGCCCTTAAGTGTTTTAAAAATAAAATTCAACACTTGCTTTGGCCTTGAATTGCCAGTGCAGTTTCTCTAGTGCTGGTTGAGTATACTTTCACTAACAGTATAACATGGAACAGCAGCATTCTGTCTGCACCAGCCACAATCTTTGAATTGTCTTCAGGTTAATGCACTGCAGTAATCCATCCTTGAAGTTACAGAAGCAGGCTGAAGGCTAGATCTCTATTATCCAAGATAGAGCATAGTGGATCTCCCACTTGTAACTGATAAAGAAATAAACACCATTGTTGTTTTGAAAAATAAGTGTTATATGTTAATGTGTGGAGTCATTGTGCTGAGCAATTTGCATATTCTTTGGGCTTTTTAGTTGGGCTTCATGTAGACCTTGTTTTGCATACTCAATGGAAGCTTTTTAATCTGTTGGGACAGTTTTCTTTTTCTAACATACTTACAATATAACTTCATAATTTTAAAATGGCAAACCTAAAGGAGTGATCTACTGACAGCAGCCACATCATACTGTATTCTTGGAATGTTTCCTGGTATTCTGACATTTCTTTGAAAAGACACTGCATTTGAGGTTGAACTCCATAAATTATGGCATCTAGTATTTAGCTAGAATATTGGTAAAGCAGTTGGGCAAATAACCGCTGCTGCTTATTCATATACGTAATGGCAGTCTTGGCTCCATGTGTGGACTTCCAAAGTGGATACTTGGCAGTCAAGCAGAGTCTGTGGTCTTTATTCACTTCTTTGCTACTTTTCAAACAAACACCACCACCGCTACACTACAGTTGGCATGTGCATGCTAGGTTTAAGCTGCTGGGGATTTTCCAGCAATTGAGACTAGTGTGCAGGTGCTAACAAATTGTCCTGAGACCATTTGGTCCCACTATTATGGCACAAAGATCACTGCTGTTATATTCTGTTTCTGTTTACAGTATATAAAAATCAAATCAATTGCTTGCATTAATGAGACTGTTATTTTCCCAAATAGATTCATACTCATTTCATGAAATTAATGCACCACTTGATAGTAGAAAAACCCCTCAAATTGGTTTCCAAAAAACAAAACAGCAAATTTAAGGAATAAATACAGCTTTACTTTAAAACATACAAAAGTTAAAATACAAAAACAGGTAAAAAATACCACAACTTTCTAAGCATCTGGGTAGGCTTGTCTAACCAGGAATGTATTTAGCAAATGCCGAAAAGAGTGTAGTGAAGGTGCCAGCTTGATCTCAAAAGGCAGGGAGTTCCAAAGATTAGGCACTGCTACACTAAACAACCAAGTTCTTACAAATGGGTATTATGTGGCACCTGTAGTAGTGCTAATTCTGTTGATCAAAGCGGTTGAGTGGGCACATGTGTGGTAAGGTAATCTCCTGGGTCAGTGATATGAAAGGGCACCTGCTGTTCATGGCCAAAAGGTTCTGTACAAGAAAGTTCCAGTTACCAATTATGGCTAATATCCATTGGGAATTTGTCCTCCTGGAACTCCTTTTTTAAAGACATATAGGGCATCTCAGTGGCCACACCTTGGCTTAGTAGCTCCCTCTCAAAGGAGGCCCTCCTTGCACGCCTCACTTGCCGCTGCTCTTCTTAGTGAAAACATTCCGTTTTAGGAAGTCTTTTGTGCCTTTAATTGTATTACGTTCCGATAAAAACTGCTTTAATTTAATTGGTTTTAGGGGCTGCTTCAAGTAAAGTTTTTATTTGGCTGTGTTAACATTTGATGGTAGTTTTGCATTTTTATTTTTGTACGGTATTAATTCTTATTTATTGATAGCCTTGGACTCCGAAGAAAGTTAAAAATGTTTTAAATAAATAATTTTGACAGACACCACATTCTGTGGTGAATTATGGTGGATTCCATAAAATAATTGTGCAAAAGTTGGTACTTTGTCCACAAAATCATTTCATTGGTCATGCCTTGAGATCTAATAAAAGAAAGAAAATGAAAATACTATCTGTATCCACTTGTTTCACACAGTTCATATTTTTCTTAACTGCTATAATTTTATCTGTGTCTACTTAAGACAAATCTAAACACACTGATTTCACAGTATTTCATTCTGTAGGAGGATTGTTAAAAATAACAACAGGTTTCAGAATTCTGTCATAGCACAAAGTTATCAGCAATGCTTTATCTCTTGCATCAGAAGCAGGAATCTAGACAAGGAAATGGTTGGACCATTTATGACACAGATAGGACATTATTGACAGTACAATCCTATGCATGCCTTGGGTTCAATGGGTAAGTAGGTACCGGTAAGTAGGTTTGGGATTGTATCGTGAAGGATGACAGAGAGATTAAAGAGAAATTGAATGATTTATTTGCATCAACCTTCACTATAGAAGATGTCAGACTGATACTAAAACAAGAACCATTTCTTTCTCGGAGGATATCTGAGGAACTAAGACAAATCGAGACGACCAGAAAAATGGTTCTAAGACTGATTATTAAATTAGAAATTAACCAGTCACCAAGTCTAGATAACATACACCTTAGAGTTCTTAAATTCAAATGTGAAATTGTGGGTTCCCTCCACGTTACAATTGGCCACTGTGGAAGATGGTCAAAACAAAAGCTATATTTAAAGGGGGATCCATAAAATAGCAGGTATGTTCACCTGTCCCAGGTAAGTTTGGTGGGAAACAAAAAGCTCCTGGGTTAAAAAAATTTTTTGGGCGGGGGGAGTAATATGTAATGGGGTCCAGTCAGATACCTTGGTGTAGTTCAGTGCTGTGGATAGAATGTCTTGGAAATGATACAGTCCAGAAGTCCTCTGCTGAAGAAGTGGGTGGTTTGAGGATTTTGCATATTTTGGGGTTACTCACTGAGAAGGCAAAGTGGGTGCTGCTGTGGTCTAAAACCACTGAGCCTCTTAGGCTTGCCGATCGGAAGGTTGGCAGTTCGAATCCACATGATAGGGTGAGCTCCCATTGCTCTGACCCAGCTTCTGCCAACCTAGCCCGCCCTCCCCAGCCAAGGCCAGGCTCAGAGCGGCTTACAAGCAATAATAAAAACAAGTTGAATGATTACAACTTAAAAACAAAATTAAAATACAACATTAAAATATTGAAACATTAAAATATTAAAATGTAGCCTCATCGCATATATATATATGCGCAACACTAATATCTCACAACAAATGAAACTGATCTGTTGAAAACACAACTTGAAAAATGCACATATTTTTGTAAACTAAGAAATATATAGCCAATATTATATGGCCTAATTATATGGCTTGTAAATCCTTTGTGAATATTCACCAACTTCAAGCATTAATTAATACAGTGGTACCTCGGAAGCTGAAAAACGTTCGACTCACAAGGCATTTGGGATCCAAGGTACGACTGTAATAGAATCATAGAGTTGGAAGGTACCCCAGTGGTCATCTAGTCCAACCCTGTACAATGCAGGAATCTCAGCTGAAGCATCCAGGACAGATGGCCATCCAAACTCTGCTTAAAAAAATATCCTAGCCTGCTCTGAAACTGGTAACCATGGTTTCCCTGTTCACACAAAATGGTGAATTTTGGTTAATTTGAACAGTGGCTGGCAAACTTTTGGGGCCCATGGACACACTTGCAAACCGGAGAAACTGCCATGGGCATAACACACAGGGACAACTTATTTTCAAGTCTAGTTTCGAGTGCAGGCAGGTGACCCTGTGAGCATCAGGGAAGGCCACTGCAGGCAGATTTGTGCCCATGGGTGCCATGTTTGTGACTTCTGAATTGGAGGGCTTCAATTTGATTGCTCATGCAACAAAGAGAGGGGCAAAAGCAGCTTTAATGTGCACTCACAAAGCTTGTTCCCAGGTTGAAACTTAACACTGGAGGCAATATTTTTCACTAGACTTCTTCCTTTTGTTTTTCAAATTGAGGTTTTCTTTTTAGTCTTTATTAAAGCCATTCATTCTAAAAAAAAACCTCTGTATCAAAATTGCACAGCTATTACATATGCTTACTTGTCCCCTGTCTGTCATTAGCTAATGCTGCTTATACATGACAATCGAGCCATCACAGATCACACCATGTTCCAAACTAGAAATTTGCTACAAGCTCGCATAGCAGAAAATAACTTGCATGCAGGACAGATGATTCAAGAAAGTGAACAGATTACAGATCAAGGAATTAAGCATCCTGAAAACATCTGTCCATTTTACAAATGGGGATACCAAGACTCTGTGCCTTAATTGACCAACGTCACTCAAATGCTAAGTCGTCTACCCGCCCCAACCCACTGTCCTTTGGTTTGGTTTACCATAGCCAGAATCCTTCCAGGAAAATCCATGACAAAACAGAAAGCCAGTCAAGAGCAGACAGACAGAAGGAGGCACCAGACTGATGCACCAGGGCTGAGAAACTGGGAATTTGTCGTCATCATCAGGATGAGTCTGATCTGGTGCTGCTACTGGTCTTCTTCTGCCACTCCAAGTGCTGCTGCTCTGCGCTGGCCCACTCTGGTCTCGAGGAGAGCAGACAAATGAACCAGAGAGAGGCTCCAAGGGGAAATCCCACATACCTTGCCAGCTGAGTAGCTGGCATGAGACTGTGTCCCTAAGCCCTTTGTATCGCTACAAGTCCCAAGATATTCTCATGCCTTTCTTGCTCTTCGTTCTGTTATTGCTGTTTGCCACCTTTCTGTTTCCACAGCAGGACAGAGTGGGTGGAAATGTGTGAGATCTCTGACAACTAGGTTAGTTACTCACCTGCTGCTCACAGGGACTGGAGGCTTCAAGGCCAAGAGGTGGCTATTTTAGATTCTGCACTTGCATTACCGTTTGTGCTTTCCCTGCTCAGTAAGCATGCATGTTCACTGTATTTATCTGCCTTGCCATTCTTAGCCAGTAAAAAGCAGCAGTTGGCATTCTAGGAGCAGAAAGAGGCAGCAGGTGTGATAAAGGGGGAAAGTGGGATGAAAGAGCAGTTTATTTGCACATTTTGTTCTTGGAAGGGTGTATTCAGAATTGTAATGTAATGTAATCTTCAGAAATGTAAACAAGAGACAACAGAGTAAATCAGTGCACAGTTTTCAATGTTTGTCAATACTGAAGAAAACAGCTTCCTTCCCATCTCTTTTTCCTGTTTGGAGAATCAAGATGATGATTTGAAGAAGAAAGAAAAGGAACTATTTGAATAAGAAAAGAAGTGCAGTTGTGTTTTTATTGTACTTCCCCTATCAGTGGATGAAAATGAGCACCCAGTAAAATACTTCCTTTAAAAAAATGAAAATTACATATGTAATTTGTAGCATGTGGCTTCAACACTTTTTATGGGGCTACGAAATGTCCAGTCAACCCACCACCAATCTAATATTGCCTCTGTAAGAGACATCTGTTTTGTAGCAGGTCACCTTGGGTGGAATGGTCAGCTATCTGTTCTCCCCTTCTCTCTCTCTCTATATATATTTAAATAAATATATGAACGAATGAATGAATCAGCAATCAACTACTTCCAGCTTACTTCCCTACTTCCTGTTTCTTATGTCCTCTTATGTTTCTTATGTTCCCATTATATATAGTTAATGGGAGCTTATTAAGATAAGGGTTGCTTTGCATCCCCAAATAATTGTTCCTGTAAAATAAAAACGTGCAGCTAGAATATCTTCCAGCTGCTTTCTGGCTTTGCAGCAAGTCCAGCATTTATTATTTAGTAATAAACTTATGTATATAGTGCTGTATTACAAATATATACGGTATACTCTTTCTGAACTTTTAGCATTTCTTCCTGAATCAAACAAGCAGTGGTAGGGTTCTTTTTCGTTGTCGTTAAAGTCCTCTTTGTAGTAGTACCAGCTAGCCTTTAAAATCAGGATGTTATTGGATGCCCAAAAACAATTAAAAATTATTGCAGAGGAGGACCTCATTACCAGCTACGTATTTGCTCACATGGCAACAATTCCTAACATTAGGCATTTCATGCTTTTGTTCTGAACGTCTAAGGTGTAATCTGTATAACTTGGAAGTTCTCTCTGTATTTTAATGTAGTAGGGTTTTTTAAAAACAACAACGAAGCAGCTAGTGTAGCCTTTCAGGTTTGATATTACCAGGACTCCAGGACTCTGTCTGGAATTGCATATTGATGGGAGAAGCATCTAGGATATTTTGGTAGCCTGTGTACTGAGATAATTTTTCTACCTTATCTGCAGTGATGGATACATGAATCAGTAGCTACGAAGATATGCAGCACGTATCCACACTGATGCTATCAAAGGTTTTAGCCCCCTGGAATCTTTGGGAGAAAAAGAAGCAAGATGTGTTTAGTACTCTCTATACCTTCTTTGGTTTGCCTCAGGTGCACATGTGCATCTCTTAAGTAGCTGCAACCAGCTTTAGCATGAGGGAAAGCAGCTCAGATCAGCAGCGTTATTGGCCGAGATCATTGTGCAATATTGGTGGTGCCTTGAAATTGATTGCCCTGCTCTCCCTTGCGTGAGGAATGACATATTGCTGTGTATTACCGGGTCAAAATCGTTATCGCGGTCTGATTTCAAAACTGATTTTGGCCAATATATTGAAAAATCGTGCAGCGCTAAAACAAGCTATAAAAATTGTGATACTACCATGAAAAAGCAAAAATTTAGTTGGGGGAGGCAAGGGAGGGGGTCGTGGACCCCCAAATGTCAGCGGACCCCTCATTCGGAACCACTAGCGTAGAATGTATGAAATCAAGTTTGCAAGTTGGGTTGTTCGCCTAACATTGCAGTATCCTTGCAGTGCTATCAGATGCAGCTCCTGCAATGTTGAGGACTAAGGCACTTCAGCCAACAACAACAAGGTCTTACAGTTGCTCATATCGGCAAAAAGTTTGTATCAGGTCCAGGAGTATCGCTTGAGTTACTCTGACCTGTAGGTGAAGGAGACTTCCTTTAGTAGTATAAGTAGCCTCTTCAGTTTCCTCCTGACCACATGTTTGGGGCAGGATATGTGTGTGTAACTTGGGTTCTTTAAGAGGAAGGGTAGCATATAAATGAAATAAATAAATAAATATAAAGTACGGTAAGTAACATCCAGGACTAATCCTTATTATTCAGCTCACCATTTGAGGGTCAAGTCCTGACAAATATCCCAGCTCTGTTCAACTGTGTGCTCTTGTTTTGAATAGCAAAGATATTAAAAATGCGGCCTTCTCTCATTTTGTGTCTTTTCATAGCCATAAAAAGTTTCGCATTCTTTGTGTAAATGTTGCCTGACAGAGGTTTGCTGGGAAGTTTTTTCTGTAGTATCTAGAGCTCAAGACACAACTGCATCTTGTTTGTTTATTAATCAGTAGAATGTTAATGGTAACATGATGGATCTATGATTTCATAGCGTGGTACTCAACTAACTTTTACTCAAAGTAAACCCATTGAAATGAATGAACATTAGTAACTCAGGTTAATTTATTTCAGTGAGTTGATTGAGTAAAAGGTTAGTTGAATATCTCCCAAAGGGTCAGAGGTAAACCTGGGTCATCTGAACAGGTAACTCAATGGATTAGTTTTTTTACAAGAATATCACATTAGAGATAGTACTGTCAACCTTGGAGAGGTGATGGGAAAACGTGAGGCCTTCTAGGGGAAGCAGGTCCTGAGAACAAGAAAAAGCTTAAATGTTAGACAACGCTGAAGTTTTATCTAAAACTGCATTGCTGTAGTTCCTCAGTAATTGCTTCAAATCATACAAACTAAATGGAAACTGAATTGTGGGAAAAGGCACACTTTGGGGAATAAAGTTATTACTGAAGGTAAGCTGAGCCTTATGAAAGAACCTGTGACAGTGATATGTTGCGCAATTTCAGTGTCCCACCAAGTATTAAATTGAACCTTCCCAAGGGAATAGGAATGATTACCTGAAGTTACTTTACACAGAGCCTGGGAATTATATTAAATCTTCATCGGAAAGATTCTTGTTCTTGCCTTTCATGATGCAGAGTTTCCCTTCTGGTCCGTTACTGGAGTCTTGCAAAGAATAGTGCAACTTGGTCTGATCTAGCAATACATGCTCAGGATCACACAGCAGTGATTAGTTGTGCTTTCACTGAAGGAAGAAAGTTTTAGCATATGCTCCCGTTTTACTGATTTGAAACATGTTGGTGGGCCACAAGCAGTAGGTTTTCTATAAAATTTTGAATTGGACTGTTTTATGTGATTTAAGCCCCTCCTTTTTTTGGTTGTGGGGAAATAAGGCATTAGGCTAATTTTCTTTGGTTGGAAGGATAGTTGTATTAGGATCATTTGCATTGGAAAACGTTCCATTGCTATTGGATTTTTTTCCTGATGACATTCCTCCCAGTTCATACACACCAGCAAAGTGGATTTGAGCTTCTCTGTTATATATTTTAACAGGCTTCTGCTGGTCTGACTGAGAATGTCAAACCAATCTCCAGAACATCTGCACCCTGTTCAGTTTTATGTGACAGTTTTAAGTGCCCCCCAAACAATAAATAGTTCCACAATTTAATGCAAAATTAACTTACATAGGCCTCTATCTTTGGTTGGGCCTGATTTTATTCTATATTTAGTGGCTTGAGTCCAAACTCTGTGTTCATTTGTATGGCTTTCACTATTAGTGTTAGGAATGCAAGGCCTCACATTTTGTTTCTTAATGCAGAGATGGGCATTTAATAACATTGTGTACACTAAGACGGAAGCACTGAGGTATCCTTCAAAGGTGTGAAACTCTTTAATTTAGTTGGTTAGTATATTTGCAGCAAACTTCCTTTTTAAAAAATACTTTTATTAAATTCCCCCCCCCCAAAATTACACATAAAATTCCAATACATTCTAAAAAAAAAATTATTTTCTATTTTTGACTTCCCAACCCATTTTCTGTGATGTTTTCCTTACCCCCCCCCCTTTGCTGCATCCTGTCCAGCGGCATAGCGTGGGTTGTCAGCACCCGGGGCAAGGCAAGTAATTTGCGCCCCCTAACCCGTGGATTTGCGCCCCCTAACCTGTGGATTTGCGCCCCCTAACCCGTGGATTTGCCCTAACCCCAGATGTTGCGCCCGGTGCGGCCGGCCCCCCCTGCACCCCCCACGCTACGCCACTGATCCTGTCTCCTCTTCTTTTTATCATAATCAGAGCACAATAGTCTCTAATTATTTCCGTTGCTCATAACTCAACCTGTTTGCGGATTCTTCACGTAATATTTCTTCAAATAGTCTGAAAGGGGCTTCCTTTTAGTAAGAGAATCTTACTAAAGCCGTTAGCTTTGCTGATTCAACATAGTCCATTACTTTGCTTATCCATTCTTCTTTAGTAGGAACTTCTTCATCTTTCCATTTCTAAGCGTAAAGATTCCTATATATTTGTAGCAAACTTCCAATGTATTCTGAGAAACCTCTGTAGGTCCTCAGTGGTCTCCTGTCCAGGCAGTGCTCATTGCCAGACATATTGCATGTTCAAATACACCCATTCCCCACAATTAATGTATGTCAACTTCTATTTTGCTGGTACTATACTTTATTTGAAGCCAGTCATACGCATTGTCCTACTTACGTTAAGTTGCATTATAAATTGCTTTCCAATAAGAACTGTTAGAGCTTAACTCTACTAGTTCAAGATAATCTGTTGCAGTCCTTTTCCATGTGCTACTTCCATCAGACCTACTAAGATCATCTACAAAGGAGGGGACCTTCTCAGGAGTGGCATCTAGTTATGGAATGCCCTCCCTAAAGAGATTATTTTGGTACCAACATTGCTAAGGCTTAGGTGAAACCTTTCAGATTTACCCAAGCATTTTAATAGATCTTGGTTTTAGTCTGGTTTAAAATTTAGGGAGGTATGAAAATGTTTTAAATAAATAAGGACTCTGCTCTATTGCTTTTTCTGTCTCAGTTAGACCCAGGTTGGATCCAGAATAGTCATGCTTTGAGTAGCCCTACTGAAATAGCAGGTCTTGCTTACATCAGTGCCATCAACAAATGTCCTTTCCTCTTCTTCATTGTTGTAATTATATTTTGACCAACTTTTACTTCAAATAACAACAACAACAACAACAACAATAATAATAGGGCTTTGGGGGAGGAAATGGATAGGTCATAACAAGTTACGGCTATGTTTAGATCAACTGAAATCAGTAGGGCTTGTCTTAGCATGAATATATTTGGCTCTAACCCTATACATAAATGAAACAAAACATTGACTTTAAAGAAAGGTGTGGCATATGTCACCTGACATGTAATATTCAGATATATGGTTTGCTGCGTAATTTTATCCAGTTTTGCATTCGTAATGCACAGTTTGTACTTTGTATTCCTAATTATGAACTTGAACGAGTGAATAAGTTAATCAACAACTCATTTATCTATCATTCATCTTTAAGTATATGAGCTGCAGCCTGCTAGAAACTAATTTCTGATGATCTTTAGACAGATCTTTAGCTCGGGCTTTTGCCGCCTGGGGCAGTCACTGAGTCACACTCACTGTTTCTCATCCAGGAGTCTTGCCATGGTCGACTTGCCACGGTCCTCCCCTCCGCTCCGACTCTCCTTCCCTCCCCACCCACCCCCGCTTCCCAAGGGGTGGGAAGGAACTCAGTTCCTGTCCCCTCAGACTCGACCTCTTCTTCGCTTTACTTAATGCCCCATCATGTTACTTGTTCCTCTTGCTTCAAACACAAACAGAGCTCAAGCACTATTCCTGCCAGGCAAGAGCACCCAAAAATACTGCAAAGCAGGAGCAATAAGGGAGAATATAATCTCTCATACTTGCATGCTGTTTCTGTGGACACCTATAATACTGCTCAAGTATGGTGGACACGGGTGGCGCTGTGGGTTAAACCACAGAGCCTAGGACTTGCCGATCAGAAGGCCGGCGGTTCGAATCCCCGCCACGGGGTGAGCTCCTGTTGCTCGGTCCCTGCTCCTGCCAACCTAGCAGTTTGAAAGCACCTCAAAGTGCAAGTAGATGAATAGGTACCGCTCTGGCGGGAAGGTAAACGGCGTTTCCGTGCGCTGCTCTGGTTTGCCAGAAGCGGCTTAGTCCTGCTGGCCACATGACCCGGAAGCTGTACGCCGGCTCCCTCGGCCAGTAAAGCGAGATGAGCGCCGCAACCCCAGAGTCAGCCACGACTGGACCTAATGGTCAGGGGTCCCTTTACCTTTATGGTGGATATAGGTGGTGTCATAGGTGCCCCCTCCCCCGCACCTATGACAAGCCCTATCAGGCATTCTCGTGGCCTGCTGTAGGAGTGGGAAAGCCCAATGGGACTCGTCGCAGGTGTGGGAAGGCCTGGCAAGGCCTAGCCCCTCAAGGTTGGGGGGGGCTTAGCCCCATCCCAATTTTTTTGGGGGGGCGGGCGGGCTGAGGTGTCCTCAGCTATAGGGAGTTGGCGCCTATGGGTGGTATGGTCACATGAGGGCTGCCATTTTAAACCTTCCCAAATCTAGGTAAGTATTTCACAGAATTCCACGTTTAAAAAACCCCCAAATTGCATTAGAAGAGATTTTTCTTTGTGTTCTTCTAAGTCCCACCAGTCCCTTTTAGCCTGAAAGGTTCTATGCCTAGGCAGGAAGAATCAGTTGCACCAATATAAGATGGGGGACACTTGGCTTACCAGCAATACATGATTCAAAGGATCTAAGAGGCTTAGTAGACCACAACATGAGTCAACAATGTGGTGCTACAGCAAAAAAAAGAGCTAATGCTATTCCAGGCTGCATCAACAGAAGTCTAGTTTCTAGATCAAGTACCACCCTATTCTGCCTCAGTCAGACCACACCTGGGGTATTGTGTCCCGTTCTGGGCGCCACAATTTAAGAAGGGTGTTGACAAGCTGGAATGTGTGCAAAAGAGGGCAACAAAGATGATCAAGGATCTAGAAAGCAAGCCTTATGAGGAATGGTTGTGTATAACTTTGGCTAAGATACTTTGGTTATAATAACAGGCTACATCCAAGTAAACCCTACTTACTGCAGACCCTTTGAAATTAATGCTTGGATTTTTAATTAATTTCGGTGAGTCTGCTCTGAATAGGATTAGCATCAGAGGCAACCGTGTGTGTGTGTGTGTGTGTGTGTGTGTGTGTGTGTGGTGTAAATTTACATGGGGGGGCAAACTAGGGCTGAGAGCAAATGTAAAAAGGATGGGACAGCTGCATATTCCTGCATTGTAGGGGGTTGAACTAGATTATCCTCATCAGGGTCCCTTCCCACTCTTCAATACTATAATTCTTTGAGAAAGGAAAACCTCTCCCCAAAGGTGTCTTTCCAGAGTGAGGAAGGATTTAAAGCAAGGCCAGAGTTAAGCAGGGAGATGTGGAAAGGTGGGAGGGGGCAGAGAGAGGGAGGAAAGTGAATACAGGAGTGTAAGTACCTTATTTTTTGCTCTATAAGACATGCCAGACCATAAGACGCACCTAGTTTTTGGAGGAGAAAAAACAAGAAAAAAAATATTCTGAATCCCAGAAGCCAGAACAGCAAGAGGGATTGCTGTGCAGCGAAAGCAGTGATCCCTCTTGCAGTTCTGGCTTCTGGGATAGCTGTGCAGCCTGCATTCGCTCCATAAGACGCGCACACATTTCCCTTTACTTTTTAGGAGGGAAAAAGTGAGTCTTATAGAGCAAAAAATACGGTACTTAAGAGCTGTAGAGTGCAGTTGCAGCCAAGAGAGAAGCAGCTACTTGCGGCTCCAGAGCCTGAGCGGGTTCAGGGGGTGGCACAGGCACACCCTCTGCCACCAATGGAGAGGGAAGGTGAGGGAGGGGGGAAAGGAAGAGCCGTTCAGCATGGTGCCCCCCGCTCGCTGTGCAGCCCTGGGGCACCTGGGGCGGACCACTCCTCCCACCCCCGCTTCCTCCACCAGTGTCTTTGGACCAGGGATTATACAAGAAACCTTGAAATGTCCGAGATCAAAACAATATGGGCATTCCAAAGCATATGCAGTATTCCAGGTCCCTCTTTATGACTATTAATATGCCACTGATTTAGGATGTATTTTGATGCATATCTGGAACAATAGGGTTGCCTGTGTGCAACTGCTGTTTCCATGAAATCACAAGGATCTATTGTTAAAATGGCAGCGCCTCAAAAATAGTGAAACTTTAATACCATCAGCAAGAATAAAACTCCACCTTGAAATTAGGAGAAAAGAAGAATAGATCAGAAATGAGATTGCCACCCGGGGTTTTGTGTCGATTTGACATTTTTATTCAGTTGGTTTTTTTTAAAGTTGGCACATGACCGTATTTGAAAGGAAGGAAGAAGAGAAATGCATAATGAAGGGAAGGAAATGTGAGAAATTATTATCCAGGACTTACTTTTACTACAGTTGCTTGGTCATCTGTGGGGCTGTGTGATAAATCGCCATATTGTTGAATACTGGTATTGAAATAACATGGTGATAAGTGCTTCAACAAGGCAATATGCCAGTGAACAAAAGGTGGAGACCTCACAGCTTCCTGGGGGCAGCTCAGCTGAAGGGATACTTTACAGATAATTTGCAGGCACTGTCTCTCCCTCCTCCCTCCTAACCAATAAGAAAAGTAGATAAGCCCTCACACAAACCAGCAAACTCTTTCAGCTTCACCCCTATCTTGCCACTTAGAGGTCGGCTAATTATGCAGAGCTTGCTAACAATAGACAATCATAGACCCAGCAGCAAAGAATGTAATAAAAAAAAACTCACACTCATCCCCACTGTCAAAAAAAGAGGGGAAAGAGTTTTTACAGTATTTGTATTTTCTGTTGGTGTTTATGTTGTGGGTTCCCCCTAAATAGCTTTCCTCCATATTAAAAAGGGAAAGTTTGTATTAAAAAAATTTAAAGGAGACTATCTTTTTGCTAGCTTGCCCTCCCTCTGATAAAAAAGGAGAGATTGGTGGGATGAGGGCTTTGGGGGAGGCTTCTGTGGGGGGCGGGAATGGAGGGGAGAAGATTTAGCTGGCTGCTTTATGGGAGGTTGGGTACTATGTGAGAATGATGGGGAGGGTGTTTTTCAGTAAGCAGTGCAGGTAAATGCATGTCTACTTGCAAGCAAGCCCTACTAAATTCAGTGAGGCTTACTCCCAGGAAAGTAAAAGTAGGTTTAGTTGAACTCAGTGGGGCTTCTGCATGCACAGATTCCGCTTAGACCTCTGAGTGGGGAAGCAGATGCAAATTGACTAGTAAATCACTTAAACTACTCTTAAATTAGTTGAAAATATATTCAATATATTATACGAAAGTTTATTTAATATTTTTATTAAATATACTACTTCCTTACATTTTAAGGCCCTTGTCAAGTCCCTCTGCTGCTGTGGGGAAGCGCAGCACACCCTCCACCGCTGCGGGGATGTACGGTGTGATCCTCTGTCACTGCGGGGGGCACGGCAAAGCCCTCTGCTGCTGCGGGGAAGCGTGGTGCACCCTCTGCCGCCACGGGGAGGCACAGTAAGGCCTTCTGCTGCTGTGGGGAAGTGCGGCTAGGCTCTCTTCTGCTGTGGGGTGGTATGGCAGGACCCCTTGCTGCTACAGGGTGGCACTGCAAGGCTCTCTGCTGCTGCAGTGAAGTGTGGCACACTCTCCACCACTGTGGGAAGGCGCAGCAAGGGCTTCTGCTTCTAGGGGAAGTGCTGCACACCCTCTGCCGCCCT
The DNA here is from genome assembly GCF_964188315.1 of Podarcis muralis. Lineage (NCBI taxonomy): Eukaryota > Metazoa > Chordata > Lepidosauria > Squamata > Lacertidae > Podarcis > Podarcis muralis. Next base: position 4,805,988 of record NC_135665.1, on the reverse strand, counting down.
GGGGAGGTGCGGCAAGACCCTCTGTATCCTCCTTCACCTCGGGGAGATACGACGGGATCCTCTGTTGCTGTTGGGAGGCCCAGCAAGGTCTTCCACCGCCGCAGATATATATCGCGATATATCGAGATATCGTGATGTTTAGCTGGTGTCGTGATGTCGAAAACCAGATATCACCCAGCTCTAGTCATCTGTCTCATCCTGCAAATGTCAAATAGGATTGTATCACACATCAGGTGTAGAAGTGTAATGATATGTTTGTCTGTGTGCACCCTAATATTTTTTAAAACAATGATACATACATGGCATATTGGCATACTGACTTAAGCCTAGCACGAGCAGATGTGTTCACAAATGCGAATTTCAAGCCATTTGAAACCTCAGAGCCATTTCTTAGAAAATATTTGTGCATTTAGGTAAATGCCAGAGTGCAAGATACATAGATATTACATCAAATATTAGACAGACTTGTATTTAAACTTTGCATATTTACGCTTCAAGTAGACATAAACAAGGAAGTACCAAAAAATCAATTCATGTTTATTTTATAAGGATTTCCACATATATCTGATGCACACACTGTATATGTATTTTATACTCTTTGTCTGTATGCAGAATTCTAAACATATTGTAGGAAACTGCTCATTGACTGACTTCTTGAAATTCCTTCTTGAATTAGAATTGCTGCTGCAATTGACCACAGGTTGTGATTCATGCTCCCTGTTTTTAAACCTATGCTTACTTATTATTTTTGATGCACCTGCTTCTATGTTTTATTAAGTATTGGAAAAATAGCCAAGTGAACTCTTAGGAAATCTGTTTCTTTTGAGGTTATAGCTCTTATAGGCCCCACTTTGCTCATAAACAGAGACACTTTCAGAAGAGACTGATCTCACAATAAAAATATATTGTACCGAAAGCTATTTAGGAACGAGTGCTGCCTCTTCTCTTCCCCCTCCCCAAAGTGAAGCACAGATCTCCTTTTCTGTTTTTATTGCATGAATTCCAGGGACCTTATAAATAGGAGTTTAGTGTATACCTTTGGGTCATATCGGCTACAGTGGTACCTCTGGATGCGAACAGGATCTGTTCCGGAGCCCTGTTTGCATCCAGAAGCAAATGCAACCCGCGTCTGTGATTCGCCGCTTCTGCACATGGGCATGACGTCATTTTGAACATCTGTGCATGCGCGAGCGGCAAAACCCAGAAGTAACACGCTCCGTTACTTCCAGGACACCGCGGAGCGCAACCCAAAAATGCTCAACCGGAAGCTATTTCAGCCTGAGGTATGACTGTCCATTTCTCAAAAATTGATGTTTATTATCAAGTGGCTCGCTGATAGGTGTCTTAACAGGTAACAGATTTGGCTGTAATGTCTTGGTAAGTTACAGGACATATAACAGAGAGCCATATAACTCATTACAGTGGTACCTCGTGTTACATACTTAATCTGTTCCGGAGGTCCGTTCGTAACCAGAAACCGCTCGTAACATGAGGCGCGTTTTCTCTAATGGCGCCTCTGGCTGCTGCCGCGCCACCGGAGCGCGACTTCCTCTCGCATCCCAGGGCCAAGTTCACAACAAGGGGCATCTACTTCCGGGTTAGCAGAGCGCGTAACCCGAAGCATTGGTAAGGGGGACAGTACTTAACACGAGGTATCACTGTACATGTGCCTAGTGACACTCTTCAATTTTCTCCTCTGGAAGACTGCTCTTCTTCCCAGTTCTTCTGTACTGCTAATTATTTTAGAGAAACAGAAGAATTTCAGAGCTCTGCATAGCAGAGTGTTAGGGGGAGGTTGCTGGATATGAAGCTCCTGAGCTTTGTTTTAGGTCACTGATCATTCCTTCTAATTGCAAACTTGGGGTTTGGAAATGAAATGGGTGCACCCCGAAATAAGAATATGCTTTCTATATACTTGGGGATTCCCTTGGTAAAACAGAAGCATGGAGCAACCAGAAAGAAGTCACAAAGATGCAGGTTACTGGTCTTTCCTCTTGCCCTACTGGTATCAGGGAGAGAGACACCCAGAGGTGACCCTAATGGATATTCAGAAGATTATGCTATTAATTAAGAAAAAGGAAATTCTCTTTATATAAGATGTTCTGCTTATATAACCTTAACAGGAAGTAGCCAGAGTGATTCCTTTGTGCAGCAAGGGGGCTGATATCAAAAGGAACAGTTAGGCAAAGGAAGGAGAGGGGCCTTCCTGTTGAGTCAATATTTGGAAGTTCATATTACCCCTGGAGAGGAAGATGCAGAAAGGATTGTCATCACCTTCTTCCAGGAACTGTCATCTCAAAAGGAGCAGGACCTATACCAGTAGATGGGGGGAAGATGATAAAATATTAATTCCAGAAATAAGTGCAGTTCAGAGGAGGGAACAGGATGCCACCACTTATTTGGAGTGAAGCCCATCAATTACTGTGGCGACCCATGCAGCCGAGCTGCCATTTTCTGGTGTACATACCGTACAGCTTTTAGAGAGTCAGAGGAAGTATTTGAAGAGTTCCAAATTCAGTCACATTCAGGGGTTCCTGCCAATTTTTTAAAAATACAATTCTTTTAAATCTGCCTTGCAAGTTTGTATGTACACATTTTTGTGCGTGCTTTCTCCTCCCATCCCCCCCACTCGCATTTTGGCTATTATTCCATACATGGAAACTCAAATATATTATAGTCCACTGTTCCTCAACCTTGGATCCCCAGTGGTTACTGGACTGCAATTCCCATCACCCCTGGCCATTGGCAAAACTGGCTGGAAATGATGGGAATTGTATTCCAACAGCATCTGGCAACCCAGGGTTCAGTTAGCACTTATTCTTATAGTGCTAAGTCTCATGTTGTTAAAAACTATACAGGAGGTAAGATTTAACCAGTAACTTCCACATGAAATTTCCCATATGTTAAGCTCTGCACCAGAGGCCCTTCATTGGCTTCCACTTCTATCAGAAATAGGCTGACAGCTACTGAGGAAAGAACCTTCTCAGTCTGTTCACTGGGCTGAGTGGTATAAATCTTAAGACTTATTTATTCACTCAGATATTCAATTTATTTTTTTAGCTGCTTATTTTTTTGTTTTTGTTTTTTTGCGTTGGGATTGTATGATGTTCTGCTGTTTCTTTTTTAAGCAAACGTTTGATAATGATTTTTTAAAAAAAATTGTTGCACTTCTTTGAAAACCCCAGGATGATGTCAGGATCTGGAAGTTCAAGGGTCTCATCCTTCCTAATTCTTGAAGTTGTCCAGGATTTTATAAAATAGACACTTTGCATCTTTTCTCAGCTTTCAGGGGAATACTGTGCCACATACAATGTGCGTATTTGTCGTGGAGGAAATGCAAAGCTTCATAAGTGACCTTATTTTCTAAATAATTCAGGAATTTCAATTTAGCAAAACTTCAAAACCAAATTCAAGAAGTTTGAAAATTGCTAGGAGAGGATAATGAATAAAATATATTTTTTAAATGATTTTGAATATGAAACTGGGTTTCATAAGTAAGTACTGTGTTATAATACTACCTAGCTGATGTAGCTAATTGCTTGAATATTGATGGATGGTAATGTTGCCCAGTGGCAAGGAAATATATTTGTACAACTAGTTCTTACATTGTGTGTAAAAGTGTTTAATCATAAGTTTATTGTGTCTGTGCATTTTCAAGCAGTGATTGAGGAATAACAATAACAACAACAACAACAACAACAGTGTTAGAGTTGAATTAATACATGAACCCAAAACGGTTGTAATAGGGAATAAATTTTGACTTAAACTGGACAAATGAAGTTGTGCAACTGCTGCATTTTCTTCAGATATTGTAGTCTAATGATGCATCTGTATTTGATTATTTTTCAGGTACAGGAGAAAGCGGCAAGAGCACATTTATCAAACAGATGAGAATCATCCATGGTTCTGGATACTCTGATGAGGACAAAAGGGGCTTCACAAAGCTTGTGTATCAGAATATATTCACAGCAATGCAGTCTATGATCAGAGCTATGGATACACTCAGAATCCCATACAGCTATGAACATAACAAGGTAAGCTGTCAGTTTAAATATGGATCAGAACTTTTTCCAGCTTTACTTCTGAAATCACATCAGATGGCTTTGACTTTGTGTATCTGCTTTAGCCATTTCTGGAGAGGGAAAAGAGTGCCATTTTTAAAGACCGCACACCAGAAAACTAAGCACTGGTGTTTCTCCACTTTGTCACAGAAGGTGGTAGAAAGGTATCTGCAGCTGATATCCAGTATAGGTAGAGATGACTACTGTGGATGTGGTTTACCAGACCTGTTTCTCTAGCCTAGTTTGACTGTAACAGGTGATAAACCTACTTGTGCCGAACCACCACCACATTACAAGTAGGAACTATGACAAGTATTCCTCTCTCCTAATAGAAAACTAGCAAATTAGCGACTAGGGTTCTAGCCTAGTTCTCACTAATATGCTTCTTGTTCTGTGTGGAAGGAATATCCTTGCATGGAAGAATTTTCAGTGCTGTGAGCTCACTGTTACCTGAACTGGTATAGTCAAACACAGAAGTGGCCCTTCAAAGTGCAGCCATTCTTGATGTAGTGATGTAAGAACGTGATGTTGCCTGTTCTGCCTTTCCTGAGCCATGGATGGATCCTGCTTTTGTGCAGAGCGTGCTCATGGATGTAAAGCTGGACATAAAAATTGATTGGAATAGATGCATGGAGGGAAAACTTTGATTTGATTGTATTTATGCACCTTGAAATTATGCAGCCTCTTTAACCTTGGGCCCCCAGATGTTGTTGGACTACAACTGCTGTCAGCTCCAGCTGTGCTAGGGTACACTTGGAAATGTGTTTTTGTATGATTTATAGTGCACACCGGAGACTTGCAGACATGAACCTTCCCCCCTTGGTTCACAGCACAATATTTATACTTTAAAAAACTTCCGCAGCATTTTTTTCTGAGAGAGGTAGTAGAATCCTAATGTCAAAAGGTACTGGGGCTTTGTGTGCATATAATAGATAGGAAATTAATTTCTCTCATCCATGTGGAAAGGTCTGAATTTGCTAACCAGTTTTGTGCAAGAATTAATGTGACTGACATTAATATGATTGTATCACAACCCTTAGGACACGTTCAGGTATCTATAGAGTTTTTTATTACATCAAAATGAAATGAGGGAGAAAAATCCAATAAGAACATATGGTTTTTCTCCAATATCAATATATTGAAGTTAAAGGGTTATCATTTAAATTCAGGTGTCTGTTATTATACGGTTCACAAGGATTATGTAAAACTTTAAAAATCAGTACTTTTTGTGATTATAGTCAATACTGTTAAGAGCCCACTATATATATATATATATATTTGTGCACTTGTATTTTCAAATATTTCAGTTTATTTTGTACTAGAGGACATCTAGTAGGGCACATGGGTGGTGCTGTGGTCTAAACCACTGAGCCTCTTGGGCTTGCCAATCAGAAGGTCGGCAGTTTGAATCCCTGCGACGGGGTGAGCTCCTGTTGCTTGGTCCCAGCTCCTGCCAACCTAGCAGTTTGAAAACATGCCAAAAAGTGCAAGTAGATAAATAGGTACCGCTCTGGCGGGAAGGCAAATGGTGTTTCCTTGTGCTGCTCTGGTTTCGCCAGAAGCAGCTTAGTCATGCTGGCCACATGACCCGGAAAAACAGTCTGCGGACAAATGCCGTCTCCCTTGGCCTATAGTATAGGCCAAGGGAGACGGCATTTGTCCACAGACTGTTTTTCCAGGTCATGTATAGGCCCTATACAGTAAGGTGAGCACTGCAACCCCAGAGTCGTCTGCGACTGGACTTAACTGTCGGGGTTTCTTTACCTTTACCTTTTTAGAGGACATCTGGTTATTCAACACACCAGTCTTGGGGAAGGTAAGGGACAGTTGAACTATTTTTCATGGCTGTGTGATTTGAACAAGTAAAAAATAATCAGAAAAAACCATAGCATTCTCCTGCTATCAAACTAAAAAAAATATACTAGTGAGGTGATGCTTTTGGACAAAAGCAAGAACACAGCTGTGTGGGTGTGGGTGTGATACTTGGAATTACGATGCTCTGCCATCGTTGGCTTTAGTGGAACTATGAGTCAGTGAACACATTTGCCATGTGGAACTCAGTTTAAATCCTTTGTCTTGGGTGCATATGGGGCTGTCTCAGACTTCCATGTTATGCTCATGTGGATGTCCAATTTGTATGAACCAGCTTCTCTAAAAAGTGTCACCACTCTCCTGGAATTGGTGGGAAGTATGTGTACAGTACTGATATGGAGGCATCAGTTCACACAAATGCTGCCTTGGTGCAGGCATGACCAGTCTGTCCAGCCTGCTCATAGACCCCGCTCCTGAGGTCACCTGAGGATGTGTGAACTAGACTTTCGGTACCACCTTAAGTTCTGAATTCCGATACTTTTTGTCTGTAGAATGACAACCATGAAGAATGCTGTTAGGGTCTCCTGTGATCACATTAATCAAAAACAGGACCTGAATTCACCAGGAAATGTGCTTTTGCTAAATATGTTCCGGGTGATTTAAAAATGTAAATTTTACACAAAAAGTTGACTGAACATCCTACTCTATTGGATAAGCAGAGGCAAAGTTATCTTAAAACCATTTCCTTTCTGCATCCATGTTTCTGAATCTCCTGGAAAATACAGGAAAGGCACTACCTAATCGCTTGAATCTCATATCAGGAAATTCTATCCATGCAGAGTTTCGTTTTTGCTTTTAAGGCAGCAGGGTATTTTTAGTAAGCCACTTTGTTTTTCTCATCAGTTTCAAAAAATCTACGCTCCTTTTTAAAGATTCTGCCATGCTTGAAAAAGTGGCTAGGATTATTGAACATTTTCAATAAAACCAGGAATGTATTGGTGTTGTCTTAAATTAAATGTAAGCTTTATTTACTATAATAAATACACTCTTCCATTAATTGCAGCTTACAACTAGAACTCCTAAGTATGTTGTTGCTGTTGCTACTTTATTTTAAAAGTAAAGTTTTCATGAGTCATATTTGCAGCAGAGTCCTATGTATGCTTCCTCTGCAGTAAGTCTTGCTGTGTTCCATGGGGTTTTCTCCCGAGTAAGTAGGTTTAGGATTGCAACCTTAGGGTTGTATCCAACATTAGTCATTCTTAGAATACACCCATTGGATTAATCCAATGCTTGTTTAAAGTGAAGTGTGAATCAAGCTTGTGTTTGTATGAGGAAGGAATAGGAAACCTGTGGTCCCCCAGATGTTGCTGTATTCCAGCTCCTTTCCGCCGTGCAGCCAGTATCAGAAATGGTCAGGATTGAACCACAGGTCCATTATGCCTGATGAAGAAAGTGGTAGAATGTGACTAGTTAACTAAGGGATGTCTAACCTTTGGCTCTTGAGATGTTGCTGGACTACATCCCTGACTATTGTCCATGTTGGTTGGGGCTGACAGAATGTAGAGTCCAACACCTGAAGCACCATGGATTAGCCTCCCCTGAGTTAACGGAACACTGCTATTGGTGTTAGTGTGATGCTGGGAGAGCTTAGTGATACATGCCTTTTAATGGAAAGATGTTCTGATCTGCTTCGTAATCCTCATTACCAGAGGCTAAACAGAGTCTGATGTGATATTGAAAACGGTAAAGGGGAAAGATCTGTAGCATCGCTTAAATCTGGGTCTTAATGAAGCGTACAGCTACTTTTGCCTTCTCACAGACAGCCACAGTCCCCAGTGTGTTGCCTCATAGTACTTGTTCGATGTACTCGTGTTATTTCTCGTGGGACTGGAAATGGCTTATTTTATGGACATCTTCATGATCTTATGAGATGTTTGTTCATAAATGGATAAGGATGGAGCCAGAATTCTGCAAAAGCAGTAGTTTGGTTTCCATGTGTGATCAGGAATCTATTCCTGATCACGGTGATGCATGATCACTGCACTTCACAAAAAATTGGTGTGTGTGTGTCCCTTACGTTATGCCAGGTGGAAGAAGTAGGGTGGTTTTTAGCTAAATAGACCAATCAGTGCAATAACTGAAAGCACACCTTTAGGGGATCTTGCTCTCAGCATTGATTAGCTGATAAGTCCTGGGAGGGAGTCCCATTTAAGTTGCGTCTGACACCAGTAATTAATAGGCAGCACTGCCTTTCTGGACAGGAAGAGCTTAGGATCCCTTCTGCCAGCTAGAGAGGGGACAACTGTTTTTGAACAAATTATATCACAAGCTCTTCCATTTTTAACAAAAGTGTAGTTCAGATTTGGACCAGGCTTCTTGAAGGTTATATACTGGGTATTTTCACTTTGCTGCTTTTCAAGTGGTGCATTAATTTTGCTGCACTCTCTGTTTCTGGTTTAAGTTAGGCATGTTCACTTGGAGAAATACGGTAGCAGAAATTATACAAGACTCCTTCAAGGTCCACTTGGAACAGGAGCCTGTGGAATACTAAATAAGCCTTTTAACAGCTTTTCACACCTGCAGGGCTCATTTTCTAATCTCTCAGTCTGCACCCTGGACAGCTCATAGCTATGCAGAAGCAAAGCTGGTTTCCAGACCACCTTCTGCAGTTTCTTTAATAATAGGTCTTTTGACAAAGAAAACAAAATAGAAACACAATTTTTGTGCATACATCTTAAGGAAATATGTCTCAATAACCTACCAATTAGGGAATGGAAGTATGTGCAAGCCACCACAAGGCTAGTAACTTGTAGAAGCAGTAGGTGTTTTGATGCCTAAAATATTCAGGGCTCTGTCCTCTGCCACACAGGTGCCTCCTCTTATCTAAACCTTTCATCAAGAAAACATGGGCTCCCTTTTCAGAAAATGTATGCAGCTATATCCCTATAAATCTAATCAATTTTCATGTATGTAATTCAAACTTTGAAAATGTTCTGTGATAGAGAAGCCATTAGTCAGTTAACTTGCATATAATTATTTAAATATGTGCAAACGGAAAGAATTATTTCAAACGGTATTGAAGCAAAGCTAGTTTTATAGAGGATGCTTGTTTGGCCATCATCCCTCTCTAGTCTACAAGATTTTTCCCCATGTTTGCAAGCGATTGTCAAATAAATGATTCTCAGAAGTTTCAGCTAATCAATGAAATGTTCCTCTTTTTAATTACACAATTTTGTGTCCTTTAAAATTATTGGTTGCACTAAGACATCCACTATATATTAAATAAAATAACTTCAAGGAAATCAGAATGGCGGTATGATTAAAGACACTTCTAACAATGATGTGAATTAAGTAGCCTATTAAATAAAGAAATCAGTTCTGTTTGTTCATGCAGTGAAAAGAAACTTCAAAGAATTTTAATTGTAGGATCACTGCCAGTAAGGGTCGATTGACAGCTGATTTTGACTAAATAGTTTCATGTGTACACACTCTCATACACGTGCTTTGGAATTAGTTTTGTCAAGGAAAAGCCTCCTGTTAGTTGGCAAATGAAATGGTTATTGAATGAGAAGCTCATTGGAAATTAAGGAGCTGACAGTTCCGCTTGTGTGATAACTGTTTCTGTCCTGTCCACAGTGTGGTTTAAATTATAATCAGCAAATGCAAAATTGCTGTCTCTTGAAGCAATATTGTTTCCCTTCAACCAGAGGCTTCTTAAATGAGTCATTTTAAGAAAGCAAAAAGCTTTGCCATATTTGTGTTTTCTTCTGTCCCTTCCCAGAAATAAATATATAGGATATGCATAGCCTAGTTTGCTCCTTGTATTCAGCCAAATTTAGACACACATCCTCTTGCAGTCTTCCTGTAGAGCTTCCTATTTTACTTGAACATTGATGATACTGTGTGATTCAGCAATGTGTGTGGTGGCTTGCCCATTAGACAACAGATAAAGCTAAAGCAACAGTGTTTGTAAGGGTCCTTTACTGAAACCAATTTGTTTCATTTAGACTAAATAACCCAGTATGTGTAAGCCATACATATCACAGGATATGTGTGACTTTAATCAAGTTGTGTGTGTGGCTGTGTGTTGAGTGGGGGGGACGTTTGGGCCTCTTCACAAACTGTAAAGGAAGAGAGTTTAGAATATACCTCAGTCAGTCATGCAACCTGCTATTTTGGAGGAACGTTGTTGGCTTTCAGCACTGCCTTCAACAAGAAAAGAGACCTTGCTTATCACTCTTGTTGAAATTCTGTGGATAATTTTGTCCCTCTGATTTGTGTACTGTTACAGTTGCTTGAGGGGACTGGGTGGCGCTGTGGGTTAAACCACAGAGCCTAGGACTTGCTGATCAGAAGGTCAGCGGTTCGAATCCCTGCGATGGGGTGAGCTCCCATTGCTTGGTCCCTGCTCCTGCCAACCTGGCAGTTCGAAAGCAACGCAGTGCAAGTAGATAAATAGGTACCGCTCCGGTGGGAAGGTAAAGCGCGTTTCCGTGCGCTGCTCTGGTTCGCCAGAAGCGGCTTAGTCATGCTGGCCACATGACCCGGAAGCTCTACGCCGGCTCCCTCGGCCAATAAAGTGAGATGAGCACCGCAACCCCAGAGTTGGTCACAACTGGACCTAATGGTCAGGGTCCCTTTACCTTTACCTTACAGTTGCTTGACCAGGTGCCTGCACTAGGGAGATGCCACTCCATGTTTGCTGGCTGGCCCCCATTTTATCATCTGTTCAGCCAGCTAGGGTTACCGGAAGATGTGTGGCAACAGGCTACTGGACGAGATAGTTGGTCGGATCCAGCAGAACTCTTCACATGTTCTTCTGCTTCATGTTTAGGGAAAAGATCATAGCTCAGTGGTAGAACACATGCTTCGGCCTCTCCAGGTAGGGCTGGAATAGACCACTGGAGCCGCTTCTGGTCAGTGTAGACAGTACTGAGACCGATGGTCCTTTGGGTCTTACTCAGTGCAAGGCAGCTTCCTCTGTCTGTTGTCCTTCTTATTCATATTCAGCATAATACATAAATGGGATTTGTCAAACATTCCGTAAAGCAGTGTTTCCCAACTGGTGTTCCGCGGCACACTAGTGTGCCGCGAGACGTTGCCTGGTGTGCCGCGGGAAAAATTAAAAAATTCGAAAGATATCCGGAGAGGCGGCCTTCAGGCGAGTTTTAATTTTAATTTTCCTTCTCCCACTTAATGCCCCACGCTCGCCCGAGCAGCTTGCAGTCCTCGGTAACCACGGCGACCCGAGGGAGGGGAGGGAACAGGGAAGTCGAGGGCGGCGGCGAGCCGCGATGACGTCAGTGGGCCGCGCCGCCTCGCCCTGGCACGGTGTGAGAGCCCCGGCTAGTGGCGCGAGCTTCGGAATAAGTGGGATCCGCGTGCGCGAGACCGAGATCGCGGGTAAGGAGCTCAGCCCTGGGCAGGAGGAAGCGGGGCCGCGCGTGCGGGCCACATCCCCACAGAGAGCGAGCCTCCCCCGGCCCACCACTCCGGGCAGGTCCACTCGCATGAGGGGGCGGCGATGGCAACGGCCGGCAGCTTGCCTGCAATGCCATCCCTCGAGCAGGCGAGGAGCCCGGAGGCTACCAGATGTGAGTCCTCTTTCCCACCCTGCTCGGGAGTCCAGAGCACTTGGTCGCATTCAGGATCTAGAGTGGGGAAGCGGGGCTTGTGTCTGGGCTGGACACATTGGGCTGCCTGTGCCGCTCGACCTGCGGGGAGAAATCAGGGTGGGAGTCACGACCGTGAGGCAGGGCTGCCAAGTGTGGCAGAAGAGGACTTGGCCGTCGCACCTGTCCTTAGGTAGGAGCTTCTTCCGTGTCGACCTGCTGCCCTAAAGTCTTGGCTTTTTTCTTGGCTTTTTGGCGGTTGGCACAGAAGGAAGGCAAGGGGGAGGGGGGAAAATTGAAACTTACACTTTCGTGCGTCCCTCCCGGCGTGACGCTGCGCGCTGACGTCACGGGGCTGTAATGGTGGTGTGCCTCGAGATTTTTTTCATGAAACAAGTGTGCCTTTGCCCAAAAAAGGTTGGGAAACACTGCCGTAAAGTATGAAGGTAAAAATTAAATGTAAGGAGAGTTCACGTGCTAAGAAAATACTAGGAGATCCGGATAATCATGTGAGTACCGAATGAGGTATTCTTTCTGCAAGTGCATGTTCCCAATGCCATGCTTACTTGGATAACTCAAATGCATTGAGGAGAGCCGTCAAGGGGAATGTTGGGTAAAGGGGTGCTTAATCTTTCTCCCATGGCCACATGCTCTCCTCTCAGCCCCCCACCCCACCCAGCTGAGAAAAAATAAACTGTGGGGGCTTGTAAGTGTCATTTGCAGGGGAGAATCAGCAAGTGGTCACAAGATTAAGCGTAATTTGACCACATTGTCAGGAAAATATATGGTTGCCTGTCCCATATTTCCTTCATTGTGTCTAGTTCTACTTGAGTCTGCTGCCTAGCAGTATAGTTGTAGGTCATGCTAATTCTAGTCCAATACTAAACCTCCAGAATACTCATTTAGACATTTGTAGGTCAGGTGTAAAGAGTATATCAAATGGGATGAGGGAAATCTGCATATAGTAAAGTCATAAAATTCAATTTAAACAGTCTTATGCTGAAAACAGGCCATATCTAGTGAAGCTTCTTTGATCTTACTTGTACATACAAAATCTTTTTTTTTCCTTTTTAAATTTGTCTAATAGGATGTAATTATTACTCAGCAAGATGCTGCAGTAAACTCTTTGCATTGTGAGCGTCATCTTTCTTCATTTCCGATTAGTAGTCATTGCTAAGCCTTTGGAAATCAGGTAGATCACTCTTTCTCATCATCATCTGTTCTGTCTCACTATTGATCTGCAACAATTTTGTTTGTTTGTCCAGGGAAGTAAAATGATTTCTTTTCCAAATAAGAAATAGACGTGGAAATGCAAGTATTGTAGCAAGCTGACAGTTTTTGAAACCTGTACAACTGTAACGAATGGAATAGGATATGAAAGACAAATTTGTACCGTCTAGGATCCTCAGGGTGCCTGACTTACAGCCACAGGGTTCTTTCCTTATGAAAGCAGACTCCCGGTCTCCAACAGTATGTATACAGTTGGATCGTTTATAGATACACAGGAGGCTGCCTTATACTAACCTAATTTGCAGTAAACTGAACTGAGGTAAGACACAGTTAGTAGTACCGTATTTTTCGCCCTATAGGATGCACTTTTCCCCCTCCAAAAATGAAGGGGAAATGTGTGTGCGTCCTATGGAGCAAATGCAGGCTTTCGCTGAAGCCTGGAGAGCGAGAGGGGTCGGTGCGCACCGACCCCTCTTGCTCTCCAAGCTTCAGGAAGCCTTGGGAGCCTCCAAACCAGGTCGGGGGACAGCGGGAAGGCGCGCTGCGCCTCCCCGCTGTCCCCCAGCTTGTGGGGCTGGCAGCGGGGAGAAGCGCGCGGTGCGCCTTCCCGCTGTCTCCCGAACTGATCTGGAGGCTGGTGACGGGGAGAAGCGCGCTTCTCCCCGCCGCCAGCCCCACAAGCTCAGGGGACAGCGGGGAGGTGGAGTGCCGCCATCCCGCTGTTCCCCAACCTGGTTTGGGCTTCAGGCAGATATCCTCAAGGCGTGGTAGCCCAGCGGGAAGTTGCGCCGGTCTCCTAAGGCTTGTGGAGAGCTGCCTGTTCTGGGGGCTGGGGTCGGGGGAAGCTCGGGCTTCCCCCGCCCCAGCCCCGCGCCTGGGGGGGGATTTTTTTTCTTTATCCCCCCCCCAAAAAAACCTAGGTGCGTCCTATGGGCCGATGCGTCCTATGGGGTGAAAAATACGGTAAGTGAAGAGAGACAGTAACCAGGAGTCTTGAGTTCAAATCTTGGCTTGGCTCAGCACAGTGCAGCAGTAATAAGGACTGGGGAAGAGTGAAGCAGCTGTGAATTCCTCTCTGGGAGCCCACACATTTGTGTGGCTTTGCAAATCCCTAGCTTAGCTCACAGTGCGGTGTGTCCATCTCCCTCAGTACTGTCTGCACTGACTGGCAGTGGCTCTCCAGGTTCTTTTCCCAGTCCTCCCTGGAGATGCTGGGGATTGAAGCTGGAACCTTCTGTTTGCAAAACGTGTTCAATAAGCTCTGGCCCCTTCACCCCAGAGAATGAAGATGAGGTAGGTATTGGCCATTTCCTACAGATATATGCGATCTGTGATAGTACAAGACTACATGTTGCCTCTCCAGGTTACATGTTAAAATAGATCTTGCTGTAAACAAAGAAATTAACCTAAATAAAGGTAGTAATTCACAAATAAGAATAACATTCTTGAGCAGAAAGACTGAACAGTTCTTTTCTCCTGACCTGCATTTTTCTATATTAACTTGAAGATGAAGTGAAAGATTCCTCAACTTTTTCTGGAAGATTAGCTTTAGGGAAATAATGCTATTTCACATTCTCTTTTCAGCAAATACACCTTTGAACAGTGCATGACCTAAGCATAACTTTTAGTTTCTTCACAACAATAGCCCCTGTGAAAACAGACAGAATCAACTCTTTTAGAGACAATAAGAGTTTGTGTGTTTGTCAAAAACTCCAGCTTTTCTGACAGGCTTGTACTAGTTTTTAGGACAGAAAGGACAGCCAAGTTAAGAGATCTCACAGGCCTTTCCTGTCAAACATAATATGAATATACAGTGGTACCTCTGAATGCGAATGGGATCCGTTCCGGAGCCCCATTCGCATCCAGAAGCGAAGGCCATCCAGAAGCGAAGCGTGACATCATTTTTGACTGCGCATGTGCGAGTGGCGAAACCCGGAAGTAGCGCGCTCCATTACTTCCGGCAACCCGAAAATACTTATCCTGAAGCTACTTCAGTGTGTACACAGTGTGTACACAGTGTGTACACTGGCTACACAGAGCCAGTGTGGTGTAGTGGTTAAGAGTGGTAGTCTCGTAATCTGGGGAACTGGGTTCGAGTCTCCGCTCCTCCACATGCAGCTGCTGGGTGACCTTGGGCCAGTCACACTTCTTTGAAGTCTCTCAGCCCCACTCACCTCACAGAGTGTTTGTTGTGGGGGAGGAAGGGAAAGGAGAATGTGAGCCGCTTTGAGACTCCTTAAAGGGAGTGAAAGGCGGGATATCAAATCCAAACTCCTCTTCTTCTTCTTCTTCTTCTTCTTCTTCTTCTTCTTCTTCTTCTTCTTCTTCAACCTGAGGAATGACCGTATGGCAAAGGGATATAAATTTAGATCCACATGCAACAGGCATTTGCCAAGTTAAGCAAGAAATCACTTGAGAGTTTGGAAAGTAGCTCCTGTTCTGTGATACAGTAATGTATACCTCTATAAAATGAGACAGGTGAAAATACTTTATACCTATTATTCTTATCTGTATGCAATAACTATTGCATATGTCCAGCCAAAATAAAGCAATTTAAAACAGTACCATTTTGTTGGCATCCGTCTGTCTCGAAAGACAATGGAGTGTGCCTCTGGGTTCAAAGTCAAATTGCTGGAGATTCACAGCGCCAACCTGTAGCTGTGGAGACTGGTACCAAAGTGACCTCTCAGGGGCGCAAGCCTGGGCATTGTGTATGGAGGTCCTGGGCTGCCCAGAAAACCCTACCCCTCTGCCTTGTTGATGTAGTTCAAAGGAAACCAGAGCAATACATTTGGCACCAGCTTGGCTGCAGGAGTTGCCGGAAAGAGGTACACACGATCCCATCCAACCATATTAGGGACTCTATTTTGGATGTGTGCTGGGTTCTGAGCATTTGAGACCAATCGGCTACCCTCACCTGATTTAGCCAGCGGCTGCCAGCCAGTCAAAACCATTTCCCGAGGTGTGGCCGCTTTTGCACGATGACAGCTTCTAGGATCCACAGGTGAGAGCTGAGTGCAGGGTGGGGACCAAAGTAGATTATCTACCCCAGAAGGAGCATGCTCTGTCCCCCCCCCCAAGATACTAACGCCCCCCTAACACCCCAAGCTCCCCATAGGTACCATTAATTTTAGTGATTTGACTATATGCTTTGGGATCATGCAGTAATGTCACTAGGAGGGAGGCTACCGCTGCACTGCTTTTCTTTAACTACACTAGAGCTGCAGTGTCAGAAATAAGTGAGCTGGAATTTGCAAATGAGAATGATAGAAGTGCATTTTCACTTTCACTTTTCTGCGCTTGGTTGCAGATGTGGCTGGGTGACATCTGGTTTTAGTGATATATCACCAGCTAAACACTGCGATATATCAATATGTCACGATATCTGAAATAAGGAAGGAACTATGCAGAAGCGAACAGGACAATGTCCTGTATGTGCTTGGAAGCATGTTTCTGTATGTGTGTCCCACCAAATAGCTGATTGCTGCTATTGCTGTTGTTTTGTCAGTGCTATTGCATGTGCAGCTCAATTGGGGTCAGTGTTTTTTCTTTCCTTTTCTCTACACTTCCCAACACCCTTGTTCTCTTTTTATGTAAGGTCTCCTAGAATCTAGATGAGCTCTATTCTTTATAAGGAAACAAAAAGGTAGTGTTTTAAACTGAAGTTATCCAACACAGCCTAGACTGCAGGAACTTAAAATAGGAACCCTCCCCTTTTCCTCTCCTCATCTTCTTTGAATGTAATGCAAGGAACAGCTGAAGAACTCACACAGTGGATTGAAATTATTAAAAATGCATGTATAAATTCCTCCAACATTGTGAAGAGCACACGCCTAAAACCAGTTCCCGTTGACACACATGAAGAATGTTGTTCCTCCAGATTTGTAAGGCTGTCAACCTTGTTGTGTTATGTGACTTGGCTAAATTCAGACTGCAAGCCCTCCTTGTATGGTTGTACCAGGGCAGGGTCTGCAGAACTAGCACAGTCAGCTTCTCACAGAGGAATTAAGTAGCTCAAGAATAAATTAAGATATCTGTTTTTATCATTATCCCACACAATCCAATTCACGCTGAGCTATGAATTCTCCCCTCCCCTTCAATTTCTCTTTCAAAATACTAGGAAATGTGTTTTATATACCGTATTTTTCGCCCTATAGGACGCACTTTTTCGCCTCCAAAAATGAAGGGGAAATGCTGAGCTCCGCACGCCCCAAGCTTCGGGATTAGCGCAGCGCTCCGCTAGCCATGGGAGAGCCGCGCGGTTCTCCCATGGCTAGCGGAGACCTTGCCGGCGCCCAGAAGCTTGGGGCGCGCTGAGCTACGCACGCCCCAAGCTTCGGGATTAGCGCAGCGCTCCGCTAGCCGTGGGAGAGCCACGCGAAGTCGCCCAGCTCTCCCGCGGCTAGCGGAGACCTTGCCGGCACCCAGAAGCTTGGGGCGCGCTGAGCTCCACACACCCCAAGCTTCGGAATTAGCGCAGCGCACCTGGGGGGGGAAAAATAATTCCCCCTCTTTATTTCCACCCCAAAAAACTAGGTGCGTCCTATGGACCGGTGCGTCCTATAGGGCGAAAAATACGGTAGGTGTCCCTAATGGTGGGTTGCCATAAGTCCGTTCCCCCTCAGACATGTCCGAGACTTGAAGGGCGAAATCACCACCTGGAGGGAATTTTTTTAAATTGCCAAAATGTCTACTTTTTGGGTGGGGGAGGGACAAAAAGAGCACGCGTGTGCTGCCCAGAGTGCCGGATGTAGGAGGCTCGGAGAAAGACAGAGCTGGTGGGCAAGTGAGGTGGGGAGAGAAGGAGGGTGGCTGGGCTGCTGCTGGTGATGTGAGGGGATTGCGTGGCAAAGGGGGAATCGGCATCACAAAGCCTATGCTCCGCTTTGCGATGCTGTACGGGGTTGCCAGGATGTCTGAGGAGGACGCAACAGGCATGCCCCCCTGCCCTGTTGCTCCTCCTCACACTCTGCCAGAGCGGAAGAGAGGTACTTAAGGGGCTAGTCCATCAAAAGGGGGAGGGGAATTAAAGTTTTGTTTGTTACCACATTATGTGTTTTTGTTTTTATACTGCAAGCCACCCTGTGATCCTCTTAGGAAAGCTGGTATAGAAATTCAAATAAACAAATAATAAATTGAAGTGAGGGGAAAGCAGGAATCCAGCTTTCCCTTTGAGGAAGATTTGGTCTGGATTCGTTCACTCCGAGCAGCTCCTTCCCTGAGGAGGCCTGAGGGACTTGGTGTCTTGGCACCAGAAGGCTTGGGCCGCGTGTGCAAGAAGCGAGCTGAGCCGTACCCTCGGCAGTGCCTCTTCCTCTTACCTTGCCTCCCCCACTGGGGGGCAGGAGGCAGGCTGGCCAGCGTGCAGTGGATCTTGGGGCTTAGGCCACTATGGTGGAGAGAGAACCCCCTGGGGACATCTGTATGAGTTCGAGGGAGAGGAGAGGTGAGGTGTGCTGTGCTGTGCTTCCTCGGCTGGCTGCGGGCTTGCAGCCGCTTATAAATCTCAACTTAGCCTGGAGGAAGCACGGTGCACAGGAAGGATGGACAGCCATCTGTCATGGCGGCTTTAGTTGAGATTCCTGCATTGCAGGGGGTGCCAGGGTGGACTAGGTGACCCTGGGGATACCTTCCAGCTTGACAAGTCTATGATTATATGAAGCTGACCAGTGGTTCCTCCAGCTCAGTATTGTCTACACTAACATACAGCAGCTCTCCAGGGTCTCTTCCATCCCTGCCTGGATGTGCCATTGGGGATTGAACCCTGGAATCTTCCTGCACCTTGTCCATGGAAACACATCCTGGCATCATTGATCCCTTTTAAATTTCTTCCACTTACACCAAACTCTGGGCTTTATTCTTCACCAGGTTTCTTTACCTAGCTAAACACTCATTACAGCTATGATATTTTTAATGTAATACTTTTTAAGATCCTATAGAAATCTTTACAAAAGGCAGTAAATATATTACCAAAAAACCCCTTTCATTTTAAAATACATGATGATGTATTTCCTTTCTTTTGTGTATCTCAAAATCTTTATAAGACATGGAAGTATGTCTATTAATAATATTGGATAAGCAGTAACCTACTTTTTGTGGGGAAATTAATTACCAACAATAATTGCAGGAAGGATAACATATCAGGGAGAGGAGATTACTCTTTGAGCCCAAGAAGGAATATTCCTGCTTGAAGTTCTGCCACATTTAGTTGCCAAAAGTGTGAACTCATTTTCAGGCTTTATACATTCATTTCATGAGATTTATACACTGCTTGATGATTAAAAAACAAAACCTCAAAGTGGTTTGTATTGATTTCAGCAACATATCTGTAGGCAGGGAAGAGGGAGTGTTTTTCAGTTTGAGGGTGCTGTCCCTCACAGACGACATACGGGAGGCCACTTCCAGTAGCAGGCAGGGCGAGAGGGATAAGAAAGTAGAGCAATGGGTGTGACTCTTAACCTTTGTGTACAGTAGGCAACCATTTCTATTCCAACCATAGAAATGCACACACATTCTCCATGCAGGCAGGAGGCTTTATCCCTGTTCAAGAACACATTCCAGCCAGGCAAAGCCCCAAGGAGGCTGTGGAGCAGGGTCAGTGAGGGGTGGGGTCAGGGGAAAGGCCTGGAGTGCCAAATTTATGAGAGTTTGACCAGATTTGGCAATGGTTGGAGTGGAGCACGTGGCCTTTGCCAACAGAGAGCTTATGTGTGTGTTTTTGCGTGTGCGTGTGAGTGCTTTCCCTGTCTAGGAGAGACTCCTGGTTTTGTGAGGAAGGAATGTGTTTCAATAATCCATTTTAAGAAAGACACAGTATTCATGTAAAACAGAGGAGTGGAGTACATGGGAGGCAGTTGTGGCACTTAACGCATGCAGAATATGTTTCCTCTTCCCTTGTTTATTCTGCTTGGGTGCTCTGCCCATGCAGTCCCGATAGTTAGAACTGGGATGCAATGGGGTGTTGGCTGGCTGGGTCTAGAGTCCCAAAGCAAGATACTTGGAGCAGAAGTGTTAGCAGTGTGCTTTAGTTCAGGTTGCTCACTTTTTGTGCAAAGCGTCCTTACAACAAAGTTCCCCACAAAAGAACTTACCCTTGTGCATCAGATAAGGCCTGAGAGATACAACCCTATGCTGCAGACCCCATAGTCTGAACCAGGGATGCCAACTTGAATAAAATGCCCACCCTGCATAATCGATCACATGGCGTGGTGCATGTACACCATTTGAATGGCAGTGCCCATCAACTTGGGGTGGCTGTCCCCCTCAAATATTTTATTGGGGGGACGATGACGAAGGGACCTCAGCCCCTAGGAGTTGGCTTCTGTGGTCTGAATTCTGATCTACTGGGTGATGTTATATATACCGCTGGTGGTGTGGTGCAATTGGATGCTAGTTTGTACCATATCCAATATTTTGGCTTTATTTGCACATCACAGTAACCTAGACTAATCATGGTTTAGGAAGTACAGGCAGTGCTCTGGTGCATGTTTCCTAAATACTACTGCCCTTCTGTGCCATGAGCAGAATAAAATAAACCAGGAAGTCTTAGCTTTGCATTATGTCCAAACCAGGGATTGTGGTTTGTTTCTCTCTAAGAAGCCACAATAACTAGCCGACCTGAAACCATGATTTGTTGTTGGTTTGCTAATTGTGCTTGGTTATGAAAAAACAAGCCATGGTCCCTGCTTTGGATATAATATGAAGCCAAATCTTCCTGGTTTGCTCAATTCACCAGTAAAGAACATGGACTCCTGTTGATTCTAGAGCTGTACAGCGATACTGACATGAGAGTCAGAGCGGGCCTAAATGACTGCTTGTCTCAGTCTTTCAAGTCAGCTAGTGGTGTAAAACAAGGCTGCATTTTAGCCCCCACACTTTTCAACTTTTACATCAACAACATAGTCCCACATTTAGTCCAAGCTCACTTTCCCTCTTCAGTACTTAGAAACAGGAAGGTGTTCTGCCTGCTGTATGCGGACGATATAGTCCTTCTTTCTCTTTCCCGTCTGGGCCTTAAAAACTTCCTGGAGGCTCTCAGTTCATATTGTAAACAAGAAGACCCCCTGGTTAACCACTCCAAATCCTGGTCTTCTGAAAATGTAGCCCCCACTATAAACGGATGCTTGAGCACCATGATTTAGAGCAAACCCATGTTTTCAAATATCTTGGCGTCCTTTTTAATGAAACATTGACTTATAAGTGGCACATCAAGGTGGTGAAAACCAGAGTGCAGAGAGAGATTGGGGCTCTGATGAAGTTTTACTTCACAAAGGGTGGAAAACAGTTTGAGCCCGTGCTAAAAATATTTGGCAGTCAAGTGCTTTATGGAGTTGAAATCTGGGACGAGGATAAGAATGCTATCAAAGGGTTAGAAATGGTGCAAAACCAATTTTGACTGTTTCCCCTACCCATGGGAACAGCAGCTGTACTCTTACACATGGAAGCTAGATGGCCAACATTAAGTGTAAGGGCTAATTGCACCAGATTTAATTACCTGAAAAGACTGTCCTCCATGCCTTGCGAGCACTTGCCATCCCTGTACTATGCGGAATTGGAGAACAGCCAGTGGTGGAATCTAACACCCAACATTACTTGAACTCTTATTATTTCCATAAGGTAGAGGAGATTACATCCACAGACAAACACCAACTAAGTGATTGGTGCCACTGGACAGAATTGCTACATGATCTGCAAGCGATTAAATTCTCTAAATGCTCTGCTTGGTTCCCCATTCTACAAATGGTCCGTTTTAGAGCCAGTTACCTGTCAAATCTCGGGCTCGCTAAGATTCGCTTTTACTGGGCTGTGTTTTCAGACTGTGCCCTCCAGCATCCTAAAAAGACTCTGTATATGTGGGCACCTGCAGGTGGAAGACATCTTGCACTATTTACTATATTGCCCACCCAGGAGGCGATTTCTCACCTTACCTCACCGTACAGGAAAATGTCTCTCCTGGCAGAGAAGGTCCTATGGCTTCTTAGTGATGTAAACGCTTCAGTGACTCATAAAATTGCCCTGTTTGGCGGCCAAAAAGAAAACCCTGGACAATATAGCAGTGAACTGTAAGGAAGACACAGAGATCTAAATAGAGACTATTATTTGTGGCGCGACACCACTTTTGTTTGTATTTTGTTTTTGTTTTGTTTTTTAAGATTTAGATTTTATTTAGATTTGTCATGGCCAGTTATTTGGATTGGATGGAATATATTTCAGTCTGTTTACTAAACTTGTCACATTTAGAATTGATGCACTTTTCTGAGGGCTGTGGTTCACTAATCCAATATTGTCAAGCACTTATATGAGTGTGCTTTCTACAAGTGTGTGTTTATGCTTTCTGTCTCTCACAAAGCAAAATTGTGTCCCAACACTACTTCAGCTAATTCCAGTTGAAAGATTGGCCACTTCACCTTGTAGAAACCTTGCGCAATATAGATTAACAACCTGATCCTATGCAGTGTAACACTCACTGAGCTTTCTCCCAAGTACAGTATGTATTACCGTCTTTACTCAAGTCTAATGCGCCATCGAGTCTAATGCTCACCTCAATTGTCAGAACCTTGAAACAACAACAACAAAAAGGATTTGCTGGTGAATATAATGCACATTCGCAAAAAGTGCACTCTTCACAACAATGAGTTTTAATTATGAATTCAATTTTACAAAAAACCGCTATTATTTGATAAACTTACTAATACACTAAAAAATTAAATCTCAAAAATCTACTGCTGTTTGTAATTAAATAAACAGTTTCCTGTATATCCTAAAATTTGAAGTGTATATACTGTTCTTTGGTGTTTCAATTACTAAAATACAGAACTAGATGACAGGCTGTAACTTAATCTAGAACTTAATAATAACTGCAAGATGAAATTTTGCTCAGCCCCTGTGCTTTGGGACTCCCTGCCTGTTGACATTAGGCAGCCACCATCACCCATCCCGGAAGTAGATGCTCCTGGTAGCAAACTTTGCTCCGGGATGCGAGCAGAAGTTGCACGCCGGCGGCAGCGGGAGGCCCCATGTTAAGAACAGACCTCCGGAACGAATTAAGTTCGTAACTGGAGGTACCACTGTACTGGGCATAGCCAGACACTTGATTTGGGTACATCTGTTCTTAAGTTTGCTTTAAATGGTTTATTATGCTTAATTGTTTTTAGATATTTTAAACAGTTTTTAAATGAGGTATTTTTTATCTTATTTTTATGCTGGCTGGGGGGCGATGGGAGTTGTTGCTCAACAACATCTGGCAAGTCACAGGTTCTCACTATCATGCCTATGTAACTGTAGCCAACGTTAGAAATAGATAAGATCTGCACACTAATGTTTGTTTGTTTTTTAAAGTTTTTAAACAGTTTTCAGCAGAAAATAAAAGCCTGTGCTGGTGCAATGCATTATAACCCAATGTATATTTTTTTTAAAAAAGTATGATAAATTTGATACAAAAGTTAATTGACATGAACCCTTTCTCCCAACAGTGGCAAGTCTGGTTAAGCAACAAACCTAAGAACTGTGATTTATGCTGTGAAGGGACTATGTGGGTGCTATACTCAAGTTCTGCTTATGTAAGACTTCCAAAGAAGGGAGGCTGCCTGGTGGGAGTTGAAAGTTGGCTTTCTGTTTTAGCAGGCTTGCAGCGCTGTCAGTCACAGAGCAGCCTTTCTGCAACTGTTACTTAACATCTCCCGTTGGATTTCATTATGCCTTGGCCTCAATAAGACCGGGCTGCCTGTGTCTGCGTTGGACTGGCCTGCTTTTTCTTCATGCTTTTCAAGACTTGCTTACAAATGGTTGCTCGGAGTTGAGGGACAAGCTGTCCTCTAGCACTGGAGTGGGAAAAAGCTGCTGTGTGAGAGGTGGAGCTGGTGCTGTGTTCTGTGGACAGCAAGGCTTAGGAAAGTGGGTTGCAGATGCTTTGTGAAGTGCCTTGACCATCACCGCCTTGTAGTGGAGGCTTTTCTGGCCCTGGTGTCTTGTCCTGTTTTAACCTTTATCTTCGTGTGTGTGTGTGTGTGTGTATGTGTGTCCCCAGGATTTTGTTTTCTGTGGGCACCCTCAGGAGAGAACGATGGAGAAGCAGAGCCTATGATTTTCAACTGTAATTGTTTTAAGAAATAATTAAATTAACGCTTCTGCTGGCTGAGCTAACAGCTTGACTGAAAGGTGTATGCAAAAAAATTAGCCAGCATTTCCAGTTTTAAGCTAGCCAGGCTTTGAAGCCAACAAGTGTTTAAATACAACCAAATGAGGGATAAGTAACTAATACTTCCCAGGGGATGGTGGACTTTTCACCCACAACAAATTACTTGTGTTGATAAGTTGTTACTTGTGTTGATAAGTTGTCCGTTCCCCAACCTGGTTGGGCTTCAGCTTCCATTTGCCCCAACCAGCTTGGGAAGTTAATGGAAGTTGTAGTACAAAGCATCTCCAGGCTGCTCTAAAATACGCTACTTTTAAACATAATGAAAATGGCACAATGTCTTTTCTTCAAATTAAAGGCATGCCCCAGAGGTCTACCTGAATTGCTCAAAGCATTTCAGTTTTTCATATCAGCTTTTCAAGTTAAACATCTCACCGGTTAATATGAACCCTCCCCAAAAAACCGCTGGCCCAGTCACAGATTTGAACAGCTGTTTTTCCCCATTCAGTGTTTCTAAAAGTTGGAGAACTTGTCTATCTCACCAAAGAGATTTTCTTTACTAAATTTCATACATATAGGGTAATTTTAATTATTTTATAAGGAATGGAATGTACAGATTTTTAAATGGTAGAATACTTAAAAACAACAACAACCACCTCTCTGCCATATGTATTAAGCTAAGGGAGTGTTTTTATAGTTTTCATTTTTCCTGCCTGCTGGGCGCTTACCTCTCACTCCTTTGGTGAAACTTTTCCTCCTTGAATCCACTTCCTCCCCAGCCCAGGACAAGGGGGGGGGGGGGGGTCAGAGCACCCAGGGTCTTATGATGCTCCCAGTCTTTTTAGCTATTCAACAGAGGGCCAAGCAGCATGTGGCAGCAGACCTGCGTCTTTTTTCAACACAGGTCTGTATTAATAACACGTGACGCCAAGGGGCAGGTGCAATTTAATGTCCTCTGAGCTCAGTTCCGGTTAGGGCATCAAGTTGAGAGAGAAATGGGAGATGGATTGTGGTGGAGTGAAGTAGCAGGCAGGGGGAGAGAGCTCAGCATCCCTGCAGCACACGGTTACAAGCAGGGTGGATTTGATTTAAATCACGATTTAAATCACTAGTCAGTAAGACTTGATTTAAATCAATTTTTTACAGAAAGACTCATTCTTGCTAGTATAATCTTAATATTTACAACCAGATGAAGGTTTCATTTTTCGAATAATAAATTTTCAGAGTAGTTTTTACAGTTATATCAAAAATTACTGACTTTCACAATTACAGTGCTACCTCGCGTTACGAACTTAATTCGTTCTGGAGGTCCATTCTTAACCCGAAACCGTTCTTAACCTGAGGCACACTTTTGCTAATGGGGCCGCTGCGCGATTTCCATTCTCATCCTGGGGCAAAGTTCTCAACCCGAGGTACTACTTCTGGGTTAGCGGAGCTCATTACCCAAAGCGTTTGTAAGGAGGACGGTACGTGACCCGAGGTTCTACTGCATTGCTTCTAGTACACAGCATGCAGAAATCACATATAAAGCACTGGTTTCAGTAATTCAATGTATGCTGATTCATTGTTTTATACTCTTGTAAAGGAAAACACACACACTCATGAACCTGGATGTCCTCTTAAAAATATCATCCATCTGCCTGATTTAATCTACGTACTTATTTTCTGGCAAGGTTTTGGTGGTTCTTTTTTCTCTTGGCTTGTATGCGGTGCTGGTGAAGCTCCCTAATGAAAATACAAAACCAAAGTGTTTGTAACCCGAGGTACCACTGTATTACAGAAAGATCCCAAGACCTGTGGAGTATTCTGCTCACAAGACTGCACTTTCATTTTTACTGCTTCACACTTGGCTACTTGTGCAGATCTATTCCACTCCAAACAATCTATTCATTGAACCTCTTGGAACTTAGCATTTAAGAGATATGGGGTTGATTCTGTGTATATAAATTTGCAAAGGAACAATGGGTTTAATTTCCCCCCCTCAACTCTATATGTTTATTTTATAACATTTTTCCTGTGAAAAGGCATGTTATCTCTGCAGACACAAATTCACACTTTTGAGAACTGCAAAAACAAGCACCTGTGATACTATCATCTTGTTAGAAAAACTGCCCCAAATAATCTTACAGAAACCTCTGGAAGAGCATGACATTGTGAATGGATTAATGGAATTCATTTACCAAAACATTTAAACATTGCATATAAAGTCTCATGTTACATAATTAAAAGCAAATCTTTATTTCCTGGACTATAATGTAATTTAAATAGAAAACTATCTTTATAAAGAATTTTCTTCCAAAAGCATTTTATTTTTTAAAAATCCAATTAAATTTTTTTTAAAATCTGGTTTAAATTTTTTAAAAATCTGATTTATTTATTTTTTTATTAAAAAATCATTGTTTTTCATCCACCCTGGTTACACTCCTTTCCTCTCTCCCATGTTACATATATTTGGAACAGGCCCGTGTTAACAGAAAGATATTTTGTCCTTTATGTTGGCCATTGTGACTATTTTATATTCTTATTACCGATCTGGCATATTTCCTCTCTCTAGTGCACCTCTAAGCTTTATTCCATGCCCTCTTAACAGACTCTGCACTTCAGATGCTGATAATACTGTAAGTCCTGGAATTTTTGCATTTAGCTAATGTCTGGCATCATGGCACAAGTACGCAGCAGCTCAGTAGGAAAGCACATGTCTTGCGTGCGAAAGGTCCCAGGTTCAGTCTTTGGCATCTCAGGTATGAGTAGGAAAGACTCCCGTCTGGAACTTTGGAGAATCGCTGCCAAACATTGAAGACAGCACTGTACAAATGAACTGATTCCTATGTTCACAAGAGACCTTTGATTAAAATAAAGGACTTAACTCCCATTCCTGTGGCTTTACAAAAATGGATGTGCCATCATTTTTATAACGTCAAATGTTTAATTACTGGAAACCATGGCTTCCCATAGTGAGGAACTTACCAGCATTTTCTTGCTATGGCTGGTTCTGTATCTGTTCTGTTCTCACTTGAATGTTTAGTCTTTCATTTCACAACTACAGAATTGTAGATTTCGTCAGCTGCAGATCTTTGTAACAGCTAGATCTTACTAGAAATATCCCTCTGTGCTGAGCATTTGCTGATATCATTTAATATTACAGCGAGTGCATTAACAAGTCCCCAGTTCTCAAGATCTGTTTGCAGATATTGTGGGAAAATACTGATGGATATACAGGCAGCATACGTTTTAGGTCCATCCAATATTTGCGTAACCACGCATGTACACATTGCACCGAACCCGGAAGTGACCCAAAAACATTACAAAAACATCCCAGAAAGGGGCGGGGGAGCAGAATGGGGTGTTTGCAGGCTTTTTCAATAGGTGTTACGGTTGCACACAATTTCACACAAGCATGCAGTGACTGAGAATGCAACCCGTTTGCAAATGGGATATTGCCCATAGTCTGGCCATTTTTGTTATATGCATCACAATCGGACTTAATGTTTATAACTTTTCCTTTTTAAAAAAGAGAACAACTGCCAAGGATACTTTATTGTCTATTTATTGACATTTCTCTTTTAAGTAGTCACCAATATATGCTTGCTGTGATATTAACTACTCATGATAGTAGCAAATTGGCTAATGATCAAATTCTACCATAAAACAGTTTAATTACAGTTAGGAAAAGGTACGTTGTACATTGAAATAAATACAAAAATCATAGTAACTTGTCTTGTGCATCTTGTGATTGAACAACAAAAGGTAAGGGATTAAAAACAGTGTCTCAAGTTCCATACTTATTGCCATTCCTTCCTCCAGTGTGTGCATATTGTTAGGCATGTATTCAGATTACACTGCTAAATAAGGGGTTGAGCTGTTTGTCCCAAATAGTGCATCAGTATTTCTAGACAAGTGAGCGACTTTGACTGTATTGCTCTTACTATAATGATGAAGACTAGTACTAGCTGGTTCTAAGAGCTACACATAGGAATGAACTTTTTAATTCTTGCACCAGTAACTTCCCCTTATTTTATAGTTCCAGGTAGCATCAATGAATATAACTATTGGAGGCTGGTTGCACAAAGCTAGTGTTATATAAGCACAAGGCATGGTGCTATTTGGCTGTTATTGCAAGATGTTGTGCAATCTTTTGGTTAAATGTTAGTAGACATTCATTAGACTTCACGAGTAACAGCTGGTTCCCCCAGCTTCCCATGTCTGACCTAAATTTTAACACCTGGTAGACTATATGGACTTACTGAAAAGGTTTTTCAGTAATGCAGTCTGCTTGCTTAAAGAAAAGATAACTTCCTTAGCTTGAAACTATGCTATTTCTTTGGCTACTTCAAACAGGAACTGAAAATTAAAATTTGAGCCTGTGAATTGTTTGTTTAGCAATGTGTGATAGCTAAGCAAACAAAGAAGGGGATTTTCCACATTATGGAAATAAGTTTCTGTTGGTGTTTGTGTTGTCAATTCCAGACAGTTCCCTACAAGCAAGTATTGAGTATAGTGAATTGAGTCAAGGATAATTCACTTTCTGCACGAGCAAGTGAAGGTCATGTACATCATTTTGAGAAAGTTCATTTGGTTGGCACAGAGAGCAGAAGAGCTGCTTCTTCATATTATCTTGGGTGAACATAAGACGAACGTGTGTGATCAGGCCAATGTCCATATAGTCCAGCATCCTGTTCTTACAGTAGCCAACTGTGGGATTCTTGCTTTTAAAGCCAATATCTTTGCCAGTTAAAATGTTATACTTTTATATTAGATGAATTGACGTTGACATTTTCCCAGTTATATGAAGAATGAAATAATACGATTCCCTCATGCTCCCAATAATCTACTGGAGGTTTATATCCAACATAACACTATTTTTGTAGTGTATTTTATATTTATTAACTTTTGATTTGTTAACATATGTTTATTATAGCTTTCATAGATGCTACTGTAGTATTGCTAATGAATTAGTGAATATAAGTATTTTCAGATACAGTTTAATATTAGCAGGTCTTCATCTTGCACCCCAGCTTCCACCTAGTTAGAATGTCCACACACCTTTGCTCTGTCCAAATTACCGGTACTCTGATTGTCAGCCAACAATCACTTCTCTTTTTATATTCTACTTCCTTTTGTGACTCACACTCGCATCTCAATATCCTGAGTGCTGTCATTGCCTTCTGATAAGTGTCACACCTCAAAGTCAAATTCGACTGCACTTAATCTTCCAGGGGTCCTTTTCCTTTACCCATTTTACTTTCCAGAAAGTACTTTTTTTAAAAAAAAAACCATACTTACCACATATTTTCGAAAAGAAGTCTGACCGTATGTCCAGGAAATGACATTTCCAAATGTTCTTATCAACACATTATGCGTGTGTGTGTGTGTGTGTGTGTGTGTAAGTAAGTAACCTAATATATATTTTGTATATATGTGTCTAATGCACTTAAATGTAATCGGATTTTGTTTTTATTATTATAGGCCAATGCACAGCTAGTTCGAGACGTTGACATAGAGAAAGTGTGCTCGTTTGAGAACCCTTATGTAGATGCAATAAGGTATTTATGGAATGACCCTGGAATCCAAGAATGCTATGACAGGCGGCGAGAGTATCAATTGTCAGATTCTACTAAATAGTAAGTATAAATGGGAAGATATTTTGGATAGTAATGCTTTAGACATATCTCATGGGCAGCTGTTTTTCAAGAATTATTTGAGGTGTCCAGTCACTGGGAATCTTAGTTTTTCAAACTTCCTTTCTATCTGAATTAAGATACATACCTTGATTTATTTTAGGATAATGTATACCACTACTGATAATATACTTAGTTTATAAATGTACATGTACTCCACTGTCTTACTGCATAGAGTTTGATGAAAACTGGCACCCTGAGATTGTAAGCTGTGTGTGTGTGTAGATACACACACTAGTAATGAACTGCAGGCCTGATACAGGCACGCACAATTTTTTGTCGCTTACCCAGAATTTTTGGCAGCAGCATGAAGAGAAAAAAACTCACAACTAGATTAGATGATTTGCTACCATTCCCGCTTCCTGTGTCTTGTTGGTGACAATATCGGCCACTGCACAGCAGTGATACCTACCTCCAACAGCTGCAGCACAATGCTCTTCCCAGGAAATCATATGAAGAAAGATCAGGGAGAGGGGGTGATTAACTCCTCATCTCAGCTGATCTGCATGGATCAGGCGAGGAGAAGGGACTGCGTCCTGTGAGTAAGAAAGTGTGCATGTAGAATGTGGAATGGCCACACCCACCACGGGCATCCCCCCCCCCCAACCTTGAAAGTTAGCCACTGGTCTTTAAAGCGAAAAATAATTAAACATACCTGCCTTATACAGGTTTTAATTAGATGCTTTTCTAGAGTACAGTGGTACCTCGCAAGACGAATGCCTCGCAAGACAAAAAACTCACTAGATGAAAGGGTTTTTTGTTTTTTGAGCTGCTTCGCAAGACAATTTTCCCTATGGGCTTGCTTCGCAAGACGGAAATGTCTTGCAAGTTTGTTTCCTTTTTCTTAACACCGTTAATACAGTTGCGACTTGACTTCGAGGAGCAACTCATAGAACGCGGTGTGGTAGCCTTTTTTGAGGTTTTTAAAGACTTTGGTATTTTTGAAGCTTTTCCAAAACTTTCCCGACACCGTGCTTCGCAAGACGAAAAAAATCGCAAGACAACAAAACTCGCGGAACAAATTAATTTCGTCTTGCGAGGTACCACTGTACTATTTTTTCCCCATTTAACACTTTTCTTTATTTGAAGATTGCACAAAAATACAAAAAAATGAACATACCAAAAACAGACAAGCAAACAGAAAAAGAAAACATCTATACTATACATTAGTGGAAACCAATACCATCACATATACAGTGGTACCTCGGGTTACATACGCTTCAGGTTACAGACTCCACTAACCCAGAAATAGTACCTCGGGTTAAGAACTTTGCTTCAGGATGAGAACAGAAATCGTGCAGCGGCGGCACAGCAGCAGCGGGAGGCCCCATTAGCTAAAGTGGTGCTTCAGGTTAAGAACAGTTTCAGGTTAAGAATGGACCAATGGAACGAATTAAGTACTTAACCCAATGTACCACTGTACACCCATATAACTTCCCTCCCCCCCCCAACTCAACATTCTGTGTAGTTATTTAATCTTATTGACATTGTGTCTTTTGAATATTATTCCTTATATATATATTTTCTATTTCGTCTGAATATGTACTTTACAAACTTAGTCTAGGCATATCAACATATTAACCTTAGAGCAGTGTTTTTTCATATAATCCTCAGTGCATTGCCATTCCTTCCTTTACTTCTGATTTGTCTGATGTCTTGTGGCTACTGTTAACTTTGCCAGTTCTATAAATTCACATAATTTACTTATCCATTCCTCTTTTGTTGGGATAATAACTCCTTTTCAGTTTTTTGCAAGTAATAATCTGGCTGCGGCTGTGGCATATAAAAATAGCCTTTTCTTATCCTGTGGGATGTCTTTCCCCCAAAATGCCTAATAGGTATGCCTCTGGTTTCTTTTCAATAGAAATTTTAACTCTTCATGAATACATCCTCAGAAATTTTAATTTTTTTCACAGCCCCACCATGCATGCATCATTGTCCCCTCAGCTTTATTACATTTCCAATATAAATTGTTTTTTAATTTATATATCTTTGTGAGTTTTGAAGGTGTCAAATGTCACCTGTAGCACATTTTCATTAAATTCTCTTTAATAGTAGTGTTGTTGTTGTTGTTGTTGTTATTTAGTCGTGTCCGACTCTTCGTGACCCCATAGACCAGAGCACGCCAAGCACTCCTGTCTTCCACTGTCTCCCGCAGTTTAATAGTGTAACCGGCAGTAAAGCGTATATCCGACCTCCAAAGCCTTTCCCACTGTTCTGTATATATTGTGTGGCCGATATCTTGCGCCCATTTGACCATAACTTCTTTTATTTCCTTGTCTTTTAAGTCCCATTCCAATTATAGGTCATAGGTTTTGGACAACAATTTGTTATTATTTTTTAGTATTGCACTTTTTTTTTTTTTTTACAACTTGAAATGTCTTTTATTGGATACCAAATGGACTCAATTCCCCCCCCCCCCATCTTGCAACTTGAAAATCGGGAGTGGGGTGGGAAAGGAACAAGAAAGAATACTCAAGTTGCATGTTTTGGGCCTATATTAAATGAAATGTATTTGTGTGTGTGTGGAAAAGGAATTTGATTCCACCGTGTTGTGTAAGCACTGGCTAAGCATATTTTAAGTTGCCAACTCACAGAAGGCAAAAGCACCCGAGAGCATCTAAGAAGCCAGAACAAGTTTGTTTTGTTTGTTCGTTTGGTGAGAGGGCTCTACGATGCCTACCCTCCACTGCGATCTAGAATCAGTTTCCACCATTAGTATATCAGATTAAAACAAGAACTACAGAGAAAGCCAAGATCGCGTGCAGCACACACTGAATACACAACAGGCACTGTAGTTGCTGGGCGTTGCCCAGGTCAGCACACAGGTGTCAAAGTGCATCTTATTCAGAGCTCAAATTCTCCCATCAGGCTTTGCTCAAGCTGGCATCCTACGCAAGGGTTTTCAGGAAACTGCCAGGTGTCGGGCGACGTTTCAGCAGCTCCCGTCATCAAGGGCTCGGCCAAGGTGAACAAAACAGATTTTTCTTTGAGCTGCTCTGCTAAGCATTAAGCTGTTGGGTGCATTCTTCCAGCCGTCCTTACGCCAAGGCGGCTTTGATGGCCATGATTATCTTCTTCAGCTTGGCACTATCATCTACAAAGCCATCTCCATTCTTTTTGGAATGCACAAGCTTCCCAGCCACCGTGACTTCAAACCATCCTGTGGATTCACGAGTCCCTTCGCCAGTCATTTCCAGCTTGCCCGGAAACTCCTTTTCGAGTTCCTTCTTGAGCTGCTGATACTTGGGACTGTATCCTCAGGCCCCACAATACACCACCTTGATTTTGACATGCATGGCGACGGCTGGACCCTGCGGCTCTAACCAGCAGCAGGAAGTAGCAGTTCTCACGCGCAGTTCAGGCCTCCAACATTCTACTTCCTTTAGTATTGCTTTTTGTAATTTAAATTCTTCTCTCCTGAACCCTATTTTTTAATCTGAATTAAATACATTATTTAATTGATGATATTGAAGCCAAACAGTGAGGTGATGTCTTACCTCCTCAAATGTTTTGAGCTTTAATTGTCCCTTATCGTCTTTTAATAATTGACTATAGTTTGCCCAGTTACTTTCCATATTTAGTTTTTTAACTGTGAATGCCTCTAGCGGGGACAGCCACCATGCGTTTTTGGTTCTAGTTGTTATGTACTGAAGTTCTCACCCTGGGCCAGCAGGGGGATACTGTAGATAGTTATGCAAGTAAGGGATCGAAAGTGACTTTCAGTGATTGGATAGTTTTAGAAAGTTGTTACAGTAACGTTGTACTGGAGCTCTATATAAGTAGGCTGACTGAACCCTTCAGTTCAGTTCAGTTCTGGCCTGTGAATAAACAAGAGCTGTTTGGAGAATCGCTGTGTCATCTGATATGTTCCCCCACAATTTAACACTAGTAATTGTTGATATCTTGTCCACACCTTATATAGAGCATTCTTTACTATGTGATTAGTAAATCCTTTGTGAACTTTCACCTTGTTGTAGCCAAGGTAGGCAAGCCACCCGCTTTTCTGGAATACTTTTGACTATAATAATATTACTTGATAATTAGTTTCCTTGCCCAGCTGCCACACATAAACGTCTTCCCCATACCTACTCATCCTTTCCTTACCAGGTCTATCTTTGCCTGTCTTGTACTGAATTCTAAAAGACTGAATTCTAAAACGCACAAAAACACACACACAACCGTGAAGACTAAAATTAAATTTAAAATAATTTAATTACTAGAAGCATTTTTTGATCTTGGTACTTTTAAGCTGCCCGAAGACCATATATTTCTGTTTTTCAAATTGTGTTCAAGTGTTTATTCTAAATGTAGTTGATAATTCTATTGTTCATTTTAGTTGTTATGGATGATGAAAAATCTTAATATATTAGTGATGCAGGAGGGAAGGGAATAAAATAAAATTTGTCTGACCTCATGTTTCCAATATACAGTAGTACCTTGGTTGTTGAACGGAATCTGTTTTGGAAGTTGCTTCGACTTCCGCAAACATTCAACAATCAAGATGCGGCTTCCGATTGGCTGCAGGAGCTTCCTGCACTCAATCAGAAGCCACAGAAACCGCGTCAAACGTTTGGCTTCCAAAGAACGTTCACAAACTTTGCAACGTTCAGGATCCAAAACGTTCAAGTCACAAGCTGTTCGGCATCCAAGGTACGACTATACATCTAATACAATGCAATACAAATCACAATAAGGAAACAATATAATTTAGTGTATTTAGGAGTGAAATCCTATGCAGGTCTATGAATAAGTTTCATAGTCCCTTGTCCCCAAGAATCCCAGATAGGACAAGAAGAACCCTATTTCGGAGCCCAAAATGGCAGTGTTTCTCTTAAGAGACGAGAATACATTGTAAGATTCTGTCCCTGTTTTCACTTATTTGTATGGAAAACTCAAGGTAGCATTGCTTCAGCTAAATAACTGCTGAATATAAACCACAGCAGTTTTCCCCTCAGTCTTTGCTGCGTGGTCAAAGTTGTGCATCCGAATGATCTCATCTTTAATGTAGAAGAATCCGCAGACATAGAATCTGCAGTGTTGAAAATGACCAGAAATGATGGATTGGAGCATGTCCTCCCACACCCTAATTAGATTTTCTAGGCAATGTGTTGTAGTCAAATGATGTACCTATTTTAACTTACAATTATATAACATCAGCTTGCATCATTGTTGTGACAAATGTGGTAAAAACTGTATAATTTTATAAAGCCATTTAAACTACCTGATTAAAAAAGCCTATCTCAGTGTGGTGCAAATTTTTAGCGGCTTTCCTATTCAAAGTTTTATACACACATAGATTTACAGTTGTTTCTGGTACAGAACAGAGTAGCAAAGGAAGCTGTAATCTTCAACAGGAAAAGATCTACCGTATTTTTCGTCCCATAGGATGCTCCGTCCCATAGGACGCACCTAGTTTTTTGGGGGGGAAATAAAGGGGAAAAAAATAAAGGCTGCTATCCGCAGCGTGTGGAGCCCTGCGGGGAACTCCTGCAGGGCTCCCCACGCTGCGGATGTCTGCTTGGCGTGAGGGGCGCTCTGCTTCAGGGTGCTCCTTGCGCCGGGCAGCAGGCTGCTATCCGCAGCCTAGACAGCCCTGCGGGAACTCCCGCAGGGCTGCCTAGGCTGCGGGTGTCTTCCTGAAGCCTGGAGAGCGAAAGCCTGCATTCGCCCCATAGGACGCACCCAGATTTCCCCTTCATTTTTGGAGGGGAAAAAGTGCATCCTATAGGGCAAAAAATACGGTAAGTACAATGGTATCTCCGGTTATGAACTTAATTCGTTCCGGAGGTCCGTTTGTAACCTGGAACCGTTCTTAACACTAATGGCGTCTCCTGCTGCCGCCGCACTGCTGGCACGCAACTTCCTCTCGCATCCCAGGGCCAAGTTCACAGCAAGGAGCATCTACTTCCGGGTTAGCAGAGCTCGTAACCCGAAGCATTGGTAAGGGGGACGGTATGTAACATGAGGTATCACTGTACACGTGCCCAGTGACACTCTTCAATTTTCTCCTCTGAAAGACTGCCCCTCTTCCCAGTTCTTCTGTACTGCCAATCATTTTAGAAACGCTTATGGGGTAGAAATCCCGCCCCCCATGCTAAAGTTGTTTATGTATGTAACAACAGCAGCTGGGATTCTATATGCACAGAAATGGAAGAAGTTCCAACGAAAGAGCAGTGGTTAAGTTAGATAATGGGCTATGCAGAACTGGCAAAACGTAAAGCAAAATTAAGATAATCTAATGATGAGTGTTGTATGGAAGAATAGATGCCTTTTTCGGACTATTTAAAGAAAGATTATAGTATGATGAACTTGCTAGCAGGACTTGAGCTATGAGCATCAGAAGTAATTAGATCATAATACCGTGGTTATTATGTGATAGATAGAAAATAGGGTGCAGCAAAAGCAGAGAAACAACTCCATGGAAAAAGGGGTGGGAATTTGACAAAAATAAGAGGAAGGAGAAAGCTGTTTTGACTGTATTTGTTAAACATGTTGAAAATTAAAACATAATGAGAAAATAAAATTGTTTTTGACTAGTGCCTAAAAACAGATAGTGATGGCACCAACGTGCCTCCCTAGTTGAATCATTCCACAAATGGGGAGCGACCGCTGGGAAGACCTGTTCTCATGTGACCACCCCACCCCTCTCGGAGAACAGAGAAGGGCCTTAATATGCTTTAAAAAAGAACAGGGATCCACTCGCCTCTTCAGGATACCACTGACTTGCACTTCCTACAAGGGTTCCAAAAAAAAGTATTACTTAGGCGCAGGTGAACAGGAAAGAAAGAAAAGAAAGGAACCAGCCTATACTGAAGAAATCTAGTTTCTGCAGTGATCCAAGGGCTTGAAACATCTTGGGAAAGCTTAACACAGAGCAGCCTCTGGGTACATTATAATGAGCTGTCACAATATCATTTTCCCACCGGACTTGACTTTACCCCTTTTGTTAGAGCTGGTTTCCCCACTTGTTAAGTTTTCTAGTCCTTCAGGAGGCTGCTCTATGTTAAGCTTTACTTAACTTTACTTTCATAAACATAAACAATCACATGCTTATTCCAACATGGGTATGTTCCCATTTGAATTGTTGATTGAAGTCTTCTTAGACTTATAAA
This sequence comes from Podarcis muralis, assembly GCF_964188315.1. Lineage (NCBI taxonomy): Eukaryota > Metazoa > Chordata > Lepidosauria > Squamata > Lacertidae > Podarcis > Podarcis muralis. Next base: position 4,769,346 of record NC_135665.1, on the reverse strand, counting down.
CAAAACTGTGTTGAGACTTGCACCAGAGTTTTACCTCACTCAGGCCTTACAATTTTGAAAGGTTTTTATTTTCACCTCAGCAGTGTTTTCTTTGTTCCTTACAGAGAGCTCCTGGACAGGTTTCTCCCTATTAACGTTTAGGGATCTTTCTCTGTCTGTTTCACTTCTGACAGATCACGCTGACACAACACTGTCCTCAGCACTATCCTGAAAACATCCTCTCTTAGCAGCCATTGTCCCTCACACACACGCACAGAGAGAGCAGAAAACAGTTAAAAAATAACAGTTACTGGAATAACAGTCACAACAGAATGAAATACCTCTCTCTATGATTCAGTCAGCCAAAAACATAAGAGCAACTGCCGGGGGGGGACGGGGACCCATGTTAAAAGTACCCAGTAATTTAGCATAAGTAAACATCCGCATTTCAGGAAATTATATCATTATCCTTAACAGATACTTGCATTAGAGATGGCTACAGCTTTGGTGGATCAGTTTGACAGGCATGTTATGCTATGATTGAGAACTACCTATCATCACATCTGCTATTGAGAGGTCTTTGGTAGAAATCACTGGTGCTTCCTTTGATGGGCGGACACCACATGAATGGCACTTCCTCCCTCTGATTCCTTGTATTGATGCTGTGCTCATTGCTCAGGTCAAAGCCAAAAGAGACGCACAGCCCCTGTACATTTGCAGAGTTCCAGCTGAACTTAACTTAGTAACATTTACCGTATTTTTCCCTCTATAAGACGCACCAGACCACAAGACGCACCAAGAAAAAAAATTTCTGAATCTCAGAAGCCAGAACAGCAAGAGGGATCGCTGCGCAGTGAAAGCAACAATCCCTCTTGCTGTTCTGGCTTCTGGGATAGCTGCACAGCCTGCATTCGCTCCATAAGACGCACACTCATTTCCCCTTACGGTTTAGGAGAGAAAAAGTGAGTCTTATAGAGCCAAAAATACAGAAAATGCACATGGAAGACGGCTAGCTAAAGCCATTGTTGCTAACTATCTACATTCACAGAACCCATTTTATATCAGCTTGTCTGTGAGGAAATCTTTTGTGTCAGTTGTGGAATCCTAGCACATTCGGGAGGATTCTTGAGGTATGGGCCAGGACAAGGATGGCAAACTGATGGGCTTGTACAGTAGATGCTAATGGACTACATCTTGCCTTGTCTGTGACCATTGGCAGTGCTAGCTGGGGTTGATGGAAGTTGTAGTCCAGTAGCATCTGGTTCCCCATGTGTTTCTCTTAGCCCATTCTGTTCACCCAGGGACTAACCAGGCCAGTTTGGCCTCACCCTTGCTTTTATGACTTGGAAGTGCATTCATGAACATAGCCTGTTCTTCCCTGCATGTGGCAGATGAAGTTTGGTTGGGATGGGTAAGCTGTACTACATTATCTTGGAGGGAGGCTTACAAGGAACCCTGGAAAACTGCTTAGGTGGTGGCTTGCCCTTGCATTTTGCCTGTGTAGTGCTCTAAGGCAACTTTTATTCTGATAGCGCCGCATAACTAATAATATGCATGCTACAAAACCTGTAATAAGATCTTTAATCCTTTGTGAATGCTGAAATTTATGTTTGGGTGTAGCACTAAAGGAGACTTACTCAAAAGTCATGACCTTCAACTTTGAGACAAGAAATCTCATTGACTGTTGTGGTTAAGAACTGACACTCTTCGTTTGCATAATTTATACTTGCAGTAATGCTCTCTAATGTTTTTCCTGGAAATTCTCATTAGACTTAGAATAATTCAGGCACCTTTGAAAGCTGTGCGGCACTCTCTCTCTCCCTCTCCCCCCCTCCCCCTCCCTCTCCTTCTCCCTCTCCTCTTCCCTCCCTACACACACACACATACACACACACACGTTTCTGGAAGGCTATTTCAGTCACTGGCTTTTTATATTTTGATAGATACATTCAGTTAACTATTTAACCAAGAAAAAATGAAGCACGTGTGCGCACACACATTTTTACAAATCTTAATATATGTCTAGTACAGGCCATATTTTACAAGTTAATTATAGTTGTAATTCATCTTATAAAAATAATATTAACGGGCTGCTAAGGCAATTCTGCTAGGTTGCCATAGAGATAGAGCTGAGGTGCATTACCAAGGTAATATGTGTATAACAAGCAATTGGCCACAACACTTTCTGATGCATCTACAGAATCCCAGTATAGCATGGATTTGCAGTGTAGTTTAGGAGATAGGGATGTTGGTCACAGTTATCAGACAGATAAAAATTTCATGGAGAGTCTAGATAATATTACATTACAGTCCTTTGGATGAGGTGGGAAATAAATGTAAATTTCAAAGAGGAGATTCAAAGGCTGCCTGACAATAAGAAATTGCCAACACACTCAAGAAGACTCAAGACAAGAAAGATGGGCAGCAAGTTATATTTATTAAAATTCAACAACTATAGAATCTGGCAATCATAATAATTCAATCAAAAGTAGCCAAAACCAAAATGAGATCTGGGTGGTGAGGTACATTTATGGGAAGATTCCAACTTTCCCACCTCCTGATCCAGCTGCCAGCTGCACACTGTGATCCTGCATAAAGGTCTAATGATATTCTTCCCCCTCACTGCATAGTCCTTGGGTATATGAACCTGACATGCACACCGTGACCCCGTTGGTCATCATTCACCCCAGTGCGCCAGACAGGCCCAAGCACCACTCTGTCAGATATTTCCTAAAATCCACTCACCCACCCGGACCAAATGCCAGTTAGCCAGATTCAAACAAAACGCCACTCCAGTCACACAGACAACACCCAACAGTGTGAATTAGGCAAAAAAGATGTGACATGGGCCAATTAGTGTCACCCAGAAAATTCCTACTCGGTCACTGCAATGAAAGCGACTAGCAGAGCCCACACTGCAAAAGGGGCAGGAGGTGGGAGCCTCAGTGAAAAGAGGGGAGAGTATGGGGTGGAGGGGGCTTAAATAGGCTGATCTCCACTTCTCCCCCATAGCGCAAGTCACCCCACATGGTTGCCCACATTACCACTGTGGGAGAGTCCATCTCTTCTTGCATACGGGGAAGAAACAGAATTTGGTGGGCAGTTAACATATTTTTTTTACATTCTTGACAGAATTCACTTTGTCTGGGCAGCCTTATAGCATAGCTGGATAGCTCACTTGTTCTGAGATAATTCAATTGATTAACAACCAGTTCAACAGCAGAGAGACAAAAGATAGTGGTGTCTTCTAGTGTTTTTCCCAGAAATAATTGTGTGAGCTTTCCTGACTTGAATGACTTTCAACAGTCACAAATATGTTATTGATCAGTTTAAGACAACAGGTGAATATATACACATACAGAATACATACGTACCTTGCTACTTTCCTAACAGAAGTTTTGATAATACTTAGGTAAGGTGAGACTCTCACATTGCCATGTGACTGCCCTTGTTCTGATGAGAAGTTATCATAGATTCATATATTCTAAAACCCACTTTTAAGAATTAAGCAAGTTTGTACAATCTGTGAAACCAAATATTCCAAACCAGATTTATGCATATCAAGTGCACCTTCATACAAGACTAATAGGGGATTTTTTTCAGCATGCTGAAAATCAGCTAGTATTCCAAAATAATGTACTTAAAAACATTATCTTTCACAGTAAAAAAAAAGATTTTTTTTAAAAGTTCTGGAATGGATCTTTAATATTTTCATTTGTGTGGCCTGTGCTCAATCATCTTCCAGGTTTCTGTGTGTGCACGCTCATAACTCCTGCATTTACTGGCTGGAGGAACATGCAAGTTTGTAATCAAAGCCACAAAATTTGAGCACAGCACCCACCATTCATGTGCAAAGGAAAACCCAGCAATCTTTAAAAGAGTCACATGTGACCAAAGGTTCAGACCACACAATCACAACTACAAACTCACTCTTAAAAATGTCATGTCAAATGGCAACTCTATGTTGGGAATAAAGATGATAAAAGCAAGAAGTCCTTTAAAAAGTAGCCTCCTATGAGGAAAAATCACACATGCAGCACCCTTAGATATTTCTTCATAAAGAAAAAATCAGTCAGAGTACCCTCATGTTTGAAAACAAAGCTTTTTATAGAACAAGAATTCTGTTCTAGAGTGGGTGGGTAGGAGGAGCTATTTGGTTATGGATTCACTAACCCATCTGACCAGTGGAAAAACTGCTTTGGTTCTTGGTTTTCATCTTCTACTGTCCCCCCCCCGCCCCACTTGGTACGAGTGAAAAATGCAAGCTGTTATTTTTCAGTGTGCCAGATTATGTGGTGGGTTCTACACCTGACCTTTCATGGGAGACTCACCAATCTGAGAAATACAGTGGTACCTCTGGTTACGTACTTAATTCGTTCCGGAGGTCCATTCTTAATCTGAAACTATTCTTGACCTGAAGCACCACTTTAGCTAATGGGGCCTCCTGCTGCCGCCGCACCACTGCTGCCCGATTTCTGTTCTCATCCTGAAGCAAAGTTCTTAACCCGAGGTACTATTTCTGGGTTAGCAAAGTCTGTAACCTGAAGTGTATGTAACCTGAAGCGCCTGTAACCCGAGGTACCACTGTATGTACCTGGGATTGTGCTCTGCTGTAGAAATGAAACATGAATGTAACCCGCAAAGCAAGTCAGATACTGTTATTTCTTCCTCGTTGTGCAGTAGCCCCTCATTAGGCCTTGCTAACCTGTCTTTGATCTTGTATGAAAACTTCTGATTAGTCAAGACAGGTTGATGTGAAATGCAGGAAAGGAATGTGAACCTGTGAACGTAGTGAGCCACATCAAGAGTTTCTGAAGTGGAGGGCCTGCTTCCCAGGGGTTGCAATGCAAAAAGGCAAGGGGCATAGAGACTGGCAGCATCTAAGGGGCTTAAGCCACACTGTCTTCTTGGGCAGGCAGTTTACCTTTTTTAATGTAGGAATATAGTGAAAATGCCACACCTATATACTCTCACCCTCTACCCTGAGTAATTTAGTGTGTCCTTTTTGTTTTGTAAATTATGATCGTTTCTTTTGGGGGGAATTTAATAGTTGAAGTATCCTATTCTTTTCATCAGTTTCTTCTGAAAGGATTTCATTTTGTCTGGATCTGCGGGGGTGGGGGGAGTAATTATTGGTGCTTTTAAATTCAGTTCTTTGTTTTTAAGATCATTTTCAAAGGAAGATGGCTGAATATTGTTTCTTAATACACTGCTACTTATGCACCTATTAAAACGTAGTAGATCAAACCTTTGTGCAATAAGGGAGAAGAGTGATTGCAACACAAGATTATCTCCCTCTCCATAGATTGCAGTCAAGTACTCTGTCCAAATTCTGATTTAATGCCCTGGAAGGCTAATCCTGCTATGCCTGTTTCACATGGAGTATCTTTTGTTCAAATACCCCTCCACATGGTGAGAGCTGGTATTTTCTATGACAGGCTAATTCCATTTTTCAATTACCTTCCCTGAGATTTTGAACATTCTTGGAATTGTGGTGATTTTCAGCCACAACTGATTAAAACTAACAAAGCCATAATACACAAAATTGGTAGCTCTTGGTGTCAAAATGTTTGTTTCTTCTACAGTTATTCAAGAATTAATTACATTCCAGTACACTTGGTTACAACTTTACCACATGCACTCAAAATTTTCTTTGTCCTTTAAATTCATACTGTGTCTTTCTTCAGAAGGACTGGAGTATCACTATATTTCATTGCTGTTGTTTCTTTCCTGTCTATAGTTATCTTAATGATATGGACCGTATAGCAGATTCTGGCTATCTACCTACCCAACAAGATGTCCTTAGAGTCCGAGTTCCAACTACAGGAATCATTGAATACCCATTTGACTTGCAAAGTGTCATTTTCAGGTAGAGAAAAAGGCTTTAAAAATTGTTATTACTTGATACATTAATTTGGGGGGGGGTTAGCATGTATAATAAACTGTGAGAAAATATTAATTTTGAGGAATTTCTTTCCTTTCCTTTTTTAAAAATGGTAGCAACAATTTCCATTTGGATACACATTCAGGGAAACTATTGTCAAACTGCAATCTTCACCACCTCTTATTTTACATTGTTCAAGAATGTGGGGTAGAGAAGAGATTTACTTGCATTAACGTATGTACAACATACATACAATTTAATTTACAATTTAAATATAAGTTTCAAACAAGCACCCATTTTTTAAAATGAAAAGTAGTGCCTCTGCACCTGCAAATTTATATAAATATATTGCATCCACTAACCAGTTGCTGGTATAAAATCCTCACTACAAATTCTGCCTCATCTTTAGTTTTTTAAAAGCAAACTTTAAAAATAATAACTTGTTAGTGAACAGAATTCTCCACATTTTATGCGTTTTACAACCTTATTATGCTGACATTAGCTGTGCATGTTTAAAAGATTTCAGAATGTTATCATAATCTGTTTTAAAGGAGCAGACTGTTTACCATATCAAGCGGAAAGTTTCATTTTTAATCTTTTAGCTATAATGTGTTTATAACAACTTGTACAGAAACTTTTTTACGTGAACTAAGAGTAATGAATAGGTCTCCTGCTCAGTGTTGTCTGGGGCACCAGCGCCTCTCAGCAGAAGCTGAAATCCGGATTTGGGTGCATTAGCCATTCTAAACAATTTTGTTCAATTTCTTCTTAAATGTCTTTAGGAATTATAGTCTAGCTAACAAAAGTTATTTGTCAGATCTGTGCAGTATTTCCCATCAGCTCTATTCCATTATTCATTTTTCTGCTATAGATCCCCCCATATAATTATATAATGTGTTTGAATGCTAGCTTTCTCTTGAAAAAAAGAGTATTTCATACTAAGCATACTATTTTGTTACAGATTAATGTAAAATATAGGCTGCATTCTCACACAATAGTAAACTGAGCTTTCATATTGCAAGAACAGACCTATGATTGTTTACTAAAATAAGACATCTTCAAATTGTGGTTTATTAAACCAGTTTGTTCCAAACAAACCATAACCAAGATTAACCACAGTTTAGGGTTTGGATGTTATCCTAAACTTTAGTTAATCAAAAATGACGAGAAAGTTCACTCTCCTGCATCTGCACGAGAATGGTAGGAGGGGAATGCACAAGCTTCAGACTCACACAGGGTCGTCCTTGTTCAAATAAAACAAATGCAACGGTGAAGTAGACAGATCACGTGCTGGCTTTTGTTCCACACACACTTCCAAGATTTATACGTTCACATTAGTTGTCAGAATCTTTTATATCCCAGTTTTACTTCTAAAGGACATCTCATGCGGATGCAAAGCAGGTGTCAATATTTGATGCAACATTTCTGTAAGCCAGATATTTTCCATAACTTTATTCAAGGTGTACTTTGAGGCATTAATGATCAGAATTCTTAAGGCTGCACCTTTACTCAATTTATTATGGAATAATCTCACTGAACTTCTATTTAGGTATGTTTGGTTATTACTGAGCTGCTACAGACTGGCCGACTCCTCAAGCTGGTCTTCCTCTTGTAGTTTTCTCATGATATAGAACACACACCTGTTTTCCATTTAAATGTGGATGGAATGCCAGTGTATAGTTGGCTGGCTCTAATGCCTTTCTAATTGATTGCAATAATGTAAATAATACCATGCTTTATATATCTTACCTTTTGACCCATGTATTTTGCTGTTATTACAGAATGGTGGATGTGGGGGGGCAGCGATCAGAGCGAAGAAAATGGATACACTGCTTTGAAAATGTCACCTCTATCATGTTTCTAGTAGCCCTTAGTGAATATGATCAAGTCCTTGTGGAATCAGACAATGAGGTAAGCAATTTTAAAAATGCACCATTACTTGAGAAGTAATTTAAGGCTCCCATATGAATTTGCCCATGTGCTGACATTTTTCCATGGCATTCTGAGGCTATTCAGATAGTTGCGAGCAGGGCCTTTTCTGTGGTATCACCCCTGTTGTGGAAGACGCTGCTCAAAGAAGTTTGTCAAGATGGTTCTTCCATGGTCTTTTGCAAGTTGGCTGAGACATTTTAATGCATTGGGCTTTTGAGGAGTTGTTGAGTCTCTTTTGTTTTTGTCTGACGTTTTATGAAATCCCTGTTCACAATTCCCTCAGTCAAGGAAGAGGATGGATCCCTATCTTATCCTTTGCATAGCTCTGTTCAAATAAATGTCTATTCATTTCATGTAATTGATACTTTTATAGCAGCATACTATAACAAGCTTTGCTCAGGTTACTCTTGTTTATCAAACTGTCAAGAGGAGTAACACGGAAGTACAAGATGAAAATAATAATATTTTATGTATATCACATCATTTCAGATTAGGGCAATTTCACCCATGTGTGTTCATCACATAGTGCACACTTTCAACGCTTCTGCCTCTCCCTTCCCTGACTACTCCTTCTGTGGGCGGAAATACTATAGCCCTAGGGGTGCTGGGCCTTGTAATCCTAGTCACCTTCTCAGCCAATAGTTGCCAGCCGAAGTTTTGAGGTCCTCCTTGTGGTTTCATCAAGAACTGTGACTTGTGGCACAGTGACGCAAAACAGAGCCTTCTTGGTGGAAGTGCTCCAATTGTGGAGCTCCTTTGCTGGGAAAGTGTATTAGTCCTCTATGTTGACAACCTTTTCACCATTGGCTAAAGACACATCTGTTTATCTGGGCTTTGGGGACAAAATTTGATTTGGAACCCAAATTTTTTAGTATCACTTCCTGCTGGACTGTGTTTTGGGGGCTTTAGGTAATGTAGTTTTACATGTATTGATTACTGTTTTCTGATGGTTGTATTTTACTACATAGGCTCCTGCTTTGGGGGCGCAGCGTTGAGGAGCTAGAGAGGAAAATTAGGTCATTTGTCTCCACTAGCAGGGCCACATTCCTGGAGTAGAGCTACAGTGAGGGAAACTTCCTGACAGCAGGAAGAAATCTGTATCCAGATCACAATGTCTTTTGAACTTCTGCAATGAACCATCCCATTTAGCTGGGTGTTTGCTTTTTCTACCATGGAGTTTTTCTTTCGGCATGATTGAATCACATTTAAATGCAAATGTGCATAGAGATAATCTAGCCTGGAAAGCACTTACCAAGGAAGTCATTATGTGTAAGGGAACTTGTTAATTTATGATATGATTTTAAACACATTAGTCATGCTTCAAGTTTGAGGCATGTACAGTCACACCTTGGGTTACAGATGCTTCAGGTTGTGCGTTTTCGGGAACAGGTTACTTCAGGGTTTCGGTGCATGCGCAGAAGCACTAAGTTGCGCTATGCGCAGAAGTGCTGAATCGTGACCCACGCATGTGCAGGCTGCGAGTTGCGAACGTGCCTCCCGCACGGATCACGTTTGCAACCCAAGCGTCCACCGTATAACACAACAAAGGTTGGGGGGTTTTATTTTAAAAAATCATTTCCTCCTCCTCCTCCTCCTCCTCCTCCTCCTCCTCCTCCTCCTCCTTCTTCTTTATTGAATTTATATACCGCCCTATACTCAAAGGTCTCGGCAGTTTTTTCATATTTGTTTAAGGCTGGGTGGACTTTATTTTCATGTACTCATGACTCAGTTTTGAGTCAAGAGCCTTTATGAAAATCTCAACAGAAAAGGAAAATTGAGGACACTTTATCCTTTATCACCACTAAGAGAAGCATATGATATAGTATAACCCTACTCTGCATTTGTTTGATCTTTTAATCTCATAATTAAATTATTAGATTAAACAATATGTGGTTGCTCTGCTGTGTTCCTTCTTCAATACTTTATTTTAAATAATTTATAAGAAGAGGACCTCTTAATTATATTGCCTTATCCATCCCCCTCTCAATTTTCTCTACTTTTTTTCTATTATTAAGAAATAATTGAATAATTGCTTTCTGAATTGCATTTGTTGGTTTCTTGAAGTGTAAGTAGTTTCATTTCAATGTACTGATGATAGAATAACTAGTTTTCATCACTTGAAACTGCCAGTCCTGGTATCACTCTGTATCTGGTATAGTGTGACAGAATGGGTTTTTCTGTATTTTCCTATATACATAAAAATGTAATGCTGTTGTCATGCTGCAGTTTCTGTGGCTGCCAATAGGTGGCCATGCCAACTCCAGCATTATGACAGGGTGACAGGCAGCCCAAATGTTTAATAGAGTGGGGATAGGGCAGTTGGGCAAATTGCTCTATGAAGCGCCACTTCTGCTATACATGTCTGCAACAAAGTTCTGAAGTGCCTTCCCCCTCTTTTAAAAGTGGGTGGGAGTTACAAACAACCATAAAAATCTGGAAACAGAAACCTTTAGCTCATGTCTCTGAAATCTCTCTATTTAGTCCCCTGTATTTTCACCCACTTTCTCATTCTAAATAACAGTAGATATTAAGGGCTGGAGGAGTAGGGGACTTTATTGACTGAGATTTCTATATAAATGGGAAACTTATCAAAGAAATGGAATTGAATGAGAAATTGGAAAACATCCACATCCCTTGGTTTGCATGACAACAGATTAGTGCTTTTCTGCACAACAAAACTGTTGAAACCTCTGCCACATGTGATCTTTCCAATTTTGAAAATTTTATTCTCTTATTTCTTCACACTATTCAAAAAGTACAATTTAAAGTATTGTTAAAATTTTGCTCAGATATGAACCTGTTAACCAAATGAGTTTAAGAATTTCCTGGAACACAAACTTAAAATGTGACATAACTGAAGAGACTCGACTAGCAATGTGGGGGGAAATCTCCTTTTCATAATGGGATAGTTTTCCAGCAGGGCAATACCTAATAAGTTGAGAGTCCTTAGTGGCCAAAGAAAAAAGGATGATTTCATACCTGTTTTGTCTGGCTTTATTTCTTTTGTATGCTAGGAAGAACATGTGTTTGAGATTGTGAAAGCTGTTGCTTGTTGTGCTGGGCAAATGGACCAGTGGGCCTTTTTCTGTATAATACAACTTCAAATACATATATATGTTCATGCAAAGTAACAGCAATACAAGAATCTAACAACAACAATCTACTCTGGGTGGATTCCATCAAAATATAAAAAACACAATAAAACATCAAACATTAAAAGCTTACCTATACAGGGCTGCCATCAGATGTCTTCTAAAAGTCATACAGTTGTTAATCTGTTTGACATCTCATGGGAGAGTATTTCACAGGGTGAGTGCCTCTACCGAGTAGGCCTGGGTGATATACCAATATTTCACCCAGGACTGGTATGAGGAGCAGACCACAACGTCGGCTTCTCTCAGCGGTATATCTTGACTTCCTGCTAGCAGAGGGACTCAGGAGTGGCAGCAGTTTCACCAGTGATACACCATTGAGTGAAACTGCCACCCCACTCTGCCCTCATACGGCGCAGAGGGAGAAACAAGCTGCATCGCTGAGGCGCCAATACATCTTGTTCCTCCCTCTGCATCTTTAAACTGCTCAGCTCTGGGGTGCGCGGTTGCCACTCCCCTCAGCCGAGCAGTTAAAGCAGAGGTTCCCAAACTTGGGTCTCCAGCTGTTTTTGGACAACAGTTGCCATCATCCCTGACCCCTGGTCCTGCTAGCAAGGGATGATGGGAGTTGTAGTCCCCAAACAGCTGGAGACCCAAGTTTGGGAAACCCTGAGTTAAAGGATACCTCAGCCCAGCGCTGGCTCTCATAAGCCAGCGGCGAGGTTGGGGGTCTGTGAAACTGCTCAGCTGAGGGGAGCACACCAAGCAATTAAAGGAGCTCCCAGCCCAGGCTTGCACGTGAGCGGGAGGAGCACCAGGGCTGGCTCAGCTGGGGATCGGGAGCCCTCCCGTGCCCCAGTTGAGCCGTGCAAACAAGCTGCTTTGTCCCAGTCTGTGAGGCACTGGGGTGAAACTGCCTCAGCTCCCGCTGTGAGAGCACCTTGTGGGCTGAGGCCAATGCAGCTTGTTTTTTCAATATCACAGTATATCACCAGACCGTGATGTTTGGCTGATGATACACCACAGTGTTGCAAAGCTGGGATCACCCAGCCCTCCTACCAAGAAGGCTGTCTGCCTGATTCGCTGTAACTTCACTTTTCACATTGAGAGAACCTGTCAAAAGGCCCTTGGAACTAGACCTCAGTGTCCAGGCTGAATGATGAGGGTGGAGACGCTCCTTCAGGGCCTGGGTTGTTTAGGGCTTTAAAGGTCAGTACCAACACTTTGAATTCTGCTCGGAAACGTACTGGGAGCCAATGTTGATCCTTTAGGAGCAGTGTTATATGGTGCCAGTGGCCGCTCCCAGTCACCAGTCTAGTTGCTGCATTCTGGATTAGTTGTAGTTTCTGAGTCACCTTGAAAGGTAGACCCACATAGAGACCATTGAAGAAATCTAAGTGGGAGATAACCAGAGCATGCACCACTCTACTCTGGTGAGACAGTGTGCAAGCAGGTAGGGTCTCAGCTGGTGTACCCTGTGGAGCTGGTAGACAGCTTCACTGGACACAGAACTAACCTGTGCCTCCATGGACAGCTGTGAGTCTAAAATGAGCCCCAGGCTATGCACCTGGTCCTTTGGATCTCAAAGTTGTTAATAAAGGAAGACCTCCTGGCTCAAGACTGTGTTAGTACTTTGGGTTGCTTGTTGCCCATAACCTGATAATGCACTTCAAAATTTTCTTTGCTCTATGACTCTTGGTGAAATATTCAATTCTCTATTACCTTAGTTGTAAGGTCCACAAATCTTAATGGGACATACTTTTGTTCAATATAGATGTACAGTGAAAATGCTTAATGCCAAAGAATGAAAGTAGCAAGCGTTTACTGGCTTATGTTTGGCATACTGTGAACAATTGAATGATTCTTAGGTGACAGAATACCAGGTGTGTTCAGTTCATTAATTTCACTGGTACTTGGAATAGCTAAAATTACATCATTTTGTAGAATATTATTCCTCTCAATAGAGAAAAGCATAAAGGATTCAGACATTTTGCACTGAGTGATTTAAAGCTTATTCAAATCCAAAATTATCCTGATCAGAAAAGGCAAGATAACTGAAATATTGGAGTGTACTGAGAAGTGTATGCTACTATTGTGTGGTTTGCATGTTTGTGGGGGCAGAATTTGCGCGCGCGCAAATAAAATTTGCCATTTTCATTCATAAATTTCAGATTTCACATATTTATGCAAGGTACAAGGAGCAATTTACCTGTTTGAATAACTGAATTCATGTGAATGCCTACTGTACAAAGTAGTTTAATTCCTTTTATTTCCTCAAGGATTCAGTTTATCCTTTAGGATAATATAGGATACATACACACATGACAGATATTAGTTGTAACGAAATATTATAGCTAACGAGTAGTGTACTTTGGGTTTAAATGAGTTTGCTTACACCATTATCTTGTGATGAATGTGACAAGCTAAAGTTAAAACAGTAGTATGAAAATGTTGATGTGTGTCTGTCTAAATGGGTCCCAAACCAACCCAAATTCTTCTTTCAGTATTGAGTGAAGTTTTGGTATGCAACAGATACCAGATTAGCAGGTATCCACCTAGTGGATTACAAATAAGGGTGGCCAAAACAAAACAAAACAAATAAAAACAAATAAATAAATAAATCCTTCCAGTAGCACCTTAGAGACCAACTAAGTTAGTTATTGGTATGAGCTTTCGTGTGCGTGCACACTTCTTCAGATACACTGAAACAGAAGTCACCAGACCCTTATATATAGTGAGAGGGTGGGGAGGGGTATTACTCAGAAGGGTGGTGGGAATGGGTGATTGGCTGATAGGTGTGGTAAACCTGTTGACTTAACGACCGCCTTACAAAAAAGCAAGGAGTGAGTTGGCTAAAAATAAGGGTGGCGTTTAAATTATGCTACTTGAACACTAGATGGTGCTACAATCCTCTGGATTATAGTATAAATATCTGGATTGACCTCCATTCAGTTTAGTGTTGTATCAAAAGATTTATCAGTCTCTCATCAGTTAACGAAAAAAGAAAATGCATTCAGAAATTATCCAAGGGGACAAATAATTCTGTGATAGTCTCACGGCTTAAGTGCTGGGTGCTAATTGCACTTTCCTGGGTACTAGTTGCATTGAAACCTTAGGATGCAACAGATATGGTTGTGCTTTCTTTTCTTTCAAGGCACCCAGAAGCTATTTGTGAGTTTTCTTTGTTTCTTTCTTTCTACAAAATCCAGCTGTAATTTGCATGTGTAAAAACAGAGCTTTCATTCCACGCCACCCCAAGTACAACACTAGAAGCATTTCAGTTGTTTGATACTGGTGACGCACCTGAATGTGTGAATCTGGTGTGGTTTTTTATTGTTATTTTTTAGTAAAATCATTACTGATGGAGCTAATGAACAAAACCTCTGATTTAAATACGGCAAGCTAAATTTCATTCAGCGTAGATAAGCCCAACTTAAAACAGGCTGACTCTTTATTCAGTTGACTAAGCATCAGAATGATGACTGGGTGTTGACAGGTTTGGGTGCTCATTCCACATTTTTTGCATGATCATCAGCCAGCTGTTCATAATTTTTGCTGTGGATTTTCTGGATTTGCCTTGACATCCTCTTTATTGGTCGGCTCCCTGCCTGAGTCTGCTGCATTTCTTTTAGCTGTTGAAATTTTTAATTAGATACAAGAAATAAATCTGTTTCTACACCAAACATTTTTTCCACAGCTGCTTTCAGTGTTATCTTTTGAGCCCCCCTAGAAGTTGGTAAGATTCAGTGGCGTAGCATGGGGGGTGCAGGGGGGGCCGGCCGCACCGGGCGCAACATCTGGGGGTTAGGGTTAGGGGGCGCAAATCCACAGGTTAGGGGGCGCAAATCCACGGGTTAGGGGGCACAAATTACTTGCCTTGCCCCGGGTGCTGACAACCCACGCTACGCCACTGGTAAGATTTTAAGATCCCTCCTCACGTGAAGCCACCTGTCAGTATTCTGGGCTTCAGAAACCGTTTTTGTGTTACAACCACGCATACAGAAATTGATGGTTTCTGATACAAGATCACTTCTCAAGTTGCCAATGTTTCGAATCCAGTTTAGTTCTACAACATCTGAGTAAAAATGAAACAGTTTAAATACTATGATTTCCTTATGCATCACAATTACTTTATTTATCAAGGACCAGCATCCATACCTGGAATAATGAGTAGCAGTGATATCACTCTGTGTAACCAGCGTAACACTTGTGGGATTTATTTTTTTATAAATGTGAAATAAAGGACCTAGTTGAGATGAGCTCTAAGACTTTAGGTGACTGTTATTTGAATGCAACATTTACTCCACAATGCCATTCTAAAAGCCCTTGGGTGTAGATGTGGCAATATATAAGTAAATGGAAGAATAAGTATAATGTTTACTCTGATGAACAATTCAATGTTCTTTGGCATGCATAGTGTATATACAGTAGTTTATAGTCAAGATAATATTTCATTTACATCTTAAGACAGTTTCTTTATTTTCATTGTTCTGGTTGAATCAAAACAACTTATCTCACATCTGCTTAAGTTTGGCATCCCTAGAATTAATAGTCTCCACTGGCTAGTGTCAGGAATTATGCTTAAAATATTCAGGAGAAAAGCTCATACTTTCTCTACATAGAGGCAGATCATGCACCTCTGTTGTATTGAACATCTCTTTGGTTTGGG
The DNA here is from genome assembly GCF_964188315.1 of Podarcis muralis. Taxonomy (NCBI): domain Eukaryota; kingdom Metazoa; phylum Chordata; class Lepidosauria; order Squamata; family Lacertidae; genus Podarcis; species Podarcis muralis. The sequence goes on along the minus strand of NC_135665.1, from coordinate 4,753,790 downwards.
AACCTGCAGGATCCCAGCGAGGGCAGGGCAGAGAGAAATAAGAAATAAGAGCCAGGCTCAGCAAATTCACTGTATTGATAAAGTATATGCTGAGGCATCAATAACCTCACATACTTTACTCACATGGCATATTTTTGTAGTCATTAAATGTATGTACAGTGTGTGTTTATACTGTATTTTACATGTCATCTGTGGATTTTGTTTTGTCTTTTATGGTAATGTTTGCTTGAGATCTTGGGGTTAATGGGAGATCTGCTTTAAGCAGGAATGTTGACTCTTAAGTTATTTTCACAGCTTGTTGCTTGGCATAATTTACAAAAAGAAAAGCCTATCTACTTTCTAGCGGTGTTAGAAACTGAGATACAAAAACTAGGAGCTAAATGGAACTTTAAAGCTAGGATATGGGTGCAACAAAGGAATGTCTAGGCTTGCTTTTTTAATAACAAGAATACAAATCTGAAAGTGAATAAACTCAATGAACTGCGGCTAAAATATGTTCATTTTCACATGGTCCCCTAATATTCTTAAGAGGGTCCTTTCTCCAGTCTTCAGAGAGTAGCTGGAAGTGGGGAGGTTGGTGCTTGTGCTCCAAACCAAGGGAAGTGGGTTTCCGATCTGGTTTTGGAGGAAGAATGCTAAGCATAGCCGGCTGAGTGAGACATTATAGCAAACCATTGTTAGTGCTAAGCAAGAAAATGAAGTCCTGTGCAAGAAGAGAGGAAGAGGGAGCATGCAAGCCCCCAGCTCGTTTCTGATTGATTATTTATGAATTGATTGATTTATTAAGATATTTCTATACAGCTCTTCAAGAAAAACTGTCAAAGTCCAATTTCCAATTTACAACAAATCTCTCTCTCTCTCTCTCTCTCTCTCTCTCACACACACACACACACACACACACACACACACACACATTTTTAAAAAGCATCATAATCTTAACCCTTTGAAAGCCTGACAAAAAGTTTAGGCAAGATGCACTTAAGTAGGGGAGATCGTTCCACAGATACTGTGCTACCACCAAAAAGGCCCTTTCACTGCATTGAGTCCAATAATGTAATCAGAGCTACATTTCTTTGAGAATGTTACCTAATACAATATGTTCAATTTACAGATTATGCCCTTGGAACATTTATTATAGTTAACATGCATGTATGAATTGTGTTATTCTCTCATTTAATTCTTTATTTTCCCTCTCAGAATCGAATGGAGGAAAGCAAAGCATTGTTTAGGACAATTATCACATATCCCTGGTTTCAGAACTCTTCAGTCATTCTGTTCTTAAATAAGAAAGATCTTCTAGAAGAGAAAATAATGTACTCGCATCTAGTTGACTATTTCCCAGAGTATGATGGTAAGAGAGAACCCGGCTTCCTAAGACAAGTAGACTTCTTTTCATATACTTCCCTTCCACTCCTTCCATGCTTTCCTCTCTATTCCCAACCTATCCTTTCATCTTGTTCTTCTAAATTTTTCTCTCATGTAATAACTTATGCTGCTGAATTACATCAGTCTGCTAGGTTGATTGTCTTATTATAATAACTTTTCATGTATTCTATATATAACATCCAATCCTCTTTATTTTTTTTTAAAATCTGTGATTCTTATTCTATTAGTCATACCCGCTAGTTCCCAACAGTTTATGATGCCACTCCTCTTTTTTTGGAAACGCATCTGTTCTCCACTTTTGTGCAAATAAAATTTGTGCAGCCGTGGTCGCATACATCAGTAGACTCACTTTTTGGGGGGGGGGGGATTTCTGTCATTATTATACCTAGAAGATAAGCTTCTGGGTTTTTAGGAAAGGATCTTTTAAACATTTTTTTCAATTCATTGTGGATTAATTCCCAACAGTCTTAAATAACACTATAAGACCACCACATAGGGTAGAACGTTCCTACTGTCCATTTACATTTCCAACATTAATCACTTTCTAATTTGAACATCTGTTGGTGTTGTTTTTATTATAACAGGACCTCAGCGGGATGCACAAGCAGCAAGGGAGTTCATCCTGAAGATGTTTGTTGACCTGAATCCGGAGAGCGAAAAAATTATCTACTCCCACTTCACATGTGCCACAGACACGGAGAATATCCGCTTTGTCTTTGCTGCTGTCAAAGACACTATCCTACAGTTGAACCTGAAGGAGTACAACTTGGTCTAACTGTGCCTCTAAAGTCTCTACCACCCCTTATTCCCCCTTTGGGCAATGGAAGATATTCAAGAGGGACTGTATTATCTGTGAAAACAATCTGCATAATACTAATTTATTACTGGCCTGGACTCTGTGAATGTTCACAGGGTTTATAGTAAATATTATGATTTTATTTAAACTTTGCAGAGGAAAAACAAAAGATGCTGAACTACATTCACAGCACATTTCCTCATTTTTTTAGTCAAAACTTTGTGACTCGATGTGTGTTAAATTCTCAGTCGTGCACTCACAAAGGATAGGGACTTGGATGGTCTTTGTTTCTGAAGCAAAATCAAGTTGGTGTCTCTCCCCTCTTGTCTTAAGAGGTACAGTGGCCTTTTACCCAAGTTTCATTCTTTCATTTCCTCTATAGTGATATGGTCAGCAAAAATCTGTCTCTAGAATTTAAGCCATCAGTTGTTCTGATTTTTCAGCAACTTGTTTTTGGAAGGATCAAAAGTATTGATGTGCTTAACTTTCTTTTGTTTTTCATTTAATTTTTGGCAGAGATGTCAAATATATCTGCTTCTTGGTACTGTCTTTGCACTGAAGGCCCGGGAGTGTTGTTCAGTGGCAACATGAATTGTAGCAGTGTTACAGAATTTACCTTTAATTTTCTCATGGAAACTTGGCAAACTGTGCAGAACACAATAACAAACAACTAAGACACAAAAGCAAATAAGGAAATAGGATAGCTTTTTTAATTTCCATGTGCCATAACAAAATTTATCCTCCCCCCCCTTTTTTTTATTGCGTCCTAATCACAGATGCCAAACAGATGTCATGGACACTACAGTAACCTGGAAATTTTTGTTTTTTGTTTTAATTAATCAGACCTTCTCGATTTCTCTCACCATTTCAAGCCTATTCTTACTGTCTACCAAGTTTGACATTGCCAGATCTGGCTTTTAAAAAAATGGAAGTGTAAGTTACTGATTTTAAAGGTCAAGTTAACTGATTGGAAATATGTCTGTTCCAGATGACAGCCAAATGTTTAAGTAGCTAGAGTTCAGCTTCTCTGTTCCCTGTTTGTATTGGGAAGCATTCCTTTGTCAATGCCAAAAAACCACTGCAGTGTGAGTGAAAATGTTATTTGGTGCTACATACATATGGTCTGCTAATTCAAAGTCAGTTTTACTCTTGTCTAGGTGACATAGCATTCCACAGTATTTCTTTCTTCTTCTTCTTAACTGAAAAACACAGAATTGGAAGTACAACATCCTTGATGTGGTTGCTTAATTTTATTTGGGGATTTCTAAATAGGACCTGGCCTTAGAATTGTTATTATATGTGAAATAACTGAGGGAAATCATATTGGAAGGTGAAGGCTGCAGTCCTATGCACATTTCCCATTAGAGCAATTTATTCTGAGTGGACATGTATGGGATTGTAAGTATGCCTATTTTTAACAATATAAAGGGTGGAGAGATAAGACTGTGTATGCCTTGATGGGTATCTCTTTCACATCATGGATTGAAAGATAATTTTTAGGCTTTGTGTAAATAAGATTACTGTCAGATTGCAAAATTGTGTATGAAGGTTAGAAAGAGCATATGAGAAATTGACTAACTTTTTCTAAAACGCCATGTTGCAGCCCTTTAGTAGAAACTGTAGCTCAGCAGCAGCATTTGTGGCAGAGGGGCAGTGAGACTGGTGTATTAGTTTAGTACCAAAGTTTAACTATGGCTGCAATCTACCAAGCATTATTTTCAGTGGCACTGGTGCAGGATTCCCACTTACAATGAGCGTGAGTGTTAGTGCACCCGTGCTTGGTGGATACTTCTCTATGATTTCTAATGAGATGCCGTTCACACTTAACTTTTTCCATTAAAATTAATGAAAAGTTGAGCTGCTTTTGTTCCCTCATAATGAAACATCTTGTAATTTAAAAATGGTTGTAGGTATAGTGCAATTATGAATGCTATAATCATTGTACACACACACACACAAAACAAACATATATATATATATATGGCAGCATCCATATTGGCTTTGTAATCATTAATTTTTGGCAGATTGAATGTGCTGTATTGATATGTATCTATGTAATTGTAATGTATGTCTTATAGATAATTCACATTTTAAATAATGTTATTTTATTTACTTTTTTAAGAGAGAAGAATGTAATTTTTTGTCAGTTTATTTCTGACTAGGGTTTTTTATTTTTATTTACAAAAATAATTATTATAGTGCAGAGCGGTACTAGCATCGCGCTGTGTCAAATCATTTGCACAGCCTGAATAGAAGTGGACTGAAAACACTCACGCACACACAAAGTCATCGATGTTTCTATACAAGTTTTCAGAAGGTTTCACTCTTGAGGTAGCTTTCTTAGAAGAAAATGTGCTGCTGGGCTGCATTGATTCTAGTAAATGAAAAGAAGGTTAGTTTACCTCCCTGACTTTGCAAACTTTCTTCTTCTTCTTTTAACCACCAGGTTATGCTCTACAGTCACCATATAGTTGAGATCTATATGGTACCAATTTTGTGTGAGTTCAACACACTTCTGACTGTTCAGAAACTGTGTGACTGGCAAACTTGCTAATTTCTTGGCCTTGTCTTTTGTGCGTGTGGCGATGAGACAACTTGGTGTATATTGAACCCATTCACAAGTGTGGATCTCATAGATCTCCAAATGCAACAAAGGAAGGACTGTTTGGTTCCACTCTTGTGCTGCTTCACACATGCCAGTCTTCCTACATGAACATCTCTTCAGTGTAGGGACAAACATATATATACTACTAATATACTCCCATGTGTGGTGAGCACATGTGTGCCTATATCATTGTGTACATATGATGAGAAGTTGAGATACAGAAACGGTTGTATGTGGTGGGGGCCCTTATGAGATGGTTTTAACAGCCACCTCAATTCATTATGCAAATAAAATTATTGTGCATACATTACTACTCCCCTAAATATGCCGTATTCCAGAATTTAGTTTGTCAGACCCAACTGAGTAACATTTGAAAGGTTGTGCCTTTCTTTAAATATATAGCAAAATTACCACTGATACAGCTCTAAAAAGTATTCTGTGTTGCAGAACTATAAATGATAGGCATAGAATGTGAAAAGACACTAAAATGGGGTGGAATGGGAAGGAAATGATACTTAAGACTTTGCTAACAACATTATGAAATCTGTCCTAATTTTTATATAAAACAACGGATATAATACAGCAGGAACTGTTGCTTACGCAACTGCCATTCATTTTTATCAAGCTAAAGTATGTTCCCACACTATTATTTACCATTTATAATAGCATTTTATTTTCAGTTTGTACTGTGGTCTCAAAATATTTAAATAAAGTAGGATGTTTGTGGGAACTGAATCTCCAAATAACATTGAATTAGACAAAAAAGCTCAGTCAGACTGTGAAACTTGGCTGTGCAAGATTCTTTTTGGAGAAGATGAACAATCTGTGTCAGCCAGATGCAGAAGTGACACACGTTGGGCTAGCTGTGCTTATCTGTCTCATCTGAAGCCACCTTGAAGTAGTGACTTGCTATGTGACAAATCTATAGCAGATGTTGGATCTGAAGCAAGGTCTGCCAGATCTTTATGTGGTTGACCAGACACTTGGGGTCTTCACTGGGGGTTGTGGTGCATTAATTTTGGTGGCTTCTGCTCAGTCCTGGATTTCTCTTCCCACTAAATGCGAGAATGCATGACAACATTCCTTCTCTTTAACAGAATAAATTGACCGCTCCAATTTAATTTGATATGTTTTTCTTTAAATAAGCTACAGAAAGGAAAGAATGGAGGAGTCTAAAATATTATTTGGGGTGACAGTATTCTATTATTATTATGGGTCTGGTGGGGGGAGTTTTAAAACTTGTATAACAAGGAATCAAAGTTTACTTATGTCTCCTCATTGTATTACAAAGATGTTCCACTAGCATCTTCTAGGAAAAGTTAAGACTTGTGGCAAATGTTTAGAGCATTGGATCATCTTGTTGGTTGAAAGAAGGGGACTTTGGTGTGCTGAGGCAAGCTTCCCTTAAATTGCCATTACAACATTGCCATGTGCCAGTTCCTCACAGCCACTATTTTTCCTTTTGAAATGACACTGCTCTTCCCACGTGTAAGTTATACTGCTCAGATGTATTTTTCTTTCATAAACTGTTGGTTGTTTTCTGCTATGCCTTACAGGTTTTGAGCCCAGACATTAGTGCCTCTTAGCAGGGAGCTGGAAGAAAGCTAACAAAAGAAAAAAGACGTGTATATTTGCCAAAGCATTGTAACATGGCATATCCTAAATGGACCAAAAGGAAGCTGCTTGGAAGTGTGTGTCCTTGAGCTCATTAGGAGTGCTGTCCTCTAGCTATAAAGTTGTGCACAATCCCTTTTAGAGATCGTAGGAGCTGAGGAAGTGCAGCTCCCATTCAACTCAATGGGGCTTGTGCAGAAGAAATAGAATTGTGTCCTAGCACATAAAACTTATTAATATATGAGATGTTCATGGGTAGCTTAAAAACACCAACATGTAAAACTTGCTTTTCTCACAAGATGGCTGGCGCTCTCCAGATATATGAAGGATAAATACATGATCAAGGTCATTTCATTTTTTTTATTCTTCAAAACTACTTTGATTGCCAAGATTATGGGAATTGTTTGTTTGTTTGTTTTTAGTTATGCCATCACATTAGTATAGTTTTTTCCCCAACCCCAAGTTTGAAAGTGGAGCAGACTTTTTAAAAAAAAACAAAATGTGGGAATATCAGGTTGGAACTGACTGCATGATTTGCAAACAAAAATCACGTGGGGAGGGAAAGGGTTGCATATTAAGTGACTTCTAGGCTCTCCCAGCCTTTGGTTGTAAGATGCAAATTACTTTTGACTTAATGATTGACTTTTCCCATTGGTTTTGCATTTCTCACAAAAGCCTGAAATGATAGAAAATCAAATGTTAACACACATGAAAAAAAATAAAATGTACCCAAATAAATTATAATGATGTGTTGCTCTTCTTGAAATTTTTATAATATATATATATATATAGCTTTTCATGCCAACTACAACAGTATTTTTCCTTAACTAATGGTGTGCAGTCTTAGAAACTGAGATATGAAAGCTAGGAGCTAAATCACACCTTAAACCTAGGTTATGGGCACAACAATGGAATGTCTAGGCGCAGTTTTTTTATAACTAGAATGCTAAGCTGAAAATGAATGAACTGAAGCTAAAATGTTATGTTCAATTTTCACATGGTCTGGTCTTTCCCCTGGTCTCTTCTCCAATCTTCAGAGAGTAGCTGGAAGTGGGGGGGGGGGGGCAGAAAAAGGTCCTCCTTTCCTTCCACTCTGCAGTTTTAATCTGAAATCTTAGGCAGAGTACTGCGCCCAGAGTTCAGAAACAGCTCAAGCTAATGAAATTCCCTCTCGCAAAATGCACCTAGAACAAGGGCAGTTTTACTTGATATGTTAACATGGCCTACCAAAGACCAGCCTTGGCTAGAAAAGAACCCTAATCATATAGCCAGTTCAGGTCTTTGGGATTCCATCACAGTGCCACCATCAAATTATGAAACATGTTGCATATGCCTGACTGCTGCATTTTAGACATTCAGATATCCTAGTATTGTAATAGCCCTCCCAACATACACCTATACCTCTCACATCATAGTAGGCATTAAATGTGCATCTTCCATTCTTTGCATAGCCTTATGCTAATTCAGAAATTACACACTTTTCTTCAAATCAAGTTGGCCCTGATCCAGAGCTCTGTGTCTACTGGTGTGTACCTGGGTTTTATTATTTTGTTTCCTTTCTGACTGGGACTCGATTAAAATATTTGTTGAAGTGACCCAGAAGTGGCAAGAAAATTCATGTATACATTGGGCTTCCCATGACTGTGAGGAATTGCCATATCAGGCTGCATTATATCCAGAAATTACAGTTTTTCTTTATCCTGAAAGGGAATTATTGCTACATTTGGATCATTTAGTGCCCACTTAAGTATGAGTGGTCCCATTAATTTCTTGTGTTAATTGCTTAATGCTAATTGGTCACTCATTTTATAAATTTTTTTTATTAGTTTTTATACGTATTTTCCAACGTAACATCCTTTTAAACATCATTTCAAAATTTTGGGCTATCACAGCCTAAGACTTCCTTCAACCTCGACTGATGGTTTTCAAAAGTCTTTCTAATTATGCATTTTGTTACTATAATTATTGCTATAAGCGCAACTCATTTTAATATTTGATGGTAGTTTTTACAGTGTTACAGACAACACCCCTGGTTTGAACAGGCTAGTTCTGAAAAATGGGGAAAGGAATACAAGTTAAATAGATATTGAAAGATTGAAAATGCCAGACAGCTTAAAGATAGAGCTGCCTCAGAAATTTTCCATATGATGTGATTTGTTAATGGTGTACCACCATCTTGGAAGCTGGCCTTACAGGACCTGTAGATTTAACAGGTGGGACTCATACTTTTAACTTAGCAGTATTTTATAAATTGCACTTGTTCTTAATGTCCTTCAAATGCATGTATTGTCTATGGCTTGGGGATTTAAAGTTTTTGATGAACGAATGTTGTATAAACCTCCCCATATGACCTTGCTAGTTAAAATTACAACATTTTTGGCCATACTTTTGTACTCCAGTATCTTCGTTTCTTTACATTTGCATCTCTTGAAGTACTTTTGGCTTACTGTTCTCCTTAAATGCTTTTTTAAAAAAAATACAATATTGGAATAAATACCTTTATTCCAATGATTACCTTATAGTGCAGTGCTTTATCCTCTATAAAGAGCAACATATCCTGAAAATATTTGTAACAGCTCAAAGGTTCAAATCTTCCTTTCTGCGTTGGAGGTCATCTGTTCTACACAATAAAAATGGATTGGTTTACACAGAAAGCCATCAAGGTATGTCCATGCATGCATAATTGTGCAGTTAATAGAGAACTAAACTAGAATGTGACACAACGGTTTTCTAGAGAACCTCTTTAAAAAGTAACAGCAGAATACATATTTTCTTTGGTGGTGGACTTAATAGGGTGATAGATGTGTATTGTGTGCTCAGTAATTCGTTTTTCTTGAAACTGCAACTACCACTTACAGAGATGACTACTAGCTCAAGTGCAGAAGAAATACAGCTTCAAGAAGCTGATGGAAATCTATCAGATTTAATCTAAGAGCATTTGCCCTCAAGCATAATCTATAGCAGTCTATTCAATAAAGTGTAACATGGAGACATGCAGTTACAGATAGGTAGCCGTGTTGGTCTGCCATAAAAAGGTAAAGGTACCCCTGCCCGTACGGGCCAGTCTTGCCAGACTCTAGGGTTGTGCGCTCATCTCACTCTATAGGCCGGGAGCCAGTGCTGTCCGCAGACACTTCTGGGTCACGTGGCCAGCGTGACATCGCTGCTCTGGCAAGCCAGCGCAGCACACGGAACACCGTTTACCTTCCCGCTAGTAAGCGGTCCCTATTTATCTACTTGCACCCGAAGGTGCTTTCGAACTGCTAGGTTGGCAGGCGCTGGGACCGAACGACAGGAGCGCACCCCGCCGCAGGGATTCGAACCGCGACCTTTCGATCGGCAAGTCCTAGGCGCTGAGGCTTTAACCCACAGCGCCACCTGCGTCCCATTTGGTCTGCCATAGTCAAAAAAAAAAAAAAAAAAAATCCTTCCAGTAGCACCTTAAAGACCAACTAAGTTAGTTCTTGGTATGAGCTTTCATCTGCATGCACACTTCTTCAGATACGCTGAAACAGAAGTTGCCAGATCCTTCTATATAGTGAGAAGGTCTGAACAAAGACATTGGATTCTTATCTCATTATACATGACAAAGCCATTTTTCACCTTCTCACTCCTTGCTTTTTCCTGTAAGACCTATTGCAGTCGTTAAGAGTCGTCAACAGGCTCATCACAGCTATCTGCCAATCACCCATTCCCACCACCCTTCTCAGTAATACCCCTCCCCACCTTCTCACTATATAGAAGGATCTGGCAACTTCTGTTTCAGCGTATCTGAAGAAGTGTGCATGCACACGAAAGCTCATACCAAGAACTAACTTAGTTGGTCTTTAAGGTGCTACTGGAAGGAATTTTTTTTATGCAGACATGCAGTACATTGAAGTTAGTGGTTCGCAACAGCCAATTTCCTGCCTTCTGGGTAGTTTTTAGAGGAGCATTCTGTAGACCCCATTCCGTGGGGAACCTGGTCATGCAGCAAATGACGAGGAACTCCGTAGCGCAGCCAGCCCCAGTAGGCAAGCCTCCATTGCCAGTGCCCAATCGGCGACAATTTAGGGCTCCCCATTGTACATTGGCAGTTGAGTCTGCCTGTCTCAGAGACGTGTGATGTTGGGTGTGAGGCAGGTGTGTGTGTTTTGGGGAAAATTCCCTCATGGTGCCCATGCTGGGTGAAATTAGGCCTGCTGCCTGGAGTTCTTCCCTTTTGCTGCAAAGGGTGTGGTTTGTTCATGTATTTTTCCAGAATGGAAATTTTGAAATGTAAAGGGAAAAGAAACTGACTTGCATCTTGCTTTTTTGACAAAAAAGATAAAATGGTTCTCACAGATGGTCAAATTCTGATCCAGGCTGTATCAAATTTAATAGTATTGGTAAATGCTCACAGCCAATAAAGTTGAATGTTTGGAAGTTGAGGACAGACAGAAGGAAATTGTATCTTCATACAGTACATACAGTGCAACCTTAACCTAAGGCAGTGGTTTTCAACCTTTTTGAGTTCACGGCTTCCTTGACTGTCAGGGAACTGACATCAGAGCGAGAAGCGGAGGCAGGGCTCCCGAGTGATGCCGGAGAGGGGACCAGCAGGGGGGAAGGAATTCAGGGTAACACCAATAGAGAAGAGAGGGAGATGGAGGAATTGGTGACAGGGCTCCAAGACCCTTCACCCGAAACTAGTGGAGAGAGCGCTGGCACGCCCCTGCCTTCCCCTTACTTGCGCAGACGCGTTCCGCGCAGGGAACATAGGAGGGGACTCGGGGTCAAACAGCTTTTATGCTGGAAGAGGTTCAAGAAACGCCCACTGACGGATTCTGCAAGTGACTAACAGGTCACGGAGGGCGAGCTCCGACCCTAAGCATGGTTGGGCAAGCAAACTAACTACATCTAAGGCCATTTACGCACAAGTAACCCCTCACAACCATTAGAGCAATCCGTCAGTCTTTGACGTTACTTGTGCGCAAGCAGGAGAAACATGAGCCAGACTGGAGGCACCAGGGCAGCGGAGCAAGCTGTGGGGGTGCAGGACCTGGTGAAGAGGAACCAGGAGCTGGAACGGCATGTAGCCCTGCTGACGGCACGGCTGGATGAGAGGTGCACCCAGGACGCGCAGGTTAGACCCACCCCAGTGGGAAAGAAGGTGCCCGGACTGGTACACAAATTTGGGGGGAAGCCCCAGGAATATAATGGATTCCGAACAGAAATTGAGTACGCTTTGGAGCTGCAGCATGATGACTTTGCTGACGAGGCAACGAGGGTGGCGTATATCGTGGGGCACCTTGAGGGCAGCGCGAAGGAATGGGTTCGACCCCTTATGGCCGCGCAGAACCCCGCCATGAGGGATGTCCGGAAGTTTTTTCAGGCTATGGACGCAATGTATTCAAGCCAATTGGGGGAGAGTGTAACCCAGAGGGAGCTGATGAGATGCAAGCAGGGGGATCTTTCCGTTAGAGACTATTGGTCCCGCTTTGCGATGCTAATTCACCGGCTCGAATGGGATCTGGATAGCCCGCCCATACAGATGCTGTTTGAGGAGGGGTTGTCCCCAACCGTTAAAGACGAGCTCTCCCGCGCGCCCCGCCCGCAGTCTATGGATGAACTGACTAAAGCTGCGCTTGCAGTAGGCGCTCGGCAGGAAGCGCGTGCTTTGGAAAGGCGGGAAGGGAGAGGAGAGCGCCACCCTGACTACCGCATTCCTGAGATGCCAAAGCAGCCTCCCGATGACGTGGTGCCAATGGAAATCGATGGAGCACGGGCGCGCGAGGTTTCGAGCACCAACCAAGGAGTCAAAAGGGAGGGAAAGGCTGGGAAAAGCACCAAGAAGTGTTTCCTCTGCCAACGGCCAGGACACTTTGCTAGGGTCTGTCCACAAAGGAAGGCTTGGCAAGGGATGGTGGGAGCCGCTGGAAGCGAGGAGGAGGGGGCAGAGGAAAAGGTGCAGGGAAATGCCAGCGCTTGACTGCCCACAGGGGGGCGCAGCAGCCAAGCTAACAACTAACGGAAGTGCCCCAACCAGACCCACCCAAGGCTTCTATAGCGATAGAGGTGGTGCTAGAACTCCCAAATGGACACCCAGTCAAGGTGAAGGCAATGCTGGACTCAGGCAGCTCCTGTAATTTTTTTAGTAAGGAGTTTGCACTGGAGCACCAACTACACCTGGTGCCACTTGATTTCCCACTCCAAGTGACCACGATAGATGGCAGGGAGCTGCTGGGAGGGGAGGTGACACATCAAACCCCACCAATGAGAATGAGGGTGTCCAGGCACACAGAAACCATTGCCTTTCATGTGGCCACACTGGCGGGACCACCGATAATACTGGGCATGAGCTGGCTAGTGCTACATGATCCAGGGGTGGCTTGGCATCAATGGACAGTCACCTTCGGGTCAGCACACTGTTTGGAACACTGTCTAGGGGGGGAGAAGCCTAGGGTGAGGTTGGCCAGAGTAGCAGCAACTACACTGAAGCAGAGAGCAGAGGTGCCGCCACAGTACGTGGACTTACAGGAGGTCTTCAGCGAGAAGGAAGCGGACAGGCTGCCTCCTCATAGGCCCTTCGACTGCCAAATCAACCTACTCCCGGGGGCGCAGCTGCCGGTGGGTAAGCTGTATGCCATGTCGGACCGAGAGATGCAGGAGTTGCGAGACTTTATTGACAAAAACCTAAAGAGGGATTTTATAAGGGAATCGAAGGCAGTGGGGGGCAGCCCTGTGTTTTTTGTGGAAAAGAAAAACACGGACCAGCTGAGGCTGGTCGTAGACTTTAGAAAATTGAACCTCGTATCGGAACCCGTGACCTTCCCAATGCCCAGAATTGATGATATTCTAACCAGGGTAAGGAAGGGTAAGAAATTTACCAAGCTGGACCTCCGGGGAGCATACAATCTGATTAGAATGAGGGAGGGGGACGAATGGAAAACCACCATGTTCACCCCCCTAGGGGCCTTTGAGTACCTAGTCATGCCATTTGGATTACAGTCGGGCTCGGCCTGTTTTCAAAGCTTCATGCACCATGTGCTGGGTCCCCTGCTGTACAAAAACTGCGTAGCATTTCTGGACGACGTCCTGATCTATTCAGACAATGAAAAACAGCATGTCCAGGATGTCAGGGAAGTGCTGAAGCGACTACAAGAGCACCAGTTGTGGGTCAAGCTGGAAAAGTGCCAATTTCACGCCAGAGAAGTGGAATTTCTGGGATACAGGTTGTCGGACAGAGGCCTAGCCATGGACCCCGGCAAGGTGCAGGCGGTGCTGGAATGGAAGGCACCCAAAACCCGGAAGGATGTGCAGAGGTTCCTCGGGTTCAGCAACTTCTACCGGAAGTTCATCAGGAACTTCGCCGACTTGACCGCACCCATCACGGATTGCCTCAGTAGCAAGAAGAAGTTCGTCTGGACAGAAAGTGCCCAACGATCCTTCGAAAGGCTAAAGAAGGCGTTTGCCTCGGAGGAACAGCTCCTGCACGTGGACCTGCAGAAGCCGATGAGGCTGGAGACCGACGCATCAGACAGAGCGATAGGAGCGGTGTTGCTGCAGCCGGGACGGAGCCAACACACCTGGAGGCCGTGCGCTTTCTTCTCACGGAAACTGAACAAATCGGAACAGAACTACACGGTGTATGATCGCGAACTGTTAGCTATTTATGCAGCATTTCGGCAGTGGAGACATCTCCTAATAGGGGCGCAGCACAAGATTCAGGTTTGCACTGATCACAAGAACTTGGAATATTGGAGAACAGCTCGAGTCCTCAACCAGAGACAGATTCGATGGGCGCAAGAGTTCTCCAAGTTCTTCTTTGAGATCAAGTACGTGCCGGGAGAAGAGAACGTGAGGGCAGACGCGCTTTCCTGGAAGCCGGAGTACACAGAAGGAGAAGGGCCGCCGGAAGCTCGACACGTGTTCCCAGAGGAACGATGGGTTTGTGGGGGAGCGTTAGTTGAGAAACGAGAACTAACTGAGCTGATTCGCCAGGACGAATTCGCCCAAACCCGAATCAGGGAACTCAGGGGAACTGGGGGAGACCGGGGAGGCTTTGAGGAAAGGGAAGGACTGCTATATTACAAGGGAGCAATGTATGTGCCCGGGGAGGCCCGGGCAGCCCCGGCAGGGCTACTAGAACCCTTACCCACGCCGGGAAGACCCTGGGAGGTGGTGTCTATCGACTTCATGACTGATTTACCCAAATCCAGAGGTAAGACAGCAGTCATGGTAGTAGTAGATCTGCTAACCAAAATGTGCCATTTTATCGTGTGCTCTCATGCAGTGACAGCAGAGGAAACCGCCCAGTTGTTTGTGAATCACATCTTTAGGTTGCATGGGGCACCTTCGAGGGTTATCTCTGATCGAGGGAAACAATTTACCTCGAGGTTCTGGAGGAGGCTTATGAACTTATTGCAGGTGGAGGTGGGTTTCTCAACAGCGAGGCACCCGGAGACTAACGGCCAAGCAGAGAGGGCGAACAGCATTTTACAGCAATATCTACGCTGTTACGTCAACGAGAGACAGAACGATTGGGTAGAAAGGCTAGCACTGGCAGAGTTTGCATATAACAATGCGGAGCATGTGTCCACGGGGATGAGCCCGTTCTTGGCCAATTATGGGTGTCACCCCAGGGCCTTTCCTGGGAGGGGGGAGGAAGGGTGGAGCGTGCCTGCCGCAGAGCAGTTCGTGGAAGAAATGGAAGCCTTGCACCAGCAGCTTAAGATGAATCTGGACAGGGCCAAGGAGGTGTACAAGAGACACGCAGACAAACGTCGCCGGGAAGGGGAGACCATTAGGGTGGGGGACCGGGTGTGGTTATCCACACAAGGCTTACCCTTCAAGGGCGGGTGTAAGAAACTGAGGCCAAAACGGCTGGGACCATTTGAGGTGACACACCAAGTGAACCCGGTGGCGTTCCGGCTCAAGTTGCCAGACAGCATGAAAATCCACCCGGTATTTCATAGGTCACTGCTCTCACCGTACCGAGGGGAGCGGAGGGTCCGGGAGGTAGGAGGGGAAGGGCTCACACACCCGCTACTGGAAGAGAGGGAACGCCACCACGAGGTAATGGAGATCCTGGATTCGCGCTGGCGAGGGCGGCAGGTGGAGTACCTAATGGCTTGGGAGGGGGAACCCGAGTCAGAAAACACGTGGGTTCCCGCGGGGGAAATAGATGATGAATATCTGGTGGAAGTGTTCCACAACAGGTATCTGAGGAAGCCCAAACCCCTTGAGAGATTCTGGGAGGAGCAATTGGCTACCACCGATGAGGAGGAAGAGGATTTCATGGGTTTTCCGGCTTCCCAGGAGGAAGGAGGAGAATCGTCAGGAGAGGAGGAATCAGATTGGGAAGCTCCTCCCGTGAGAAATTGGAGCGGGTGGGAAGCGGGGTTTGAGTCCTCGGATGACGATGGCAGCTCCTTTAGGGGGTTCCCTGCCTTGTCGGCTGAAGAAGGGGACAAGGTCCCGTCACAGGGTCAGGCCGGGGGTGGAGGGGGTCCTGGGAGGGAGCTGGATGTCAGCGAACTGACATCAGAGCGAGAAGCGAAGGCAGGGCTCCCGAGCGATGCCGGAGAGGGGACCAGCAGGGGGGAAGGAATTCAGGGTAACACCAATAGAGAAGAGAGGGAGATGGAGGAATTGGTGACAGGGCTCCAAGACCCTTCACCCGAAACTAGTGGAGAGAGCGCTGGCACGCCCCTGCCTTCCCCTTACTTGTCCAGACGCGTTCCGCGCAGGGAACATAGGAGGAGACTCGGGGTCAAACAGCTTTTATGCTGGAAGAGGTTCAAGAAACGCCCACTGACGGATTCTGCAAGTGACTAACAGGTCACGGAGGGCGAGCTCCGACCCTAAGCATGGTTGGGCAAGCAAACTAACTACATCTAAGGCCATTTACGCACAAGTAACCCCTCACAAGGGGACGCGGGTGGCACTGTGGGTAAAACCTCAGTGCCTAGGACTTGCTGATCGTAAGGTCGGCGGTTCGAATCCCCGTGGCGGGGTGAGCTCCCGTCATTCAGTCCCAGCCCCTGCCCACCTAGCAGTTCGAAAGCACCCCTAAGTGCAAGTAGATAAATAGGGACCGCTTTATAGCGGGAAGGTAAACGGCGTTTCCGTGTGCGGCACTGGTGCTGGCTCGCCAGTTGCAGCTTCGTCACGCTGGCCACGTGACCCAGAAGTGTCTTCGGACGGCGCCGGCTCCCGGCCTCTTGAGCGAGATGAGCGCGCAACCCTAGAGTCGGTCACGACTGGCCCATACAGGCAGGGGTACTTTTTTTTTTTTTTCTAACCCCTCACAACCATTAGATTGACCAACCACATTTTTTCTGTGGCTCCCCACTTAACACTGGGGTTCCCTGTCATTACATATGTAAGTGGGGATTTCCCCATTCTGCTCCGCCCTTTCCAGTACCATTTTTGGCTCGTGTGTGTCGACGGGAACCCAAGCAACACCACTGCCCTGTAGGGCTGAGCTAGCACATTCCACATGGGAGCCCCAGCCTGCCTTTCCTGAAATTAGGGTGCACATAGCGGGGAGTGGAGATTGCAAAACAAGATTAAGATCAGAAGCAGAAATATATTATTGCAGGGAAGGGAAGCGAGAAGCACATAGCACAGGACTCGCATGCAGACTTAGAGCCATAGAATCTTAGAGTTGGAAGGGACCCTGCAATGGAGGAATCTTAGCTAAAGCATCCATGACAGACGGCCACCCAACCTCTGCTTAAAATCCTCCAAGGAAGGAGAGTCCAACACCTCCCAAAGGACACTTACACCCCAGAGGGAAGCCGCAAGGGAGCCTGGACTCAAAAAGGTTTAAACCCACTGATGTACAGTATAATGTTGCAATAGAAAATGTAATAGTAGTAGTAGCAAATGTTACTATTTGACTTTTAAGTATTTTACAAAACCAAATAAGCATATGGCCAATGCACTAATAATGAAAATCAACTGATTCCCCTAGAGCCATCTACCACCTGTTTCTCCATAGCATTTTAACATTTACTGATATCCTACAAGCAATCCTCACTTAAAATCTTCTAGCACGACACAGCAAGACTTTTTCTCAATCAATATTTTAATCAAACTTGCAACTATTTTTGTTCTGCTTGCAGTAAAAATGGTTCAAATGTTACTTAAGACATTACATCAGACGCCACAAACTGCCTTCTAGAAGGATGAATTTGCATCAGGGGCAGCTAACCTGTGGCCCTCCAGATGTTGGACTGAAACTTCCACCATCCCTGGCTATTAGCCATGCTGGCTATCTGGTGTTACTCCAAAAACATCTGGATGGTCACAGTTCCCTATCCCTGGTTTTTGAGATGACTGCAGTCATCTCTTGATGACCTGTTTTCAATTCATTGCAGACTGCCCCCCCCAAGCCAGGAGCCTGACGCATAGGGTCACTGGGTGCTCCTTAGTAGGGCCAAGGGGTGCTTTGGCTAGTCTCTTAGGACTGAAGGTCCCCTAGGTTGGTTGCTAAAAGCCAAGGGGTCCCTGGGCTAGTGCCCCATGCCAAGAGCTTCTTCCATCAGGTTGAGGAGACCCCAGGCTAATTCTTTAGGACTGAAGGGGGTCCCCAGGTTGGTCTCCAGGGCCAAGGGGGCCCTAGGGTGTTGCCGCAAGCTGAGAGGCTGGTCCATAGGGTGATGAGGTCCTTGGCCAGTCCTTAGTAGGGCCATGGGGTGTGTAGGCCGGTCCTTAGGGCACTAGGGTCTTGAGCTTGGTCCCTAGGGCCAAGGGTCCCTAGGCTGCCCCCCCAAGCAAAGAGCCTGACCCATAGGGTCGCTGGGCACTACTTAGTAGGGTCTAGGGGTCCTTGGCCGGTCTTTAGTAGGGCCATGGGGTCCCTAGGCTGGTCCTTAGGGCGGTAGGGTCTCGAGGTCGGTTTCTGCGGCCCGCAGGTCCCTAGGTTGGTGCCCCAAGTCCACAGGATCCAGGGGACCCTTGGCGGTCCTTTCCAGGGCCAACCAGTCCATCAGGTCAAGAGGCTGGTCCATCAGGTCGAGGAGACCCCAGGCTAATTCTTTAGGACGGGAAGGGGGTCCCTAGGTTGGTCTCTAGAGCCAAGGCGGCCCCAGGTTAGTGCCCACAGCCCACAGGATCCAGGGGTCCCTGGGTGATCTTTTCTAGGGCCAACAAGTCCATCAGGTCAAGAGCTTGGTCCATCAGTTCGAGGAGACCCCAGGCTAATTCTTTAGGACTGAAGGGAGTCCCTAGTGCCTAGCCTAATTCTTGAGGACTGGAAGGGGGGTCCCCCGGCTACCTAGCTGGAGATGAGGTCCTCGCAGACGGAGAGGGCCATCTGGATGGCGTTGGGCTTGTGGGTGACGGAGGTGGCGTTGAGCTGGATCTTCCAGGTGCCATGGCGCTTGTTGGCCTGGTTGATGGCCTCGCGGAAGACCTGCTCGTGCCTCTTGGTGCTCAGCACCGCCCCAATGTTCACCACCTTGGGCTCGCAGCCCCCCCGCGCCACCGAGAAGCACAGCAGCACGGCCAGCAGCAGGAGGCGCATGGCGGTCACCCCACCGTCGCCCGGCGCAGCCCAAGGGCCCCCCAGGCGGCGGAGAACTGCCACGCAAGAGGGTCTATCCATGGTCCTCAACCGGCCCTGCGGAAGGACCAGAGGCGGCCGCTGTCCCTGTTGGGGGCCGCGCAACAACGTCACCGTCCCTGGTGCTGAATTGGCCCCCCCCCCGGCATAAAAAACGCTGCTGTCCCTGGTGCTGAATTGCCCCCCTGCAAAAAAAGGCAGCTGTCCCTCGTGCTGAAACAGCCGCCGGATCTCCTTGCAAAAAACCCGGGGGGGCACCAAACCCCCCCTGCAAAGACAGGAGGAGGAGGAGGCCCACCAATGCGGCAGCATTTGGTGGGAGGCAGGACTTGGGATGGGGGGGAGGGAGAGATAAAAGCAGGGTGGGGGGCTGGAGAAATTGCGGGGGGCAGAGGAAATCAAGAGATTGGCCGCCGCCCCCAATATACAAAGCAGGGGGGGTCGCTCAAGAGATTCCCCCACCCCGTCAATCTTCCTAGAATGTGCCCCCACAATATACAAAGCAGGGGGGCTGCGGAAACCCAAAGGTCAAGAGATTCACCCCCCATCCATCTTCCTAGGTTGTGCCCCCCCCAAATACAAAGCAGGGGTGGAGGAAAGCCAAACCTCTCCGCTCAAGAGATTAGCCCCCCACAAATATTTATAGAATGTGCCCCCCAATACAAAGCAGGGGGGCTGCAGAATCCCAAAGCTCCCCGCACAAGATTCGGGGGCCCCCAAATCTTTATAAAATGTGCCCCCCAATATTCTTCAGTTGGCCTTGCTAGCTAGGGGTGATGGGAGTTGTAGTCCAACATCATCTGGGGACCCACAGGTTGTGAACGGCTGATATATGGCATTGCGCATACACACACACACGTATTTTATTAATTTGGTTGGACTACAACTCCCATCATCCCTGAGCTCTGGCCTTGTTAGCTAGGGATGATGGGAGTTGTAGTCCAGCAACATCTGGGAACCCACAGGTGGAGAAAGGCTCATATATGGCATTTCAGAGAGAGAGAGAGAGAGTGTGTGTTCAGGTATTTTATTAATGTGGTTAGACTACAACTCCCATCATCCCTCACCACTGGCCCTGTTAGCAAGGGATGATGGGAGTTGCAGTCCAACAACATCTGGGGACCCACAGCTGCTAGTATCTGTTTCTCAATTTGTATTTGTAAAATTTGTATAATTTTATGCACTGTGGCTTGCCATTGTTTTATTGATTGTAGTATAGAAATTATTTCTCTTGAACTTTTATATGTTTATATGGATATATAACTTTTATATGTTATATGGATTTCTCTTGAACTTTTGTACATTGATCTTATTCTCTTGGACTAGTCTAATAATGCTTGAACGTTCCTTTATTGGATGTTGCTTGCTTATTTTAAAGTTTTATTTTATTATCACATTTTTCTATTGCATCCGATTATCAGGTGCACATTTTTTGTTTCTCCAGCTTGCAAACCGCCTTGGGTCTTGTAAGGTAGAAAGACGGTATACAAATAAAAAATGATGATGATGATAATTATTTATCATTTATACTGATAATTTCTCCCCTTCTTCCCTTCTTCCTGGGAGGTTCGGACGGCCCTCGGTCCTGGGTTCCAGAGGCGAGATTGCTCCCTTGCTATGGGTCAGACTACATGACCCGGGCTCCCCTTTCCAGCTCTTCCATCCCGTGCTCCCGATTCTGGGCAGCAGACCCCCCCCCCCAAAATACGCACACATCCTAGCTGATTTTCAGATTTCCCTTGAATAACCCCCCCAAAAAACCCACAGTTATATATTATAATGATATATTATAATATATAATATATGATAATATAATAACCCCTCAAAAAACCCACAATTATATATTATAATTATATATTAATACGTGTGTGTGTGTGTGTGTGTGTGTGTGTGTGTGTATAATAACCCCCCCAACCCCCCACAATTTCAACTGGAGATCCGGTTGAAAAATCCCGCTGATACAGGATTGTTGTAATTATTGTTATGTTTACAGGAGATGATTGGATGAGCAGGTTTGAGCAGGAATTTGGATAGGCAGAAGATATTAGAAATTCAATTTAAATTCATCTAATTATCTACTTCTTTCCCCCTCTTTCTGTGGTTCCTTACATTTAATAATAATAATAATAATAATAATAATAATAATAATAATAATAATAAAACTTTTATTTACATTTTATTTTAATAATAATAATAAATAAAATCCACAGAATCCTTGGGAGGAGATGCCCAAATTCCAGTCTGCAATTCCAGATGTTAGGTAAATATGTGAGAAATGATTTCAGACGAGTGAAAATGCTAGCAAGATTCAAGTAAACAACAACAACATCAATCATAATATCAACAACAATAATATCAATAAAATCAATAATAATAATATCAATAAAATCAATAATAATAATATCAATAATAATAATAACAACTTATTTATACCCCGCTACCCTGGGTTTCTGACAACATAATGTACAATAAAGGGAAGATCAGGGGAGGACTGGAGCTCTAAGAGACCCGAATGGATCTCTAAGAAGGGAGGAAGTCAGCTCAATGGATCCATGGGAATAGGCAGGAATGTTGGGGAAATGAAAGGAAGCAGGGAAGAGGCGGTTGGGAAGTCTTGGAAAGGAAGGAAGGAAGGAAAAAAGGAAGGATGGACGGAAGGAAGGAAGGAAGGAAGGAAGGAAGGAAGGAAGGAAGGAAGGAAGGAAGTCGCCCCTCCCCAAAAAATTGAGTGATCCCCAAAGTGGACAAAAGGAAGAGAAGCAGATTATGTACATGGACAGGATGGTCAGTCAGTGAGCCCCCCAAATCGAGCAAGCCCCAACGTGGACAACCGGAAGCGGAGCACTGTACACGGACGGGATTCTCCCAGTTGCGCCCAGCTGCCTCCTCTCTTGAGAAAGCGGGCAAGCCGGGCTTTCCTGGGAGGGTGTCCTTTGAAGGGGCGCAAGGAAACGGGAAGTGGGCACCGAAGGCACACCAGAGCTCAGTCTCTGTCCGTCTGTGGCATGTGGGCGGGGCCACTTCCTCAGCGCCGGTCCCCAAGGGAGGTCCATGGGAGAAGAAGATAAAGAGCCGGTCCATTCTGAGGCCCCTGGGGGAGTCTGAGAGGGGGTGGGCAGGAAAGAAGTGACGGGGTGGGGTGGGGCCCCCAAGTCTCCCCTCGGGCATCTCGGCTGCCCCTTCCCAAGCTGGCGGCCCTCACACCACGGTGCTGACCGAGGGGTCCGAGAGGTTGAGCTGCCCGGCAAGGTCAGTGGGGTGGTACTGCTGCGGAGGAGGAGACAAAAGACAAGAAACAGGAGGGCCGGCGGTCAGGCAGAGGCGGGCCAGAGCGCAGCTGAGACACACGCCACCCCTGCAGGCCACCGCCGCCCCAGCAGGAAACCGCTCAGGGAAGATTTTGTGCCTCCGAACTGGGATGCTTTCAAGGCTGCGAGCGCCAAGCGGGGAATCTCCGGAGATCCGCTCTCTTCCCACAAAAAAAGTCAGGGTGCCACAATGTGGGCGGAGCCAAATGTAGGGCCACCCTTCCCATTTTAGGGACCCTGACATACTGCCACCCTACAAATTTTGGAACCCTGACCTGTGTCGTCGTGTCCCCCCCCCCGTTTCCATTCGGCTCAGCTCCTTCCCGGTTGGAGCGCATCGTCCCTCAGGGATCTCCCCCGGGGGGGGGGAAGCCACATGGGGCAGGGGCCCCCTCCCCCACGCAGCGCAGCCCCTTCCCCCGGAAAGCAGCACCCGCTAGCTCAGCCATTTCAGGCCAATCCCCTTTGGAACCACCCGGCAGCTTTGACCCCTTGACAATTTAGGGTCGATCCCCTTCGAAATCTGCCAACGACTCTCCCTTCGTGGTCGCCGAGAAACTCCCTCCAGGAAAAAGCTCAGCGACTCGGCTCCCAAAGGAGCCACTTTTTCCAAGATGGCCGCCCTACTCCTCTCCCGCCCGGCCCTTTTCTGGGATGTCCCGGAAGGGGACAACCAGTTGTTCCCCCCACCTGCACCACCACCCGTCCCACAAGATCAAACAGGACTTTGGATACAGGACAAAAATGCATCAACATTCACAACAAGATCCCACCCTTTGCGGAGGAACTCCTGAAGCCGGGAATTCTCTACAGGGCTTTATCTGCATCTCACGGACTCTGGGTGTGGCGGCCTCGCGGGGGTGTCTGTAGGGAGCAGGCGCATCAAAGGGATGGTCTATTACATCGAAAGCCGGCTTCGAATCCAGGGACACCGCTGAAACCACCACCCCAGGAAAGCGGGACTCCGCCCGGCCAGCCCGGCCAACCCGGAGCTGCGTTTCTCCTCCTCCTCGTCCTCCCTCCGCCCTCCATGCTGGAATGCCTAGAAGGGAAAGCCACCCGAGGAAGCAGACCCTCCAAGCACCCCTCTCTCTCCCGGGATAGAAGAATCCAGCCCGGTTTCCGCCGGGATCCCGGAAGGTTCCGCTGTTCCTGGGACATCCCTATTTTCATCGGAGAAATGTTGGAAGGGATGGACTAGGACTTCCCTATTTCCATCAGAGAAATGTCGGAGGCTATGCAAATGCCCACCGCTGAGGGACAGACATTTTTTTATACATCCCTGCGGTTACAAACGGGAGGAATAAATGGAGAATCATGCAGGGGGAGTTTGCGAAGGCGGGAAGCCATCTTTTCTGGCTGAGACCTTTCCGCTTCTGGAATGCCACCCTCCCAATATATTGTGACAGATGTCCTTTTGATGGGGAGAGAAAGAGAGGAAAAAAATCAGAATTTCAAGATGGCTGAGAAGTTGGCTTTTGCCCCAGGTGGAACTTTCGATATCTGGGACCTTTGGAAAGGCGGCAAAGGGGGGGATGAGGTCGAACCTGATGCCCCACCAACTCAGAAACATGCATAATAGAGGGTCTCCAAAACGGGCCGGGGGTTGGAGAGGGAGAGGGAACTTTCCTGCCCATGTGGCGACTGTGCCGGAAAGGATGATGCGCAATGAGGAAAATATCTGGGAATTAAATCAAATTTGGTGGAATGATTTGGACGGGTTGCTTTGCTGCAATTGGCTCCCTGGAAACAGCCGGAATCCTGCAAATGTGGATCAGAATCCTGATTTAATAATTTTGACAGATTGCTTTGGTGTAATCTGCTCCTTGAAAATAGCTGGAATTCTGCAAATGTTGATTAGACATGGGAGGGAGGAATGGATGGATGGATGGATATTCAGAGGAAGGAGTAAGTGGATGGATATTCAGAGGAAGGAATAAAGGGATGGATATTCAGCAGAACTGCCAACCTAGCAGTTCGAAAGCACCCCCGGGTGCAAGTAGATAAATAGGGACCGCTTACTAGCGGGAAGGTAAATGGCGTTTCCATGTGCGGCTCTGGCTCGCCAGAGCAGCGATGTCACACTGGCCACGTGACCCGGAAGTGTCTCCGGACAGCGCTGGCCCCCGGCCTCTTGAGTGAGATGGGCGCACAACCCCAGAGTCTGGCAAGACTGGCCCGTACAGGCAGGGGTACCTTTACCTTTACCTTTATTCAGCAGAACAAGGGAATGGATGGGAGGAAGGAAGGAATGGATGAATATTCAGCGGAATGAGGGAATGGATGGGAGGGAGGAATAAATTCAGCAAAATGAGGTGGAGCCGGAATGCCGCGGAGTGATGGCTTGGGACATCCAACAAGGAAGAACCTGCCGTGGGAAATGGACAAAAAATTGGGAAATGGATTAAAAATAAATAAAAAGGGATGAGAATGGATTGACATGCTGTTAAACTGCTTTTTAATTCTGTTTCCTCCCTTTATGGTCTTGATTTATGGGCTACTATAGGTTACTATAGCCAGTGTGGTGTAGTGGTTAAGAGTAGTAGTCTCGTAATCTGGGGAACTGGGTTCGCTTCCCTGCTCCTCCACATGCAACTGCTGGGTGACCTTGGGCTAGTCACACTTCTTTGAAGTCTCTCAGCCCCACTAACCTCACAGAGTGTTTGTTGTGGGGGAGGAAGGGAAAGGAGAATGTTAGCCGCCTTGAGACTCCTGAGGGGCCCAAACCAAGTACTGAGTACATATGCATGCTTCTACTTCTCAGAGGTGCAATATTGCTCTATTTGCAGTCCTTGTTTTGCTGATTTCATTTAATATTCTAATTTTCTTAGATTGTTAATTTGGGGTTTTCATCAATTATAAAAAATAAAGGCTTGACATACCTCGCTTTGCATGTCATGAGTCTATCTCATATATTAGTTTCACATTTTAAGTTGAATTACTGAAATAAATGAACTTTTCCACAATATTCTAATTTTTTGAGTTTCACCTGTAGGTACCGCTCCGGCGGGAAGGTAAACGGTGTTTCCATGCACTGCTCTGGTTCGCCAGAAGCGGCTTAGTCATGCTGGCCACATGACCCGGAAGCTGTACGCCGGCTCCCTCGGCCAATAAAGTGAGATGAGCGCCGCAACCCCAGAGTCAGTCACGACTGGACCTAATGGTCAGGGGTCCCTTTACCTTTTTATAGGCTACTACTACTACTGCTAATAGTAATTAATAATAAAATAAAATAATAGTAATAATAGTAATAGTAATAGTAATAGTAATAATAATAATAATAATAATAATAATAATAATAATAATAATAATAAATAATCGTTCTGATGTTTCTTCTCTTTATGGGCTTGATTTATGAGCTACTACTAAAATGAGGCTGCATTTTAAGCTGTATTTTAATTAACTGTTCTTGGGGTTTTCCTATTATGTTTTATTGTAATTTATATTTGGTGTTAACCGCCCTGAGCCTGGCCCTGGCCGGGGAGGGCGGGGTATAAATAAATTATTATTATTATTATTATTATTATTATTATTATTATTATTATTATTATTATTATTATGTTTTTATTAGAATTATTTTTACTGGTTTTGATATGTGTGTCTTTTTAAATATATTTTTTTTCCAAAAAAAAATTCTGTTTTACAATCTTGAATACTCATTTAAACATCCTTAAAATTCAAGGGTATTTTAATGTGGTATTTGGGGGGGGGGGCTGTGACGGTGATCTTGGCGCTGATATGGGATGACTTGATGAGGAAATTCGGAGGAGAAGCAGTGAGGAATATTCAGGGCTGGTCTCCAAGAAAATGACAGTGATCTTAGCATTGATACAGGAGAATTTTCAGAGGAAATCCCGAGTGGAAACAATGAGGAATATTTGGGGCTGATCCGAGAGAGTGACAGCAATCTTCACATTGATACAGGAGGATGTTCAGAGGAAATTGTAGCCCAACGCCCTTTGGAATAAGTTTGAGAAATCATGGGAGAAGTTTTGTGAAATATATTAATTTCCAATAATAATAATAATAATAATAATAATAATAATAATAATAAGTATTATTATTATTATTATTTATTAT
Source organism: Podarcis muralis (assembly GCF_964188315.1). Taxonomy (NCBI): domain Eukaryota; kingdom Metazoa; phylum Chordata; class Lepidosauria; order Squamata; family Lacertidae; genus Podarcis; species Podarcis muralis. The sequence goes on along the minus strand of NC_135665.1, from coordinate 4,727,469 downwards.
TTTATTTCTGCTGCATCAAACCAACACAGCTGCCTACCTGGTGATAATAATGATAATGATGATTATATTATATTATATTATATTATATTATATTATATTATATTAGTATATTATATTATCATCACCACCCCCACCCCCACAATTATTGTTGCCAAAGAGCCATAACATAAATTAATAATAATAATACCCCACTCATCTGACTGGGGAACTGCCTGCACATAGGAAAACAGCAGAAAGTCTGCAGATTGTGGAAGTTCGGGTTGTCCCGCCTTGGCCTCTTTCCCAGCCTATCAACAGATTGGGATGAGGGATCCTAACAGATATCCCAGGGTCCCTATTTTGCAGGGACAGCCCAAGATCTGAAGAAGCCATGGCAGTTTCCGGTTTGATCCGGGGTTGATCCCGCTTTTCCTAAGGACATTCCTATTTTCATGGGAGAAATGTTGGCAGGTATGGAAGAGGACGTCCATATTTTCATGGGGGAAATGTCAGAGGGGATCGTAAGAAGTCTGTATTTTCATGGGAGAAATGTTGGGAGGTACCAAATACGACGTCCATATTTTCATGGGAGAAATGTCGGCAGGTATGGAACAGGACAGGGGTTGGCAATTTTTTCTAGCAGCCGGCCGGTCTACTGTACCACAGACCTTGTGGCGGGCTGGAGAAGCAGAACCAGGGGGTGGAGCTGGAAGAAGAGGTGAGGGGGTCAAATTGTCCTCCTCTCCACCCCCCAGCCCCCAGCTTCCCAGGGGCTGCTGCCACTGCCACCACCGCTTCTCGTGAGTAGGCAGAGCGAGCTCGTTCGCTTCCTCTCGCCCGTAGAATAAGGTGACCAGAATTCCCCCCATGAATCCGGGGATACTTTTCAATCTCCATGGATTTTGTAGGATTTGTAAATCTGGGGACGATCCCTGGGAAACGGGGATGCCTGGGAACCTTACCCTAGGGGCACCAGGGCGGCAGGCGGCAGCGGCGGAAGAGGCCAAGCAGCGGTGGGAGGAAGAGGCGTAGTGAAGCCAGAACCCAGGATTATTGGCAATAACGATGGGACAAAGAGACTGAGAGGTGGCGGCTCGACCAATCCCACACCGCGCCCGGATCCTAGCATGGGGTGGGGCCATTCCTGCCAATCAAATGCCGCCGGAGCAAACCAGGTGCGGCGTTGGAGCGGCCGAGCCACCACCGCTCTTGGTCCCATTGGTGTTGCCGAGAATTACGGATCCAGCTTCCCGGATTGAGGACCTGGGTGGGCCTGATTCATAGCTGTCAATTGTTCCCTTTTTAAAAGGGAAATTCCCTTATTCCAAATAGGATTCCTCACAAGAAAAAGGGAAAGTTGACAGCTATGGCCTGATCTGGCCCGGGGGGACTTGGGTTGCCGGTTCTGTCGGGTCAATGTCAGAGAGGACGGCCAGACGCCCTGTTTCCACAGGAGAAACGTTGGCGCAGGCTAAGCAATGGAGCTCGGCCATCCGCCTGACGACGGAGGGCCCCTCCCCCGCCTCGTTGTTTCCAAGGAAGCCACGGACGGAAAGCACAGGTATAGAAGGTGACGAGAGACACGGCGCCAGGCGAGGCCATGACCCTTGCCTGAATCCCACAGCAAGTGCAGAGGTGGGAGACGGCTGGAGACGGTGGGGCAGGGGATGGACGAGGGGAAAACGGCACGGCGGACTGCTTTCCAGGCAGGGACCAGGACGGGAAGGACTGGAAATCAAAAGGGGGGGGAGAAAAATCTGGGTTTTTCGGGCGGTCAGAACAGAAAGGAAAACAAACCACGTACGGGGAGAAGAGGGAGCCCTCGATCTTTGGGACAGACGGTGGAGACAGACTGACAGAGGACGAAACGGGGCCATGGCGGCTGTGAGATGGGGCGGTTGATGGGATGGCAGGAGAGAGAGAAAGAAGGAGGGCACAACCGGTTGTCTTCTTCTTACCGTGTCTCTGCAGGACCTACGACTCTTGAAGCTGTTGGCCAGCGTGGATGTGATGGACCTAAAAGTGGTTTTCATTCTAGGGCCTGGTTCTGCTCTAGCACTTGGTCTATCCTAAAACGAACATGTACATAAGCGGTTAGATCTCCGGACGGCCGCCGCGGGCCACCGCGTCTACACTGAGCCTCGCTTTCCTGGGCCGCCTCGCTTGCCTGGTGTGCTCCTCCTGCCCTACGGGGCAACCGGGCTCTGGAGGGCCCCTCCGAGCGCCGACCCTCCGAGCGGCCATCTTGGGCTGGGCCGGTCCTGGGAATCGCCCCAGACTCTGAGCGGATCCACTGTCCTTTTCACGGACGTACCTGAATTACACAGGACGGGGTGGGAGAAGACATTCCTCTTCCCCCACTCCCGGAGAAATGTCAGAGAGGATGTACAGTTGCCCTCAAAACCATCCCATCCCTGGGGCAAACAGGGCAGGTCCCCGCCGAGAGGGCGATTTTGGGGTCTCGGAAGGGGCGGTTTGGGTCGGAAGCACTCCAAGCATCGGTGGGAGGGGGTGGTAGGAAGACCCTGTTTTCCAAGGAGGAACGTCATGGTAGGACGTCCATAATTTGGTGGTGGGAATGTCACAGAGGATGGTATGATGTCCATAATTTCATGGTAGGAATGTCAGAAAGTGTGGTAGGAAGTCCTTAATTTCCTGGGAGGAACGTCAGAAAGGGTCGTAGGACATCCATAATTTCATGGGGAAAACATCAGAAGGGATGGTAGGACATCCATAATTTCATGGGAAGAACATCAGAAAGGGTGGTAGGACGTCCATAATTTCATGGGAGGAACGTCAGAGGGCAAGGTAGAACGTCTATAATTTCATGGGAAGAACGTCAGAGGGGATGGTAGGACATCCATAATTTCATGGGAAGAACATCAAAGGGGACGGTAGGACGTCCATAATTTCATGGGAGGAACGTCAGAGGGCAAGGTAGAACGTCTATAATTTCATGGGAATAATGTCAGAGGGGATGGTAGGACGTTCATAATTTCATGGGAAGAACGTCAGAAAGGGTGATAGGACGTCCATAATTTCATGGTAGAACGTCCATAATTTCATGGGCGAACAGCAGAAAGGGTGGAAGGACATCCGACGGAAAATATAAGTGAGGACCCTTTATGTGGGGCGGATCCTTTTCTGGAATGGGTTGGGGGGACTGGGGCGGGGTTACGAGCATTGTTGGGTTCCTGCAGCATCTCTGAGGGCCTCCTCTCAGGAGCTTGGAGAGGGGCCCCCCCACCCTATTGGGGGCCAGGGGGCGGTCCCTGCCAGTCACTGACAGACCCTTCCTTCCATCTTCTAGAGGGGGGGAGAGACTTTTTCCACCTACCCCTAAATAAATAGGATTGGGGCCTTTGGTCAAGGCAGGTCCTACAGGAGATAGAGAGAAGACTGTGTTGGAAGAGAAGGGAGGTCATTGTATGTTAATGGGGGGGAATGGGGGGTAAAAAAAATCAGAATTAAAGAAAGAAAGGAAAACCAGTATTGGGGGGAAATTGAAAAGGGTATATAGGACTCCCGAAACCAGCTGCCGGAAGCTGGGGGGCTGGTTTCCGGAGGGACCCCGGGCAGGAATCCAAGAGGGGGGGTTAAATGGGGAGGGGAGAGCTGAGGGTTGGGGATGCGGAGCGGGAACGAAAGCCGTCAAGGAGGGGGGAGGGGAGAGAATCGTGGGGGGAGGTTGGGTGGGAGGCAACCAGACCTGGTTTTGGGGGGGTGGGAGGAGGCCCCCATTTTGGGGAGGGGAACCCCGTTTCTGATCCCAACCCTTTGGGCTACAGTGGAATTTGGGGTTTGGGGGGGAGGGCCCCCCCGATCTGAAGCCTCTGTATCCTCCCCTTGGGGAACCCCATTTCTGACCACCCCCCTTTTGGATTTAGGGATTTTTTTGGGGGGGAGAGAAAGACCAGGTCTGGCTCCTCCACATCTGGCTTGGGGGGATCGACCGGAAATGAATCCATTTCCTGCTTCTGTTCCCGATGTTCCTCTTCCCCGCCCCCGCTCCCCCGTGCATGCACAGGAAAAAATCAATTGATAGGATGGAATGGATGAAGATCCATACAGTATCTAAATATATATAGATAGGGAGGAACCCCCCCCCCCCAATATATATATATTTACATATACTGATCTAGAGGTATGAGCGCGTGGCTTGCCATGGTGTTGCGCCATGGCGGAAGGGTGACCAAAATCAAATAATAATAATAATAATAATAATAATAATAATAATTTATTATTTCTACCCTGCCCATGATTTCAAATAATAATTTGAAAAGAAACACCCGTGTGTGTGTATATATACACACACACATACATATACATATATACATTATATATATATTATATGCATTATATATAGTTATATATATAATATTTATATATATTATATACACATATATGAATTATATATATATAATATGTATAAATAAATATTTTTTTAATTTTTAATTATACACACACACATATATATATATAATAGACATATATAAATTATTTATATATTATATACATATTTTTATATATATATACACACACACATATATAATTATATATATGTATATGTGTATTTATATGTATATGTATGTATTTATGCATGTGTGTGTGTGTGTGTGTGTGTGTGTACACACACACACACACACACACACACATTTTTTGATCATAGATTTTTTAAAATTGATTTTTATTTTGATTGATTTTTTTAAATTGGTATTTATTGAACAAAGAAATCTTCCCGCTCGCCTACCTTCTAGCATTGTACTAGTGGCCGGAGGGTTCCTCCTGCGGAAAAGTCTTACATTGTCAAACGGATCTTCGGAGTGTCAGCTTTCCTCGTCGGCCGTGGGGTGGGGTGGGTGGGCATGCTCTGCCGATGGCCCCCACCCAAAAAATCCTGGACCCCCCCATATCTCAGCCAGCTCCCCAAACCCCGGACCGGACCGGACCCACCGTCAACCCAGGGAAGTGTTTCTCCTCTCTAGAAAGTTGGCAAGTGAAAAATGGCAGTGACAATTGCGCTCAGGATACCCTACAAAATTTGAGCCTGCCTCATTTGGGAGGCGGAGGGGGCAGGATGCAGGGATGGACAGACCCCGATTGACAGGATGCCCCTATTCCCATTGTAGGGGATTTAATAGGACGTCCCTATTCCCATTGTAGGGGATTGAATAGGATGCCCCTATTTCATTATAGGGGATCAAATAGGATGCCCCTATTTCCATTGGGGCATTTGCCCCCCTATTTAGGAGAGTAGGGGGCCCTCAAAGGCCTTCCCAGGATGAGTGGGGCAGTGGGTCCCCCAGGGGTCATCCAAACCAACTCTCCGCCCTTCTGGAAGGAGCGACTCTTATGGGGTTCCCGCACCCCATAAGTGGGGGCCACAGAGAGGGCGTCCCCCTATTTTTACTCCCCTTCGGCACCGTAGTGACTGTTGGGGTGAAGGAATGGGAAATGGAAAAGGACCTCCAAATTAAAAAATGGAAATTCAAAGACGTCCCACATGTTTTGGTGTTTTTTCTGGCGGTTTTGTGAGTTACCTGCCCCCTGCCAGAGGTCTCTTCTCCTCCCCAAAATGGCCTCTTCCTACCTGTAGGTTTTTCTTCCAGACGTTGACGGCAGCAAAGGCCAACTGCATCTGCTTCCGTCGGGCGTCCTTGTGCCTCTTGTAGGCGATTTCGATGAAGATCAGGAAGATTCCGGCCACGATCCCACCGGCCACCAGCATGAAGACACCTGGGAGGGGTCGAAACGCGGGAGGGAGAAGGGTCAGAGAGCCGGGTTTGAAGGAAGCGTGTGTGTGTGCGCGCACACACACACACACAGACACACCGCCACCATAGCCGAGGGTCGTCCAGGAAGCAGAGTGAGAATTGTAATCATGGCGGCAATCGTCGTGATAGTAATAACAATGGGGATCCGGAATAAGAATAGGAATCACAAATGACAATTGTAAGAAGAAGGATAGCGATAGGGATAGGGATACTTGCAAATGGTGGTGGTGGTGGTGGTAGCAGTAGTAGTTAGAAATGGCAATAGTAACAATAACAGCAATATATATAACTAATAATAATAATGTGAATCTAAGTTTGGCACTCATCATCATCATCCATCATTCACCCACCACCACCACCACCACCACCTCAATATTCTTATTCTTAAGAGCTGGGCTAAGTACCGAAACATTTTGTGAATCTAAGTTTGGCACTCATCATCATCATCATCATTGTCAGGGGTTCAGGGACAGAGGCACAGGTGAGGGGGGAGACGGAGAGCGAGGGGGAAGAATCCCAGGACAGCGAGGAAGAGGATGACAATGAGTTGAGGGATTCCATGAGTCTTTCAAGTGAATCGGAGGATTCCCAGAAGAGGGCGCCTGTGGTAAGGCCGAGGGGAGTCACAGGGGGGACTCGTCAGGAGCAGGGGACCAGCAGGGGAACCCAAAGTGGGAGCTGGGAGTCGGGACCGGCTTCTCCGCCAGAGCGCAGTGAGGGGGGTGGAGATTCCAGTGTGACAGGGGAAGCAGATCCGAAAGCAGAGAGGGAGGGAAGATCGGAGCAAGACATCCTCCCGGAAAGGGAGGGGAGTAGTGCAGGGAGTAGTGTAACTGTCAAGAGGAAGGTTGGAGGTTGTGAACGCGTGCCAAGTTCAAATGTGGAGGCGCACGGAAGAACAGGGAGCCCGGGGGAGGAGCCAGGTCCCAAAGCACGCAGGAGGGGGGAAGAGCTGTCTGGGGATTCCGCGTCAGGGGAATCCAGGAGGGGCGAAACCCTAGGGGGCAGGAAGACCCTGCGGAAAAGGAAAGAAAGGAAGAGGTGGAGCAGCACAGCCCTCTTAAACTGGTGCAGAGGAGGGACTGACTCAGAGGGGACTTCAGCGGTCTAAGCGTAACAGACGTGGGGCTGCGCCCCTCGGCTGTGGAGCGTACAATGGACTTCAATAAACATTTTTGTATATAAACTGGACTTGGCGTTGGTCTCTTGTGAGCTGGGACCTGAGGCAGCCCTGACAGTAAGTCCCCTCCCCAAAAGAACGCAATTTTTTTTTTGCAAAGCTCACGAAGTTTGGCAGCCATGAATGCGGAGGAACAGTTAGCAGCCCTCCGAAACGCAGTCTCCGAGCTTTCCACTGCGGTAGTGGTCTCCCAGAAGAAGAGTGAAGAAGCGGAGGCGCGATGCCACGATGTGCAAGTCAGGTGGGAACGTGCATGCAAAGAGGGGTTCCCGGGGTCCAGATCAGAGGGAATCGGACTCGGAAGGCGGGGGGGCAGTTTAGTAGCCCACTTCGATGGGAACCTGAAGCACTATCCCAGTTTCAGAGCAGACGTCGTATATGCGCTGCATTTGCTTCGGAAAGACTTTAAAGATGAGGAGGAGAAAGTGGGTTTTATTGTGTCCCACTTGCATGGGGAAGCTATAGCCTGGCTGCGCAATTTGTGGCGCGAAGATGGTCCTGCCCGCAGAGATTCTGACGAATTTATCAAAGCTATGGACGCTTGCTTCCAATCTACCGTGGACGTTGATGTGGCGCGTCTGGAGATGCATGGATTGCGGCAGGGCAAAGCTACAGTGCGTCAGTACCATTCTCGCTTTTTTGCATTGCTGAACGTACTGGGTTGGGAAAAGGACTCCAAAGCAGTGAGAGATTTGTTCTGGGAAGGGCTCCATGGCTCCATAAAGGATGAATTGGCCAGAGGAGACAGACCTCAGACCCTAGCAGACGTCGTGCAGAGGGCACTCACGATTGGAGTGCGGCACGAAGAACGTCCTTGGCACAGTGAAGAGGGTCGCCAGGTGCGCGCACCAGCTAAAGCGCCTCCCTTTATTCCCAGGGATCTGGGCCGTGCGCATCCCTCGCCTCTGCTGAGGCAGGGGGAGGAACCGATGGAGCTTGGTGGTGCGAAGGCTCAAACAGCGGCCGGAGCCCCAGCGTCCGGTGCAGTCAAGGCGAAGCCTCCTAGAGGGAGCAGGAAGTGTTACATCTGTGACAGTGCGCAACACATGGCCAAAGAGTGTCCCCAGAGGCTCCAGAAGCACACTGCAGCATTAGCAACAGTAACAGAAGAGGTGCTTCACGGAGAGCAGTTTCAGGGAAACGGCAGTGCCTGGCTGGAAGCAGAAATGCTGGGGTTCAGCCAGGCGAGTCAGTAAAGCAGTCCCCAGTGATTTTGCAGCATACAGACCCCTTACCACCCAAGCCAGTGGTGCAGCTCACTGCAACGCTCCAGCTGCCCAATGGAACCACCCTGGAAGTCCCCATTACAATAGATTCCGGCAGCAACGCGGACTTCGTGGGGGTGCAGTTCATCAAGCAGCATCGCATAGCGCTTCTACCAGCCACACTGCCCCTGAACGTCGTCACGGTCGATGGCAGGAAGTTGCTGGGCGGGCAAGTTGTACAACAGACGCCACCCATGGTGATGCAGATTGGGAATCATCGCGAGGTCATTAGCTTCAATGTCACCCGCCTGTCAGACACGCCTATAGTGTTAGGCATGAGCTGGCTGGATAGACACAGTCCAACATTAGCGTGGTACCAGCGGCAACTCACCTTTGGCTCATCTTACTGCGCACAACATTGCATCCAGACAGGCCAGGAGGAGGAGGGCCAGGAGGAAGGGCGGCAGTTACACCTCGGCATGGTGCAGGCAGTCCCCCACAAGTACAAGGGGTTTTTGGAGGTCTTCTGCGAAAAGGAAGCTGACCAGTTGCCACCCCACCGGCCCTACGACTGTGCGATTGACTTGTTACCAGGGGCGATGCTGCCAACTGCCAAGCTGTATTCCATGTCTGAGGATGAGATGCAAGAACTCAGGGAGTTCATAGAGCACAATTTGAAGCGGGGATTCATCCGGGAATCCAAAGCAGTGGGGGGCAGTCCTGTGTTTTTCGTGAAGAAGAAGGACACGCCCCAAAAGAGACTCATTGTGGACTATCGGGCCATAAACTCGATGACAAAGCCCAAGGCCTTTCCCATGCCCAAGATTGACGACCTGCTAGCGACGGTGAGGAAGGGGAAGATCTTCACCAAGTTGGATCTACGCGGAGCATACAATCTCATACGCATGCGTGAGGGCGATGAGTGGAAGACGGCCATGTTCACGCCGTTGGGCACCTATGAATACAGAGTTATGCCCTTTGGTCTCCAAAATGGCTCCCACTGTTTCCAAGCATTTATGCACCCCGTGCTAGCGGGACTCCTCTACAAGAAGTGCGTATGCTTCCTCGATGACATCCTGATCTTTTCGGAATCGCAGGAAGCTCACGAGAGGGACGTAAAGGAGGTCCTGCAGAGACTACGGGAACACAGGCTCTACGCCAAACTGGAGAAGTGCCAGTTCGACGTAAAGGAGGTGGATTTCCTGGGCTACAGGCTATCCGACAAGGGACTAGCCATGGACAGCGCGGTGTTGGACTGGAAGAGCCCGCGCAATCGGAAGGAGGTCTAGAGGTTCGTCGGTTTCGCCAACTTTTACTGCAAATTCATCAGGGGTTTCGCGAAAGAAACGGCAGCGATCACGGACACTCTCAGTTCCAAAAAGAAGAAGTTCACCTGGACGGACCAGGCAGAGCAGTCCTTTCGGAGACTTAAGAGCCTCTTCGCATCCGAGGAACAGCTGCTACACGTGAATCCCGGCAGGCCCATGCGGGTCGAGACTGACGCATCCGACAGAGCGGTTGGGGCCGTCCTTTTGCAGGAAGACCCGCAAGGGGACTGGAGGCCCTGTGCCTTCTATTCCCGGAAGCTCAGCAAGTCGGAACAGAACTACACCATCTGGGACAGGGAGTTGTTGGCCATTCACGTGGCTTTCAAAGCGTGACGGCACTTCCTCATAGGAGCCAAGCACACCGTGCAGGTCCACACGGACCACAAGAACCTAGAGTATTGGCGCACGGCGAAGCTCCAGAGCCAGAGGCACATGCGCTGGGCGGAATTCTTCGCGGATTTCGACTTCCGAATAGAGTACATCCCGGGAGACTCCAATGTCATAGCAGATGCACTCTCCAGGAAACCGCAATATCTCGAGGAAGCGGCAACATTGGCAGCCAAGCACATTTTCGCACCGCAGGCGTGGGCGTGCGCTTCAGCCATCGTGGACCTGGACGCGGTGCGTCGCGCGCTGCAAACGGATCAGTTTGCACAATCCAAGATGGAAGAGCTGCGCAGAGGTACAGCGAGGGACGACGAGTTCCAGATACGCGACGGTCTGCTAACTCGCAAAGGTGCCCTCTACGTGCCGGGGGACGATCTCCGCGCGAAGGTTCTGCAGCAGTTGCACGACGTACCCAGCGCGGGTCATTTCGGCAAGGAGAAGACAGCGGACTTGGTAGCCAGAGACTTTTGGTGGCCCCAAATGCGAGGAGAGGTCGCGGATTACGTCGCCAGGTGTGACACCTGTCAGAGGTCCAAGCCAGTGCACCAGAGGCCAGCGGGACTACTGGAACCGCTGGAGACGCCACTACAGCCGTGGGAGCGGGTGGCGCTGGACTTTGTTACTGATCTGCCCAGCTCCCGAGGCAAGACGGCGGTACTTGTGGTTGTAGACTTGTTCACCAAGATGGCGCACTTCATTCCTTGCTCGAAGGTGGCGACAGCGGAACAGACCGCCAAACTGTTCATAGACCACGTATTCAGGGTGCACGGCTTGCCACGGTCCATCCTGTCCGACCGGGGTCGCCAATTCATTTCCAGTTTCTGGCAGAAGCTCCTAGGTCAGTGTTTCCCAACCGGTGTTCCACGGCACACTAGTGTGCCGCGAGACGTTGCCTGGTGTGCCGTGGGAGGGAGGCGGGCGAGTTGGGCGGCGAGAGGCGGGGCGGCGGTGGCATCTCCTGCTGGATGCAAATCCAAACATGGCGGGCGCCTCCCTCGCTCCTTTGTAGGCGGACCATCGAGAGAGAAAGAAAAGGAGGCGAAAGAGCGAGAGAAGGCACCTGCGCGGAAAGAGGAGCGAGCAGTGCGCCTGCGTGCCGCGGCGCCTGAGTGCAGTGAAATTCCGTGAAGAGGGGAGGGGGGGCTGGAAAAGAGAGAAAGGAAAGATTTTTCATTTTTTTAAAAAAAAAAAGGAAGAGGGAAAGAAGAGAAAAAGCGGCAGAAGCTGAGGGGAAGGTTTCCGTGAGGGAGAGAGAGAGAGAAACGCGGGGCTGGCGGGACCCCTCCTCTTCTGCCACGCGTCGCCCGCCACCGCCTCAGAATCTCCTCAGGAGCGGCGGCGGCTGCTCCCCCTTGCCCCCTTCCTCCCCCCCAGCCCCCTCCCAACCCCCGGACGAGGGACGCGAGGCGCCGCCGCTGAGAGGACAGGAAGGCTCCCGGCGGCGGGGTCGGCTCGAGCAAGGAGGGGCGAGCGCTAGCCGGCTGGCTCTAGCCCGGCAAGAGGAGGAGGAGGAGGAGGAGCACGCCGTCGCTTCCACAGCGGCCGCCCCACACTCCCCTCCCCGGGCACCGGCGGGGAGAATGACGGAGCTCCAGTCCGCGCTGCTACTGCGGAGACAGCTGGCAGGTCGGTCCGTCCGTCCGTCGGGGCAAAACACACCACAGCGCAGGCAGAGGCAGGCAGGCCCGTCTCTCCCTGCCCTCCCTCGGACCTGGCCGGCCTGGGGTTTGCACCCCAAACATTCATGTCCACCCCAGCTACACAAGCCACACCTTGCTCTCAGTTCGATCTGTCAAATAACTCACCTATCATTCACATAAAGAACCTAGTCTATCCTCAAACGTCAGAATGTACCTCCTCTCTAGCTTCCCCCACTTCATCTAGGCACTTTCAGCCCTTACTTAACCCACCCCAGCCTGCTTACTCTTCCTTCATTTGCTATAAAAACTAAATACAGAGAGAGACTGAGAGCTGTTGACGAAGAGCTACGTGTGTGTCTTTCTTCGATTCCAGCCAGAATATCAGCTTTGTGTTCAGCCAAACAGGCCCAGGTTGCGCACTGAATAAAGTATTTTATAATTTTTCATATTTCTGTTTACTTACTATTTCATAATAAAGTAATTATAAAATACTTTCTTTGTGTTTATTTGATTCCTATTAAAGAGAGTTACTTTATATATAGTCAATATAGGCACAGAGTTAATTTTTTAAACATTTTCTAATGGTGGTGTGCCTCGAGATTTTTCTCATGAAACAAGTGTGCCTTTGCCCAAAAAAGGTTGGGAAACACTGTCCTAGGTATCCTGAACGTCAAGATCAACTTAGCGTCGGCAAGACATCCACAGACCAACGGCCAAGCGGAAAGGGTCAACGCCATCATGCAGCAGTACCTGCGATGTTACGCCAATCAACGACCTGCAGCTTGGGTGGACTACTTGCCAATGGCCGAGTTTGCCTACAACAACACGAAGCACGCATCAACGGGGGTGACACCGCTCTTTGCCAACAATGGGCGACATCCCAGAACCTTCCCGGGGTTGGTGATGACGGGGGAGGGGGAGCCGCAGGGAGCTGACCATTTAGCAGCAGAACTGCAGGAGGTCCACGAGGAGCTTTGGCGGCACTTGGAGCTAGCTAAACAAGCCTATAAAGTGCAGGCGGACAGGCACAGGAGGGCAGGAGAAGACATCCAGGTGGGGGACTGGGTATGGTTAGCAGCCCAAGCGATGCCGGCCAAGTCGTTAGCTAAGAAGAAGCTAGGACACAGGCAGCTAGGGCCGTACCAAGTTGAGGCCAGGATCAATCCCGTAGATTTTCTGTTGACCCTCCCGGAAGGTTCCAGAATGCACCCGGTCTTTCATAGGTTGGTGCTCACGCCCTACAAGGCCCCACACAGATTTCAGGAGTCAGGGACGGCACCAGACCCACGCAGAGAGTCACCAAGGGGGGGGGAGTCACCGAGAGCCACGCCACTCAACGAGGTCACAGAAATTCTGGACTCGAGATGGGGGGAAGAGGGAGTAGAATATCTTCTCGCCAGAGAAGGTACCCCGGCCAGCGCCAACAGTTGGGTGCCAGACTACGCTCTGGAGGAACCTCTTCTCAAAGACGAGTTCCATGCCCTTTTCCCACACAGGCCCATGCCAGCCGAGTATTTCGACGACTGGCTTTTTACGCCCACACTTTCAGCCAGCACTTTCCGGGGGTTCTCCTCCGCAGAGGAGACGACGCCAGAATCGAGCCCTCCAAGGGGATCGTGCTCGGGGGTGGACACGGACCCCTCTTACTGGTGGGACGATCAACCAGAAGAGGACTGGCGCAGGAGGTGGCTGAGGGGGCCTTGGCAAACAGCACCAGGGGGAGAGGAGGACGCAGACAAGTTGGGGGACGAACCCGAGTTCGAGCACACATACACTGAACTGGAAGCAGAGGAGATCGACGTCGACGACCAGTGCCCAGCATCTACCCCCGCAACGACGGAGCTCCCAGAACCTGCGCCCGAGCGGCGGGAGGGGGGAAGGGGGGGCTTCAAGGGGGGATGGATGTCAGGGGTTCAGGGACAGAGGCACAGGTGAGGGGGGAGACGGAGAGCGAGGGGGAAGAATCCCAGGACAGCGAGGAAGAGGATGACAATGAGTTGAGGGATTCCATGAGTCTTTCAAGTGAATCGGAGGATTCCCAGAAGGGGGCGCCTGTGGTAAGGCCGAGGGGAGTCACAGGGGGGACTCGTCAGGAGCAGGGGACCAGCAGGGGAACCCAAAGTGGGAGCTGGGAGTCGGGACCGGCTTCTCCGCCAGAGCGCAGTGAGGGGGGTGGAGATTCCAGTGTGACAGGGGAAGCAGATCCGAAAGCAGAGAGGGAGGGAAGATCGGAGCAAGACATCCTCCCGGAAAGGGAGGGGAGTAGTGCAGGGAGTAGTGTAACTGTCAAGAGGAAGGTTGGAGGTTGCGAACGCGCGCCAAGTTCAAATGTGGAGGCGCGCGGAAGAACAGGGAGCCTGGGGGAGGAGCCAGGTCCCAAAGCACGCAGGAGGGGGGAAGAGCTGTCTGGGGATTCAGCGTCAGGGGAATCCAGGAGGGGCGAAACCCCAGGGGGCAGGAGGCCCTGCGGAAAAGGAAAGAAAGGAAGAGGTGGAGCAGCACAGCCCTCTTAAACTGGTGCAGAGGAGGGACTGACTCAGAGGGGACTTCAGCGGTCTAAGCGTAACAGACGTGGGGCTGCGCCCCTCGGCTGTGGAGCGTACAATGGACTTCAATAAACATTTTTGTATATAAACTGGACTTGGCGTTGGTCTCTTGTGAGCTGGGACCTGAGGCAGCCCTGACAATCATCATCATGATCACCACCATCATTATCATGATCACCACCACCACTATCATCTCAATAGTCTTATAGTGGTACCTCGGGTTACATACGCTTCAAGTTACATACGCTTCAGGTTACAGACTCTGCTAAGGCAGAAATAATACCTCGGGTTAAGAACTTTGCTTCAGGATGAGAACAGAAATTGTGCTCCGGCGGTGCAGCGGCAGCAAGAGGCCCCATTAGCTAAAGTGGTGCTTCAGGTTAAGAACAGTTTCAGGTTAAGAATGGACCTCCGGAATGAATTAAGTACTTAACCCGAGGTACCACTGTATTCTTAAGAGCCTGGCTAAGCACCCATCACCATCATCCATCACCACCACCATCTCAATATTCTGATTCTTAAGAGCCGGGCTACATATGCACCTAAACATTTTGTGAATCTAAGTTTGGCACTCATCATCATCATCATGATCACCATCACCATAACCATCAACTCAATAGTCTTATTCTTAAGAGCCTGGCTAAGCACCCATCAGCGTCACCCATCACCATCACCCATCACCATCATCTCAATAGTCTTATTCTTAAGAACCGGGCTAAGCACTGGACATTTTGTGCCTTGCCTTGGGTTGGATTGGATGACCCCCAGGGTGGTGGGGGTGTCCCTTGTGCCCCTTCTTCTCTGATCCCTGAGGGGAGGGAGCTCCAGGGGGAACGGGGAGGTCCAGGAACCCACCTGCCATGTTCTCAAAGGTGAGGGTGGCCGGGGCATTACTCCTTGAGTCGCACTCCTGGTACCTCACCCACGTCTTGTCCAGCTCTTCCATGAAGCCATTTTCGTGGAGGCTGTGGGACGGGAGGAGAGAGCTGAAGTGGAGAGTCCCGCCATCTTGAATAAAATATGGATTGGGGGGATGGGGCAGGAGGCCAGCTGAAGCCATGCCCCGCAACCCTCAAATCTCTTACGGTGACCCAAGGGAGTCCCGGGAAAGGCCACTTCCTGTTCCCTGGACCACTTCCTGTCCTCCAGGAGACCAACTTGGACCAAAAAGGCTCCTCAGCCATCTCTGACAAACCCAGAGGAGGTCAGGCCCAACTGGACTCCCTCTTTCTGGGATCAATCCCAGAACATCCCGATGTTTTGGGGGTGAGGAACGTCGGAAGGGCTAGCGGGGTTCTGGTTTGATCCTGGAACACCCCAATTTTGGGGGGAGGAACTTTGGAGGGGCTGGCAGCTTTCCGGTTCGAACCCCGGATATCCTATTTTCCCGATTTCCCCCAGAGGGGATGCCTGGACCTTTCTCCCATGAAAAGAGGTCCTCTCGTGTTTCTTCTCCAGAGTGGGAAAGGGAAATTCCGGGATTGATCCAGGATGCTCGGAGGGTCCTGCGTTCTCCAATCCCACCCCCTTCCCCGGATCATTCCCATGGGTGGGGGAGGGGGTACGGACTTGAGGATGGCCAGCGAGACGTTCTGCTTCCAGGGACTGTCCTTCCTCATTCCGATTCCGAATCCAGACCGGAAGAAGAGTTCTCCAGTGGTCACCAGGTCACACTTCTGGGAGGCTTCGAACTCCAGGACAGCCGAGTCCCAGATGAAGGCATGGAGCTTGCTGGGTGGAGACACAAGTGGGAACAGTAACCAGGAAAAGGGGGTCGACTTCAGCGCTCCCGGCAAATTCTAGAAGCCTTCCCTCCCCCTCTTCCGATGGAGGATTTTCGCAGGATGAAGCGGTCCCGAAAGGAAAGGATCAGATATCCCAGCAAATTCGTTCCTGAGAAATTCCTGCCAAACCTTTCCTGAGAAATACCCACCAAACCATTTCTAATAAATTCACACAAAACCATTCCTGGGAAATTCCTGCAAACCATTTCTTACAAATCCCGCCAAACCTTTCCTTAGGAATCCCTGCCAAACCATTTCTTAAAAATCCTACCAAACCACTCCTTAGAAATTCCTGCCAAACAATTTCTTAGAAATCCCAGCAAAATTTCTTGAAATCCCAGCCAAACATTTTCTCAGAAATCCCAGCAAAATGTCTCATATATTTCTGCAAAACAATTTATTAGACATCCCCGCAAAACATTTTGTTTAGAAATCCCAGGAAAATTTCTTAGAAACCCAGCAAACATTTCTGAGATATCCCAGTCAAACAATTTCTTAGAAATCCCAGCCACATTTCTTGGAAATCCCAGCAGAATTTCTTATAAATCCCAGCCAAACAATTTCTTAGAAATCCCAGCAGAATTTCTTAGAAATCCCAGCAGAATTTCTTAGAAATCCCAGCAAAATTTATTATAAATCCCAGATGATTTCTTAGAAATCCCAACAAAATTTCTTAGAAATCCCAGCAAAATTTATTAGAAATCGCAGCCAAACAATTTATTAGAAATGCCAGCCAAATTCCCACAAGAATTCTTCGCCTTTGCATTGGCTTCAAATCAGTGGGTTGTTAATTTGTCAAAATGCGTGGAAATTACCTGGCTGAAAAATAAATATAAAAACGGAATCCCATAATCCAACGCCTCTTTCCCCATTGGTCCCCCATGTCCTCCCAGCCCACCCGCCCGGAAAAGTCAAAGGAGTCCGACTCACTTGTCGCGGACGGCCTGGATGGCTTCTGCGGCGCTTTCGTAGTTATGCTTCTCCATGTGGCGGTACATGGTGCTGAGCTCCACCTGCCGGCGGAAGTAGATGTCCACCGAGCTCTGCTTGACCGTGGCATAGATGAATTTGTCGGATGGGTTGCGCAGCTGGGAGAGGGGAAGGTAGGACGTTCGTATTTTGGTGGGAGAAACGTCAGAAGGGGTGGTAGGATGTCCCTAATTTCATGGGAGAAATGCTAGAGGGGATGGTAGGACGTCCCTATTCTCATGGGATAAATGTTAAAGAAGATGGTAGGACGTCCATATTCTCATAGGAGACATGTCAGAGGCTTGGTATTCTCCTTCCATGCTTACCCTGGGATCATTGATGCCCGTGATCCGTTCCTCGGGTCTGTCCAACACCAGGAAGGCCGCCAGGTTGGCAGTGTAAGAGGCCACGATGATCATGGCGAATCCAGCCCACACCATCCCCAGGATCCGTGCGGAGAAGCTCCGGGGAGCGCCTGGAAGAGATAGGGCAGCTCTGGATGGTCTTCAAGCGTCTGAAGGACCGAAACCCTGGGGAGATAGACCTCACCCAAGCTCTCTAGTGCCACCCCTTGAGAAGACCATCTAACTGGGGAAGAACCCAGAGGGGAAGAAGCTGAGTTGGACATCCCTATTCTCGTGGGAGAAGTGACGGAGGTCAGAGAAGATGGTAGGACCTCCATATTTTCATCCATGTCAAAGGGGATGGTAGGACCTCCCTATTTTTATCAAGGCCAAAGGGGATGGTGGGACCTCCCTATTTTCATGGGAGAAATATCGGAGAAGATGAGATGGGGTCGGTGGCACCAGCCTTTGCTTTGCAGCCTCTTACAGACGGACCCATCCAGATCGTTCCCACTGGAGAGACTCACCTTCTCCGATGCCAGAGTTGAGCAAGACTCCCCAGGAGAACCACATGGCAGATGACAGGGTGAGGGCATCCTCTTCCTCTTCCTCGCTGTTGACTTTGAAGCGGCCGAAGGGGCTGCAAGAGAGCAAGCGGGGCCAGTGGTCAGCCGTCCGTTGAGGAGCAGGTCTTAGAAGCTGCCCTGTGGAAAGAAGCTTCTGGACCTCACGGGTGCGAGGAACTCCAGAAGTCCAGGGTGGGCAGAGGGCGGAACTTCGAGGACTCCTCGGTTTCCCTCATGTCGTTCGCAGGTGGAATAAGTGATGCAAAGTCAGTGGACAGAGGTCCCTTTGCATCATTGATGGGTACGTAATTTGGTGACGTCTTGAGGAACAGCCCGTCCAGTTCCTTGTCCCTGCCCCCATTCATGGGTAGGAGGAAGCAGAGCTGGATAACTTTTCCTTGCTCCTCTGGGAGGAGGAGGAGCAGACGAGGAAGACCAAGGGGTAGAGGAAAGAGGGGTAGAGGGGGGAGGAGGAGGCCAGGAAGGCCAAGGGGCAGAGGAAAGAGAAGGTGGAGAAGGAAGGAAGGAGGAGGAGGAGGAGACCAGGAAGACCAAGGGGTAGAGGAAGGGTTAGAGGGATGAGGAGGAGGAGGGGGAGGGGGAGGAGGAAGAAAGGAGGAGAAGGGAGGAGGAGGAGGAGGGGAGGGGGAATAGAGGGAGGAGGAGAATGAAGGAGGAGGAGGGAGGAGGAGGAGGGAGGAGGAGGAGGAGACCAGGAAGACCAAGGGGTAGAAGGAGGGGTAGAGGGAGGAGGAGGAGGAGGAGGAAGAAAGAGGAGGAGGGAGGAGGAGGAGCGGGAGGAGTGGGAGGAGGAGAAGGAAGGAGAAAGGAGGAGGAGGAGGAGACCAGGAAGACCAAGGGGTAGAGGGAGGAGGAGGAGGAAGTGGTGGAGAAGACCAGGAAGACCAAGGGGTGGCCGCAGTTACCTGAAACGGTCCAGGAGATAGAGCATCACAGCCACCACGTGGACCGAGAGGCCCACCAGGAGCCACAGGGTGCTCTGGAACGGCTGCATGAACGAGTCCAAGGTGCTGCGGGGGATTTCCTGCAACGGAGAACCCGAAGTGGGCGTCAGCAGCCGGGGGAAGACCCCGGCAGGGGCTGCTTAGGGTTCCTCACAAAGGTTGAGGAGATCGTGGCAAGAGAATGGTTCTCCTCTTCTTCCCAGGCCTTTCAAGGATGGAGCTTGATGTCATATATGGGTGGCTTTGAATGGATGCTGATTATATTATATTATATTATATTCACAAGAAATTCCATCGGGACTTTGCAAAGGGAAGGAGATGGACAATGGAAAGGCTTGACCAAAGCAGAGAGTGGCCACCTCTGCGGACCAAGCCCTCTGGAGGGCACAGTGATGCCTAATGGTCGTTGGCCATGTCTACCCACCTTCTTCACCAGGATGGTGAGTCCCTGGTACTTAAAGGGCTTGGAGAACTCGATGTACTGGGCCCGCTCATTGTTGATGGTCAAAGGAGCCACGATCATGTCCGCCTGACCGCTCAAGAGCTCCCCCATCATGCCGTTCCACTCCTTCTTGTTGCTGTTGTTCACCTGTGGTGAGACAGAGCCGGGGTGAGAAGGGCAAGGAGGTCCATATTTCCATGGGATGAGCATCGTTGATGATGGTAGAACGTCTGTATTTTCGTGAGATGAATGTGGGAAATGATGGTAGAACGTCCGTAATTTCATGGGATGGATGTGGGAGGTGATGGTAGAACGTCCATAATTTCATGGGATGAATGTGGGAGATGATGGTAGGACGTCTGCATTTTCATGGGATGAACGTCAAAGGGGATGGTAGGAAGTCCATAATTTCATGGGAAGAACATCAGAAAGGATGGTAGGACGCCCATAATTTCATGGGAAGAACCTCAGAGGGGATGGTAGGACGTCCATATTTTCATGGAACAAATGTCAAAGGGGATAGCAGGAAGAAGCTATGGGAAGCAAGTTCACGAATGGACAACCCTCCAGGCCTCTCCTGAAGGTTCCTCAGGTCACCCCAGTGTGGGCAGAAAGCCAATGCGGACAGCCAACCGTTCCAGGAACGACTTCCCACAGATCCCCTTTTTCAATGGGACGCCGTCTGTCTGTCCCTGGCCAAGGGGCTGGACCCTCGGAGGTCTTCTGAGAAGTTGGAGGGTGGCCCATCCAGCCTTCCCGAGGCCCGCTCACCCTCTCCTGCGTGCCAAACTTCCCATCGCCCACCAGGTGGACCTCGTAAGTGAAGTTCATGGTCTTGGCCAGCTTGATCAGGAGGTCAACGCAGAAGCCATAGCAGCAGAGCATCACGCTGGGGCGGCCTGGTGGGGCAGGAGAAAGGGGGACCACTGAGGCCCGTTCCAGAAGGTCCCCAACGGAGAGGACCTTCTCAATTGCTCCACCTCCCCATTGTTCCTGACCACCGGTCCTGCTAGCTAAGGATCATGGAAGGTGTAGGCCAACCACATCTGGAGGAGCCTGGTCTAGACTAAGAGGATCTCATCTCCACCATGCAGTGCAGACCCTCCCAAGAAGGAGAGACGCCTGCCGCCCAATGGAGACGCTTGGCGGGGGAGATTCTGACCCGACGCCCCGGCTGTGGGTTCGAGACATACCCGGCATGGTCTCGTTGGGCCCCGTACAGAGGACCTGCTGCACCAAGCCACCGGTGCTGTTGGTGAGGGCTTTGCACTTGCCATCGGCCAGGGTCTCCTTGACGTAGACGAATGGCTCCTGGTGAATGGTGACAATCTGAAAGAGATTGAGAGAGAGCCATCTCCTTCAACCGTTTCTGCTAAGGCTAAACTTCTAGGCCCTCGACCATCTTGAGATGTTTGAAGGTGGTTCCCATATCTCCTTGGTCTCCTCTTCTCCATCTCCTCCTAAGTTCCTAACCGTTCCTCCTAAGGCTCAGCTTCTAGACCCTCAAACATCTTGAGATGTTTGAAGATGGCCCTAACATCTCCTCTCAGCCTCTTCTTTTCTGAGCTAAAGAGAGCTATCTCCTTCAACCTTTCCTCTAAGGCTCAGCTTCTAGACCCTCAAACATCTTGAGATGTTTGAAGGTGCCTCCCATATCTCCTCTTCTCCATCTCCTTCAACCGTTCCTCCTAAGGCTGGGCTTCTAGACCCTCAATCATCTTGAGATCTTCGAAAGTGGCCCTAACATCTCCTCTCAGCCTCCTCTTTTCTGGGCTAAAAAGAGCCATCTTCTTTGACCATTCCTCCTAAGACTCGGCTTCCAGACCCTCAATCAGCTTGAGATGTTTGAAGGTGGCTCTCATATCTCTTGCTCTCCTCTTCTCCAGCTCCTTCAACTGTTCCTCACCAGACTGACATTAGTGAGGGAGGGAGGTGGAGCAGAGACGATACCTTGAGCTTGGTAGACATCTCATAGCCCTGGGGCGTCTCGGTTTCTCCTCCTGGCCAGATGATCTTGCGGTCGTTGGGCAGGAACTGCGGAGGTGAGGAGAGAAAGGTTGGGACCAGACCTTCTCTACCAGCCTTCCCTGTTAAATGACCATAGAGTCAGAATGGGACCCCTAAAGGTCAGCCAGTCTGACCCCCAGACCAGGCAGGGCCCTCCCATCCAGGGATACTTACATGGCTGCCGTTGTAGATGCCGACCTGCACCAACTTGTTGTTCTGCAGGTTCATGACACTGTAGTTGGCGTACTTGCGGTCCCCGTCCTCATTGAACTCCACCCGGCCCGTCACACCCTCGGCGTACTTCGTCTGCATCAGTACCCTGGGGAGAAGGCGGGTTGATCGGGATGCGGAGGGATGGAAATGTCTCCCACGAAATTACGGACGTCCTACCATCCCCTCTGACATTTCTCCCATGAAATTACGGATGTTCTACCATCCCCTCTGATGTTTATACCACAAAATTACGGATGTCCTACCACCCCTTCTGATGTTTCTCCCACAAAATTATGGACGCCCTACCACCCCTTCTGACATTTATGCCACCAAATTATGGACATCGTACCATCATCTCCAACATTCATCCCATGAAAATACGGACATCGTACCATCCCCTCTGACGTTTATACCACAAAATTACGGATGTCCTACAGTAATCTCTGATGTTTCTCCCATGAAATTACAGACATCCCACCACCCCCTCCATAAAGAACCCAGGTCCGAGGTGCCCAGGACGCTCTTACCTCTTGAAAAGTGGCCCCGTCTTCCAGATGTTGGTGTTCCCCACGCACCCCCTGGGTGGGTCGGTGATGTTCTCCTTCTCAAACAAGTCGTGGACCGCCTGGGCCACTATGGCCACCGCGTCCCGGATGTGAGCTGACTCGTTCTTGCCGTTCATGAGCTGCAAACCAATGAGACCTGGGACGGGAGTGGGGTGGGGGGCGGAGACAGAGGACTGGGTTGGCTGGGACCCCAGAGGACATCCAGGCCAACCCACTGCAGGGCGGAGACCTCCGAATGGATTTAGAGAAGGGAAGGAGAGCACCACTGGGTGATCAACCATGGGGCAGCTGGACCATGGGGAGGGGTCCCAGGTTACCTTCTGGCGCATTGCGTAGGGCATTGCCGGAGATCTCCCGTTCCCCCACCAGCCAGACGTAGCCGGGACCTGTCATGTTTTCTTTGGCTGCGGCCGTGTAGACAGTGGTGGCGTCGTCCTCACTGGAGAAAGAGAAGAAGGCTGTTGGGATGGTAGGACGTCCGTATTTCGGTAGGAGAAATGGCAGAGGTGATGGAATAGGAGGTCCCTATTTCCATGGGAGAAACGTCAGAGGGGATGGTAGGACGTCAGCATTTTAATGGGATAAATGTCAGAGTGGGTGATGGACATCCATAATTCCATGGTAGAAACAGCAGAGGGGATGGTAGAAGTCCATATATTCATGGGATGAATTCTGGAAGGGATGGAATAGGACACCCCTATTCTCATGGGAGAAATGTCGGAGGGGATTGTAGAATGTACATAATTTCATGGGAGAAAGGTCGGAGGGGGTGGTAGGACGTCCCTATTTCCATGGGATAAATTCTGGAAGGGATGGAATAGGACACCCCTATTCTCATGGGGAAATCGTCGGAGGGGATGCTAGGACGTCCCTATTTTCATGGGATAAATTCTGGAAGGGATGGAATAGGAGGTCCCTATTCTCATGGGAGAAATGTCGGAGGGGATGGTAGAATGTACATAATTTCATGGGAGAAAGGTCGGAGGGGGTGGTAGGACGTCCCTATTTCCATGGGATAAATTCTGGAAGGGATGGAATTGGAAGTCCCTATTTTCATGGGACAGACCTCAGAGGGAATGGTAGGACGTCCATAATTCTGTGGGAAAAACATCGGAGGAGTTTGAACGAGGGGAAAATGGGGGTCGCCTTCACTCACTTGACCCCAACCCCGCCCCACCGGCCGGCCCTCACCTGGCAGACAAGATGATCACCCTGGCCTCCAGTTCCTTGGCTTCCAGGAGGAGAGACGTCACGTTCTTGGTGCCTGGCTCAAACTGAAGGACCTTCTCGGCCTGCAAGGTTGGCACGAGCAAATGAGGTCAGTTGGCTGGGCCGCGATCCCCCATGCGAGAGCCATGCTTTCCTCAGAAAGATACCTCCTTCTCTCTTTCCAAGGTCTACCTGGAAAGGACTCAGTTGTTCCTCATTTCTTTTCCTCGGTTTTTTCTCTCCTCCCCCGTTCTTTTTTTTCTTCTTTTCTCCTGGTGGGGTTCATTTCCTCCCCACCCCCCTTAAAAAAATAAAAATCTAATTTTTTATTTGATTTTCTATTTTTAAAAAAGAATCATTTTTCTTTGTTGTTGCACTGGGCATGCAAACAGAAGTCACTCCAGCCCCAAACGAAGGTCGTGCATTGGAACAGGAAAGCGGAAAAAAGGCATATATAGGGATACACAGCGGCCGCCAAAGTGATTCCACCCACCATGGCAAATTGATTTCTTGCTATTTGTTTGTTTTGCAAAATTTTCAAAAAAATGTTTTGCATAATTTGCAAAAAAATTTAAAAAATTCTTGCAAAAATTGCAATTAATTTTTCCAAAATTTGCAAACCCCCCTTTTTTTGCAAATTCTGCAGAATCCCCGCTGTATCGTGAATTGCCGAGCTGCCATTTTCACTCCGCTGTCACGGTCTTTGCGACGGCGAGGGAGCCCCTCGGGCGGCGACTGCACATATCCATATATTGGTTGGTTGGCTGGTTTCGCAATGTAGTTGACTGCTCAAATGCCTGTTGCTTTTCCATAAGACCCCCCCAAAAAAATAATTTAAAAAAACAACAACAAAAAGGTGAGAAAGGGGGAGGGGAAAAACACGCAAGGGGTCCGCCTTGCAAGGGAATCGAAGTGAGCATCTCGCATTTCCTGTTGGGACAGGAAGGGGCAGAGCAGGAAGAGGAGAACAGGAAGGGGGAATCAGATGGTCCAGGGGGAAACAAGGGGGGGGGGGAATAAACTCGCAAATTCGCTCTGGCTCCACATGCATGGTCTTCCGAAGAAAGACGTCCAGGATGGGATTGCTCCTCAAACTCAAGCTCAAACCAAGCATATCTCAACGGAAAAGAACGTGCGACCCAAAAAAAACCACCAGTGGAGTCTGCTTGCTGGCTCCAGAGACATTTTTATTTTTTTCCCCTTAAAAAAATAATATATATGCATATATCTCTCTAAAATTTATTTTTTGTGGGGTGCCCTTGGGCCTAGGCGGCCTGATTGATGAATTTTATGAATTTTTTATTTTAATTTTTTTGCTCATTAGGTTGGTGGGCGGCGTGCATTTCCATGCAAATATACCTTGGGTCCTCGCTTGTTGTCAAAGGATAGCGGTTCGAGGCTGTCAAAGCTCCTTTTTTTACTCTGATGGATAATGTGCACAGAGAAAATATGCAGACACAGAAGAAGATTATAAACAGTTGAAAGAAGAAAGACGGGCACTCAAAGCAAATCCCATATCCAACTCCTCCTGATCCGGGGCGGGGGGGCGTAACAGAGGAGCGGGGGAAAACCCCTACAAGCTTTTCTATTCAGTTTCCTGCAAAGTTTTCTACAAACTTTCCAACAAGGTTTCCTATTAAGTTTCCAACAAGGTTTCCTGCAAAGTTTCCTACAAGGTTTCCTATTCAGTTTCCTGCAGTTTCCTAGAAGGTTTCCTATTAAGTTTCCTGCAAAGTTTCCTATTAAGTTTCCTACAAACTTTCCAACAAGGTTTCCTATTAAGTTTCCTATTAAGTTTCCTTCAAAGTTTCCTGTTAAATTTTCTGCAAATTTTCCTACAAAGTTTCCTATTAAGTTTCCTACAAGTTTTCCTGCAAAATTTCCTACAAGGTTTCCTATTAAGTTTCCTACAAGGTTTCCTACAAGGTTTCCTACTAACTTTCCTACAAGGTTTCCTATTAAGTTTCCTACAAGGTTTCCTACTAACTTTCCTACAAGGTTTCCTATTAAGTTTCCTATTAAGTTTCCTACAAGGTTTCCTACAAAGTTTCCTACAAGGGTTCCTATTAAGTTTCCTTGAAAGTTTCCTGTTGAATTTCCTGCAATTTTTTCCTACAAAGTTTCCTATTAAGTTTCAATAATAATAATAATAATAATAATAATAATAATAATAATAATAATAATTTATTATTTGTACCCCGCCCATCTGGCTGGGTTTCCCCAGCCACTCTAGGCGGCTTCCATAGAAACCAAAAAACACTAAAATATCATACATTAAAAACTTCTCTGAACCTTAAGATGTCTTCTGAATGTCAGGTAGTTGTTTATCGTTTTGACATCTGATGGGAGGGCGTTCCACAGGGCGGGCGCCACTACCGAAAAGGCCCTCTGCCTGGTTCCCTGTAGCTTTACTTCTCGCAATGAGGGAACCGCCAGAAGGCCCTCGGCGCTGGACCTCAGCGTCCGGGCAGAACGATGGGGGTGGAGACGCTCCTTCAGGTATTTCCTGTTAAATTTCCTACAAACTTTCCGGCAAGGTTTCCTATAAATTTACTAAAAAGGGCTTCTTAAAAAGTTTCTGATGGGGGTTCCTGACCAGGTTTCCTATGGGGTTTTCCTATTAAATTTCCTACAAAATTTCCTAAGACGTTTCCTACAAGATCTCCTATGGGGGTTTCCTAGGACGTTTCCTTGGAGCTTCATGCAAGTTCTTCCTCTCCTTTAAATCGGTGAAGGTACCTTGCGAGTTTCTGAGGGCAGCTGGACATTTTCATGGGAGAAATGTTGGAGGGCATGGTGGGTTGTCCCTCTTCCCAAATGTTGGTAGACCTCTGAATGCTGGCCGCTTGAAGTGAAAAGTGGGGGCAAGGCCGCCACCCTCAGCGCCTTCCTCCTTGCAGGATTCTCGACGGCCACTGAGAAGAGGACCATAGACCGGATGTCCTGCCTTTGGTCTGATCTAGGAACGCTACCCATATATGTTGGCTTGGCTGACGTGGAGCCACCGCTCACACCACGCGCCAAGGAGGCTCAGCTTCAAAGCCCCGCTCCGCCATTTCCACCGTAGAAATGTCGGAGAGGATGGAGCCACGCAGGCCCCCAACCAAGGAGAGAAGGAATTGGATCTTCAGGAGAAGCTCGGATTGGGGGAAGTTGTGGACGATTGGACCTTTTATGGTGTTCTTCTAGATGTTGGAGCATCTGGGGCAACCCAGTCTGATGGGTGGGGGTATAGATGACAAAATTATGACCATTATGACTGATCAGATTGTTGCGTTGACCATGAGCTTCTTTGGAAAAGAGGAAGGAAGCAGGTAAAGGGAGCTGCCTATCCCTGCCTCACAAGTCTCTCTTGTGGCTCCTTCCCAACTTATGATTCCATCTTGAGGTTCCTGCCTTGGTTGAACCAGACAACCATTCCATGATTCTATGTTGAGTTGGCTGCATTGTTTGGACCAGACAACCCTTCCAGGTCTTTTCGAACTCTATGATTCTATGTTGAGATTCCTGCCTTGGTTGGATCACACAACCCTTTCAGCTCCTTCCCAAGTCCGTGATCCAAGCCTACTCTCCTAGACACTCTCTTCCAATAAGGAAATGGGTTTTTGGCCCAGCTCCAGGTTACGTCTCCCCCCTCGTCTCCCCGTTTTTGCCTCTTTTGGATTTTGGATTTCATTTTTTTTTTAACGTAGTCGGAGATTTCAGTTTTTTTCAACCATGGCAAAGCAAGTGAAATGAGTAAAGAGTAACAAACTTTGGTCAGGGACTTAGATGGCCAGCGCCTAAGAGCACAATGTGGGTCATGTTTAACAATGGGAAGAAGAGAGAGAAGGTGTATTTACAGATGTCAATCTACACATGGACGACAAAGCGCGAGACTTTCAAGAAGAGCGTGGGTGGCGGGAAGCTACTGACCTTGGACTCTTTTTCCTCCAGGAGGGTCTCCAGCTTCTTCTGGGCCGCCCGGCCCTCGTGGTCATCGCTGACGATGAGGATGATGTGGTTCCATTTGTAGAAGCGCATCATCTCAAACCAGACATTGGACTGGTGAGAGTAAGGAGGGACCGTGCGGAGGAACGAAAGATGGATACTCTGGGGAGAGAAGGAGCCAGAGGGACTGTCACTGTGGACCAAGCGGGGGCGTCTGGGTTGAAGCGCCGTCCCTCCTACGGGGTGGAAGGAGCCTCTGGAGAAGTTCCATCTTGAGACCCCACCTGCCTCTGCAGAGAGGTCCATGCTCTGCTCAGCTAAAGCGTTCTCCATGGGGCTACCTTGGAAGGGGACCTAGAAAGGAGTTGGGGCAACGTCCCTCCTATGGGGTGGAAAGAGCCTCTTGAGGTCTTCCATCTTGAGACCCCACCTGCTTCTCCAGAGAGGTCCATCCTCTGCTCATCTCCTGCTGTCTCCATGGGAAGGTGACTTGAAGATGAGATTGAGGAACATCCCTCCCCTGGGGTGGAAGAACATCTCTAATACCAGCTCCATCCAAGACCTGGCCATCTGCTTGGTCTACTGCCCTGCTTTCTCCATGGGGCTACCTTGGAAGGCGACCTGGGAACCATTGTGGAAAACAGCCCTCTTGCGCAGTGGAAGGGCCTCTTTAGGAAGCCAATGGGAAAGATCTCCAGACGGACAGATGGACATTGACTACTGAGAAGAACGAATGGCTGTATCAAGGCCTTCTCCTGCCAGATGTCCAGGAGAATGGCGGGTCCCGACCAGCAGGAGCTGTGGGCTTACCTTGTCCGAGTAGATGGACATGCGCGTGGTCAAGCCAATGACCGGGATCCGGTAGAAGCCAGCAGTGTATGACACTGGCGTCGGCGTGAGATGGTCGTTGGGAGCCGGCGGGTGACTCACCAAGATGGCGTAGACCTGTGGGAGAGACATTTTCCCCATGGAATTACGGACGTCCTAACATTCCCCTCTGACGTTTCTCCCATGAAAATATGGACATCCTACTATCCCCTCCGACATTTCTCCCATGAAATTATGGATGTCCTATCACCTTGCTGACAAAGATTCATATAGTTCAAGCTATGGTTTTCCCACTAGTGATGTATGGAAGTGAGAGCTGGACCATCAAGAAGGCTGATCGCCAAAGAATGGATGCTTTTGAATTCTGGTGCTGGAGGAGTCTCTTGAGAGTCCCATAGACTGCAAGAAGATCCAACAGACCCATTCTGAAGGAAATCAGCCCTGAGTGCTCACTGGAAGGACAGATCCTGAAGCTGAGGCTTCAAGACTTTGGCCACCTCCTGAGAAGAGAAGAGTACCTGAAAAAGACCCTGATGTTGGGAAAGATGGAGAGCGCAAGGAGAAGGGGACGACAGAGGATGAGATGGTGGAACAGTGTTCTCGAAGTGACCAACATGAGTTTGACCAAATTGTGGGAAGCAGTGGAAGACAGGAGGGCCTGGCGTGCTCTGGTCCATGGGGTCACGAAGAATCGGACATGACTAAACAACTCAACAATAACAACAAGAAGCCATTCCCCTCCGACGTTTCTCCCATTAAATTATGGACGTCCTCGAATGCCCAGGCTTTGACAGGCGGAGAGAGAAGTCAGCCAAGCCAGATTGCAAGATAATATGATTTCCTTAACCGCACATTAAAGGCCTAAATGCCATTTCCCTTCCAGCGACCATTTATGATGAAATGGTCTGGCGAGAAGGAGACGAAGAGCAATAGATGGAAGGAGCCAACCCTATGGAAGCAACTGAGATGGCGTTTCCATGGAAACTTCCTCCTCCCTCTGCTGGCTTCACCTATAAATGGCCTTTTCTGCTCCGTTTGGGGAAAGAAGGAAGTCTGTAAATGTCGATCAGGTCTGCAATTTGGGTGGCTTCAAAGGAGATCCCAAATGAGACATAAATGGGGCTAAAATAGCACCATTTGATAACTTGGGGACCCGGTTTGTTCCTTGGGAAATGGGCTGTGTTGGGGTATTTTTAAGGTCCCAATATGTGGGTGTGTAAGAGGGAGAGAGGGAGGGCGGGCGGGAGAGAAGGAGAAAAAGAGAAAAGAGAGGGGAGAGCAAGGGAGGGAGAGAAAGAGAGAGAAAGAGAGAGGGGATAGAGGTGGGGAGAGAAATAAAGAGGGAAAGAGAGGGAGAGAAAGAGAGGGAGAGAAAGAAAGAAAAATAAAGAGGGAGAGGAGGAGAAAAAATATAGAGAGAAAGAGGGGGAGAGAGGGAGGAAAAGGGGAGAGAAAGGGGGGAAGGTAGGGAGAGAAATAAAGAGAGAGAGAGAGAGAAAGAAAAAGAAAGAGGGTAGGCAGAGACAGGGAGAGGAGAAGAAAAAGTAAAGAGAGAAAGAGAGGGGGAGCAAGGGGGAGAGAAAATAAGGGAGAGAAAGAGAGAGGGGAGAAATAAAGAGAGAAAGAGAGAGGGAAGGAGGGATAGAAAAAGAGTGAGAAAGAGGGAGAGAGGGAGGGGAGAGGGAGAGGGAGGAAGGAGAAAAAATAAAGAGAGAACGAGAGAGGGGAGAGAGAAATAAAGAGGGGGAAAGAGTGAAAGAGAGGGAGAGAAAGAAAAATAAAGAGGGAGGGAGTGGGAGGTAGAGAAGAAGAAAAAATAGAGAAAGAGAGGGGAGCGAGGGAGGAAGAGTAAAAAGTAGAGAAATAGAGAGGGGAGAGAGGGGGAGAAATAAAGAGCAAAAGAGAGAAAGAGAGAGAAAAGGGGAAAAGAAAGGGAGGGAGGGAGGGAGGGAGGGAAAAAGAGGGAGAAAGAGGGGGAGAGGGAGGGGGAGAGAGGTAAGGAGAGAAATAAAGAGGGAAAGGGGGGAGAGAAAGAAATAGAGAGAGGGAGGGAGGTGGCAGAGAAGGAGAAAAAATAAAGAGAGGGGGAGTGAGAGAGAGAAAGAAAGAAAGAGAGAGAGAGGGGGGGGAGGGGGTTGTCCCTGGGCTGGTGCCCCAAGCCAAGAGGCTGGTTCATAGGGTCAAGGAGTTGTTGGCTGGCCCTTAGTAGGGTCAAGAAGTCCCTAGGCCAGTCCTTAGAGCTGAAGGTTCCCTAGGTTGGTTTCTAAAGCCAAGGGCTCCCTGGGCTGGTCCCCCAAGCCTGATCCATAGGGTCCCTGGGTGCTCCATAGTAGGGCCAAGGGGCCTCTGGTCGTCTCTTAGGGCTGAAGGTTCCCTAGGTTTGTTTCTAAAGCCAAGGGCTCCCTAGGTTGGTGCCCCAAGCCCACAGTCTGGACCATAGGGTCAAGAGGTCCTTGGCCAGTCCTGAGTAGAACCATGGGGTCCCTAGGCCAGTCCTTAGGGCGGTAGGGTCCCTAGGTTGATCTCTGTGGCCTGCGGGTTCCCATGCTGGTACCCCAAGCCCACAGTCCACAGGATCCAGGGGTCCCTAGGTGGTCCTTTCTGGGGCCAACCAGTCCACCAGGTCAAGAGCTTGGCCCATCACGTCGAGGAGGAGTCCCTAGGGGGTTCCCCCAACCGGTTCTTGGGCGGCGCGGTGCGGCTACCTGGCTGGAGATGAGGTCCTCGCAGACGGAGAGGGCCATCTGGATGGCGTTGGGCTTGTGGGTGACGGAGGTGGCGTTGAGCTGGATCTTCCAGGTGCCATGGCGCTTGTTGGCCTGGTTGATGGCCTCGCGGAAGACCTGCTCGTGCCTCTTGGTGCTCAGCACCGCCCCGATGTTCACCACCTTGGGCTCGCAGCCCCCCCGCGCCACCGAGAAGCACAGCAGCACGGCCAGCAGCAGGAGGCGCATGGCGGTCACCCCACCGTCGCCCGGCGCAGCCCAAGGGCCCCCCAGGCGGCGGAGAACTGCCACGCAAGAGGGTCTGTCCGTGGTCCTGAAGCGGCCCTGTGGAAGAAGCAGAGGCGGCTGCTGTCCCTGGTGCTGAATTGGCCCTTTGCAAAAGGCCGCTGTCCCTGGTGCTGAATTGCCACCGCTGGCAAAAAACAGTCACAGCCAATCGCCCCCCGCCCCTTGCAAAAAGACGTCCTGTTGCTGAATTGGGGCCCTCCTGCAAAAACCGCCGCTGTCCCTGGTGTTGAATTGCCACCCCCGTTTGCAAGCAGCCGCAGGATCTCCCCGCAAAAAACCCCCAAAAATCGCAATGGCGCTGTCCGCCGCGCCGAAATCCCCTTGCAAAGACAGGCGCGCACCCGCGCGCGCGGCCGCGCGCGGGAGAGGAGAAAAAGAGGCGGCCGGCCAATGCGGCGGCGTTTGGTGTCGCTGGGGGGGGGGGTTAGGGGGAGAGGGGGGAGGGTTAGATAAAAGCGGGGTGGGGGGCAGGAGAAATCGCGGGGGGGGGGAGAGCAGAGGAAATCAAGAGATTGGCCGCCCCCCCAAAAAATCTTTATAGGATGTGCCCCCCATTATACAAAGCAGGGTGGCCGCTCAAGATATTCCCCCCACCCCGTCAACCTTCCTAGGATGTGCCCCCCCCCCCCCAATGTACAAAGCAGGGGTGGAGGAAAGCCAAACTTCCCTGCTAAAGAGATTCGGGGCCCCCAAATCTTTATAGAATATGCCCCCCCAATATTCTTCAGTTGGCCTTGATAGCTAGGAGTGATGAGACTTGTAGTCCAACAACATCTGGGCACCCACAGGTTGAGAAAGGCTGGTATATGGCATTGCATATATATATATAGTGCAGGTATTTTATTGATGTGGTTGGACTACAACTCCCATCATCACTGAGCTCTGGCCTTGCTAGCTAGGGGTGATGGGAGTTGCAGTCCAACAACAGCAATAAAATACATCGATTTTATATGGATTGATATGTTTATATGGATATATAACATTTATATGTTATATGGATTTCTCTTGAACTTTTATATGTTTATAACCCCCCCCAAAAAACCCCAATTTTATATACATGTGTATATGTGTGTGTGTGTGTGTGTGTGTGTGTGTGTGTGTATTAATGCCCCCCAAACCCACAATTATTATTATATTATATTATATTATATTATATTATATTATTTCATTACATTACATTACATTACATT
This sequence comes from Podarcis muralis, assembly GCF_964188315.1. Lineage (NCBI taxonomy): Eukaryota > Metazoa > Chordata > Lepidosauria > Squamata > Lacertidae > Podarcis > Podarcis muralis. The sequence continues at coordinate 4,695,403 of NC_135665.1, read as the reverse complement.
ACATTACATTACATTATATTATATTATATTATATTATATTATATTATATTATATTATATTATATTATATTATATTATATTATATTATATTATATATTAAACACCCACAATATATATATATATGTGTGTGTGTGTGTGTGTAATATTATAATAACCCCCCAAAACACACATACACACATATCTAATGGTACTATAATAACTCCCCCAAAACCCCACAATTATATATATTTTTTACACACACACACACACACACACACACACACACACACACACACAAATATATAATATTATAATAACCCCCCAAACACACACACACACACACACACACACACACACACACACATATAATGATACTATAATAACTCCCCATAAAACCCACAATTATATATTATAATTATATATTATAATATGTTAATATGTGTGTGTGTGTATAACACCCCCCAAAAAAACCCCACAATTATATATTAGTCCCCAGATCCAGTTGAAAAATCCCACCGATACAGGATTATTGTAATTATTGTTATATTTGCAGGAGATGATTGGATGGGGAGATTTGAGCAGGAATTTGGATAGGCAGAAGATATTAGAAATTCAATTTAAATTCATTTAACTTGCTCATCTAATTATCTACATCCTTCCCCCTCCTCCTGCGGTTCCTTAAATTTATTTCCGAATATCTTCCGCTTACCCAAATTCATTTACCTTGCTCATTTAATTATCTAGGTACTTCCTTCCCCCTCTTTCTGCGGTTCCTTACATTTATTATTATTAACTTTAATAATATAAAATAATAATAATGTATAATAATAAAAATAAAAATAATAAAACAACTTTTATTTACATTTTATTTTAATAATAATCATTAATAAAATCCACAGAATCCTTAGGAAGAGACGTCCAAATTCCAGCCCACAATTCCAGATGTTAGATAAATTTCAGACGAGTGAAAATGCTAGCAGGATTCAGGTAAATAACAACAACAACATAATATCAATAATAATAATATCAACAACAATATTAATAAAATCAATAATAATAATAATAATATCATCAATAATAATAAGAACAACAACAATTTATTTTTACCCCGCCATCTGGCTGGGTTTCTGAAAGCATAATATACAATAAAGGGAAGATCAGGGGATGAGTGGATCTCTAAGAGACCCAAGAAGGGAGAAAATCAGCTCAATGGATCCATGGGAATAGGTAGGAATGTTGGGGAAATGGCAAGAAGCAGGGAAGGGGTGGTTGGGAAGTCTTGGAAAGGAGAGACGAAGGAAGGAGGGAGGGAAGGAAGGAGGGAAGGAAGGAAGGAAGGAAGGAAGGAAGGAAGGAAGGAGGGGAAGGAAGGAAGGAGGGGAGGAGGGGAGGAAGGAAGGGGGGAGGGAAGGAAAGAAACAAAGGGGGGAAGGATGGAAGGAAAGGAGGAAGGAAAAAAGGAAGGAAGGAAGGAAGGAAGGAAGGAAGGAAGGAAGGAAGGAAGGAAGGAAGTCCCCCCCCAAATTGAGTGATCCCCAAAGTGGACAGTAGGAAGAGAAGCAGATTATGTACATGGACAGGAAGGTCAGTCAGTCAGTCGGCTCCCCCAAATCGAGCAAGCCCCAACGTGGACAACCAGAAGCGGAGAACTGTACAAGGACGGGACTCTCCCAGTTCCGCACAGTTGCCTCAATTCTCAGGAAGCGGGAAAGCCGGGCTGCCCTGGGAGGGTGTCCTTCGAAGGGGCGCAAGGAAACGGGAAGCGGGTGCTGGAGGCATGCCAGAGCTCGTTCTCCGTCCGTCCGTCGCACGGTGGGCGGGACCACCTCCTCAGCACCAGTCCACAAGGTAGGTCAGTGGGAGAAGAAGAGCTGGTCCATCCCGGGGGGAGTCTGAGAGGGGGTGGCAGGAAAGAAGCGACGGGGGCCCTCACACCACGGTGCTGACTGAGGGGTCCGAGAGGTTGAGCTGCCCCGCAAGGTCAGTGGGGTGGTACTGCTGCAGGGGAGACAAAAGACAAGACACGGGGGAAGGGCGGTGGTCAGGCAGAGGCAGGCCAGAGCGAGGCCGAGACACATGCTGCCCCTGCAGGCCGCCACCGCCCCGGTAGGAAACCGCTCAAGGAAGATGCTGCGCCTCCAAACTGCATTCAAGGCTGCGAGCACCAAGCGGGGAATCTCCGGGGATGCGCTCTGTTCCCACAAAAAAAGTCAGAGTGCCGCAATGTGGGCAGAGCCGAACATAGGGCCACCCTTCCCATTTTAGGTACCCTGACATAGGGCCACCCTACTAATTTCAGAACCCTGACCTGTGTCGTCGTGTCCCGCCCCCAGTTTCCATTCGGCTCAGCTCCTTCCCGGTTGGAGCGCATCATCCCTCAAGGATCTCCCCCAGGGGGCAGCCACGTGGGGCGGGGGCTCCCTCCCCCTCGCAGCGCAGCCTCTTCCCCCGGAAAGCAGCACCCGCTAGCTCAGCCATTTCGGGCCGATCCCCTTTGGAATCGCCCGGCAGCTTCGACCCCTTGACAATTTCGGGTCGATCCCCTTCGAAATCTGCCGACGACTCTCCCTTCATGTACGCCAAGAAACTCCCTCCGGGAAAAAGCTCGGCGACTCGGCTCGCAAAAGAGCCACTTTTTCCAAGATGGCCGCCCTACTCCTCTCCCGCCCGGCCCTTTTCTGGGATGTCCCGGAAGGGGACGACCAGTTGTTCCCCCCACCTGCACCACCACCCGTCCCACAAGATCAAACAGGACTTTGGATACAGGACAAAAATGCATCAACATTCACAACAAGATCCCACCCTTTGCGGAGGAACTCCTGAAGCCGGGAATTCTCTACAGGGCTTTATCTGCAGCTCACGGACTCTGGGTGTGGCGGCCTCGCGGGGGTGTCTGTAGGGAGCAGGCGCATCAAAGGGATGGTCTATTACATCGAAAGCCGGCTTTGAACCCGGTGCCGGCACCCGGGGACACCGCCAAAACCACCACCCCAGGAAAGCGGGACGCCGCCCGGCCAACCCGGCCAACCCAGAGCTGCGTTTCTTCCTCCTCCTCCTCCTCCTCCCTCTACCCTCCACACTGGAATGCCTAGAAGGGAAAGCCACCAGAGGAAGCAGACCCTCCGAGCACCCCTCTCTCTCCTGGGATAGAAGAATCCAGCCCAGTTTCCGCCGGGATCCCGGAAGGTTCCGCTGTTCCTGGGATGTCCCTATTTTCATGGGAGAAATGTTGGAGGGGGTGGAATACAACGTCCCTATTTTCATGGGAGAAATGTTGGAGCGGATGGAATAGGACTTCCCTATTTTCATCGGAGAAATATTGGGGGGGATGGAATAGGATGTCCCTATTTTCATGGGACAAATGTTGGAGGGGATGGAATGGGATGTCCCCATTTTCATTGGAGAAATGATGGAGGGGATGGAATAGGATGTCCCTATCTTCAATGGAGAAATGTTGGAGGTTATGCAAACACCCACCACTGGGGGGAGACTTTTTTTATAAATCCCTGCAGTTACGAACAGGAGGAATAAACGGAGAGTCATGTGGGGGGAGTTTGAGAAGGCGGAAAGCCATCTTTTCCGGCCGAGACATTTCCCCTTCTGGAATACCACCCTCCCAATATCTTGTGACAGATGTCCTTTTGATGGGGAGAGAGAGAGGAGGGGAAAAATCAGAATTTCAAGATGGCCGAGAAGTTAGCTTTCGCCCCAGGTGGACCTTTCAATGTCTGGGACCTTTGGAAAGACGCCAAAGGGCGGGGATGAGGTCAACCCCTATGCCCCACCAACTCAGAAACATGCATAATAGAGGGTCTCCAAAACGGGCCGGGGGTTTGGAGAGGGAGATGGAACTTTCCTGCCCACGTGGCGACCATGCCGGAAAGGATGATGCGCAATGGGGAAGATATCTGGGAATTAAATCAAATTTGGTGGAATGATTTGGACGGGTTGCTTTACTGCAATTGGCTCCTTGGAAACAGCTGGAATCCTGCAAATGTGGATCAGAATCCTGATATTTTTGACAGATTGCTTTGGTGCAATCTGCTCCTTGGAAATAGCTGGAATTCTGCAAATGTTGATTAGAAACCTGATTTAATCATTTGGACGGATTGCTTTGGTGCAATCTGCTCCTTGGAAACAGCCTGAATCCTGCAAACGTCGAGACCGACCCAAATTCGCAATCATTTGGATTGTGACCGCCCAGAGTGGAAGATGGAACGAAAGAGAAATTCCCAACGAAAGAGTGACGGCGGGAGGGACGGGCGGAAGATGGAATGTGCTGAGGTGAAAGCGGAAAGGAGGGTTTGGAGGAGGAGAAGCGGAGAGGAGAGGAGAGGAGAAGGCCGACCGGGAGTAAGAATGGCGGGAGCGGTGGGAAGAATGAGGGAATGGAGGGGAGGGGAGGGAGGAATGAATGGATGGGAGGATATTCAGAGGAAGGAAAGCATGGATGGATATTTAGAGGAAGGAAGGAATGGATGGATATTCAGCAGAACGAGGGAATGGAGGGGAGGGAGGAAGGAAGGAATGGATGGATGGATATTCAGGAGAACGAGGGAATGGAGGGGAGGGAGGAATAAATTCAGCAAAAGGAGGTGGAGCCAGAATGCCACAGAGTGGTGGCTTGGGATGTTCAACAAGGAATAACCTGCCGTGGGAAATGGACAAAAAATTCGGAAATGGATTAAAAATAAATAAAAAGGGATGAGAACGGATTGACATGCTGTTAAACTGCTTTTTAATTCTGTTTCCTCCCTTTATGGTCTTGATTTATGGGCTACTATAGGTTACTACTACTAATAGTAATTAATAATTAAAATAAATAAAATAAAATAAAAAATAGTTCTGATGTTTCCTCCCTTTATGGTCTTCGCTTATGGGCTACTACTAAAATGAGGCTGCATTTTAAGCTGCATTTTAATTAACTGTTCTTGGTTTTTTCCTATTATGTTTTATTGTAATTTATATTTGGTGTTAGCCGCCCTGAGCCTGGCCCTGGCCCTGGCCGGGGAGGGCAGGGTATAAATAAATTGTTGTTGTTGTTGTTGTTGTTGTTGTTGTTGTTGTTTCTGTTAGAATTGTTTTTACTGGTTTTGATATGTGTGTCTTTTTAAATATATATATAATTTTAATTAATTTTTTTCTGTTTTACAATCTTGAATACTCATTTAAACATCCTTAAAATTCAAGGGTATTTTAATGTGGTATTGGGGGGGGGGGCTGTGACGGTGATCTTGGCACTGATATGGGATGATTTGATGAGGAAATTCGGAGGAGAAGCGGTGAGGAATATTCAGGGCTGGTCTCCAAGAAAATGACAGTGATCTTAGCATTGATACAGGAGAATTTTCAGAGGAAATCCCGAGTGGAAACAATGAGGAATATTTGGGGCTGATCAGAGAGAGTGACAGCAATCTTCACATTGATACAGGAGGATGTTCAGAGGAAATTGTAGCCCAACGCCCTTTGGAATAAGTTTGAGAAATCATGGGAGAAGTTTTGTGAAATATATTAATTTCCAATAATAATAATAATAATAATAATAAGTATTCTTCTTCTTCTTTTATTTCTGCTGTGTCAGACCAACACGGCTGCCTACCTGATGATAATAATGATATTGATGACGATAAGAATATATATATAAAAAATTATGGTTATTATCATTATTACTATTATTTTATTTCTGCTGCGTCAGACCAACACGGCTGCCTACCTGATGATAATAATGATTGTGATGATGATTACAATAATAATATAAATAATAATGGTGATAATAATTATAACAATAACAACAATAATGTTTTATATATATTATCATCATTATCACCACCACCACTACAATTATTGTTGCCAAAGAGCCATAAAATAAATTAATGATAATGATAATGATAATAATGATGATAATAAGAATAATAACACTAATAACAATATTATTTTATATATATCATCATCAACACCACCACAATTATTGTTGCCAAAGAGCCATAAAATAATAATAATAATAATAATAATAATAATAATAATAATAATAATAATATCCCACTCATCTGGCTGGGGAACTGCCTGCACATAGGAAAACAGGAAAGTCTGCAGATTGTGGAAGTTCGGGTTATCCCGCCTTGGCCTCTTTCCCAGCCTATCAACAGATTGGGATGAGGGATCCTAACAGATATCCCAGGGTCCCTATTTTGCAGGGACAGCCCAAGATCTGAAGAAGCCATGGCAGTTTCCAGTTTGATCCGGGGTTGATCCCGCTTTTCCTAAGGACATTCCTGTTTTCATGGGAGAAATGTTGGCAGGTATGGAAGAGGACGTCCATATTTTCATGAGGGAAATGTCAGAGGGGATCGTAAGAAGTCTGTATTTTCATGGGAGAAATGTTGGGAGGTACCAAATACGACGTCCATATTTTCATGGGAGAAATGTCGGCAGGTATGGAACAGGACAGGGGTTGGCAATTTTTTCTAGCAGCCGGCCGGTCTACTGTACCACAGACCTTGTGGCGGGCTGGAGAAGCAGAACCGGGGAGTGGAGCTGGAAGAAGAGGTGAGGGGGACAAATTGTCCTCCTCTCCACCCCCCAGCCCCAACTTCCCAGGGGCTGCTGCCACTGCCACCACCGATTCTCGTGAGTAGACAGAGAGAGCTTGTTCACTCACTCTCTGGCCCGTAGAATAAGGTGACCAGATTTCCCCCCATGAATCCGGGGATGCTTTTCAATCTCCATGGATTTTGTAGGATTTCTAAATCTGGGGACGGTCCCTGGAAAACGGGGATGCCTGGGAACCTTACCCTAGGGGCACCAGGGCGGCAGGGGCGGCAGGGGCGGGAGGAAGAGGCTGAGCAGCGGTGGGAGGAAGAGGCGTAGTGAAGCCAGAACCCAGGATTATTGGCAACAAGGATGGGACAAAGAGGCTGAGCGGCAGTGGCTCGACCAATCCCATGGCGAGCCCGGATCCCAGCGCAGGGCGGGGCCATCCCTGCCGATCAAATGCCGCCGGGGCAAACCAGGCGCAGCGTTGGAGCAGCCAAGCCGCCGCTGCTCGGGCTCTTGGTCCCATCGGTGTCGGCGAGATTTACAGATCCGGCTTCCTGGATTGAGGACCCAAATGGGCCTGATCCATAGTTGTCAACGGTTCTCTTTTTAAAAGGGAAATTCCCTTATTCCAAATAGGATTCCTCACAAGAAAAGGGAAATGTTGACAGCTATGGCCTGATCTGGCCCGGGGGGGACTTGGGTTGCCGGTTCTGTTGGGTCAACGTCAGAGAGGGCGGCCAGACGCCCCTGTTTCCATGGGAGAAACGTTGGTGTGGGCTAAGCAATGGAAATCGGCCGTCCGCCTGATGATGGAGGGCCCCTCCCCCGCCTCGTCATTTCCAAGGACGCCACGGACAGAAAAACACAGGTACAGAAGGTGACGAGAGACATGGTGCCGGGCGAGGCCATGCACCTTGCCTGAATCTCACAGGAAGTGTGGCGGCAGGAGAGGGCGGTGGCAGGGAGTCCTGCTGGCCACTGCTTGCGGAGCCGTACTGTTACCACAGGCAGAGGGAGACGGTGGAGATGGCAGGGCAGGGGACGGACGAGGGGAAGACGGCACGGCGGACCGCTTTCCGGGCGGGGACCAGGACAGGAAGGACTGGAAATCAAAAGAGGGGGAAAGAAAAATCTGGGTTTTTTGGGGGGTCGGAACAGAAAGGAAAACAAACCACATACGGGGAGAAGAGGGAGCCCTCGATCTTTGGGACAGACGGTGGAGACGGACTGACAGGACGAAACGGGGCCATGGCGGCTGTGAGATGGGGCGGTTGATGGGATGGCAGGAGAAAGAGAGAGAGGAAGAAGGAGGGCACAACCGGTTGTCTTCTTCTTACCGTGTCTCTGCAGGACCTACGGCTCTTGAAGCTGTTGGCCAGCGTGGATGTGATGGACCTAAAAGTGGTTTTCATTCTAGGGCCTGGTTCTGCTCTAGCACTTGGTCTATCCTAAAACGAACATGTACATAAGCGGTTAGATCTCCGGACGGCCGCCACCGGCTGCCGCGTCTACACTGTGCCTCGCTTTCATGGGCTGCCTTGCTCGCCTGGTGTGCTCCTCCTGCCCTACAGGGCGGCCGGGCAGCTGGGCTCCGGAGGGCCCCTCCGAGCGCTGACCTTCCGAGCGGCCATCTTGGGCTGGGGCGATCCTGGGAGCCACCCCAGACTCTGAGCGAATCCGCTGTCCTTTTCATAGATGTACCCTAATTTCACAGGACGGGGTGGGAGAGGACGCCCCTCTTGGAATAGAATCGGAAGTACCTCTTTTCATGGAAGGGGGAAGAACCAGACACTCCTCTCCCCCAACTCCCGGAGAAATGTCAGAGAGGATGTACAGTTGCCCTCAAAACCATCCCTGGGGCAAACGGGGCAGGTCCCCGCCGAGAGGGCGATTTTGGGGGTCTCGAATGGGGTGGTTCAGGTCAGAAGCACCACAAGCATCAGTGGGAGGGGTGATAGGAAGACCCTGTTTTCCGGGGAGGAACGTCATGGTAGGACGTCCATAATTTAGTGGTGGGAATGTCAGAGAGGATGCTAGGACATCCATAATTTCGAGGGAGGAACGTCAGAAGGGGTGATAGGACATCCATAATTTTGTGGGAAGAACGTCAGAAAGGGTGGTAGGACGTCCATAATTTCATGGGGAAAATGTCAGAAGGGGTGGTAGGACGTCCATAATTTCATGGGGGGAACGTCAGAAAGGGTGGTAGGACGTCCATAATTTCATGGGAGGAACGTCAGAAAGGGTGGTAGGACGTCCATAATTTTGGTGGAAGAACGTCAAAGGGGATGGTAGGACATCCATAATTTCATGGAAAGAACCTCAGAGGGGAAGGAAGGATGTCTATAATTTCATGGGAAGAACATCAGAAGGGGCGGTAGGACACCCATAATTTCATGGGAAGAATGTCAAAGGGGATGGTAGGACGTCCATAATTTTATGGGAGGAACGTCAGAAAGGGTGGTAGGACGTCCATAATTTCATGGGAAGAATGTCAAAGGTGATGGTAGGACGTCCATAATTTTGTGGGAAGAACGTCAAAAGGGGTGGTAGGACGTCCATAATTTCATGGGACGAACATCTGACAGAATCTGTACGTGAGGACCTTGTATGTGGGGCGGACCCTTTTCTAGAAGGGGTCAGGGGAACGGGGCGGGACGGAGCTACAAGCAACCTTGGGGTTCCTGCAGCAGCTCAGAGGGCCTCCTCTCAGGAGCTTGGAGAGGAGGGGCCCCCACCCAATTGGTGGCCTGGGAGGGGGGCGGTCCCTGCCGGTCGCTGTAGCCCCCTTTCTTCCATCTTCTAGAGAGGGGGGCAAGAGACTTTTTCCACCTACCCCTAAATAAATAGGATCAGGGCCTTTGGTCAAGGCAGGTCCTACGGCTGGGAGATAGAGAGAAGACTGCATCAGAAGAGAAGGGAAGTCATTGTATGTTAAGGGGGGGAAATGGGGGGTAAAATATCAGAATTAAAGAAAGAAACGAAAACCAGTATTGGGAAATCAAGGAGGGTATATAGGTCTCCCGAGATCGGCGGCCGGAAGCTGGGGGGCTGCTTTCCGGAGGGACCCCGGGTGGGAATCCGAGGGGGGGTTAAATGGGGTGGGGGCAGCTGGAGGGTTGGGGGCGGAGCGGGAACGAAAGCCGTCAAGGAGGGGGGAGGGGAGAGAATCGTGGGGGGAGGTTGGGTGGGAGGCAACCAGACCTGGTTTTGGGGGGGTGGGAGGAGGCCCCCATTTTGGGGAGGGAAACCCCGTTTCTGATCCCAACCCTTTGGGCTACAGTGGAATTTGGGGTTTTGGGGGGAGGCCCCCCCGATCTGAACCCTCTGTATCCTCCCCTTGGGGAACCCCGTTTCTGACCCCCCCTTTGGATTTAGGTAATTTTTTGGGGGGGGAGAGAGACCAGGTCTGGCTCCTCCGCATCCGGGTTGGGGGCCCGACCGGAATTGAATCCATTTCCTGCTTCCGTTCCCGATCTTCCTCTCCCCCCTGTCCCCCCGGGCATGCACAGGAAAAAAGCAATTGATAGGATGGAATGGATGAAGATCCATATCTAAATATATATAGATAGGGAGATACCCACATATAAATATATATATATATTTACATATATTGATCCAGAGGTATCAGCACATGGCTTGCCACGGCGTTGCGCCATGGCCGAAGAGTGACCAAAACCAAATAATAATAATAGTAATAATTTATTATTTCTACCCCGCCCATGATTTCAAATAATAATTTGAAAAGAAACACCTGTGTGCGTGTGTGCGTGCGTGTGTCTATGTATATATATACACACACACACACATACATATACGTATATACATATATACATTATATATATATTATATGCATTATATACTTATATGTATTATATATTATATACGCATATATAAATTATATATATATTATTTATATACATATATAAATAATATTTTATATATGTTTGGTCATATTCTGATCTTATTGAATAGACACACACACACACACATACACACATATATGTAATATATAGACTTCTATAAATTTTATATATATATATATATATATATATATATACACACACATATACATATATTATATATAATATGTATATGTATATGTATGTATGTATGTGTGTGTGTGTGTATTGGTCATATTTTGATTTTTTATTTGACTTTTTTTTTTAATTGGTATTTATTGAACAAAGAAATCTTCCCGCTCGCCTACCTTCTAGCATTGTACTAGTGGCCGGAGGGTTCCTCCTGCGGAAAAGTCTTACATTGTCAAACGGATCTCCGGAACGTCAGCTTTCCTCGTCGGCCGTGGGGTGGGGTGGGATGGCCCCCACCCAAAAAATCCTGGACCCCCACCCCACATCTCAGCCAAACCCCAAACCTCGGACCGGACCCGCCGTCAACCCAGGGAAGCGTTTCTCCTCTCTAGAAAGTTGGCAAGTGAAAAATGGCAGTGACAATTGCACTCAGGATGCCCTACAAAATTCGAGCCTGCCTCGTTTGGGCAGCGGAGGGGGCAGGACGCAGGGATGGACAGACCCCGATTGACAGGACGACCCTATTCCCATTGTAGGGAATTTAATAGGACGTCCTTATTCCCATTGTTGGGGATTGAATAGGACACCCCTATTTCATTATAAGGGACGCGGGTGGCGCTGTGGGTAAAAGCCTCAGCGCCTAGGGCTTGCCGATTGAAAGGTCGGCGGTTCGAATCCCCGCGGCGGGGTGCGCTCCCGTTGTTCGGTCCCAGCGCCTGCCAACCTAGCAGTTCGAAAGCACTCCCGGGTGCAAGTAGATAAATAGGGACCTCTTACTAGCGGGAAGGTAAACGGCGTTTCCGTGTGCGGCTCTGGCTCGCCAGAGCAGCGATGTCACGCTGGCCACGTGACCCGGAAGTGTCTCCGGACAGCGCTGGCCCCCGGCCTCTTGAGTGAGATGGGCGCACAACCCTAGAGTCTGTCAAGACTGGCCCGTACGGGCAGGGGTACCTTTACCTTTACCTTATTTCATTATTGGGGATCGAATAGGACGCCCCTATTTGCATTGTAGGGGATTTAATAGGATGCCCGTATTCCCATTATATGGGATTGAATAGAACACCCCTATTTCATTATTGGGGATCGAATGAGATGCCCCTATTTCATTATAGGGGATTTAATAGGATGCCCCTATTCCCATTGTAGGGGATTTAATAGGACGTCCCTATTCCCATTGTAGGGGATCAAATAGGATGCCCCTATTTCCATTGGGGCATTTGCCCCCCTATTTAGGAGGGTAGGGGCCCCTCAAAGGCCTTCCCAGGATGAGTGGGGCAGTGGGGTCCCCCAGGGGTCATCCAAACCAACCCTCCGCCCTCTTGGAAGGAGCGACTCTTATGGGGTTCCCCCACCCCATAAGTGGGAGCCACGGAGAGGGCGTCCCCCTGATTCTACTCCCCTTCGGCACCGTAGTGACTGTTGGGGTGAAGGAATGGGAAATGGAAAAGGACCTCCAAATTAAAAAATGGAAATTCAAATACGTCCCACTTGTTTTGGTGTTTTTTCCGGCGGTTTTGTGGGTTACCTGCCCCCCGCCGTGGTCTCTTCTCCCCCCAAAAATGGCCTCTTCCTACCTGTAGGTTCTTCCTCCAGACGTTGACGGCGGCAAAGGCCAACTGCATCTGCTTCCGTCGGGCGTCCTTGTGCCTCTTGTAGGCGATTTCGATGAAGATTAGGAAGATTCCGGCAACGATCCCGCCAGCCACCAGCATGAAGACGCCTGGGGGGGGTCGAAACGCGGGAGGGAGAAGGGTCAGAGAGTCGGGTTCGAAAGAAGCGCGCACACACACACCGCCACCACAGTCGAGGGTTGTCCAGGAAGCAGAGTGAGAATTGTAATCATGGCGGCAATCGTCGTGATAGTAATAACAATGGGGATCCGGAATAAGAATAGGAATCACAAATGATAATTGTAAGAAGAAGGATAGCGATAGGGATAGGGATACTTGCAAATGGTGGTGGTGGTGGTGGTAGCAGTAGTAGTTAGAAATGGCAATAGTAACAATAACAGCAATATATATAACTAATAATAATAATGTGAATCTAAGTTTGGCACTCATCATCATCATCATCCATCATCCACCCACCACCACCACTATCATCTCAATAGTCTTATTCTTAAGAGCCTGGCTAAGCACCCATCAGCATCATCCATCATCACCACCACCACCATCTCAATATTTTGATTCATAAGAGCTGGGCTAAGCACTGGATGATGGGTAGGCAAACTAAGGCCCATCATCCATCACCATCATCTCAATAGTCTTATTCTTAAGAACCGGGCTAAGCACTGGACATTTTGTGCCTTGCCTTGGGTTGGACTGGATGACCCCCGGGGGTGGTGGGGGTGTCCCTCGTGCCCCTTCTTCTCTGATCCCTGAGGGAAGGGAGCTCCAGGGGGAACAGGGAGGTCCAGGAACCCACCTGCCATGTTCTCAAAGGTGAGGGTGGCTGGGGCATTACTCCTTGAGTCGCACTCCTGGTACCTCACCCACGTCTTGTCCAGCTCTTCCATGAAGCCATTTTCGTGGAGGCTGTGGGATGGGAGGAGAGAGCTGAAGCGGGGAGTCCTGCCATCTTGAATAAAATATGGATTGGGGGATGGGGCGGGAGGCCAGGTGAAGCCCCGCCCTGCAACCCTCAAATCTCTTACGGGGACCCAAGGGAGTCCCAGGAAAGGCCAAGGGAGTCCTCCAGGAGACCAACTTGGACCAATAAGGCTCCTCGGCCATCTTTAACAGACCCAGAGGAGGTCAAGCCCATCCGGACTCCCTCTTTGATGCTTCTGGCATCATCCCGATTTTGGGGGGCGAGGAACGTTAGAGGGGCCGGCAGCTTTCCGGTTCGAACCCTGGATATCCTATTTTCCCGATTTTCCCCAGAGGAGATGCCTGGACCTTTCTCCCATGAAAAGAGGTCCTCTTGTGTTTCTCCTCCGGAGTGGGAAAGGGAAGTTCCGGGATCGATCCGGGATGCTCGGAGGATCTGGTGTTCTCCGCCCAACCCCAACCCCCTTCCCTGGATCATTCCCGTGGGCAGGGGAGAGGGTACGGACTTGAGGATGGCCAGCGAGACGTTCTGCTTCCAGGGACTGTCCTTCCTCATTCCGATTCCGAATCCAGACCGGAAGAAGAGTTCTCCAGTGGTCACCAGGTCGCACTTCTGGGAGGCTTCGAACTCCAGGACGGCCGAGTCCCAGATGAAGGCGTGGAGCTTGCTGGGTGGAGACACAAGTGGGAACAGTAACCGGGAAAAGGGGGTTGACTTCAGCGCTCCCGGCAAATTCCAGAAGCCTTCCCTCCCCCTCTTCCGATGGAGGATTTTCGCAGGATGAAGCGGTCCCGAAAGGAAAGGATCAGAAATCCCGGCAAATTCATTCCTGAGAAATTCCTGCCAAACCTTTCCTGAGAAATTCCCGCCAAACCTTTCCTGAGATATTCCCACAAAACCTTTTCTTAGAAATTCCTGCCAAACCATTTCTGAGAAATTCCTGCCCAAGTATTTCTGAGAAATCCCGCCAAACCTTTCTTTTGGAATTCCTGCCAAACCATTGATTAGAAATCCCAGCAAAACAATAAATTAGATTGCAAAATTTACGAGAAACCCAGCAAAACCATTGATTAGAAATCCCAGCCAAACTATTTCTTAGAAATCCCAGCCAAACATTTTCTTAGAAATCCCAGTAAAATGTCTTATATATTTCTGCAAAACGATTTATTAGAAATTCCTGCAAAACATTTTGTTTAGAAGACGCAGACATTTCTCTGAAATCCCAGGAAAATTTCTTAGAAACCCAGCAAACATTTCTGAGATATCCCAGTCAAACAATTTCTTAGAAATCCCAGCAGAATTTCTTAGAAATCCCAGCCAAACCATTTCTTAGAAATCCCAGCCATATTTCTTAGGAATCCCAGCAGAATTTCTTAGAAACCCCAGCCAAATTTCTTATAAATCTCACCTAAATTTCTTAGAAGTCCCAGCAGAATTTCTTAGAAATCCCAGCTGAATTTCTTATAAATCCCACCCAAATTCACGCAAAAATTATTTGCCTTTGCATTGGCTTCAAATCAGTGGGTTGCTAATTGGTCGAAATTCATGGAAATTAAGTGGCCGAAAAATAAAAATGGAATCCCATAATCCAACGCCTCTTTCCCCATTGGTCCCCCATGTCCTCCCAGCCCACCCGTCCGGAAAAGTCAAAGGAGTCCAACTCACTTGTCCCGGACAGCCTGGATGGCTTCGGCGGCGCTTTCATAGTTATGCTTTTCCATGTGACGGTACATGGTGCTGAGCTCCACCTGCCGGCGGAAGTAGATGTCCACCGAGCTCTGCTTGACTGTGGCGTAGATGAATTTGTCAGACGGGTTGCGCAGCTGGGAGAGGGGAAGGTAGGACGTCCGTATTTGGGTGGGAGAAACATCAGAAGGGGTGGTAGAACGTCCACATTTTCATGGGATAAATGTCAGAAGGGGTGGTAGGACGTCCATAATTTCATGGGAGAAATGCTAGAGGGGATGGTAGGACGTCCCTATTCTCATAGGAGACATGTCAGAGGCTTCCATGCTTACCCTGGGATCATTGATGCCCGTGATCCGTTCCTCAGGTCTGTCCAACACCAGGAAGGCCGCCAGGTTGGCAGTGTAAGAGGCCACGATGATCATGGCGAATCCAGCCCACACCATGCCCAGGATCCGTGCGGAGAAGCTCCGGGGAGCGCCTGGAAGAGATAGGGCAGCTCGGGATGGTCCTCAAGCATCTGAAGGACCGAAACCCTGGGGAGATAGACCTCACCCAAGCTCTCTAGTGCCACCCCTTGAGAAGACCATCTAACTGGGGAAGAACCCAGAGGGGAAGAAGCTGAGTTGGGCGTCCCTATTCTCGTGGGAGAAATGACGGAGGTCGGAGAAGATGGTAGGACGTCCATATTTTCATCAATGTCAAACGAGATGGTAGGACCTCCATATCAATGTCAAAGAGGATGGTAGGACGTCCATATTTTCATCACTGTCAAAGGGGGTGTTAGGACCTTCCTGTTTTCATCAAGGTCAAAGGGGATGGTAGGACCTCCCTATTTTCATCCATGTCAAAGGGGATGGTGGGACCTCCCTATTTTCATGGGAGAAATATCGGAGAAGATGAGATGGGGTCGGTGGCACCAGCCTTTGCTTTGCAGCCTCTTACGGACGGACCCATCCAGATTGTTCCCACTGGAGAGACTCACCTTCTCCGATGCCAGAGTTGAGCAAGACTCCCCAGGAGAACCACATGGCTGACGACAGGGTGAGGGCATCCTCTTCCTCTTCCTCGCTGTTGACTTTGAAGCGGCCGAAGGGGCTGCAAGAGAGCAAGCGGGGCCAGCGGTCAGCTGTCCGTCGAGGAGCAGGTCTTAGAAGATGCCCCGTGGAAAGAAGCTTCTGGACCTCATGGGTGCGAGGAACTCCAGAAGTCCAGGGTGGGCAGAGGACGGACCTTCGAGGACTCCTCGGTTTCCCTCATGTCATTTGCAGATGGAATAAGTGATGCAAAGTCAGTGGACAGAGGTCCCTTTGCATCATTGATGGGTACTTAATTTGGTGACGTCTTGAGGAACAGCCCATCCAGTTCCTTGTCCCTGCCCCCATTCATGGGTGGGAGGAAGCAAAGCTGGATAACTTTTCCTTGCTCCTCTGGGAGGAGGAGGAGCAGACCAGGAAGACCAAGGGGTAGAGGAAAGAGGCGTAGAGGGGGGAGGAGGAGGCCAGGAAGACCATGAGCTAGAGGGAGGAGGAGGAGACCAGGAAGGCCAAGGGGCAGAGGAAAGAGGTGGAGGAGAAGGGAGGTGGAGGAGGAGGAGACCAGGAAGACCAAGGGGTAGAGGAAGGGTTAGAGGGATGAGGAGGAGGGGGAGGGGGAAGAGGAAGAAAAGAGGAGAAGGGAGGAGGAGGGGAGAGGGAGGAGGAGAATTAAGAAGAAAGGAGGAGGGAGGAGGAGGAGACCAGGAAGACCAAGGGGTAGAAGGAGGGGTAGAGGGATGAGAAGTAGGAGGAAGAAAGGAGGAGGAGGAGGGAGGAGGAGGAGCGGGAGGAGTGGGAGGAGGAGAAGGAAGGAGAAAGGAGGAGGAAGGAGGAGGAGGAGACCAGGAAGACCAAGGGGGTAGAGGGAGGAGGAGGAGGAAGTGGTGGAGAAGACCAGGAAGACCAAGGGGTGGCCGCAGTTACCTGAAACGGTCCAGGAGATAGAGCATCACAGCCACCACGTGGACCGAGAGGCCCACCAGGAGCCACAGGGTGCTCTGGAACGGCTGCATGAACGAGTCCAAGGTGCTGCGGGGGATTTCCTGCAACGGAGAACCGGAAGTGGGCGTCAGCAGCCGGGGGAAGACCCCGGAAGGGGCTACTTAGGGTTCCTCACAAAGGTTGAGGAGATCGTGGCAAGAGAATGGTTCTCCTCTTCTTCTCCCCAGGCCTTCCAAGGATGGACCTTGATGTCATATATGGGTGGCTTTGAATGGATGCTGATTATATTATATTATATTCACAAGAAATTCCATCGGGACTTTGCAAAGGGAAGGAGATGGACAACGGGAACGGCTTGACCAAAGCAGAGAGTGGCCACCTCTGCGGACCAAGCCCTCTGGAGGGCACAGTGATGCCTAGTGGTCGTTGGCCATGTCTACCCACCTTCTTCACCAGGATGGTGAGTCCCTGGTACTTAAAGGGCTTGGAGAACTCAATGTACTGGGCCCGCTCGTTGTTGATGGTCAAAGGAGCCACGATCATGTCCGCCTGACCGCTCAAGAGCTCCCCCATCATGCCGTTCCACTCCTTCTTGTTGCTGTTGTTCACCTGTGTTGAGACAGAGCCGGGGTGAGAAGGCCAAGGAGGTCCATATTTCCATGGGATGAGCATCGTTGATGATGGTAGAACATCTGTATTTTCATGGGATGAATGTGGGAGATGATGGTAGAACGTCCGTAATTTCATGGGATGGATGTGGGAAGTGATGGTAGAACGTCCATAATTTCATGGGATGAATGTGGGAGATGATGGTAGGACGTCCATATTTTCATGGGATGAACGTCAAAGGGGATGGTAGGAAGTCCATAATTTCATGGGAAGAACATCAGAAAGCGTGGTAGGACGTCCATAATTTCATGGAAAGAACGTCAGAAAGCGTGGTAGGACGTCCATAATTTCATGGGAAGAACCTCAGAGGGGATGGTAGGACGTCCATATTTTCATGGAACAAATGTCAAAGGGGATAGCAGGAAGAAGCTATGGGAAGCAAGTTCACGAATGGACAACCCTCCAGGCCTCTCCTGAAGGTTCCTCAGGTCACCCCAGTGTGGGCGGAAAGCCAATGGGTACGGCCAACCATTCCAGGAACGACTTCCCACAGATCCCCTTTCTCAACGGGACGGCGTCTGTCCGTCCCCGGCCAAGGGGCTGTACCCTCAGAGGTCTTCAGAGAAGTTGGAGGGTGGCCTGCCCAGCCTTCCCAAGGCCCGCTCACCCTCTCCTGCGTGCCAAACTTCCCGTCGCCCACCAGATGGACCTCGTAGGTGAAGTTCATGGTCTTGGCCAGCTTGATCAGGAGGTCGACGCAGAAGCCATAGCAGCAGAGCATCACGCTGGGGCGGCCTGGTGGGGCAGGAGAAAGGGGGACCATTGAGGCCCGTTCCAGAAGGTCCCCAACAGAGAGGACCTTCTCAATCACTCCACCTCCATGCCCTTCCGTCGAGGAGATGCCATTTGACCGGGCCCCGTTAGGACAATGTGGATGGCTTCCTGGTGGAGATCCGACCCGTTCCCCGTCAATCTGTTTTGTTCCCGGCCTGCTGAGCTGGATTCCTTCCTGATCGTATGTGGAAGAGATAATCTGAACCAGGCTTCCTCCACCTCGGCCCTTCAGGTGGTTCCGTTCCATATACAATCAGGAAGTGATCCAGTTCTTCAGGCTTGATCAACGGGGAACGGACCTCCCCATTGTTCCTGACCACCGGTCCAGCTGGCTAAGGATCATGGGAGGTGTAGGCCAACCACATCTGGAGGAGGCCTGGTCTAGACTAAGAGGATCTCATCTCCACCATGCAGTGCAGACCCTCCCAAGAAGGAGAGACGCCTGCCGCCCAATGGAGAAGCTTGGTGGGGGAGATTCTGACCTGATGCCCCCGCTTTGGGTTCGAGACGTACCCGGCATGGTCTTGTTGGGCCCCGTACAGAGGACCTGCTGCACCAAGCCGCCGGTGCTGTTGGTGAGGGCTTTGCACTTGCCGTCGGCCAGGGTCTCCTTGACATAGACGAACGGCTCCTGGTGAATGGTGACAATCTGGGGGAGGGGAACAGCCCCACAAAAAGTGAGAAGATGGATCACCGTCCTCTTCCCAGCCAAATCGGCTTCTCAACCCCTCTGCTGCCTTCTCCTGGAAGGGGAGAGTTGGAAGCAGGGATGCCAACATGGAATTCATAAGTGGTTGAGATGGAAGGGGGTCCATGGTCATCTAGACCAACCCCCCTGAGGTGCAACGATTTCCACTTAGGTACCCGGGACTCCAAGGAAGGAGAGCCGGCTTCCTGGACGTCAGGCCGAGCTCTCCTTTCTTGGAGCTGGAAGCCACGGGTTCAAGTCCTACCCTCTGGAGCGGGAGGACTTGCTCTTTCTTCCAGGCGAAAGCCCTGGAGATATTTGAAGACGGCTCTCATATCTCCTCATCCTCAGACTGAGTGTTCCTATCTCCTTCGGCCATTCCTCCGAAGGCTTGGCTTCTGGACCCTCAATCATCTTGAGATGTTTGGCTCTAAAGAGAGCCATCTCCTTCAACTGTTCCTCCCAAGGGACCCTCCGTCATCTTGAGATGTTTGAAGATGGCCCTAACATCTCTTCTCAGCCTCCTCTTTTCTGAGCTAAAGAGAGCCATCTCCTTCAAACGTTTCTGCTAAGGTTGAGCTTCTAGACCCTCAACCATCTTAAGATGTTTGAAAGTGGTTCCCATATCTCCTTGGTCTCCTCTTCTCCATCTCCTCCAAAGTTCCTAACCGTTCCTCCTAAGGCTCAGCTTCTAGACCTCAAACATCTTGAGATGTTTGAAGATGGCCCTATCATCTCCTCTCAGCCTCCTCTTTTCTGGGGTAAAGAGAGCCATCTCCTTCAACCTTTCCTCTAAGACTCAGCTTCTAGACCCTCAAACATCTTGAGATGTTTGAAGATGGCTCTCATATCTCCTTGGTCTTCTCTTCTCCTTCTCCTTCAACCATTCCTCCTAAAGCTGAGCTTCTAGACCCGCCATCATCCTGAGATGTTTGAAGGTGGCTCCCATATCTCCTCTTCTCCATCTCCTTCAACCGTTCCTCCTAAGGCTGGGCTTCTAGACCCTCAATCATCTTGAGATCTTCGAAAGTGGCCCTAACATCTCATCTCAGCCTCCCCTTTTCTGGGCTAAAAAGAGCCATCTCCTTTGACTGTTCCCCCTAAGGCTTGGCTTCCAGACCCTCAATCATCTTGAGATGTTTGAAGGTGGCTCTCATATCTCTTGCTCTCCTCTTCTCCAGCTCCTTCAACTGTTCCTCACCAGGCTGACATTAGTGAGGGAGGGAGGTGGAGCAGAGATGATACCTTGAGCTTGGTAGACATCTCGTAGCCCTGGGGTGTCTCGGTTTCTCCTCCCGGCCAGATGATCTTGCGGTCGTTGGGCAGGAACTGCGGAGGTGAGGAGAGAAAGGTTGGGACCAGACCTTCTCTACCAGCCTTCCCTGATAAATGACTATAGAGTCAGAATGGGACCCCTGAAGGTCAGCCAGTCTGACCCCCCAGACCAGGCAGGTCCCTCCCATCCAGGGATACTTACGTGGCTGCCGTTGTAGACGCCGACCTGCACCAACTTGTTGTTCTGCAGGTTCATGACGCTGTAGTTGGCGTACTTGCGGTCCCCGTCCTCGTTGAACTCCACCCGGCCCGTCACACCCTCGGCGTACTTCGTCTGCATCAGTACCCTGGGGAGAAGGCGGGTTAATCGGGATGCGGAGGGATGGAAATGTCTCCCACGAAATTACGGACGTCCTACCATCCCCTCTGACATTTCTCCCACGAAATTACAGATGTCCTATCACCCCTTCTGACATTTCTCCCACAAAATTATCGACACCCTACCACCCCTTCTGACATTTATCCCACCAAATTATGGACATCGTACCATCATCTCCAACATTCATCCCATGAAAATACGGACATCCTACCATCCCCTCTGACGTTTCTCCCATGAAATTACAGACATCCCACCACCCCCTCCATAAAGAACCCAGGTCCGAGGTGCCTGGGACGCTCTTACCTCTTGAAGAGTGGCCCCGTCTTCCAGATGTTGGTGTTCCCCACGCACCCCCTGGGTGGGTCGGTGATGTTCTCCTTCTCAAACAAGTTGTGGACTGCCTGGGCCACCATGGCCACCGCGTCCCGGATGTGAGCCGACTCGTTTTTGCCGTTCATGAGTTGTAGACCGATGAGACCTGGGATGGGGGTGGGGTGGGGGGTGAAGATAGACGACTAGGTTGGCCGGGACCCCAGAGGTAATCCAGGTGAACTCGCTGTGGGGCGGAGACCTCCGAATGGATTTAGAGAAGGGAAGGAGAGCACCGCTGGGCGATCAACCATGGGGCAGCTGGACCATGGGGAGGGGTCCCAGGTTACCTTCTGGCGCATTGCGTAGGGCATTGCCGGAGATCTCCCGTTCCCCCACCAGCCAGACGTAGCCGGGACCTGTCATGTTTTCTTTGGCTGCGGCCGTGTAGACGGTGGTGGCGTCGTCCTCACTGGGGAAAGAGAAGAAGGCTGTTGGGATGGTAAGACTTTCATATTTTGGTGGGAGAAACTGCGGAGGGGATGGAATAGGAGGTCCCTATTTCCTTGGGATAAATATCAGAGGGGATGGTAGGACGTCAGCATTTTGATGGGATAAACGTCAGAGGGCATGGTCGGACGTCCATATCTTCATGGTAGGAACATCAGAGGGGATGGTAGAAGTCCCTATTTTCATAGGATAAATTCTGGAAGGGATGGAATCGGAGGTCCCTGTTTTCATGGGAGAAACCTCAGAGGCAAACGTCGGAGAAGTTTGAACGGGGGAAAAACGGGGGTCGCCTCCACTCACCTGACCCCAACCCCGCCCCACCGGCTGGCCCTCACCTGGCAGACAAGATGATCACCCTGGCCTCCAGTTCCTTGGCTTCCAGGAGGAGAGACGTCACGTTCTTGGTGCCCGGCTCAAACTGAAGGACCTTCTCGGCCTGCAAGGTTGGCGCGAGCAAATGGGGTCAGTCGGCTGGGCCCCGATCCCCCATGCGAGAGCCATGCTTTCCTCAGAAAGATACTTCCTTCTCTCTTTCCAAGGTCTACCTGGAAAGGACTCAGTTGTTCCTCATTTCTTTTCCTCGGTTTTTTTTTCTCCTCCCCCGTTCTTTCTTTTCTTTTATTTTCTCCTGCTGGGGTTCATTTCCTCCCCACCCCCCTTAAAAAAATAAAAATCTAATTTTTTATTTTATTTTCTATTTTAAAAAAAGAATCATTTTTCTTTGTTGTTGCACTGGGCATGCAAACAGAAGTCACTCCAGCCCCAAAAGAAGGTCGTGCATTGGTACAGGAAAGAGGAAAAAAAGGCATATATAGAGATACACAGCGGCCGCCAAAGTGATTCCACCCACCGTGGCAAATTGATTTCTCGTTATTTGGTTTTTGGGAAGAAAAAAAATCTTGCAAAATTTGCAATATTTTTTTTTTTTTATAATTCTGCAGAATCCCTGCCATCTCGGAAATTGCCGACCTGCCTTTTTCGCTCTGTCATCGCCATCTTTGCGACGGCGAGGGAGCCCCTCAGGCGGCAACTGCAAATATCCATATATTCGTTGGCTGGCTGGTTTTGCGATGCAGTTGACCGCTCAAACGCCTGTTGCTTTTCCAAAAAACAAAATAATAATAATAATAAAAAACAGGAAAAGAGGAGGAAGGGGGAGGGGGAAAACACGCAAGGGGTCCGCCTTGCAAGGGAATCGAAGTGAGCATCTCGCATTTCCTGTTGGGACAGGAAGGGGCAGAGCAGGAAGAGGAGAACAGGAAGGGGGAATCAGATGGTCCAGGGGGAAACAAGGGGGGGGAATAAACTCGCAAATTCGCTCTGGCTCCACATGCATGGTCTTCCGAAGAAAGACATCCAGGATGGGATTGCTCCTCAAACTCAAGCTCAAACCAAGCATATCTCAACGGAAAAGAACGTGCGACCCAAAAAAAAAAACATGGAGTCTGCTTGCTGGCTCCAGAGATATTTTTATATTTTTTTCCCTTTAATATATATATATCTATATATATCTAAAATTTATTCTAATTTTTTGTGGGGTGCCCGTGGGCCGAGGCGGCCCGATTGATGAATTTTATGAATTTTTTATTTTAATTTTTTTGCTCATTAGGTTGGTGGGCGGCGTGCATTTCCATGCAAATATACCTTGGGTCCTCGCTTGATGTCAAAGGATAGCGGTTCGAGGCTGTCAAAGCTCCTTTTTTTACTCTGATGGATAATGTGCACAGAGAAAATATGCAGACACAGAAGAAGATTATAAACAGTTGAAAGAAGAAAGACGGGCACTCAAAGCAAATCCCATATCCAACTCCTCCTGATCCGGGGCGGGGGGGCGTAACAGAGGAGCGGGGAAAAACCCCTACAAGCTTTTCTATTCAGTTTCCTGCAAAGTTTCCTATTAAGTTACTACAAAGTTTCCTATTAAGTTTCCTAGAAACTTTCCTACAAAGTTTCTTACAAGGTTTCCTATTATGTTTCCTACAAGGTTTCCTATGGGGGTTACTAAGGGTGTTTCTTAAGACATTTCCAATGGGGGTTCCTGACCAGGTTTTCTATGGGGTTTTCCTACAAAGTTTCCTATAGGGGTTTCCTATTAAATTTCCTACAAAGTTTCCTAAGAAGTTTCCTACAAGATCTCCTATGGGGGTGTCCTAGGAAGTTTCCTTGGGGGTTCATGCAAGTTCTTCCTCTCTCCTTTAAATCGGTGAAGGTACCTTGTGAGTTTCTGAGGGCAGCTGGACATTTTCATGGGAGAAATGTTGGAGGGGATGGTGGGTTGTCCCTCTTCCCAAATGTTGGTAGACCTCTGAATGCTGGCCGCTTGGAGTGAAAAGCGGGGGCAAGGCCGCCACCCTCAGCTCCTTCCTCCTTGCAGGATTCTTGACGGCCACCGAGAAGAGGACCATGGACTGGATGTCCTGCCTTTGGTCTGATCTAGGAAGGCTTCCCATATATGTCGACTTGGCCGACGTGGGGCCACCGCTCACACCACGCGCCAAGGAGGCTCGGCTTCAAAGCCCCCCTCCGCCACTTCCGCTGGAGAAATGCTGGAGGGGGTGGAACCACGTGGGCCTCCAACCCAGGAGAGAAGGAACTGGACCTTCAGGAGAAGCTGCGATTGGGGAAGTTGTGGACGATTGGACCTTTTATGGTGTTCTTCTAGATGTTGGAGCATCTGGGCCAACCCAGTCTGATGGGTGGGGGTATAGACAAAATTATGACCATTATGACTGATCAGATTGTTGTGTTGACCATGAGCTTCTATGGAAAAAAGGAAGGAAGCAGGTAAAGGGAGCTGCCTATCCCTGCCTCACAAGTCACTCTTGGGGCTCCTTCCCAACTCTATGATTCCATCTTGAGGTTCCTGCCTTGGTTGAACCAGACAACCCTTCCAGGTCCTTCCCAAGTCCATGATCCAAGCCTACTCTCCTAGACGCTCTCTTCCAATAAGGAAATGGGTTTTTGGCCCAGCTCCAGGTTACGTCCCGCCCCCGTCTCCCCGTTTTTGCCTCTTTCGGATTTCATTTTTTTTAACGTAGTCGGAGAGTTCGGTTTTTTTCGACCATGGCAAAGCAAGTGAAATGAATAAAGAGTAACAAACTTTGGTCAGGGACTTAGACGGCCGGCGCTTAAGAGCACAATGTGGGTCATGTTTAACAATGGGAAGAAGAGAGAGAAGGTGTATTTACAGATGTCAATCTACACACGGACGACAAAGCGCGAGACTTTCGAGAGAAGCGTGGGTGGCGGGAAGCTACTGACCTTGGACTCTTTCTCCTCCAGGAGGGTCTCCAGCTTCTTCTGGGCCGCCCGGCCCTCGTGGTCGTCGCTGACGATGAGGATGATGTGGTTCCATTTGTAGAAGCGCATCATCTCAAACCAGACATTGGACTGGTGAGAGTAAGGAGGGACCGTGCGGAGGAACGAAAGGTGGATGCTCTGGGGAGAGAAGGAGCCAGAGGGGGCGTCACTGCGGACCAGGCGGGGGCGTCCGGGTTGAAGCGCCATCCCTCCTATGCAGTGGAAGGAGCCTCTGGAGAAGTTCCATCTTGAGACCCCACCTGCCTCTGCAGAGAGGTCCATGCTCTGCTCAGCTAATGCATTCTCCATGGGGCTACCTTGGAAGGGGACCTAGAAAGGAGTTGGGGCAATGTCCCTCCTATGGGGTGGAAAGAGCCTCTTGAGGTCTTCCATCTTGAGACCCCACCTGCTTCTCCAGAGAGGTCCATCCTCTGCTCATCTCCTGCTGTCTCCATGGGAAGGTGACTTGGAGATGAGATTGAGGAACATCCCTCCCCTGGGGTGGAAGAACATCTCTAGTACCAGCTCCATCCAAGACCTGGCCATCTGCTTGGTCTACTGCCCTGCTTTCTCCATGGGGCTACCTTGGAAGGGGACCTGGGAACCATTGTGGACAACGGCCCTCCTGCGCAGTGGAAGGGCCTCTTTAGGAAGCCAATGGGAAAGATCTCCAGAAGGTTTGAGCTGGGTATCCACCAGTATGGGGAAGATACAAAGCTCTACCTTTCCACCAGAAGGTTTGGGCTGGGCGCTCACCAGTATGGGAAAGATACCCAATGTCCTTTCAACCAGTGAAGGTGGTGTGGGTCTGGAGGAGCTCAGAAGACAGACAGACGTCGACTCCTGAGAAGAACAAATGGCTGTTTCTGAGGAGCATGGGGCACCAGGCATGGTCTGATATGGAGTCACCATGCCTCTAATGGACCAGCCATTTTGGACTCACCAGGGTCCATCTCCGAGGGTCTCCTGGTGGGTCTCCAAGCAAGGAGGGTCTCCAAGCAAGAAGCGAAGTGGCGGGAAACCGGGCAGCGGAGAAGTCAAGGCCTTCTCCCGCCAGATGTCCAGGAGAATGGCGGGTCCCGACCAGCGGGAGCTGTGGGCTTACCTTGTCTGAGTAGATGGACATGCGCGTGGTCAAGCCGATGACCGGGATCCGGTAGAAGCCAGCAGTGTATGACACCGGCGTCGGCGTGAGGTGGTCGTTGGGAGCCGGCGGGTGACTCACCAAGATGGCGTAGACCTGTGGGAGAGACGTTTTCCCCATGGAATTACGGACGTCCTAACATTCCCCTCCGACATTTCTCCCATGAAAATATGGATGTCCTATCACCTTGCCGACAAAGATCCATATAGTTCAAGCTATGGTTTCCCCACTAGTGATGTATGGAAGTGAGAGCTGGACCATCAAGAAGGCTGATCACCGAAGAATGGATGCTTTTTTGGTGCTGGAGGAGACTCTTGAGAGTCCCAGGGACTGCAAGAAGATCCAACAGACCTATTCTGAAGGAAATCAGCCCTGAGTGCTCACTGGAAGGACAGATCCTGAAGCTGAGGCCTCAAGACTTTGGCCACCTCCTGAGAAGAGAAGAGTCCCTGGAAAAGACCCTGATGTTGGGAAAGATGGAGGGTGCAAGGAGGAGGGTGCAAGGAGACAGAGGGTGAGATGGTGGGACAGTGTTCTTGAAGTGACCAACATGAGTTTGACCAAACTGTGGGAAGCAGTGGAAGACAGGAGGGCCTGGCATGCTCTGGTCCATGGGATCACGAGGAATCGGACATGACTAAACGACTCAACAATAACAACAAGAAGCCATTTCCCTCCAACGTTTCTCCCATTAAATTATGGACGTCCTTGAATGCCCAGGCTTTGACGGGCGGAGAGAGAAGTCGGCTGAGCCAGATTGCAAGATAATATGATTTCCTTAACCGCACATTTAAGGCCTAAATGCCATTTCCCCTCCAGGGACTATTTATGATGAAATGGTCTGGTGAGGAGGCGAAGAGCAATCAATGGAAGGAACCAACCCTATGGAAGCAACTGAGATGGCGTTTCCATGGAAACTTCCTCCTCCCTCTGCTGGCTTCTCCTATAAATGGCCTTTTCTGCTCCGTTTGGGGAAAGAAGGAAGTCTGTAAATGTCGATCAGTCTGCAATTTGGGTGGCTTCAAAGGAGATCCCAAATGAGACATAAATGGAGCCAAAATAGCACCATTTGATGACTTGGGGACCCGGTTTGTTCCTTGGGAAATGGGCTGTTTTGGGGTATTTTTAAGGGCCCAATATGTGGGTGTGTAAGAGGGAGAGAGGGAGGGAGGGCGGGAGAGAAGGAGAAAAAGAGAAAAGAGAGGGGAGAGCAAGGGAGGGAGAGAAAGAGAGAGAAAGAGAGAGAAAGAGAGAGGGGATAGAGGTGGGGAGAGAAATAAAGAGGGAAAGAGAGGGAGAGAAAGAGAGGGAGAGAAAGAAAGAAAAAGAAAGAGGGAGAGGAGGAGAAAAAATATAGAGAGAAAGAGGGGAGAGAGGGAGGAAAAGGGGAGAGAAAGGGGGGAAGGTAGGGAGAGAAATAAAGAGAGAGAGAGAGAGAGAAAAAGAAAGAGGGTAGGCAGAGACAGGGAGAGCAGGAGAAAAAGTAAAGAGAGAAAGAGAGGGGGAGCAAGGGGGGAGAGAAAATAAGGGAGAGAAAGATAGGGGAGAGAGGGGGAGAGAAATAAAGAGAGAAAGAGAGGGAGAGAAAGAAAAAGAAAAAGGGAGAGAGGGAGGGAGGGAGAGAAGGAGAGAGAGAGAGAGAGAGAGAGAGAGAGGGTATCCCTGGGCTGGTGCCCCAAGCCAAAAGGCTGGTCCATAGGGTCAAGGGGTTGTTGGCTGGCCCTTAGAAGGGTCAAGAAGTCCCTAGGCCGGTCCTTGTCCTTATGGCGGTAGGGTCCCAAGGTCGGTCTCTGTGGCCTGCAGATCCCTAGGTTGGTGCCCAAACCCACCCTCTGGTTCACAGGGTCCCTGGGTGTTCCTTTCTAGGGCCAACCATTCCATCAGGTCAAGGAGCCCCTAGGCTAATTCTTGAGGACTGGAAGGGGGTCCCTAGGGTGGTCTCTAGGGCCAAGGGTGCCCTATGCTGGTGCCCCAAGCCCACAGTCCACAGGATCCAGGGGTCCCTGGGTGGTCCTTTCTGGGTCCAACCAGTCCACCAGGTCAAGAGCTTGGCCCATCATGTCGAGGAGGAGTCCCTGAGGGGAGTCCCCCGACCGGTTCTTGGGCGGCGCGGTGCGGCTACCTGGCTGGAGATGAGGTCCTCGCAGACGGAGAGGGCCATCTGGATGGCGTTGGGCTTGTGGGTGACGGAGGTGGCGTTGAGCTGGATCTTCCAGGTGCCATGGCGCTTGTTGGCCTGGTTGATGGCCTCGCGGAAGACCTGCTCGTGCCTCTTGGTGCTCAGCACCGCCCCGATGTTCACCACCTTGGGCTCGCAGCCCCCCCGCGCCACCGAGAAGCACAGCAGCACGGCCAGCAGCAGGAGGCGCATGGCGGTCACCCCACCGTCGCCCGGCGCAGCCCAAGGGCCCCCCAGGCGGCGGAGAACTGCCACGCAAGAGGGTCTGTCCGTGGTCCTGAAGCGGCCCTGTGGAAGAAGCAGAGGCGGCTGCTGTCCCTGGTGCTGAATTGGCCCTTTGCAAAAGGCCGCTGTCCCTGGTGCTGAATTGCCACCGCTGGCAAAAAACGTCACAGTCCCTGGTGTTGAATTGCCCCCCTGCAAAAAAGCCACTGTCCCTGGTGCTGAATCCCCCCCGCCCCCGCAAAAAAGTCACAGTCCCTGAATGCCCACCCCCTTGCAAACAGCCGCCGGATCTCCCCGCAAAAAAAAAGGGGGGGGCGGCCCCGTCCGCGGTGCTGAAGCACAATGGCGCTGTCCGCGGCGCCGAAATTCCCCTGCAAAGACAGGCGCGCACCCATGCGCGCAGCCGCGCGCAGGAGAGGAGGAGGAGGAGGCGGCGGCAGGCCAATGCGGCGGCGTTTGGTGTCTCGGGGGGGGGGGCAGGGCTTGGGGCGAGAGGGGGGAGGGGGAGGGAGAGATAAAAGCGGGGTGGGGGTGGGGGCTGGAGAAATCGCAGGGGGGGAGCAGAGGAAATCAAGAGATTGGCCGCCCCCCAAAAAAATCTTTATAGGATGTTCCCCTCAATATACAAAGCAGGGGGGCCGTTCAAGAGTTCCCCCCACCCCGTCAATCTTCCTAGGATGTGCCCCCCCCAATACAAAGCAGAAGTGGAGGAAAGCCAAACCTCCCCGCTAAAGAGATTCGGGGCCCCCAAATAAATTTATAGAATGTGCTCCCCAATATAAAAAGCAGCGGGGCCGCCCGAGAGATTCCCCCCCCCAACCCTGTAAATCTTTATAGTATGTGCCCCCAATATACAAAACAGGGGGGCTGCGGAAAGCCAAAGCTCAAGAGATCCCCCCCCCCTGGACTACAACTCCCGTCATCCCTGAGCTGTGTCCTTGCTAGCTAGGAATGATGGGAGTTGCAGTCCAACAACATCTGGGGAGCCACAGCTGCTAGTCTCTGCTTCTCAATTTGTATTGTATAATTTGATGTACTATGGTATAGACATTATTTCTCTTTAACTTTCAGATGTTTATATGGATTTCTGGATTTTATATGGATTGATATGTTTATATGGATATATAACTTTTATATATTATATGGATTTCTCTTGAACTTTTATATGTTTATCTTATTCTCTTGGACTAGTCTAATCATGGTTTAATGTTACTTTATTGGATGTTGCTTGCTTATTTTAAAGTTTTCTTTTATTATCACATTTTTCTATTGCATTCGATTATCAGGTGTACATTTTTTGCTTCTCCACCTTGCAAACCGCCTTGAGTCTTGTAAGGTAGAAAGACGGTATACAAATAAAAAATGATTTATTATTTATTATTTATTATTTATTATTTATTATTTATTATTTATTATTTATTATTTATTATTTATTATTTATTATTTATTATTTATTATTTATGATGGTGATTTCTCTCCTTCTCTCCTTCTTCCTGGGAGGTTCGTACGGCCCTCGGTACCGTGTTCCAGATGCGAGATCGCTCCCTTGCGGCGGGTCAGGCCATATGACCCACGCTCCCCTTTCCAGCTCTTCCATCCCGTGCTCCCGAATCCGGGCAGCGGACGCCCTGCCCCCCCCCCCCCCAAATACACACACACCCTGGCTGATTTTCAGATTTCCCTTGAATAACCCCCCCCCCCCCAAAAAAAAAAAAAACCCCACAGTTATATAGGAAGGAAGGAAGGAAGGAAGGAAGGAAGGAAGGAAGGAAGGAAGGAAGGAAGGAAGGAAGGAAGGAAGGAAGGAAGGAAGGAAGGAAGGAAGGAAGGAAGGAAGGAACATACATCACATCACCAAAACTACCACCCCGGGAAAGCGGGACGCCGCCCGGTCTGCCCGGCGAGCCCGGAGCTGCGTTTCTTCCTCCTCCTCCTCCTCCCTCCGCCCTCCAAGCTGGAGTGGCTAGAAGGGAAAGCCGCCCGAGGAAGCAGACCCTCCGAGCACCCCTTTCTCTCCCGGGATAGAAGAATCCAGCCCAGTTTCTGCCGGGATCCCGGAAGGTTCCGCTGTTCTGTGGGACGTCCCTATTTCCATCGGAGAAATGTCGGAGGCTATGCCAACGCCCACCGCTGGAGGGGAGACTTTTTAAAATAAATCCCTGCGGCTACGAACAGGAGAAATAAACGGAGAGTCATGCAGGGGGAGTTTGCGAAGGCGGGAAGCCGTCTTTTCCAGCCGAGACCTTTCCTTTTCTGGAATACCACCCGCCCAATACCTCGTGACAGCACTGCTCAACCAAAGGATCCATGCTGGGATAACAGTCACATGGTATTAAGCATGTCCTACTAGATATGATATGAGTCTTTAAATTTATTTCAGTTGGTAGATGAGAAACCAAATGGACACGTCATCAACACTTTGGTTTTAAAGGAGTTGTGCATTGCTAGCATTAAAGACCAGTTGCAAAATAGTTCATGTTGCTGCCTTAATAAATAAATAAATCACTCAATAGTGCTAACTAGTAAAGCTGTCATACGGTAGGTACTTTTCTTGCCTTAAATAACCACTCCACATTCTCATGAGTTCCTGCTTGGCCATGAGTAAAAGTGACCTGAAGTATCCTACTGCTGGGAGCCCCTCCACTTTCCATTTCACTGCTCCTTGGCTTTGCCACTATAATAAAAGACCCTGAGGCTGCTGTAATCTATCTCATAGCCATGACTATGTTACTGTCTCTTGAAGAGTTCCCACCTGGCTAATACTGAATTACCTGGCTGGTTTCCATGCACTCAGATTTTTCACTTGAAACATTAGGAGTGAATATATATCTTTGGCTGCAATTTTATGCACACCCTGAATAAGGTCCATTAAACAGCAGAACTTTAGAACTGCAATCATAAACACATCACAGAGTAAGTCCTTTGCATACAACTGTTACTTTCAAGTATATGCATATAGAAGTGCACTCTTAAATACAGTCCATAGCATTCCATCATTTGCCTCCAGGAGACACATTGCTTCTGACTGTGCTCCCCACCCCACCCACCCACCCTGTGCCCCCACCCTGCTTCCTGCTTTCTTCCAGGTGTTCCTTTCCAAAAAGTAACAGGGAGTGTGGGAAGGAGAGTCATGTGCATTGAAACACCAATTATGGCTGATATAAATTATTTCAGTTACAATAAAGCAGTGATGGAGAACCTCAAACTTGAAGGTCAGTTTGGGCCTGGCAAGGGTGGCAGTTTGATTTGGGATGCCCTTTTCCCAGCCCAGTCCACCTTTCAAATGTAGCCTGCAAGGAGTAGAGGTGATAAGGTATAAAGTAAAAGCCAATGGAGATAATAGTATATTAATATATACTAGTATATTAATAATAATTTCCATGTGTCTTTGCATGCGTGGGCGCGCGCGCACACACACACACACACACACACACACACACACATACACAGAGAGAGAGAGATGTCTACAGGTTGTGAGATGGGTTTTAAGCTTCTGTGACACAGGAGGCTTTATGTTGAGGCTTAGCTTTTGTCCCATGTTGTTAACTCATCTAGGGAATTTTTAATCGAAATTCTCCCAAGAATGTTTCTACATCCATAAACTGGCATAAAGTCACTCTCCCTTAAGTGAATCCTGAGAACTGTAGTTCTTGGAAAGTTCAAGAGATCTCCAGCTGAGAACCTTGCACTTAACCAGTATTCCCAGTATTGTATGGGGAAAGCCATGACTGTTTAAATTCCTATACTACTCATATAATTATTAGTGTGAATATGTCTTAATCTCTGCTGTGTTGTAGCATGTATCAAGAAAGTTATGTAATGAAAGGAAAGTCTGAGCAGAGTAGGAAATTTGTTGTATAAGTTGTGGACTTTCTTTTAGTGAAGGACTTGATGGGCAACTTAACAGGGGGAAACACCCCCTTCCAAGGCCCTCTGTTTAGGGGACTCCTGCGGCTGATGGCCAACCCAGCTGCTCCTGCATCACTTCAAGGTTCTCCACCTCCTGCCGTCAAAGAGCAAGACGGAGAGAAAGTAGGTGGAGACAGTGGAGCTTATCAACACTTTCACCACTAAAACAGAGGTAACAGGGAAAATGTAATCTGACGAAGGTAACTGTCACTAAAGTGGTGGCAAAAATGGAGAATTAAGCTGGGACCAGCACTGAAGGGGCCATGAAGAGGCAGAGGAATGCTAGAGGCAGTGGAAAGGTGAAGGCAACAGGAAGCCTTAACTGGAACACTTTCTAACTAGAATTCACAAGAAAATTCATTGATGAATAAGGCAGTGGTGGGAGAGACTACACATGAGGTTTTTTTAAAACAAAAAAACACCTTGAGCTATAATGTATGTAAATTGATTAAGGCTTGCCAGCTTTGGACTAGCTCCTCTCCTCTGCTTTAACAGCAGCTTGATATGCAAACTTTGTGTTTTTCCCAACAAAGTCATTCCATTCATACAATGGAACTTCCCCTCCTTCTTCTCCTCTCCTCTCCTTCCCTCCCCCCCCCCCCCAAAATCTGTTCTGGGTTTTACCCCAACCCTCCTGAGGAGATTTGAGGAGAGGGAAGGAAAGTTCCCTTGATAAAGCAGAAGTCTTTGTGGAATGGGAGGCATTTGTTAGGTGCAAAATGTGTTTATTATCTACATATCCTGAAGACCTTCACTTGCTGATTTTTGCAGAACAAGCTGCTGATAAAAGGCACAAGTGTAATTCCAGTACCACCCTGGTCAGTTGGCAGCCCTACCTGCAGCACACACAACAACCTTAAAACTTTCTCACCACCTTCTAAACTTTTGGCACTGCCCTTAGATTCCGTAGCTACTTTTTGTGGATCAGTGCCTTCCTACCCTTTAGTCCTTGTCAGGTTAAACAAGGGACAGGGAAGCATGCTTGCTGCCTTCCAGATATTGTTAGGCTTACAGTTTTCAACATCCCTGACCACTGGCCATGCTGGCTAGAGCTGATGGGAGTTGGGAGTCTTAACACCTAGAGAGCCACATGTTCCCATCCCTGCATTAAACTCTGTGCTGCTGCCATCTGTTTTCAATGCAAGTTTCCTTTCCATTCCAGTTGTAGCTTTCGCATGCTATCTTATTGACTGTATCTCTATGTAAGTGGAATGAGTCTTTGCCACGGGTTCTACCCTGTTGAGATGACTTTTGTGGGAACCAGCCAGTGGGGAATGGTTTAATCTAGAAGAGGGAAACCCGTGGCCTTCTAGATTTTGTTGGACTACATCCCTGACCATTAGTCAAACTGGCTGAGGCAAATGGGAGTTGGGATCCTATATCATCCAGAGGTCTCCTACCCCTGGTTTGCACAGTCTCTCCCCAAACTACTCTTCCAAACAGTACTGCAACTTCAAAGGCTGATTTTAATATTTAAACATCCTTTGGAAGAGCATTATATGTAATGTGTAATTTATCCTCTGGGTGGGAGTCACAGTATCTGAACTAACAAGGGTTTAGGTGTGTTGTTTTTAATGGATTAAAAGGTTACAGGGAAACGTTCCAGAAATACTGTAATATGCTGGATGCAATCCAAAAATTATATATTTGAATATAGGAGTCGGTCTTCCAGTACAATTAACTGAAGTGTTACTGTCATGAAGGCAAACATTGAAGAGTACGCTATGAAGAATGCATCCTGTTCTCTGAAAATCTTTTGAAACAGGACAAGCATCTCCACCCATGATACTCTCTTTAGATGTTGATGTCCTGAATAATTTCATGCTCTTCCTCTTAATAATGACTTAATGGCTTTTATTGATTACTACTAGCCAGAATGACAACTGCAATCTCCACATAAAAACTTGAAATCTAAATCTAAAGGGAAATCTAAAGATTATGCATTCCCTTTGCATCATATATCAATTAGGTGCCAGGCAAAAACATTCCTCTTCTTCCAGGCCTTTAGCTAATTAAGCAACCAGTGGTCTTTTAAGCTGGGTGTGTGTGTGTTTTTCTTTGTTATTATGCTATATATTGTTGTGTTTTTATATTGCAAACCACCCTGTGATCTTCAGATGAAGGGCAGTATAGAAATTTAAGTAATAATAACAATACAGAAGAAAATAGAAGAAATGAATTACAGTAGTCATTTGCATAATTGATTATTGTGATTTTATTGTTCTATTGATGCTCAGAGTGGCTAACAGTGTAGATGAAAAAGAATCATAGCAATTAACAGTATGAAACAGATAATACATTATCACAGGAAAATCACAATGAAGTCAGGCAGCAGTGAGGTCTACAATTACACATTAAAAGCCTACGGCAATAAAAATAAAAATACCTTCAGTTTCCAGGGGGGTGGGGGTGGGGGATCAAGGAGGGTTTCTGATGGATTTCAACAAGGAGACCAGAAACACAGCAGCACCACACAAAAAGCCATGTCTCTTATGCTTGCCTGACACAATGAAGTAAGTGGCAGGGAGAGCAGGGACTCATTCACAGTGGAACCCTAACCATGTCTACTCAGAAGCAAGTGCTATTGAATTCAAGGGAGCTTACTCCTAGGTAAGTGGAGCTGGAATTGCAGCCTTGGTGCCCGGGCCCTCCTTAAGGTGACTGATTCATAATAATTTAGAGATTTAAATGCCAAAAATAGCATCTTGAATTAGGCCCAGAATCAAATTGGTATGCAATGGAACTAATGAAATATCTGAGTTATGGTTTAGACCTGCATATTGGAGCCTGCTTCTGATGTGCTTGCTCTCCCATCCTGGGCGTGCCCTGTCACTGTTGGCCAAAATATACCAAGCTCTGTGAAGAGCAAATGATTAAAAAAGTTTTGGTGGAGCAGAGCAGCAGGCCACAGAAGTAATTATCTTGCCTCTGCATGTTTAAGATATATGTAACACCCTTGGGTGTTCACCACTGACCACTTATCCCTTCCAGCACTATGCCAATGGAGGTCTTCAGCAGCATCCTTAGATTTTGTTCCTATGAATATTAATATATGAGACAAAGTCCGAGCTAGAAATTTCAGGACTACAACCCTGCAGCTGGTTGTGCCATCCTGTGCCCCATACTTAACAAACATAAAAAATAAAATAAACCATGAGATGCCTGACCATTATGTCTTGCCCAAAGCTTCCAGGTAGTAAAGGTGGTTGTTACAATGTTAGAGCCCTTAGAAGTTGAGGGCAACATACATGGTTTTCCCTCTCATTTTATCCTCACAACCCCCCTGCGAGGCGGGTTAGGCTGAGAGTGAGTGACCCAAAACAAACAGCAAGGCCAAATCCTTCCTCATTTTATTTCCGAACTCCCAACATAACTTTATTTTCTCTCATGAAACTTTAAGAAGACTTAAGAGTTTAAGAAACCCACAAAGAAGAAGAAGAAGAAGAAGAAGAAGAAGAAGAAGAAGAAGAAGAAGAAGAAGAAGAAGAAGAAGAATATAATGCATCCTATATGCATCATAGGAAACATGATACACAACAGGTCAATGCTATTTCATAGAATTGTAGAATTGTAGAGTTGGAAGGGACCCCAAGGGTCATCTAGGCCAACCCTCTGCAGTGCAGGGATCTCAACTAAAGCATCCAGGACAGATGGCCATCCAACCTCTGCTTAAAAGCCTCCAAGGAAGAAGAGTCTTGTGGGAGTCCGCTCCACTGTCAAACAGCTCTTACCATCAGAAAGTTCTTCCTGTTTAGTTGGAAAGCTATGACCCTAGGCTGGAATAGCAATTGCTCTGTTTGTGGGGCACTACAAAACCTGGGGTTTTTGCTGCAAAACAACTGCAAAGGTTTGGCACAGGTTTGGAGGGGATTCCAGATTTTGGTGTTTGTAGTTTATGTTAAGTATGAACCCCATGTTTGATGTATTAATCACTACTGTATTAATTAGATTTGTACACTGCCTGAATGCAGCCGCTGAGCTACCTGTTCGGGCGTCCGGAGCAGCGCACATGCCGTGCACCCAGGGGGAAGGGGGAGCCGCCCAGGGATCACTGCCCCCACTGCCCCCCTTCCCATGCCCCTGCCTGAATGATGCAGGAACTGCCTTATGTAACCAATTACCCAATTTGATGTTCACCACATTCTTTCAGAAGACAGCAAGCTAAACCTCTGAATACATAAATATTTTAAGAGGGATCCAGATAATACACATATCTACTCAAAAGTTAATCCAACTGAATTCAGTGGGGGATAATTCATGGTAAGTGTGTACAGGATTGCAGTCTCTGTTCCCATTGAAATCAACAGGCTTAAGTCATGACTAGCCTGTCTCACTGGTTTTACTGGGACATGAGTGGAACTGACACAATCCAGTGCTTTTCCCCCTAGAAAAATAGGTGCCATGAAATGTGCCACACTTTTTAACAACAAAAATGGCATATGCAATAACTAGCTACTTCAAGAAACCCAGCAAATATGCACAAGTCTCTTACACCAGGCCCTTTGATTGAAGCCTCTGTTTCTAGAACCAGATTACTTTCACTGTGCTCAGGGCGGGAGGTCTCAAATTTTGCACCAGGGAAAGCTGGATTTTCTCCTGTAAAGATCATGTACTTTTTATAGCCTTCCAATTTTTTGCATAATTTTTACTGTCTAAGATAACTGCAGAGAACAACAACAACAACATAGTAGGACCCCAGAGGAGGGGTTTTTCCCTTCTGGGGTAACACAGTTGTGGCACATGAAGAGGTTAGTGAGAAACTGGAGTGTACATGGGGAAAGTGGCACTCTGTGTAAGGGGGGGGGAGGGAATTGGAAAGTAAGTGGCACCTGTGGCAAAGTTAGACTTAACAGAGCTCCCTTCACTTCACTTACTTGTTGCATTTGGGAACCCTTCTGTTCATTCTGCTAGTAGGTTCCTGAACTTCTTGCCCTAAAGCCTGACTCCAGTGGCACCAGAGAGGGGTACAGGGAGTAGGGGGAAAGTGGGCAGGAAGACTGAAGGGGCATAGAAGCTGTGTAGAAATGCCTAATGAGTTGTATAGGTTGTGCAGTGCATAAAAGTTTAAAGTGTGTGTTGGGGAGGGAATTTTTGAGATATTCTGCCCTAACATGTTAATCTCAGAATTTAGCAACTGCCCATCCTTACAATGACTCAGAGCACTGGTTGTTGCAGGCTGTTGTGGGAATGACTTGAATAACTGTGCTGCTCAAATAATGAAAAATATGAAATTAATATTTAAATGTAGTGTTAAAACATAGTAGTATATATTTCAAACAAAGGAAAATGAGTTGAATAATGCAAAACATAGCCTTCCAGGGTAAGCATTTCAAATGAAGGTTGGCTTTTGTTTGCTCCGTTTGTGGTTTCAAGGACCCCACCTTTCAACATTTATAAGAGCCTCAAAGGTAACTTTGGCATCTACCCATCGGGAGTTCAAAAGTTCAGCTCCATTATTTCTGTTCTGTTCAACAGCAACCTGTGAAGGCACAAGTGCAAGAGGGAGAATAGGAATGAGAAGGCAAATAGAAACAAGAAGAGCAAAGCCTGAAAAAGCAACAAATAAAATGAAGGAGAAAAGCTGGAAAATTAATGCTGGCTTACAACCATTGTTTTAAATGTGACGCCAGCATAAGGTAGTTCTCACAAGCAGTCGCTTTCTTCACTTACAGGTGAAGCTGATGGAATGCTGTCCCATGAACAAAGTTTGCTATACACACTACATTTGCATGACATGGTTAGCCAGGCTATGGCTTACTGAGGCTTCAAAGGTGCAGGCCAGGGATGTTTGGCAACATCTGGAGGGCCAAAGTCGCTCCACACTTTTGCTAAACCAATTTTTGGCTTACCGGTAATTCAGTGCATCAGTAAAAAAACTGAGGGGCATGGGAACTAAAGTGGCTGTGAGCCCCTCTCTGGAAGCCCACATTTGCACAGTCTCAGTAAGCCTCAGTTTGGCTTATTGTGTTGTGTGACTCAGCTTACAGAATAATAAGAATTATTATTATTATTATTATTATTATTATTATTATTATTATTATTATTTGTGGCTTCCAACAAAATATTAAAATGCAACAGTCCATCAAACATTAAAAGCTTCCCTAAACAGGGCTGCCTTCAGATGTCTTCTAAAAGTCTGGTAGTTGTTTTTCTCTTTGACATCTGGTGGGAGGGTGTTCCACAGGGAAGGCGCCACTACCGAGAAGGCCCTCTGCCTGGTTCCCTATATCTTTGCTTCTCACAGTGAGGTAACTGCCAGAAGGCCCTCAGAGCTGGACCTCAGTGTCCGGTCAGAATGAATGGGGGTGGAGACGCTCCTTCAGGTATACTGGACCGAGACTGTATAGGGCTTTAAAGGTCAGCACCAATACTTTGAAGTGTGCTCGGAAGTGTACTGGGAGCCAATGTAGGTCTTTCAAGACTGGTGTTATGTGGTCTCGTCTGCTGCATTCTGGATTAGTTGTAGTTTCTGGGTCACCTTCAAAGGTAGCCCCACAAAGAGCACATTGCAGTAGTCCAAGCAAGAGATAACTAGAGCATGCACCACTCTGGCGAGACAGTCTGCAGGCAGGTAGGGTCTCAGCCTGCATACCAGATGGAGCTGGTAAATAGCTGCCCTGGACACGGAATTGACCTGCGCCTCCATGGACAGCTGTGAGTCCAAAATGACTCCCAAGCTGCACATCTGGTCCTTCAGGGGCACAGTTACCCCATTCAGGACCAGGAAGTCCTCCACACCTGCCTGCCTTCTGTCCCCCCAAAAAAGTACTTCTGTCTTGTCAGGATTCAACCTCAATCTGTTAGCCGCCATCCATCCTCCAGACACTCACACAGGACCTTCACCGCCTTCACTGGTTCTGATTTAAAAGAGAGGTAGAGCTGGGTATCATCTGCATACTGATGAACACCCAGCCCAAACCACCTGATGATCTCTCCTAGCGGCTGCATGTAGGTGTTGGAAAGCATGGGGGAGAGGACAGAACCCTGAGGCACCCCACAAGTGAGAGCCCAGGGGTCTGAACACTCATCCCCCCACCACCACTTTCTGAGCACGGCCCAGGAGGAAGGAGCGGAACCACTGTATGTGCCTCCAGCTCCCAGCCCCTCTAGACGGTCCAGAAGGATGTTATGGTTGATGGTGTCAAAAGCCAATGAGAGATCCAGCAGAACTTCGAAACAGCTCTCACCTTTGTCCCTAGCCCGCCGGAGATCATTGACCAGTGCGACCAAGGCAGTTTCAGTCCCATGATGAAGCCTGAATCCCAACTGGAAGGGATCCAAATGGTCCGCTTCTTCCAGGCGTGCCTGGAGTTGTTCAGCAACCACTCGCTCAATCACCTTGCCCAAGAATGGAAGATTTGAGACTGGAAGATAGTTGGCCATATTGGCCGCATCTAAAGATGGTTTTTTAAGAAGCGGTTTGATAACCGCCTCTTTCAGCTGGTCTGGGAAGGCTCCCTCACGGAGGGAAGCATTCACCATCCCGCAAAGGTCATTGCCCAGCCCTTCCCGGCTAGCTTTTATAAGCCAGGATG
Organism: Podarcis muralis; assembly: GCF_964188315.1. NCBI lineage: Eukaryota > Metazoa > Chordata > Lepidosauria > Squamata > Lacertidae > Podarcis > Podarcis muralis. Next base: position 4,655,743 of record NC_135665.1, on the reverse strand, counting down.
GGCAAGAATCAAGGAGACAGGGCTGTCCCTGAATAAGTCTGGCCCAACTCATAGCCGCGGACATGCCTTGGACCTGGTGTTCACCTCTATGGATGTTGGTGATCTGACACTAAAAGCGAAACGAAAGAAGTGCCACGGTCAGATCACTTCCTGGTGCAACTGGACTTCTCCATGACCCTTCCCCTCTGCAGGAGGTGGGACCGATTCAGATGGTCTGCCCCTGCCACTTGATCCAAATGGTTTCCAGAGAGTGGTAGGGGATGCTTTATCCCATGTTTATGGCCTTTCAGCTGATTCCCTGGTGGCCCACTGGCAAGTTAACCAGGGCTATTGACTGTTTGGCTCAGAAGCGCCCTCTCCGATTGCATGGAGCTCTTTGGCAAACTTCTGTACCTGTTTGTCTGCCCTTGAGGTATAAATGGTATCATCAACAAAGACTAACACCATTTCCTGTGACTCTCCTGACCCTTTAAGGTACAGGCAGCTGTCAGCAAGACTCTTCCTGAAACCTAGCTTCTAGGAATGTGTGCTGAGCAGCAGAGGCCTGCCGGACCTTATCTCTCTGAACAATAAATCTTCAGAGCACACATGCACAAGATGCCTCTTCTAGCATCCCATTTCGACCAGCGGACAGACCTCTGGAACGGATTATGTCCGTAAGTAGAGGTTCCGCTGTACAGTAAAAAAACAAACTCATCTAAAGAAAAGAAAAAGAGATAGAAGAATGCAAACTCCTGTCTCACAGATACTGAATAACTTACCTTTTGTCCCATGCATAAAAGGTGCACCCTCCCAGCTCTCACCTGAGAGCATCCCTTTCTTCCCTCAGCCTCTCACCCTGGGGAATCTCCCCTTCCCTGCCTCTCACACAGGGTCCTTCACTAACTATTCATCGCCTTCATCTGAATGCAATTCATTCTTTAATCTAGAGTAGAGGACAACAGCAACAGAAAATAAGTCAAAACAAAAACAAAATAACACAAAAAAGAGGAGGAACAAATATCACAAAAAGGATCAGAGAGGAATAAAGAATAAAATACAAATACAAAGGACTTTCAACTTCTTGATGAATACAACTTATGGAATGTAATAAAAATTATCATTGCTGATACAATCAGTGTTAACACTGGGGAAAATAATGGCGTTGTCAAATTGCAACAAATGTTCTCAGGCAAGGATGTCAACAAACCACAACTTATCAGTTGCCAGCATCACGTTCTGGACAAGATTCTCAGAGTGGTCATGGACAGGGAACTTGGTGGTAACACCAGATCTCCCAATATGGAATATCCGTTTATGTCTCAACTGATGAACAAGTATGAGGAATTGAAAGCAAAGTTTGTGAATGGAACAGAAGAAATCCTCAGTAAAGCAGGCTGGAGAGAGATGACATGAACATTTTATACTATCTTACATGGGTGTTCAGATTCCTTGAGGAAAAAGGGGTTGTTTTTCCCACATTGGTTAAGTTTACGGAAGTTCCTGACAAAAGCAATGCCAGGTGGAATTCAAGAGCCATTCTCACTGTCCTTGTATTCATTCTTATACCTGCAACAAGGAAGACAAGGAAGACTTTGGAGAAAGTACGCAGACTCGTTTCATATGGCTGGGCAGTCTGTTGGTTTACTAATCAGATGTACAATGAAAATGACTTCAATAACTTGCCAGAAACATTGAAACCTTACAAAAAAGCACTGTGGGTATTAGAGAGTCACTGGAAGCAGGGGCCATCGGTACTTCAGATACCAAGAAGTAATCAGTTCACAGAACATACAATCAAAGTGATGTGGGAACTTTATGGAGCTTGCAGCAGAAACAGACAAACTGCAGCCTCGATTTATTCTAAGCAATAAGAAGTGATATACAATGTACAAAACATTGTACAAGTATTAGAAAATTTGCAGGCTCCATTTTACCTGTATTATAATACATGTTATGCATATTACATAATACAGTTACATATACAAAAATCAATTTATTGATTTTAGGGTGACCTTTTTTCAAAATATTTGGAAATGACAGTTCATTCCTTTGTTTTTAGTCAAAAGTTCAGGAACATGAGGTTGCAAAAACATTATAACCCTATTGCACATACAAATTTCTTCAAAATATTTGAGATGATCACTCCAAGATAACAGCCAGTTATTCTTCCTTCTGCTAGATGATGGGCATCTCAAGTTCATTTTCCATCCTCACAAAAAGTCCAAAAGAGGTTGTGAGCACAGATATCAATGGAAGTCAACATTAGTTTTCCTCCAGTTCAGCATACCAGCTTTGCCTCAAATACTGAGAAACAATACTTCCTTAAATCCTTATCCCCACAGGGTTTTCTTTGCTGTGTTGATATACTAAGACTGTGAGCCATAATCATTACTTATTGAGGGTTTTTTACAGAGAGAAAAAAATGGCTTCTGCTTTCTACTCTTCCATTTCCCCCACAAGCATTGTCAGTGGCTTAGAAGCACTTTCCTTTAATTTGAAACCAAATTTTACAGAATCCTTTCCTTCTCAGCTTTGCGTCTGCCAGTTCAGTATATTCATTCATCTCTCCACCCGTGGTTTCCTTCTCTTCCTCTGACATAAATCCACACTTTGACCTCCCAACACCTGTGTGGAGGGTCTTTCGATGCTGACATTTACTTCCTCCAGCATTCCCATTCCCTTCTTCTGCTCTGGCAATCCTCCATCAGTATCCCCCCCCCCCAGCACTATTTAACTTCTCCACCGTCAGCTTCACCCAAACCATCTTTGTTCCCCATTCCGTGTAGTTTTCCTCTAAGTTCTCTCTCAGCTGATCATTCAAGAGATGCCACATTACAGGAACGATGCGTCTCCCATGACCTGGACCATGCTGGCTGCAGTCACCGTCGAGGGGCCAATGGCGGGACTCTGCCTAAGGCTCCTTCTTCTGCGTCCCTCCTCGATGGGAGTCCCCCCCCCCCAGCTCAGAGCCCCCGAGAGAGGTCGACCTGAGGCTGCAGCCTGCAGGGCTCTTCTTTTGCGAAGCTAACGCTCCAGTTTGCAAACCCAGAAAATGTGATCCCCAGGCGCGCCATGGCCGAAGAAAGCCCAGCCCGCGACCGGCCCCGAGCAGCGCCTCCGGATCGGGGGCAGGGGCGGGGCCTCCGCCGGGGGCGGGGCTTGGGCTGCGCGGCGATAGCGTCTGGCGCAGAAAGCGACCCGCGCGAAGCCCGCCCGCTTTTGCGCCTTCCCTGCGGCAGCTGCGCGCGCTCCGTGGCCCGAGAGCCGGAGCAGGACTCGGCGTGTCCCTGGCGGGCGAGAGTCTTCCTCGGCATGGGCGGGCAGTGCTGCTGCTTATCCTCGGAGGAGAAAGCGAACAGGATGCTGAGCTTGGAAATTGAGCGCCGGCTGCGCCAGGACAAGCGAGACTCGCGCAAGGAGCTCAAGCTGCTGCTGCTGGGTGAGTTTGTGGGCGAGCAAAGCCTCCCGCGCTCTCCCGCCAGGATGCTCCCGAGAGCTCACCGCTTGTAGGATATTCCGGCTTTGCTTTTCCATAACTTAAGCCCGCGAGAACAGCTCGGCCCAACCCGTCTTGCAACAGGTGAAACGATGCTCGAGGCTCTGGGTGTGTGCAGACTGCGTTTTCAATACCGTTGGCACATTTGCAGTGTTTTTTAAAACCACTTTAGTGATTTAAAAAAATCTGGACTGCAATTCATAAACCTACTTATTATTCATTTAAGATGTTACCTTTAATGTGCATGCATGGTGTTTTGCATTCTTGCTTGGGTACTTTGTAAATTAGACCATCCTTGCTCTAAGCTTAGACAGAGACTGAAGTTCCTTCCAGAGGATCTCCCTCATTTTTTTGCAGGGAGGTGACATTGGCTGTTAATTGAGCATCCACTCTGATTTGTTTGTGGCGAGGTTTGGCAATGTCAAGCATCAAGCATCACCCCCCACTTTCCAGTGTGTTTTCCCATCACTTTCTGCATTGCAAAAACATTCTATCTCTTTTGGAAGCAGGTTAGCTCTGCAGGACCTCCAAATCAACTTTAATTGCACAGCCTGAATTTGCTGATATATGATTGAAGTTCAGCTGTAAACGGCGACTGTCTGGAAGTGAACTTAGTGTACTAAGAGGAAGATACTTGTACAAGGCCACTTAGAACTGCTTCTAGCATTACATCTCCTACCTGTTTTGTTTTTAATGCAGATACAGAGAGTGGAATGCAGGAAGCTGCCTCACTAATTGTCTGGGGACAAGCAACAGTCCATCCCCTGGACTCTATCTGGAATGGCTAAGTAATTCCATAATCTTCAGGGTGGGCCTTGAAGGCCAATTAACTCAGGTTTGAAAGTGAGGTTTAAAAAGTGGGTTAAAGGAATAGGGGCAGAATATGTGTGCACTAGTTGTGTAGCTGTATGATTTATTCACCACTCTGTTGCCATTAGATTTCCAGTATGTTTGGACAGGCACTTTCCAGTTGGTGCCACTAAGGCTGGGTTCTTATATTGCCTCTGTGGGAGCTGCAGGCCTTCTATCTGACACGGTGAATAGATGTTATGTGGACTCAATGGAGTTTCAAATCCCCATTGAGGTGACCTTGGACTAGTTACTATCTTTCAGCCTAATCTACCTCACAGGATTGTTATGAAAAGAACACTGGGGGTAATTAATCTTTAGCCTAAAGAAGCCTAAGGCTAAATCCAATATTAGTTCTACTACTACATCCATTCAAACGAATAAACATGGATACCTTAGGTCCATTAATTTCAGTTATTCAGAGGAGAACTAAGTTGAATGCACCCCCAAGGGTAGACTTGATAGTAGTCTTCAAATATCTGAAGACTATTTCATACAGAAGATGGAGCAGACGTTTTTCTGTTGCTCAAGACGGCTGGACTAGAACCAATGAGTGCTGGTTACAGGAAAGCAGTTTTCGACTAGATGTAAGGAGAACCTTCCAAAGTCTGTTTGAACAGACTGCCTAGGGAGGTTGAGATCTCCTTCACTGGAGGCATTTAAGCAGAGTATGGACAGCTGTCTGCCAGGGAAACTGTAATTGCAGTTTGTATTGTGGATCCTGCACTGAACAGCAGGTTGGGCTAGCCAACAATGATAATTTTATTATTTGTACCCCTGTACTGGGTTGCCCCAACCACTCTGGGACATTAAAAACTCCCCTATACAGGGTTGTATAGCCCTGTCTAGCCACCAAGATCCCTTTGAGCTCTTTAATTTTATAATAATTATTATTTTAACAATCAGCATTGACCTTGTAGGTCCTTTACTGCACCATGCAAGGTTAATGGGGAAACCCAGGAACAAGCATGAAGAGCAGTGAAGTGGGGTGGAAGGTTTCTACACAGAAAAAAATGGAACTTTAGTTAAGCAATCAGAAGTGCTGTAATATATGACTTCCTTTGGACAATAACACTACAGGGGGCTAGCGCCAGAGTACTAGACACCGGTGGCAATAACTGAAGGAAAGAGGAGGCGCCATTTGCTGCTGAGGTAAAGCCTCGATGACGATGACTGGTACAGAGAGACATAGGGAGGTATTCAACATTGTTCTAAATTGTCAGTGCAAGCATTTCTGCTTGGCAAATGGACTGATTCCCTTCTCCCCCCCACTGTTGTAGGTGTTGTCCCATCCCTCCAGAGTGGATTTGGAGGAGCTGGGAAAGCCCTGTTGCACTAGGGGGAGCCCTTGTGCTGGCTTCTGCTAACCCACACAGGAGTGTGGGAGCTTATAAGATCTCAGCCTCCAAAACAAAGTTGAGGAATAAACAATGAAGTTTCTGGGTGTTCAGAATGATTGTGTCTAAATTAGGGAGCGCTAAATAAGGGATTGTTGATGCTCATGCAGCTGCTGCCTCTGCTCTTACACCTTGACCATGTCAAGGCAGTGGTCACCTTTGCTCCTGACCTCTCAATTACAATTTATCTGGAACCTCAGTAGGTGCAACTGAGGCCAGTGACATTCCTCCATACCTCCTCTGCTCAGCTCGTCCCTTCTAACTTTTTAATAACGCATTGCTTTGTCCTTTTCATTTCTCTCTCTCTCAATTTAAGACTCTTCATGCAGTCATTTCCTAGTTCTTTAATGTGGTTGCACAATGTATACAATCAGCAGAAATGACAGAACAGTGGGTTTTGGCAAGGCGGTAATAAAACATTACTAGAAGTTTTAGATGTTTCTTAAGCAATTGGTTTTAAATAATTGTTTAGGATTCAAAGCCATAGTACCCACAGTTCAACATATGCAAAAATGTCCTAGTAAAGTTAGTTGAGGATGTGGACTTTGATTGCTATAAATGGGTTGTGCTCTTCTAATATGTGTCTGAGCTCTCAATCTATTTTGCTAGGCAGATTAAGAGGACTGGTAGGCCACATTCAGCTAAGGACCAGAGATTTCCCATTCCTGTCTGGTAGTGGCTCTCCACGTTTCGGAGAGGAGTTTTTCCTACCTTAACAGGAGATGCCAGGGGTTGAATCTGGGACCTTCTACATGCAAAGCACGTGCTCTGTGGCTGAGCTACACCGCTTGCCAATTGAATCATAGAATTGTAGAGTTGGAAGGGACCCTGAGGGTCATCCAGCCCAAGTCCCTGCAAGGCAGGAATATGCAGTTGCCCCGTGCAGGGATCAAACCTGCAACCTTGGTGTTATCAACACCATGCTCTAACCAACTGAGCTATTGGTGGAGGCTAAAAAGTTGAACTATCACTCACCCGGCCTACCCAAAAAGGATGAGACACTGTCCCTGCCCCAATATGTCTCCTTAGCATCTGATACTCATTTTCCATCCCTGAACATGAACTTGCTTGGACAGTGCAGTATCCAAGGAGGGAATTCATGGAAGATAAGAGCAGCTTCTGTTTAGTATTATATAAAAAGGTGCCTGGCAGATACTAAAACATACTACTACTACTACTTTTAAAGAACGAAAGCTAGTAAATGCAAGAGGACAGACAAATAGCCAAGAATAACTACTAGTGTGCCGCGGAACGTTGCCTTGTGTTCCGTGGGAGGGAGGCGGGCGAGGCGGGCGGCGAGAGGCGGGGCGGCGGCGAGCACACGCCGGGCGGCGAGCGAGCTCCCTCCCATATCCCATCGCCGCTCGCTTCGGCCGGCCTACTGGAGGAAGGTGCGAAAACCTCGCGCATGCGCAGGCCTTCCGCCTGCGACAGCCCAGTAGGCCGGCCGAAGCGAGCGGCGATGGGATGTGGGAGGGAGCTCGCTCGCCGCCCCGCGTGTGCTCGCCGCCCGACTCGCCCGCCTCCCTCCCACGGCACACCAGCCTACCTCCGTGGGAGGGAGGCGGGCGAGTCGGGCGGCAAGAGGCGGGGCGGCGGTGGCGAGGAGAGGCCACCCAGCGCGGGGCTCTCGCCGTCTGCCTGCCTGGCTGCCTGCGAGCTCGGCGGGCAGCGCTTCCGCCCGCAGCGCCCGCCTCGCGGCTCTCATTCCCTGCCCCTGCCAAAGCTCACCCAGCCAAGCCACGCTCTCCTTCCTGCCTCGCTTTGCTGCCTCCCCCCCCCCCCCAAAGCTTGGAGGTTCCCCGGCAGGAAGGAGGGAACTTAATCCTCTCCAAGGGCTGCGGAAAACAGACATGCAAATGGGGGCTTGCCAGCTCTTCAAGCGCCGCCGGCTTTCTTCGGGAATTACCGCCCGCCGAGCCCGGTAACACTGACAGGCCGAGCCGCGGGGCTTGGCAGCGCAGCCGGCAGAGTGTGGGAAAGGGCGGCCGCCACGCGCCGGGCAAGGCGAGACTCGACGGGGAGGACACCGGCAGCAGCGCCCCCCCCCCCCAGAAACCCGCTCCGGGCAGGTAATTCACAGAGAGTGGACAGAAGGAAGCCTTAAAGGGCTTCAGCCTCCCAGAGTGGCGGGGAATAATAATAATAATAATGATAATAATAAAATTGACAGGGGGTGTTTTTCTAGGTGAGGGGGTGGGGACTGTAATAACAAAAAAATCAGCTCTATATCAACCGCTGTTTTGCAATGAGAAATTGCAAATAAGGAAGATCAAAAGGAGAATGTTTTTTTGGGGGGGGACTCTCTTCCTCTTCCTCCTCCTCCTCTCGTTCTTGCTCCTCTTCCTGGCAAAAAGGCTGCTGAGACCCCTTCTCTCTTGGGTGCCGGTGGGTGCTGTGACGTTGACGCTGCTGTGGCAAGTGCCTTTACTTAGCAGAGTGCATTCCCCTTTACACAGGAGGGGAGGGAAAAAAATTGAAACTTACACTTTCGTGCGTCCCTCCCGGCGCGACGCTGCGCGCTGACGTCACGGGGCTGTAATGGTGGTGTGCCTCGAGATTTTTTTCATCAAACAAGTGTGCCTTTGCCCAAAAAAGGTTGGGAAACACTGAACTACTGTATTCCAAACAAGGAACGATGTATTCTGTATGTAAACAAGAAAGCACGGCCCATATCCATATCCTTTGGAAAACAGACTGCAGGTTACTAACCATCTGTTATACAAGTTTTATGCAAATGAAGTAGATGTTTTTTTGTGAATATTCATTTTAAAGAAATAAAATAGTTTAACACTGGAGTCCTTTTCCAGCTACTGCTATGTTTTAGCCACATTGAAAGCAGGGTGACTTGAGTTCTTCCCATCAATTTACTTCATTCATTTCAAAGCAGACTGGGGCCCACATAGCAAGAAGAGTCCTGCTAGATCAGGCCAATGGTCCTTCACGTCCAACATCCTGCTTTCACAGGGGCCAGCCGGGGGCTGATGAGAAGCCCACAAACAGGACCCAAGGGCAAGAAACATTCTCTCATCCTGCAGTTTCCAGCAACTTCTGTTCTTAGGACTCTGTAGACCAGGAGTGGGGAACCCCTGGTCCCAGTGGCGGAGGAACCCTCTCTGGCATCCGGGGCGGGACGAACTACCCGGTGACACATGCGCGACATACCTACAGAGTGCGCATGTGTGGCACCCCATACAGAGTGCGCACGTGCGGTGACCATATGGGCTGCCACGCGTGCACACTCTGTACGGGCTGCCACTCACACATGGCATCCATATGGGCTGTCACTTGCACGGCGACCATATGGGCTGCCGTGTGAGCGGCATCCTGTACGGAGTGCACATGTGTGGCATCCCGTACGGACTGCGCACGCCCGGCAGCCCGTATGGTCGCTGTGCGAGCGGTGCTCATACTGACTGTGCGCACCCTCAGCCGCTCTACAGCTGGGGGGAGGCAGGGGCCATCTTGTCACCCCCCCCAGAGTGGCACTTGGGGTGGCTAGCCCCCTCTGCCCCCCACTTCGTACACCCCTGCCTGGTCCTGAAATGAAGGTGGTCCACCAGGCCTTTCAATATGCCCTGCAAGACTCTTCTCTCCCCCCCTTCTGTGACTGGCCAGTGAAGCAGGGCGTTGGGACATTGGGCTTGGCAAAACAAAGCATACACTTGCTTTTTCCCCTGCCCCATACTGGTCACAGAAGAATTGACTGTTTTCACTCAGCTGGTATGGAAGCGGATGAGGCTGGCAAATCTGTGCACTGTCCCTGCTCCATGAGCCTGACTAATTTCAATTCAAGCAGCTTCTGAGTCAGCTGCATCTTTGTTGGGGTAAATGATGATAGTTGGAGTTGCCTTAAGTGGCCTTCTCTCAGACCTGTACATAAGAAAAGGAAGAGAAGAGACACTCTTTCGTTACCAGGTAAGTAGTGTGGAAGAGAAAGTGAATCAGGAGTGCTTATCTTTCTCTCTTTTTATTACTAGCACTGAATGTATTTTTGTGTTTATTGAGTTGGGTGGGACAGGCCAGCTGCAGAGCAATACTGAAAGGATGGGAGAAGTTGAACTACCTGGTGCATGGCAGAGAGAGAGGTGAAATACCTCTTGAATTGAGCTGTAGGGAGCGGTAGCCTAAATACTTGTTTTGGGGGTGGAAGTTTGTGAGTGGGGTGTGTATATAGTTTTGGCCCTGCCTACATTTGGGTGGCGATGTGGGTTAAACCACAGAGCCTAGGACTTGCCGATCAGAAGGTCAGCGGTTCAAATCCCCGCAATGGGGTGAGCTCCTGTTGCTGCCAACCTAGCAGTTCGAAAGCACGTCAAAGTGCAAGTAGATAAATAGGTACTGCTCAGGTGGGAAGGTAAACGGCGTTTCCGTGCGCTGCTCTGGTTCGCCAGAAGCGGCTTAGTCATGCTGGCCTGGAAGCTGTAGGCCGGCTCCCTTTGCCAATAAAACGAGATGAGCGCCACAACCCCAGAGTCAGCCACGACTGGACCTAATGGTCAGGGGTCCCTTTACCTTTACATTTGGCTTTAGCCCTGCCAAGCATTGGTGTGCAGCTCGTAGGTGGTCATGTATGAGGAACGCTGCCCCAGGCTCAAAAGGGATTCTGACTCCTGGTACAGACAGTAGTGAGCTAGACCAGTGCTTTGACTTGGTACAACACAATTTCCTATGTACCCAAGTTCGGATTTCAAATGAATGCTTAGAGCCAGTAGGACAGACTTCTAGGTAGAAATGCAGAAGGCTGATATCAGCCAATGGAGGTCAACACTTCTGGTATCTGATGAAGTCAAAGAATGCAAAAGCTCTAAAAAGTTCTGATGAGACTTCCTAAATCATGTAAGTGAAGCTGACTTGATAAGAGTTTTATCTCTTTCTGGGAGCAGCTGCATCTTCCTGATTGAATCTTTTGAAATCTTATTTCCATTTCTCAATACAATTATTTTGAAAATCAATGAAAGCAAGAGCATTTATTTGTCATACAATCCATTGTCATTGTGTTTGCTTAAAAGTCTTTTATGACTAATACCATCAAGGTAATTTTCAAATCTTGAAAATTGTTGATAGTGATCTGAAGTGGTACAGCTAAAATACTCAGAAGTATAACTACAATCTCTGCTAAGACCAACTGATCTAGAAACCTTTAGTTAGTTAGTTAGTTAGTTAGTTAGTTAGTTAGTTAGTTAGTTTTTGCTGTGGCAGGGTTTGAATGTGCCAGGCATAAAATGAAAACATCTAATAGTTGTTTTTCACTTTGTGGCTTTTATGACTATTCTGTGAAAGCGTTGAGACAATAGTTTCATATTTTGTGATATGTGGTTGAGAACATCTTCCTTGTTACTTTAAAGGGAGAATGATAGATATATATTGATATCACCCAGGTTACATTCTCTAATCTTCATTTCCATAGGAACCAGGCATGGAACATGAAAGTCTTTGTAAGAAGGTAGTAAACTCTCTGGTTGCAATCATTTAATTAAGTAAACTAAAGTTCTCTTATATCCTGTTTCTGCAAAGTGTTGATTGCCAATAGTGATTTAGGAAGTCTATGCTAAATAGTACATCCGTAAGGACATAAGTTTGCCTTTCAAATATCATGCTGTTGTATACCTGTCCTTGGTGACAGAGGGGAAGAATGGAATTTCCATTAACAAAAATGGCTATCCTGTTAGCTCTTTTGTTTTGCATAAATCTTGTTTAAAAGTCAAATGGTCAGTCCTTAACAGATTTAAGGGACTGAGAAAACATCAAAAATGTCAATGTGAGCAATTCATTTCATTTATGCTAGCTTCAACTGGGTAGGCAAGCAAAAGGCTGCAAAACATAATTTTAGGTATTGCTGCTGAGTATCAGTATAACTTTAAAACACTAGATGAGCAAAATTAGATGGAGGCATGTTGACTTTGACTCAGCCTCTTTGTGGATCAGCCATACATTCCAATAATTATTTTGCTTAACAACATCAACAAACACTTAAAAGTAATGACACTTGGGGGGGGGGGACCCAAACATCTGGTATGGGTTTGGGTGCATATATAGAATAAAAAATTGAAGATGTTTGTTCATGTGTGAGACATTCTTAGGGCAGAACTAAAAGGAAGGGCCACAGGGCAGTGGTAGAAGATGTGCTTTGCCTGTGAAAGATCCGGGGTTCAGTCCTTGGCATCCTTTGGGAGGCCTTGGATTGCAGGAGAATTACACAGTGTATTTCTTTGCCATTAGCCTATATAATGTGCTAGTGGTGGTAATAATGACTAAACATGCATAAGTATGTGCCTTATTACATATTATATTTTTTATAGTTTGGAGCCACAACAGGATATATATTTTAAAATACATTATGATCACATTCTACATGTATTTGACTTACACAATTTCAACTATATGCAGTTGAAATTCTGCACATTAAATGCAGCAAGGAACAAGGAGCAAAAAGCTTAAAAGCTTTTTTTTAGCTCCAGGTCTGCTTGGGTGAAAAAAACCCATTTAAGATCTCTGTCTTTCTTGGCAGCACCAAAGGGGTAGCTTGAGTATATGCATTTTTTAGTATACGTGGAACCCTTGGAACTGAACCCCAGTGTAAGATGCACTTATTCTCTAATCCTATACATGGGTAAGGATGTGAATGCCACCAACAAGACTGCAGTTCACAAGGAGCTATATGAGAAAAGCTTCCACTGGATTGCAGTTGGAGAGTAAACAGAGGTGTTTCAAAACCAAGCTCATGGCTCTAACTATACCTCATTTTTCTTTAGGCAAATAATGTCCCCTGGATGAACATGATACACATGTAAATTCTGTACACCTAGCTCTGTTTAGTCAGCCCAGGAGATGAATAAAATATTATCTTACCTGTATGAAAACACTGTGAAAATGGTTTTCAAAGAACTAATAGGATACATACTAGTGTCAAAATAGCAAGTATATGGGAAACCAAATGAAGGAGTATGGGTCGCCATCATATAATCACATCATAAGGTTTTATAGAATCATAGAATTGTAGGGTTGGAAGGGATCCCAAGGGTCATCTAGTCCAACCCCCTGCAATGCAGGAATCTCAACATGCTGTCCCCCATCCAATTTAAAACTATACTGGACCCTGCTTAGCTCTGCAAATGTGCTAGCAGTTTTACTGCTGCACTTCACTTCCGTGAGTTATGCCTTTCCCCTTTTGCTCCTGCTCAGGGTTTTCTGACTTCCCTCAACAAATTCTCATGGGATTGGTACTTTACTCAACTATACCTGTTAATTGATTGGATTAGTCATGCTGGTCACATGCCGGCTCCCGATGAGCGCCGCAACCCCAGAGTCTGTCACGACTGGACCTAATGGTCAGGGGTCCTTAAACATTGGATCTACTGTGTAGATTGGATCTACACAGCAGGTGGCACTGTGGTCTAAACCACAGAGCCTAGGACTTGCTCCTGTTGCTTGGTCCCTGCTCCTGCCAACCTAGCAGTTTGAAAGCACGTCAAAGTGCAAGTAGATAAATAGGTACCACTCCAGCGGGAAGGTAAATGAAGTTTCTGTGCGCTGCTCTGGTTCGCCAGAAGCGACTTAGTTATGCTGGCCACATGACCCGGAAGCTGTACGCCGGCTCCCTCCGCCTATAAAGCGAGATGAGCGCCGCAACCCCAGAGTTGTCCACGACTGGACCTAATGGTCAGGGGTCCCTTTACCTTTACCTTTTATGATGCATGTGGAGCTGTGGGTTAAACCACTGAGCCTAGGGGTTGCCAATCGAAAGGTCGGTGGTTCAAATCCCCGCAAAGGAGTGAGCTCCTGTTGTTCGGTCCCAGCTCCTGCCAACTAGCAGTTTGAAAGCACACAGTTCAAGCAGATAAATAGGTACTGCTCTGGCGGAAAGGTAAACGGCATTTCCGTGTGCTGCTCTGGTTCACCAAAAGCGGCTTAGTCATGCTGGCCACATGACCCAGAAGCTGTATGCCAGCTCCCTTGGCCAATGAAGCGAGATGAGCGCCGCAACCCCAGAGTCGTCCACGACTGGACCTAATGGTCAGGGGTCCCTTTACCTTTACCTTTTATGATGCATGTGGAGCTGTGGGTTAAACCACTGAGCCTAGGGGTTGCCAATCGAAAGGTCAGTGGTTCAAATCCCCGCAAAGGAGTGAGCTCCTGTTGTTCGGTCCCAGCTCCTGCCAACCTAGCAGTTTGAAAGCACACAGTTCAAGCAGATAAATAGGTACCGCTCTGGCGAGAAGGTAAACGGCGTTTCCGTGTGCTGCTCTGGTTCACCAAAAGCAGCTTAGTCGTGCTGGCCACATGACCCAGAAGCTGTATGCCAGCTCCCTTGGCCAATGAAGTGAGATGAGCACCGCAACCCCAGAGTCATCCATGACTGGACCTAACGGTCAGAGGTCCCTTTACCTTTACCGTACATTGCCCCAAAAGTAGAGCTGCTCTATCAACAGCTACCCTCATGCCATCTCCTGCAACATTGTGGTAGATGTTTTATGCATCCTTAAGATGCTGGTTCTGGAAAGTGGCATGGAGAGTAGAGTCTGCTGAACTGCTTAAGTTCAGAACTAATATATTTGTTAATTAAATATATATCCTGTCTTTCCTTCCAAAGGACTCCGGGGTTGTAAAAAGCAAATGATAAAGCAATAAAAACATGTTTGAAATGCCTTAAGAACAATTCAAATACAGATGCATTCTGGGGAAAATCTCTTCTTAAAAGGCTTGTTGGAAGATGGAGACCTTCAGCAGGCATCAAAAAGATAGCAGAGACAGTGCCTGTCTAATACAGTGGTACCTCGGGTTACAGACGCTTCAGGTTACAGACGCTTCAGGTTACAGACGCCTCAGGTTACAGACTCCGCTAACCCAGAAATATTACCTTGGGTTAAGAACTTTGCTTCAGGATGAGAACAGAAATCGTGCTCTGGCGGCGCAGCGGCAGCAGGAGGCCCCATTAGCTAAAGTGGTGCTTCAGGTTAAGAACAGTTTCAGGTTAAGAACGGACCTCCGGAACGAATTAAGTTCTTAACCCGAGGTACCACTGTATTTAATGGGGAGGATTCCAAAGGTTGGGTGCCACAGCGCTGAATACCTATTTCATATATTGTGCAAAACAGACCTCCTGATAAGATGGTAGCTACAGGAGGCCCTCGCCTGCAGAGCACAGTGTATATGGGTGAGATGATATTTTAGGTATCCTGATCCCAAGCAGTATAAGATTTATGCATGAAAACCAGGACCTTGAACTTAGCTTGGTAGCTAATTGGCAGCCAGTGCAATTCTTTTGATTTTGGCTTAAGTGAGCCCAATTTATACATGGGTAGAATGATTTTTTAAAGCACTCCCTATTCAAGTATTTCAATGTTTTCCATGCAGAATTTTGGGTGGTATATTGTTCTCGAACAAGGGGCTTTATATGATGAGCTGGATTAACTCACATACTCTTTGAAAGAAGGAGTGTTTTGATAGCCTCTCATAATGGTTTCAGCTCATCAAGATCACCTGATACTTTTTCTTTCAAAAGTTAGCTATTGCAAGAGAGTAAATGTTATCGCCATACCTGTATCAACTTTTCTCACTATAGCCATTTTGTTCTTGTAAGCAGAAAAATAAATGTAACCAATGCTTTTTCTGAGATATAAAAAAAACCATTCAGGGATGAAGAGGGAGCTATAACATGTTTCCTTGGTAACAAGAAAAGCAGCTGGTTTTTCAGCTCCACCAAGGATGAATATAGTAGCTGATAAAATCTCTCTCTCTCTCTCTCTCTCTTTCTCTCTCTGTGTGTGTATTTTTGAATGCCTATTTTTCACGTAATTCCGTTTATCTGTTTGTGACTAATATTTTTACATGAGGGTTTTTCTTTTCAGGGGCGTGGAAGGAAGCCAGTAAATGTTGGTTTCGAATATTATGACCTTTTTTAGTTTTTTTATTGGTTGTGCATGTGAATTACCTTGATGGCTTTTGTAGCTGAGAAGTGTGGTACAGATGCAATAAACAGTGTGAACAACTGCAAATTGCCATATGCTTTGCAGACAAGGGCCCAGTCATTCCAACATTTCAGGTTCTTCAGAAGCACAGCTGGTATCTCTGTTGTGTGGTTAAATGTGCCCAAAGATATTCACTAAGCAGTGATCAACACATGGTGTGTCAAGTTAATGCTGCAGAATATACCCAAATGGGTATGCACTAATGTGGTTATGCTAACACCATTGTGACATTCCAGCAACTGTGGAATAATGGTGCATGGTTTTATGTTCTAGGCTAGGTAATCTCTCAATTCCTGCAGAACATGTACAGTCAAAAATATAGGTCCTGTGGTTTGTTGTTAAAACCCTTTCTTTGATGGAGGGGGGAAATCCATCTGTACAGCTTCCATGTAGCAGTGAAGCCCTGCAGATGTGAACACTGGCAGACTGTGGAGAGCCCTACTTCCCTGTTCCTAATTGGCTCTCTGAAAGGAGTTCTCACAGAATAATGTGTGCACTTTTTTCACATAGACTGCTCAGGGAGGAAGCTTGAACTCTTATCAGGCTCACTTAGAAATTAATAGTAATAAAAAGCTAAGAAAGTTAAAGGATTCTGGGAATTGTAGCTCCATAAGGGACAAGCTACAGTTCCTGGAATGCTTTACAGAAAGTAATGTGCTGTAAATGCAGGAGTTCCCTCCTCCAGCCGGGACTCGGGAGCAGCGGTTTCACATCGCTGGTGAAACCACCATCCCACCATCCCATGCCCTTGTACAACAGAGAGGGAGAAACAAGCTGTGTCGTTGAGGTGCTGATACAGCTTGTTCCTCCCTCTGCATCCTTAAACTGTGCAGCTGCCTTTGCCCCAGCCCAGCAGTTAAAGGAGCCCCTAGCCCAGCACTGGCTCCCACAAGCTGGCGGCAGGGTGGGGGCTCTGTGAAACTGCTCAGCTGAGGTGGGGGGGTTGCCGCTCTCTGCAGTGAGCAGCTAAAGGAGCCCTGATGCTCCGCCCACTTGTGTGTGAGTAGTGAGAGCACCAGGGCTGTCTCAGCTGGGAGGGGGGGGACTTCCCCTCCCCCCAACTGAGCGGTTCAAACTAGCTGTATTGTCCCAGCCTGTGAGCCTGGATGAAACCGCCTCAGCTCTCGAGGTGAGAACCGGGGTAGTTTCACCCGGTGTCTCGTGGGCAGAGGCCGATGCATCTTGTTTTTTCAACATCACGGTATATCGCCAAACAGTGATGTTTGGCTGGCGATACACCATGATGTTGAAAAGCTGATATCGCCCAGCCCTACTGCTCATTAAAAGGCATTAAAACAATACTGCATTAAAATGTGCCATGAAAGTAAACCTTGCTTCATTGTAGATGATGAACCCCAATCAATGGAAAAGCAAAGGGCCTTTATTGTTGCTTTTGGAGATAATCTTGCCTGCTTGATGTTAGAGGAAAATGGTGGGGCTTCAAAGCCTGCATGGAGCCACCACTATTAGGATTTACAGTGCATATGCCAGTGGTTTTCAACCAGTGTGCCGTGGCGCCCTGGGGTGCCTTGAATGATGGTCAGGGGTGTCGTGAGCAGCACTGGGCTCTCCCTCTTCCCTCCTCCTCTGATGCCCTTTCACATCTCTGCCTCCCAAAGGCTTGCACAGCTATTTGCTGCAGCGGCCCTGGCTACAGGCTCCGCAGGCGAATGGTGCCTCTGGGACTGGCCAGGGGTGCTGGTTGCCAGGGACAGAGGTGGCCTTGGAGTAAGCAAGCAAGTGGGTGAGGGAGCCCAGCCAGCCAGCCAGCCAGCCAGTAAACCAGCCCTTGCTGTGGGAATGGATGGACCTAGTGGGAGGCTGGGCAGGCAGGCGCCACACTGTCCTTTCTTGTGCCTGCTGTGTGCAGTGCCTGTGTGGGAGCTGAGTGCCCGGTGCTAAAAGGGAGCTTTTTCGCCCTGCAGGCCCAGTGGCGCCTGCTGCCTCCACCGCAGCCTCCCAAGGTGAGTAAGGTGCTGGCCTCACATTCACCTTTGGCCAGTTTCCATTGGGCTACTAAGGCTGGAGGCTCCTCAGTGTGGAGTGGGGGTTGGCTCACAAGGGGAGAAGAGGGAACACTCCACAAGGAAAAGGGATGAGGGGCTGCTGGCTCTGCAGGCAAGGAGTGACATAACTGGGCTTCTGAGGCTCAAAGGGCATTTCCCCAGCCCAGAAAGGATGTAGTTGGTCAAGGAAGCCATGGGCTCAAGAAGGCTGAAAACCTCTGGCATATGCAGATTGCGAATTCTGCTTGAGGTCATGGTACGGGGGAGCAAAGCCTTTCCTTCAGATTGTGTGTTTTATTAGAAAAGCAGAATGATTGAGGGGTAATATGTACTGGTGCCTAAAGGAACTGCAGTAGGAAACTGTTTTTGTAAGTACAGTAATCATCTTTAGGGCAACCTGTAGTGAAAGTTCTGGGAAGGGCCAAATGTGGTAAGCTGTCTTGGCTCAGTGCTAGAGCACAGCAGCTGCATGCAAAAGGTTTCAGGTTGAATCCCTAGTACTGTATGTAGGACTGGGAAAGACTTCTATCTGAAACCCCAGAGAGGCACGACAAGTCAGTATAGATGATTCTGGGCTAGATGGACCAATAGTATCAGGCAGCGTTCTATATTCCTATTAGAATTGGCACACCCAGGAAAGTGCGAGTTCTCTGTACTTGGCATATTTGTTAAGATAACTGCAGGTTGATGCAATGATGAGATTGCCTCTAGCAAAGTTTTATCACTTTGGTCAGATCATAGTAACACATTTTCTTAAAACTATTTACATGAACACAGCATATATAAAAGCTTTGTTCTTCTTCCACATGAGTTCAAGTGCCAAAATGAGCTCAGGGCTCTAATCAGTTATCACTGAAGTCTAGTTCTCTCTGTGAGGTGGTAAACTTGAATTTGGGATATGTTTTGTTTTAGTTTGCAAGTGGTGGTTCACATAATTCTATTCACTTGAAAGCGAGATGCAGAGAAGGGTTGTAGCCTTGTCTTGTCCATGGTATTCTATAGTTTTTATAGAGAGCAAGAGAGGGGGCAAAAATAATGAGATATGTGAGCTGCTACCTGCAGCCCAGTCTAAAATGCTACTGCCAGACACATTTTGCTACCTCAGCAAGCGCTGGCCTTCAGCTTCAAGAAGCCTCTCTGATGCTTCTGAGCAATGGAACAGTAAGTCCCATTAGAAGCTGAATTGGTCAAATTTCTGGATTAACAAGGGGAAAAAACTTGCTAAGCAGTCTTAAGGGGAGATAAGAAAGAGGAGAATTAAATTATATATATTTTAAAACGCATTGTAAGGTAAGCATATAACTAAGTATAGTGAATCTTTTAAAGTTTGTTCAACAACAGATTTCTAGATGACATTTCACTTTATTATTGAATTTTGAAACTGTTTATAGATGCATGCTTCTGTAGATATAAAGCATATATCATATGTGTCAATCTTCCTTTTTTTGGCGGGAAATTCCCTTATTCCAGTGCCGTTTCCCACTGCTTCCCGCTGCTATCCCGGATTGTTAGATACCCTGTAGACTGTCCCCGGGACAGGTGAGGCTGCTGATCCCTTATTTTTAGCTGCTGATCCTTTATTTTCAAATCTGAGAGTTGACAGCTATGGCATATATGAATCTTTTACTTCTCAGTAATTCTTGGCTCCCTCGGCCAGTAAAACGAGATGGGTGCCGCAACCCCAGAGTAGTTCACGACTGGACTTAATGGTCAGGGCCGGGGTCCTTTTTACCTTTTTATTTCTGCATTAAGGTATTTTATGACCTCTAGTGGTGGCATGTGGGAAATGCTAAATAGTTTGATTAATACGTATGTCAGTAGTGATACTGACAAGCGTCTTTTATTTTTCTTTCAAAAATTTATGCAATAACATGACTGCCAGAGTGAGAGTGGGCATTTCTGGTTCTTCTTCTTTCTTTTTAAAATAAATGTTATTAATTTAGATTTTCAAGATATCCTACAAAAGAGAACCAAAAAACAAATATAAAACAGATTAAAAACATCAGAAACAAAAGCAATTATTGTAGCAACAGTAAAAATACAAAAAGCAGTACATATAAAATCAGTTAAATTAATTATTTAGATTTAAGGGTGGAGCTGCATGTTTAAAGGAGGGGTGATCTAGCAGAGACATCAATGGTGAAGGCCTAAGAGCCAATCCTGAGTTCCAATTCTGCCACGCCATCAACGTTACTTTTTAAAAATGGGTTGCCCACCTTTTCTTGTTCCGTGTGAGGCAGCTTCAGGAAGAGCAGAGCATGAGCTGATGGTCTTGTGTGGGCACTTTCTACCTGTACCCATTTCTGGTTCCTTGACAGACACAATTCCAATTAATTGGGGGCGGATGAAACACTGGTGTCCCCTGGCTGCATTACTCTTGAACATCTAATCTGTGGTTTATAATTTTTTCTGCCCTCAGCTGGTCATCTTCTTTCTTAGAAGACTCTTGTGGAAAGAACAAAGTCTACTGTTTGTAGAACTATAGGCATTATACTAAAAAATGTCATTATTATAATAATGAGAACTACAATGAGAATTATAGGAATTTTGGGAGCTTTGTTGATTGAATAAAAGATGCATTGGTGCATTATGGTTCCATGAAGTTGCCTTGTCCCAAGTGAGATCATTGGTCCACCCAAGTCAGCTCTGTCTGCACTGACAGGTGGTGGTGATGCAGAATCCCAGGCAAATGTCTTTTCCAGCCAGAGAATGAACCTGGGCTAGTCTTACTCCAGAGCAGGTGTTCTGCCATTGAGCTTTGACTCTTCCCCCTTGCCTTAAGGCAATGAAGTGGTATAATGGTTTTATTTATTTATTGTACTTCTGGGTCACCCCATAATAGAGGTTTTTGGGGTGACATGCAGTTCAAAGAAATAAAAACAGTTATAAAACATAATCAAACAAATCAGTCAAGTATAACAATTCCAGAACAGTGCCAAAATCAATAAAAACCATGGACAAAACACAAGAATCATAACCACAGCAACTGAGATAATTAATATAAGTACTGTACAGTCATACCTCGGGATAAATACACTTCAGGATAAGTATTTTCAGATTGCACTCCGTGGCGACTCAGAAGTAACGGAGCGCGTTACTTCCGGGTTTCACTGCTCGCGCATGCACAGACGGTCAAAATGATGTCACGTGCATGCACAGAAGCGGCGAATTGCGACACGCCCGCACGCGCAGACAAACAGTCACGTCTTATGTTCTATTCAGGATGCGAACGGGGCTCCGGAACGGATCCCGTTCGCATTCCAAGGTGCCACTGTACCACTGTTTAAAAAGTATCATAAAAAACTGGTAGGATGCCTGGTGCTTAGAAGATAAGCCTCTCTAGGGAGCGTATTCCATAGCTGTTGTGGGGCAGGGGCTGCTGAAATGGCTTTCTACCTTGGGTCCACCCAGGGGTGGAGGAAGGGGGTTGCGGTGGGGGTGGGCTGCCCTGGGTGTCACCACTGAGGGGGGGGTGTGATAAAATGCCGGGCAGCACTCACCGTGGGGCCTGCAGTGCTCCCAAGCCACACGACTCTCCTGGGAGTGACGCGGTGGCTTAGGCACCCGCAGGCTCTGCGCTGCCCAAATGGTCTGCCCACTGCCTCAACCTCAGCCTTAGCTGTAGGAAGGCTGAGTGGGAGACGGCAGGCAGACTCCGGAGGAGGCCCTGTGGAACATCCTGCCCCGGTTCGCCCCACCCCCACAGGCAGCTGACTCCACCCCTGGGTGCAGGGCATGCACACCGCCCCAGGCACCTGAGGCTGGGTCCGCCCTCCACTTCAGAATAAGGGGGCTCTTAGGCAGTGGGACCAACACTTCATGTTATCTTTCAGGGCAGGAATGATGACATCAGCTGCTGGAACACCAGGGTAATTGGCAAGCTTTCTATGCATTGGCAAGTGAATGAGGTGATATTAAGGCCTTCAAGTTTGGTTTTTGACAGATTAGCATAGAATAAATAAATAACAAAGCAGAGGTTGAATACTCCCTTCCTTTCTCTGAGGAGGTTCCTACTGTTACCGGAAAAATCCGAGGGCTCCCTTGGACAAAACAAAGACACCAACCAGGATAACTTGGAGCAAAACAGCAGCCTGTAGGCTTGGCCTTTATTGAACTGATGCATCAGGGTGTTCCCCTCACTTGCAGGAGAGAGGAAAGACCCAGAAAAATAGTGTGCCAGGTCTTATAAAAACTTTTGAAATTCCCCTCCTCTAGGTCAAGCCCACCCCCAGAAACATCATGCATACATTACAGAAAGGAGGGGTTGAGGGAGGAGTTGGTGGTAACCTGAGTGTCTTGTCACCTGGCTGGTTCCTCCTTTCCCCCCTCCCCATGAGTCACTTCCAGGAGACAAAGGGGAGTTTGCAGTTTCCTGCCCCCTGAGGGAAGATCTGATTATTGTCCTTTGTTTCAGTCCATGCTGAATCCACTCCCATATGCAAGTTCTTTGTGATCTTGATTGTCTTCTGTCTGGGATCATCTGGGCAGGGCTCCTGCAGATGTGCTGAGACAGTGAAGGGATTATGGCTGACCAGGGCCAAGCCACCCCCCTTGGTTAGTTCTTGTCATATGGAGTAAAATAAAAATGGAACAGTGCAAATCCGATGTATGGTTGATTTTCTATGAATTTATAACAGAAATGTGGCGTATGTAGTGTGTGAGTGTGTGAAGTTTGTACAAGTAGAATGACTGGGGTGGGGGGGGTTCCTGCTACACTACTTTATACTAGCTTTAAATAGTGGTACTTCTTTGGGAAGAATATTTGCATTTCTAAATAACAGCTTAACATTTCAGCTGGCTGAAGATCTGTTAAGTTAAACTAGTGACTTGCAAGTTGAAATGATGCAGTCAGAAGTAAGCACAGCTGGATTCAGTGGAGCTTGATCCCAGGAAGCAATGCATATGATTGCACTCATGCTCATCCAAGTAAATTAGGCATTAACACTGTGTACTACCACTCTTTGGTGTGTATGGGCATAATAATGTATTAGTAAAGCTGCCTGGGGGGACGCGGGTGGCGCTGTGGGTAAAACCTCAGTGCCTAGGACTTGCTGATCGTATGGTCGGCGGTTCGAATCCCCACGGTGGGGTGAGCTCCTGTCGTTCAGTCCCAGCTCCTGCCCACCTAGCAGTTCGAAAGCACTCTTAAGTGCAAGCAGATAAATAGGTACCACTTTATAGCGGGAAGGTAAACAGCGTTTCCGTGTGCTGCGCTGGTGCTGGCTCGCCAGAGCAGCTTCGTCACGCTGGCCACGTGACCCGGAAGTGTCTTCGGACAGCGCCGGCTCACGGCCTATAGAGCGAGATGAGCACGCAACCCCAGAGTCAGACACGACTGGCCCGTACGGGCAGGGGTACCTTTACCTTTACCTTTAAAGCTGCCTGAAGTTTGGTTTCTCATTGGGGAGGGATCTTCATTGAATCTGCAGGGATTTTCATTTCCATCTGCAGCACTCTATGCCATATTCCATACTGTTGGAGAGGGTCTGCTAATCCTCTTGGACAGATATTTTGGAGGAGGGGTCTGCAGCAGGAGGGGGGTACTGGCAAAAACCACCTCCCTTTCTCTTATGTCAGGAGTCATGTCTGTGAGTGGAGCAGCAGCACTCTTAGGAGCCTTCTGTGTAATTGGAGCTTTCTCTAAATGGGCCTTTCCTAAGGAATCTTCTTCCTCAAGATGTACAGCAAGCAGGGCATAGGAATGTTTAGAGCTTGTTTCTCCAGGCTTTTGGGTGTCAATCAGGAAATTTTATTGGTACTGTGTTCTTTAATCAAGATTTATGGTGACATATATGCATATTAATTTTATTATTTTGTTTAATATTGTCTATATGGGTGTTTTATGAACTGCTTTTAGGGCTCACTTAATTTATTTACAAATATCATGCTTACACAGACCATTGTGTGCATAACTTGATTTTGATACATCAAAAGAATTTGTTGATTCTTCTCTTCTGATGCTGTGAAGCTGGTGCTCTCTGTGCTTTGGTGTGTTTAATTTGAAAGATATGCTTTCTTCATGTGCTTTCTTGCAGGTACAGGAGAAAGCGGAAAGAGTACATTTATTAAGCAGATGAGGATTATTCACGGATCAGGCTATACGGAAGAAGACCGGAAAGGCTTCACAAAATTGATTTATCAAAACATATTTTCCGCTATGCAAACTATGATCAGAGCTATGGATACTTTACAAATTCCATACTCATCTGAGCATAATAAGGTACAAAACTCTTCTTTATTGGTGTCAATAACACAGAAAATGCAGCAGTTGAAATTCCCAAAATAACAGTTCATTGAATGTACTTTCCCACCTCTTATGCTCTTAGTTTTAAACCTTGGCCAGAGAATCTAGCATATGGCACCTCTTCTCTCCCCAGTCTTTTCCATAGTCTTTGTGCCCGCTAACACAATGCAAATATACACGTGACTTCAGGAAAGAAGTGTGTCTTTGGCACATGACAAAAAAGCAACACAATTAAGTTGCCACATGTCCGGGTTTTCCTGGACATGTCCTCTTTTGGGGGGTCAATATGGCCATCAGGGCGGAATAATTTTACCTTTTTCAGGAAATGTCCAGTGTTTTTTAGGGGGTGGCTTGTTGAGGGGTGGAATGCGGCACTTCCTGTGCCCTGGAAGCAGAAGCATTGTGGGGAGTGGTTGCTTTGGCTGCAGGAGAGCGTGCAGAGCAGCCATCGGGAGGAGGAAAGCCATTGGAGGAGAGCCATCAGGCATTAGGATGGCAGTGGCTGACGCGTATAGAGCTTCTCCCAGCCCAGGCCACCAACGTAGGAAGCTGGGTACACAGTGCCAGAGCCTAGAAGGGCAGGGCAGGCAGAAGGGTGTGTGTGTGCCACTTGGCTGCTCCAGTGGTGCTGCCCACCGCTGGTGCCCACCCCGCATCCTCCGGGGTGTGGACGGCTCTTCCAGTGGTGGCTGCCCATTGACATGTGGGGAGCACCCAGACTCGTGTGGGTGGCAAGCACCGCCCGGTGTTGACTCGGCTGGTGGGTGGGAGTGCTGAGACATCGCCACTGCCAGCCTGAGCCGGGGAAAGTGGCGCGCAGCACTGGCAGCAATACTGGTGGAGGCGACAGAGTGCAGAGGAGACTGAACATGGCAGTGCCCACTATTACTCTTTTTCTTTCTCTATTATTTTTATTTCACTATTACTTTCTTTCTTTCTTTCTTTCTTTCTTTCTTTCTTTCTTTCTTTCTTTCTTTCTCTCTCTCTCTCTCTCTCTCTCTCTCTCTCTCTCCCCCCCCCCACCTCAACTCACCTACAAATGTGTCATCTTTTTTGCTTTTTGAAATATGTTTTTTTGCTTTTTGAAATATGGCAACTCTATGCCACATCCACCTCTTTGAAGATGGAATTCCACAGACTAGGGGTGGCCAGAGAGAATGCCCTTTTCCACGCCACCACTCCAAGCTTCCAAGGGTGATAGAACTATCAAGAGTCGCCTCTCTGCCAATCTTATCACATGAGAGAGTTTGAAATCATGAAACAAATTGTCTGGCATCTGTAAGGTGTCGTTGAATGATAGTGTGGGTTCTGCATTGTGACTAAGAAGCTTGAACTAGCTTGTGAAGTCCAAGGATGCTGAGAACAGAGTAACTCTTTTTTTGTTTTTTGTTTTGTTCTTATGGCTCTCATAATTTCATATTTTTACTTGTAGCATATTTAGGGATATGTAATTCATTTATTACAGTTTAGTGGGATTTACTCCCAGGTAAGTGACTACACAATTGCAACCTAATCTGCATTAGGTTGACAGTAAGGGTTGTTTGACAGTGGAACAACCCTCTGGGGTTTGTGGACTCTCCTTGAAGGTTTTTAAGCAGGGGTTGGATGGCCGTCTGTCATAGATGCTTTAGCTGAGATTCCTGCATTTCAGGGGGTTGGACTAGATGAACTCTACAATTCTATGTTGTTGAGACATAGAAATTTACCAGAATACATCTGATAATACAAAGCACAGGGAAAATGTTGATCAATCTGAACAAATAATAGTAAGTGAATGAAAATTGTTGTGGTGGCAGTCATGCTCCCTGTGAGACACATTCCAGAATTCCACAACCCTTTCCAGATGGTGGATAATTTCACAATAAATATTAAAACATCCAGAAAAACATTTCAGTTAAAGTGGGCTCAAATTGCAACAAATGAAATGATACCAGTTATTTATTCAACAGCATAATTGCATGTCCCTCCCCACACAATTCCAAATTCTGCATCTTTGTACTGAAACATAATACTTGTGCCAAAAGTATGTATGGCAAATACATATCTGTGATTGTTACTTACAAAGTGGTATGGTTGGAACGTAAAGTTAAGATGGATTCTCAAGTTAAGCTGATTTAGATATAGGTATGCAAATCAGCAGACTAGGATTTAAGGCAGAGGTGAGAATTTTGGGGAGAATTTCCTGCCTTCCCTCCAATCCATGCCATGATTGTCTCCCTTCCCTCCTGTTTTTGAGCAAATGGTGGTTTGCATTTGCCCTACAAATCAGAATTATATGCCAGAATTTATGAGGTCTTTCTTGATACCTTTTTGCATGCAAACGTGAAGTGCTACCTGTGTTTATCCGCTAAGAGGCATCACACCTTGTGCCTGTTGAAAATGCAGTGTGACTCTCAAGCAGAGAGTGAATGCAATTAAATCACATTAAAGGCCCATCTAGGAATATGAATTCTGTCCTGTGTGCTTGGTTGTTGTTTTTATAAAAAGAAGTCAGTGAGTGCTGTACGATAGTCAGGCACTGGAACTAAGAAGTTGGTTAAGGAAATAAATAATAATTTGCCATTGGGTGGTTTCACTTTGAAAACCACTCAAATATACCAGTAATTGTCAAACTAGAACAAGTAAAGGGGCTTTGGATATTTTTATTTTTACAAATCCCACCATAAATAGCTTCCAAACATACTGGTGTGGTTCACATTGAATTCAATCAATTGTATGCAGGGCCAGATTTAGGTTTGATGAAGCCCTAAGCTACTGAAGGTAATGGGGCCCTTTATATGTCCAGCTGCCATTTGTCAACAACAAATTGTTGCTGTTTTTTGTGTTGAATATATGCTATATGGTAATTTATGGACCCAATTGGTATCTAAAGCCATTTGCACATAACAAAATAGTATTTTATCAAAGTAATTTTTGAACTTATCTTATATTTTGGAAATGTACATCCAGGTCCCCCCCCCCTTTAAATATTTTGGGGGCTCCCAAGAGAGTGGAGCCCTAAGCTATAGCTTATTTAGCTTATACGTGAATCTGGCACTGATTGTATGGCTAAATAATAAAAGTGGAGTGACCTCTTCCAATGTTCACTTGATACAAACTAAAAACAAATTAAACAACTGACTTTGGAAAAAGGGACTGCTAAGACTTCTTTGATAATGAATAAATACTAGGTGCATCTGGTTTTAGATTGTTTTCTTTGAGAAACTAGAATCTTAAGTGGAGAATGTTCTGCCAGAACGTTTCAAGACATTTAGGCCAGTGCCCTAGTGTATCCCTATTCATTAGAATGGAAGACTGGGTTACTTAGGGACTTAAAGGTAAAGGTACCCCTGCCCATACGGGCCAGTCTTGACAGACTCTGGGGTTGTGCGCCCATCTCACTCAAGAGGCCGGGGCCCAGCGCTGTCCGGAGACACTTCCGGGTCACGTGGCCAGCGTGACAAAGCTGCTCTGGTGAGCCAGAGCCGCACACGGAAACGCCGTTTACCTTCCCGCTAGTAAGCGGTCCCTATTTATCTACTTGCACCCGGGGGTGCTTTCGAACTGCTAGGTTGGCAGGCGCTGGGACCGAGCAACGGGAGCGCACCCCGCTGCGGGGATTCGAAACACCAACCTTTCGATCGGCAAGCCCTAGGCGCTGAGGCTTTTACCCACAGCGCCACCCGCGTCCCACACTTAGGGACTTAAACATGTACAAAAGGAAGGAGCCCTGCATGTTCTTTTTTAAGGAAAATAGTAAAGTGGAGACATGTTCACATTTGTTTAAGTTTTTGTACAAAAAACATATATGAATTAAATAATACTTTTATCACAGCAGACAAAATTCATGCTTGCATGTACAAAGCAGAAATTTGGGGAAACAGTGAAAAAGCAGGCAAGATCTTGGCCAGTCGTTTAAAATGAAGGACAGGGCAATGGGTCCCAGTATTAAATAATTTTACGAAGGTTTTCTTGGCTTACAAAAGTACATGCATTGTCTCTTTTTTCATGTTGTGGAGTCTTTTCTACAGATCAGTTACATTTGATATGAGACATTAGTGTTGTATACAGTATAAGATTGGGGAAGAAGAGAAGGGGGTGGGGGTGGGATGGTGAAACTTATATACTTTTCTATAGTGTACATGTGGGGTTTTGTGTTAGCATCAACTGGGTAGGTTCTCTTTCTATTCGCTTATTATATTTCCTTAGTACTGAGAGGGATTGGGGGGCCCAGGATGTGGTTGGTTGTCTGTGTTTGGCTGCAGTGAGGTTTGTTCGCATTTGTGAAGGGGGTGATTGTTGGGTCAAGTTAGCCATATTGATTTGTATGCTGTCTGTGGATTCTTCTTGTTGTCTTGTTGGGCTGTGTATGTGATAAAGGGGAGCCATACTGGGACGAAGGTGTCCTCTTCTATTTGTCACTGTGTTCGTTTCAATCCGTTGGTTAGCTTTTCCAGTAAGGTTGTTTCCCATATGATATGGTACCACTGGTCCACTCCTGACAGGTCTCTCCAGTGTCTGGCTATGATGCTTCTGGCTGCTGCAAGTAGGTGGGTTATAAGCTCTTTATAATGTGAGTGGGCATTATCATCTTGGAAAATGTTCAAAAGCAGCAGTTCTGGGTGAGTTCTAATACCTGTTTGGTTATTTTGCATATTTCTTGTATGATTGATGTCCAGAAGAGTTGGATTTTGGGACACACCCATCACAGCCTCTCCAGGATTTTGATGAGTCAGGAAATATATGGAATATGGTGGCTAGTAAAAATAAACGTGATCAATTTTCTCACAATAAATTGACCCTATGGGGAAATCCAACTTTAAAAATTGGGTGGGAAATGGTAGTATGGAAAAATTGGATGGATGCAGGTATGTTATCTATAGATAAATTAATAGATGAGCATTCAAGCCAATTCACATGTATAGTAATGCTTGCAGCAGCCCTTCAAAAAAACCTACTACTATTATTCTCATATTGCAGGGCAGGGGGATCTTGAGGCAGGGCCGAGAATAGGCTTTCTGTCACCCAGGTCAAAGACCCAGTTTGGCACACACCCCAGATGCATGTTTGTGTACACACACACACCCCACACTCCTCAACACATTTATTTGTAAAGGGCATAAAAAGAAGGAAATATATTATTTGAAAACAAAGGAATCCTAAGAAGTATTACGACTGTATGACCAAAGGGAAAACGAGCATCCCTTCCAATAAAAGCAAATTGTTTATCAAAAGGAGAACTGCCATGTTCAGCGATTGACCTGAGGTCAGGTTTTGAATTGGATTTATTTGGTCACAGGATCATTAAAAGACCCTCTTTGAGGATTTTTGACACACTTCTTGGTTCTATGCAAACCCTTTCAAGGAGTTCTGACGTGGAAATTTGCTCCTCAGCTTCAACATGATTCCTTCCAATTTTATTTTTGTTTGATTACTCATTTCAATGATAATTTTCTAGTCATTTTAGCTTCCAAGCAGGGGAGCCCAAACTTTTTTCAAAGAGGGCCAGATTTGATGAAGTGAACTTTAACCCCATAGTTGTTGAGCTTTTTTTTTCCATTTTACCCCAGGACATATACTGCCACGGGGGCCAGATTAAATCCGTGCAGGCGTGATTTTCGGTGTCTGGGCATGCGCAGGAATGATTTCCAGCATCGCACTGCGCCAGTCCGGCCCATGGACGATCTCCATGGGAGTGATCTGGCCCATGGCTGGTGAACCTTGCTGACCCCTGCAGGCTGGAAGCTTCACCCAGGGCTCTTTTAAGGCAACCCAATGAGTTTTTTTGTTCTGCAGTATCCAGAGCTATATGTTGCTAAAACGGTTAGTGCAACATGTGGAGAGAGAATAGCAACAATGGCATTCAGTTCCCTACAAGATAATGGTGCAGATGGAAGTTGTTAGAGGATGGAAATGCAATGTAAAAGAGAGCAAGATCTTTGTTCTAAACCTTGCACATGGCAGGAGCAGGGTAGGGGTGAAGGAAGGCCATGATTTAATGAAGCCTGGAATGATGGTCCAAACCAGACCATTATTTCTGAAAAGAAGCATCAATCTTTCACTAGGGATTCTGTGTGTGCTGTTCTTGGCTTGTGGTAGCAGAAATAAATCAAATATTTGGAAAAGCAAACATCTAATGTGCTGTTCAAGATTCAGAATGTTTGGAAACTGATAGTCAACTATGTTTGTGCACAGAATATTGCTACTAAAGAGAAGGCACATTGTCAATGATTCAGCATGAAATACTTTCTAGCATTTGGCTTGGGAGGAAGCCTCTATGGTATTTTTCTGCAGTGCTGCAATAAAAAGAACTAAATGGCATCCTGGTGGGGTGCCATCGCGGCTGCTGCCCTCGCCCCTGGGATGTGCGCCAGCCACGCCCCTGCCTGAGCTTGAAGCTCCACCACTGCCCATGTGAAAGACCTCTCAGTTGGAAACATAATCCAGCAAGACTCATCTTTCTTTTTATGTTAGGATTGAAGTAGCTGATAGTTTCCTGGTATGTTACAGCAGAGCCGTAGCTATGGAGGGGCACGGCTAGTTGGGTTTTTTTGCCCCAGGTGCCACTGAGGCTCCAAGTGTGTGTGTGTGTGTGTGTGTGTGTGTGTACACAAATGCGCATGGGGGTGCCAAACTGGGTTTTTGATCCAGGTGAAATAAAGCCTACTTTCATCCCTGTGTCACAGTGGCCAAAATTAAATACAAAAAAGCATTGTCCAGACCATTGTCCCACTGCAGAATTATTTACTTGTCATTGCTGTCCATTTTCTAAGCTTGCACAGTTATAGAGTACGTACATACTGATATATCTATGTACAAGAACCAGTGTATTTTTTCCCCTGCTGCAAGGTGAGCTCATCTTCCCCTGACCAAAAGTGAGAGCAGTTCCCCAGCACACCTTCCCATCAAGCTATGTACATCTGTATGTAACCTAATTCAGAAGTGTTTAAAAATAAATAAATAAAACATCCAAATAATGAGGTAGGAACAGTAATGTTATTTATGCATCACAGAAACAACAGAAGAGTTCATTGTTTCCCATTGATTCAGTCATATACAGTGTGCAGGGTATTTTTGTTTCACTCACCCTCACAACAACCCCCCCCTTCCCCAAGTGGTTCTAGGTCAAAGTTAGTGCATGAAGGATGAACCGGACATTTGGGACTGTTGGTTGTGCTTTGAATGCCCAGCAGTGTCTAATTTTGCAGTTCCATGTTGACTAAATTGATTATAAATCCCTAACTACCTCCCTCCCGCCCTCCTGCAGGAGGCTGGCCAGATGATTGAAGAGCTGAATGTAGACTCAGTAACAACACTGGAGAGAGAACTTGTGGAAGCTGTTAAGAGGCTGTGGGAGGATCCAGGAATCCAAGCATGCTATGATAGGCGAAGAGAATACCAGTTGTCGGACTCGGCTAAATAGTATGTATCTTACAGTAATAGTTCTCTGGTCTGAAATGTTTAGGTTTGGTAAATATTAGGATTTAACTAGAATTTATATGCAGTGCTATTTTTCAAGAAAAAGAGGTGCCAGAACTCACCATGAGCACCTCCCTTGTTTTCTTATAATGGCAACGGTGCCCTCCTGAGTTCCAGCTGGAAAAAAGCCCTACTTGTATGTATGCTGGGATATAAGACAGTCTCAATGGATATTAGAAAGGGGGTTATGCAAAGGGGTTGAGGTGTTTAAGTAGTGTTTGTGTAAAGACTTGTGTCATACTTTGAAAATGTAATCAAGATCCATGTGTATTGGAATGTGTGGACCCACTTCTGAGCATCAGCAGTTAGCATTTGAAGAGCTAATTAACCTAGGTAAATGTCCTAAGTGTGTACCAGTCTTTAATCCTAGTCAGTCAACAAGTGGGAACTCAGGGGAACTCCTTTTTTAGGTGACACCTGGGGGGGCTAATCATTAGTACTCCAAAGCACCAAAAGAACTGACCATTAGGATGCAACTGAATAAGGAACAGCAGAATTAGTAGGAGAGATGCCTTGGAGTGGAGGGCTACACTCCAAGCCCCTCTTGAGATGACCAGGCTGTAAGAGCTGG
Organism: Podarcis muralis; assembly: GCF_964188315.1. Lineage (NCBI taxonomy): Eukaryota > Metazoa > Chordata > Lepidosauria > Squamata > Lacertidae > Podarcis > Podarcis muralis. The sequence goes on along the minus strand of NC_135665.1, from coordinate 4,623,769 downwards.
AATCCCTCCATGCAGAGTGAAGGTGTAAATATCTGAATAAATCATCTTTCTTTGTGTCTTCAGTTCTCCAAAGGAGCACAGACCCAGGGTGAGTGTCTGCAGGCCCCTGCAATCTTGCTACCATTCAGCACTTTTGCCAGATTGTATTATTATGATGGGTTGTACTGCCAGCTCTCCCCCTGCCCCAATTTGTAACTCAGATTTTGGCATGAAATCACATCTGTCTCTTCATGTAGATGAATTAACAAAGAACAGTTTTGTTTTAATATTACTAGTTTTCTTTTCTATGGGTAAGGAAATGATGAGCAGCTATTCTTCTTCCCATACATACATACAATCTATTTCTCTTATTATATTAGTAGAAAATTGAGTGGGGTTGTTTTGTTTTGTTTTGTTTTGTTTTGTTTTTTTGCTAAATACAATAGTTTGGTTTTGCTCGAGGTAAGAAGAGTTTATAGTTTCTTAGTGAAGCATGATCCAGATAGCAAATGAATTGTGAGTAGTAGGGCGGTTCATAAAAAACCTTTAAAAAAAAAAAAAAAATGCCTGCTCCACTGAATTGAAATTTCAGCCATAGGAAAATGGCAACGTAAACAGCTATTTTCATGGAGGAGGGTCAAGATATTAACTGATATGCATGAAATTTTAGAGATAGCTATATAATCCCTAGTGTAGTAAGATAAGACCTTTGGAGCAGGCATTTTTTTTAAAAAAGTTTTTTATGAACCTCCCTAGGGAGCAAGGGCTGAGCTTGGCAAACAAGACATCTTTGGCTCAGCTGAAGGGGTTAGGCTTGAATAGTCAAGGGTCTGGCAATTGGGGGCTGTGCAGGATAGTGGAGGTCTTAGGATTTAATATGTTAAATAATACTACTTTCTTACAGTGACTAGTCTGGCATTTGTGGTTTCATTGTTCCAAAATTAAACTTGGTTCAACACATTTCTGCAATACTTTGCTTTATATAATTTGCTAGCATTTTAGTGGCTTTAGTTTCTCTGATCAGGTTCATTATACAATCTTTTACAGCACAATAGTGCTGCAAAGAATTTTATCAGAGAGAGGGCTCTATGGGCTTTCTGTTTGATCTGTGCTGTACCCCAGCTCAAGAAATTGCTTATTGAACCAGACTACTAAAAAGTCCACCACGTCCTCCTGTTCTGAGCCCCCTTTAATCCCCCAAGTATCAGGTTCAGTCTGTGTGAATTATTTTCCAGCTGCTCCAACCTTACATCAAGCATAAGAATTGCACTCTCCATTTTTTCAAGACCTTAATGCTGATATCCTATGCTTCCATTATAGGCATCCCATCCATTTGCACAGCAACCTCATGTACCTTTTCCTCTGGTGGTTTAATTATTTCAGTTAGATCCTCTTGCGTTATTTGCAATGTGATCTCAGAGAGCAACTCTTCTTCATCTTTGGATAGTTTTGGAGTTTAGGGCCAGTGTGGTGTAGTGGTTAAGAGCGGTAGTCTCGTAATCTGGTGAACCGAGTTCGATTCCCCGCTCCTCCACCTGCAGCTGCTGGCTGACCTTGGGCCAGTCACACTTCTTTGAAGTCTCTCAGCCCCACTCACCTCACAGAGTGTTTGTTGTGGGGGAGGAAGGGAAAGGAGATTGTTAGCCGCTTTGAGACTCCTTAAAGGGAGTGAAAGGCGGGATATCAAATCCAAACTCCTCTTCTTCTTCTTCTTCTAGGGCACCATCATCAGTTCCATCAAACAGATTATCAGGCCCGGTTATTTTCCTAGTCTCAGAATAGTTTCTAAGCGTCTTAGTTTAAAGCAAATGTTAATTCCCTTGCATTAAGTCTGAAATTGTTGAGTCTTTTATTCTTTTATGCTTTTTTTTTAATAAAAAAAGAATTCTAGTAACTAAAGAGAGGAGCTTGGAGACTAAGTTACAATCTTGGTCTGCACTGTCACTCCTCCCCCCCCCCCCCCCCCCGCTGGGTTAGGATTTTAGTTTTTATACAATGAAATAGCAATTATGTTGGTCTTTACTTAAATGTTTAAACTTACTACTTTGTAAATGAGGACAATGTGTGGAAAATGTGAATATAAATTGACAAGCTTCTTTTTGATACAGTCAGCTCAAAATTAAATAGCGTAACTGAAAATAGGCCACTATTGTTATTCATACATGGTGGACTGGGGGTGGGGGGAGCGCTGTGGTTGAAAGTGTCTTGTGTAATGGTAGTTGTGCATTAACAGTAGCACTGAGTTTTGAATCTAGAATGTCCGTGTTCTTTAATCTTTTACCTTGTGTGGTCTATTAGCTCTCATTTATTGGTGAATTAATCTTCTACTTAAATAAATATTTGATTTCAACATGTGTTAATTTGTTTATGACAACATGTAACACTTTGCTAAATAAGTGTGTCTGTATTGGACTTGGAAGTTACCTTTCAGACTTTGACCGTATTGCTGCACCATCATTTGTGCCAAACGAGCAAGATATTCTCAGAGTGAGAGTGCCAACCACTGGAATTATTGAATATCCTTTTGAGTTGCAAAATGTTACTTTTAGGTAAGTTTGGTTATGCAAATTACTAATCGAGGTAAAGCAGTATTGAGTAGCCAGATACAGCAGCACCAAATGTGAACCAAATGGGGAAAGTTCATCCTGGAGAAGGCTTGGTTACATCAGACGTAATTAGATTTTAATCTAAACCTTAAGAGTTCGGCGGCTATAAAAAGCCCTTTTGAATGTGGGCTTTTGTGAGCCTCTAAACATGGTTTCTGAGTTTGGTCCTGGAGCAACTTTATCAGCATCTCAGGTTACTGTACATAGTTTGTTCAGCTATCAGGTCTTCTTCACAGCAAAGTTGAGTTGGATTTATTTTGTTTGGTTGGTGCCCTGGAAGCTTATTGCACACAGTTACTCCTATTTCTATTTACAGAATGGTAGATGTTGGTGGACAGAGATCAGAAAGAAGGAAATGGATACACTGCTTTGAAAGTGTTACCTCAATAATATTCTTGGTTGCTCTTAGTGAATATGATCAAGTCTTGGCAGAATCCAACAATGAGGTAAAAGAACAGACTGCTCTAGATTATTTCTATTAGTGCATTTTACTGTGGCAGATTATTTTCTCAATGCATCTCTCCATAGAATGGTCATCCTCTCCTGTTCGATGCACAATACCAATTTTTGTAGGTGTATCCTGACAAAATTCTGGCACAGACACACTCTTAGTTTTTCATTCTTGCACACACAGCATCCATTGCACTGTATTTCATGTTGTTTTATTGCATTTATATCCTGCCTTTCCTCCAAGGAGCTCAAAGTGGTGAACATGGTTATCTTTCATCCCATTTACACTTTGCTTGCGGCACTGGAAGAATAGCTAGTGTTATAATTAATTATACTTGGAAGACATGTCTGGGTAGAAAATAATGATAGATGGGAATAGGTTTTGGGTATGAAATAATTACACTTTAATCTGAGCACAGAAATGGGGTGCGCAGGCAGAGTTCCACTCACACAATAGACTTGCCCTGCATTTCCTTCCCCTATTCACCCCCAAAATGTGCTCTTGAGGGTCCCCCAAACCCCTGGGGCATATTTTAAGTGTAAGCAGTGGTATGAAGGTGGAGTGAAGTTCTGCTACACAAGCAGAAATCAGTGTTGGATACAGCCCAGCACCCACTAATTTCTTTAAGACTACTTTGCTAACATTTCATACTTTTCTTGCAGAATCGGTTGGAAGAAAGCAAGGCTTTATTTCAAACAATAATCACATACCCTTGGTTTCTGAACTCCTCAGTCATCTTGTTCTTAAATAAAAAAGACCTTTTAGAAGAGAAGATTATGCATTCCCATTTAAGCACCTATTTTCCAGAGTTCACAGGTAAACCAGTTGTGGTTTACATCTGATAAGCAATTATTGTAGCTGCTTTGTCAGTTCACTAATGACCAGCACTTTAATGTGACGTGTTAGCTACCCCAGTTGTTGGCTGCACTATAACAGACAACATTTACCGTATTTTTCGCTCTATAAGACGCACTTTTCCCCCATCCAAAAATTAAGGGGAAATGTGTGTGTGTTTTATGGAGCAAATGCAGGCTCCATGGCTTCAGCGATAGCAACGCGAAGCCTCCAAAGTGCAACGGGAGCGCTCCTGCCACGCTCTGGAGGCTTCGCGTTGCTTTCACTGAAGCCTGGAGAGTGAGAGGGGTCGGTGCGCACCAATCCCTCTTGCTCTCCTGGCTTCGCTTCGCTGGAAAGGCGCTGCGCAGCTTTCCCTCTCTGCGCAGTGCCCCTTCAGTGAAGCAGGAGGAGAAATGGAAGGGGCTCTGTTTCTCTTGCCGCTTTGCTGAAGGGGCGCTATGCAGAGAGGGAGAGAATTTTTTTTCTTGTTCTCCCCCTCTAAAACTAGGTGTGTCCTATGGTCGAGTGCGTCCTATAGAGCGAAAAATACGGTACCTATTTTTGCAAGCAAATGATTAAAATTATATGCACATCCATATTCCCAATGTGGGAAGTTAGCATTTGTTACTACACACAAGTCCTACTGTCCAAACGCTTGTTACATACCCAAACATAAGGAATGAGTACCCAAACCTCGCTACACACGCATCACAGATTCTGATATCAAGACAGCCAGACATAGTTGTAGTCCTGTAAACAAATGAGCAGCCTTAAACAAAACTTACTTTTTGTGTTTTGCTAGTTCATGGCAACCAAAAACCATGGTGGGTGGGGAGAAGATCAGACAAATAAGACAGCATCCTTTTCCTTCCCTCCTTGCCTTTTGCAAGGTTTCAGTGGGTTTTCTCAAAATTTTGGGGTAAACATTCTGTGGTTGGGAACATGGTAGAAATTTTCCCCTAGGAATAATTGGAAATCGTTGACTCGTTATGCAAACGCTCACCTAACAAATGATTTCCTGAGAATGTATTGTGTTTGGATAGCAGGACCTGTGTGTATTAGTATATTTGAAAATAGTTAATTGGAATTAATTAACTCTGCATACACTAGTGAAAATAGAAATTTATTTGAAGATTGCAAGGAGTCTCTCTCTCTCTCTGTTTAATGGTGCCATTTTTTGCTTTTGAGCAGGACCAAAGCAAGATGTTAAAGCTGCCAGAGAGTTCATTCTGAAGTTATACCAGGATCAGAATACAGATAAAGAGAAAGTGATTTATTCCCATTTTACATGTGCTACAGACACAGAAAACATTAGATTTGTCTTTGCTGCTGTCAGAGACACAATACTACAGCTGAATCTAAAGGAGTTCAATCTGGCATAAACCACAGGGACTCAGCATTGTATTTAAACTCCATGTATGTATTTGCAGCAATTGTTTGTGTTCCTGTTGACCATAAAATATTTACTTAACAAAAATGGAAATTTAGACATGATACTTACAGATTTTTAATGTATACACTTTCAAAATGTTTTTTTTCCCAGTTTTTGATTTGAGGTGCATAATTTTAGTTTTGAGGTGATTAAAGAAAAAATATCTGCCGTTTATTTATAGATGCTCCCTGCACCCGCTAATTTAATTCATTTGATAATCTTTTAGCCAGAGATGTCTTAGTTACAGAAGATTGGATACTATATTGTCATTTGACTAAGGTACATTACTATGCTGAATGAAAAATAGCCTATATTTATATAATTCTTTAGGTTTTTAAAGCCTCTTTGAAGGACATGGCATACATCTTATTTTCCTTGAAACACGGCAGCTTGTTGTGCAATTTTTGATTCATAAGTAAAATGCTAGCTGCCAATATGTTTAATATTTGTTGTTTTCTATATACTTTGGGGCAAAGTTATTTAAAAAATAAATAAAAACAAGCTCCCTTCCGCCCTTTGCTGGAGCCTATAAAAAGTAACTGCTTCCGTGACTGGAGAAGGGAAGGGGGGTGCACTTGTCTCAACTCCAAAATGTATCAAGGCACCCCTGAATGGCATCTATCATTCAACAGTTCCATTGGGGGAACCATACCTTTTGGTGGCCATTTTTGGCAAAGGCAGTAGTGAGTGTTCATTTCCCATTTTATTTGCTTTTCCTTTATTTTATATTTAATAAATAAATATAGTTAAGACCTCCCACTTGTTTGCCATCATTTACACTATTGCTATGTCACCCCTTCATATGAAGTAATGCAGCATAAACTGTTTGAAGAAAGATAACATGTTGAATACCATGTTTGACAGAGTGGTAATTCAATTAGCATCTCTTCACTGTGTGAACATTCCTAAAATTTAAAAATGACGTGAACCAACTCAGTATTTGGGACAGCACATGTATGTGTTTTTCTCTACAGGTCTAGCAGACACAGGGATAGAAATCTAATAAGCACAAACAAAAATAATGTGTAAGCAGCCTAGGAGGCATCACACTCTTTATTGTACACATTTAGAAGGCGTGATCTGTATGGTTGGTCTGCAGCTTAAGGCCACAACTCAAAGTGTCAATGCTCAAGTATGATATGAGTGTCAGTTAAACCAATGAATCTGGAAAGAGTTTGTTCATGTTCTTGAGACACAACACAAGTTATATTTTGGCATATCCAGTAACCATTAATTCAATATACATTTTGTATAGCAAGAAATAAAATGTTATGGGGAAGACTGCAATGTATTCCTTTAAGCACCTCAGGTGGTTACATAATGGAGCAAGCAAGACTTTTATATAAATACATACAATTACATTTGGCATGCCATTTACTTTATTTAGCTTTTACAACAAAGCTACAGTTTGAGGAGTTTAAGTACCACCAGCAAATTCAGGAGGGCCAATCTCTTTCACCTCAATCCTCCAAACAAGAGTTTGGAAAGAATATTCTGGAGCAGACATTTACTACATGCATCAAACAAGTCAAATCTGGATTAGGCAATACACTTACATACATTTGCATTCTTTTCCCTTTTATGATGTGATTTCTTCATCTACATGTGCATTTATAGGCATTATTGTATAGCCTAGCAAAATCAAATTAAAAGAAATGTGTATGCAACCCTCCACATACTGAAATCTTGTTGTTTTCATGCAGAACTAAAAAGATCTTATGAACTGTTCTGGGTTTAAATGCTGAAATGGGTTGTATTCCCACGTCATACTCTGAGCAGACCCACCGAAATTAAGAGACTTGCCTAATTTACGTCCATGAAATTCAGTGGGTCTATTCTAAGAAAAACAGTTGGATGCAAACCAAAGTTAATGAATGTTCTCAATTTTTTAAAATTAATGACAATGCATTCAGCATGAGCATGAAATCTAGATTCCCCTCACTCAAAACAGTTTTTCATTCAAGAGTGTTCCTTAGGTTTATATACCATTTCAAAACATGATCTTTAGAAGGTTTCGATGACTTTGCTGAAAATTTTATGTACTGAAAGTAAAGATCATGCCATTCAAAGCACTGCTGCAAAGACACATCCCTGCCTAGGTTATCATTTCAATAATTCATGTTTATCTGTGTACATCTACCCATCATCATCATGAGGTACCAGAACACCTTGCTAATTTTTTGCATCATATAAAAAGTGAGTGTTAAAAATAATATTACAGTACCACAAACTGTTTATTTGTATTAAAAAAACTAAATAACCTCATGATATATATATTGGTAAATAAAAAGGCTTCTTGAATAAACAGATCAGCAAGATCATTCATAATATAAGAGCATTGCTGGTTAAATCAGTCTTTCCCTGAAGAATTTCAGTGAATTACATTATATTAACATGTAATGTGGCAATTATAGCATATTAATTAAAATCCCGATGACAGGAGAAATAAAGCTTAGATGGTGGGGGAACCCTGATTATCACATAAAATCACAAGATTAATCTAGACTTAGTCTTTTTAAATCATGTGACAGAATATGCATGAAAACATCATTTTTACTCCTGATATAAGTAACTCTGTATTATTTATAAATAAAAAGCTCAGTAAGCCACAATTTGGCAGAGGTTCTCAGCTCTAGAACAGTTTAAATGACACTGACCATGGCAGATTTTTTTCTACTCTGGCTATGTAGAAGACATCAACAATCCCCTTCATAGTCTTAGCAATGTCACATGCTAAGCTTCAATCAAAATGTTGAATTTGGCACTCTCTGTCTTGTCCATCTTGGAATCTTGCACAAATGGTCACAATTTTGGATGGTTCTCCCTCACTTCTTCCAGTTTTGAGAGAACCCACTATGAAAATTTGAGAGAAAATTTAGACAATGAAAGTAAGTCAACATATTCATCTAAATATTAATAGCATAGAACATTAGCATATAACTATATAGTCAGTCCACATGTTGGCAAATCCCATTTTCTGGGGCTGCTGCCAGACTCCCAGCTGGGCTATACATGCATCAATGTGACATCTGAGAACCACTGTCACACATGCGTGGTGCCACCCTCACAATCAACATTTTGGTTATCTGAATCAAGGACTATGGTTGTATATACTATTTTCAAGTAAACATATTTAGATCAGTAGTATTCGATACTCACCTTAGCATCATCTGGCGTTTTAAAATTAATAATTTTTCCAAATTCTTTGGCATGGAATACAGACTTTACTCGTTCCTACAAAATAAATAAGTTTCCTATTAATTTGGCTTTCTAAGGTAAAATGAAATGTAATGCTTCTGTTATTTTACTTTCCCAGCATACAGCTCACAGCTTTATAGTGGACTGCACACTGACTCCACCGTGAGCATGAGGCAGCTCCCAATCAGGTTTGCGGACTTGCCACACTCGAACAGTCAATGGAGTCACAAGTAGTAAGGAAATAACAGGTGCCCACTTTCCTCTTAAACATTTAACTTAACTATTTTTTGTAAAGGGCTTACGAATTAGCACGTTGCAGTCCATATTAGGGAGTGGCTCCAATGACTCCATGATGCGTTAGAGCTCTACATTTTGAGTCGCTATCAATTGTACTATCTCCTACTGGTGCCATGGGGGACACTGGCTTGGGATTTCAAAGAGCTTACCCAATTAGGGCAGGTCCAACTGAAACATGAGCTAATGTTAGAGGCCCTGCTATAAGAGCTTGTGGCCAAAGGAAGCCTCTGCCAAGGAATACAGATCAATCCTATAGTGCCTTGTGCTGGGGGATGCCCAGGTGGTTGCCCTGCCTATGTCCCCAATAGGGGCATTAGTGGAGAAGGCTGCAGATGCAGCTGTGGCCTGAGTTGAGTGGACTGTAAGGGACTCATAGGCTATCAAGATGCAAATGCATATCCTCCAAGATAGCATAGAGCAATAATCATTGTAGCTGGCAGCAGTAGGGAGAAAGGAGACAAATGGTGTGTGTGTGTGTACATTTAAACTCCTTTGTCTGGATGATGTATACCTTAAGGGCGTGCTGCACACCGATTGAGTGTAAGGCTTTCTGTAATGGATGGGATTGGGGCAGAAGGCAGGGAGCACCAATTCTGCTGCATGTGAAAATGGGAGGCTACCCAGGCCAGAATATCCAAGTCCAGCAGATCACAGAAGTAAACTTCAATATCATTACAAAGCGGCTTCAAATGATTCACATACACCATTATTTCATCTTTCAATTCATCACTAACTGCTAAAGAGGAAAACTCTGAATTCTCGACATCCAATATTGGTGGCATACTGCTTGACTTTTCCAAGAAACCCTGTAATAATCTCCTTGCTTGGGAAGCATGGTCACTTCTCTGTTTTCCATTTTCCTCACTTCTCTGTTTTCTTTTTTCTTTCCTGTTTTCTTTCCTTGGTCACTTCTGTTTTTGCCACTTCTCATTTTCTTCTGTGGCCCCCTAGTCTTGTTCTGTGCCCCCCCCATTTATGCCATTTTCACCTGTGCCCCCCTCGGAATATCCTGGGGGCCATATGCCCCCTGGTTGAGAAACACTGCTTTAGAGAACACAAGGGCTGAAAAAGAGAGTGCCTTCCAGAAGACTCTTGTTCTCTATGCAGGAAAACATTAACTGTGTGTGTGTGTGTGTGTGTGTGTGTGTGTGTGTGTGTAGAAAGGAGGAAGCAAGGGGGGAGATTTGAAGCCCCCTTTATCTGACCATGAAACTTTGAATTAAAAAACAACACTAGTAAAGTAAGTTTTCATAGGTGGTATTACTAGCTTGGTAAATTTGACTTGTTATATAACAACAATATAATAAACTAGCAAGTTAAGGAAAACAACATTCCATTTAAGTTGCTGAATTCTACTGGAGACAAATGACTTTTATTTTTAAACTATACTCTGAAGCTAATCTAATACATTCTACAACAAGCTGAAGTCTCTCACGGTACCTTTGCTTCAATGCGCAGCCTCCGTCCATCAACAATGAATGGCTCCTTGGTAAATTCATCATAGGTGTACTGCCATTCACATGTCAACTGTCCAAATGTACCTCTTGTCACGAATAATATGCCACTAAACAAGAATACAAAATAAACCATTAAAACAAAGCAAGCAGAAATACAACAATTACTTTTTAAATAAAAAATTAAAAGTTGCCTTGTTATCACCCAGTTTGATGGTTTATTAATTCCACAATGAAATACACACATATGGATTTGCACAATGATGCCAGTGGAACCTAATCATATATGTGTGTATATTAATTCAGTCAAAGAAGACAACTACATTCTACTTTAAAGATGCAGAAATCAATATATAATAAGGAACAGCTGGCATATAGAATGATAACCAGGCAGCAGCAATAGTTGAACTGAACACATACTTTTGTTCAGTCATGTTCTAATAATTAAGGTCAAATACATTCTACAAAAAAACAAGTGTTCCTGCATCTTCACCGAATTGAATTTGTTAGTTCCTTGGAAAAGCTTGTAGGGTTTCATGTTTCAATAATATTTCAGTTAGAAAATAAAGCAAGTTTTGTCAACCAAAACTCTGGTCAGGATCCAGAGAGGTGCTTTATGCATGGTTAATAACATTATCCGTCTAATGGTAGCGAGGTATTTATGCCATTTTATGAAGTGCATCCGAAATTTCCTTCAGTTTCAGAAGCATGATGGGATGGGGATAACGTTTGAGAAACATTAAGGCGTAAATTTCCTTGTAAATGTGGAATTGAAGCGGTACTTCTGGAGGCGAATGGGATCTGTTCCGGAGGCCTGTTCGCAACATGAGCAGAACACAACCCGTGTTTGCGCGGGTCGCAATTCGCCACTTCTGCACATGCGCATGACATCATTTTGCATGTCTGCACATGCGCAAGTGGCGAAACCAGGAAGTAACCCTTTCCGGTACTTCCGGGTTGCCACAGGACGCAACCTGAAAACGCTCAACCTGAAGCAAACACAACACGAGGTATGACTGTTGTTATGTGGGGTGGTATCCAATTGTGCCTATCCTTCCAAATTTGCTCTGGAAATCTGAGAAACCCTAGAGAATATTTGAAGTGGGGTGGGAAACTGCAGTGGGGAAGGCAGTAAAAGGAAATGAGCTTGCACAATATTGGATAGTAACAGTGGCTTGGTGGGGGGAAACTTAGCTGTATACCTTCAAAGTGACATACTATTTCCTATGCAGGGGTGCCAACTTGAATAAAATATGGGGGCGGGCAGGTAGGCCCCACCCTGCATAATCGATCACACGATGCGGTGCACACACACTATTTGAGTGGCAATGCCCATCAATCTGGGGGGTGGGGGCAGACCTCTCAAATATTTTATGGGGGGGAGCCCCCACGGCCCCTAGGAAATGAATCCTATGTAAGAATAAAACTAATTCACTACCGCTAAATATATATTCCACTGATTTCAAGGTGCCTGTTCTAATAATCAAACAGAGTTCCTTTGGCTTTCCTATTCTGTTTCATAGGGCCACTGAGATGTGAGTACAGGGAGTACTGATGTACTGAGCCCACATCATGAAGGGGGCCCAGACTCTGAGCTTCCATTCATTATTTTTTTAAGTCTCTAGCCCTCCTGGAAAGTAAGTCATGAAACAAAATGTGCAGGTACCCTTCTAAGTGATTTCTCTGAGATGTGCCAACCTGACTGCTCCCACCTTTTAGTGCCGCCAATGAGTGAAGTCAGGGCTGAGATAGACGAGTGAGTTGTGTGGAAACCAGGTGATTGCAATCCCTGGAATCCAAAGGAGCTGCTGTTTCTCCCTCCCCTTCAGTGCACTCTTCTGTCTCATTTTCCAGCCCTTTGTATCTAAATAGTTTGTTCTTTTTTCATCTAAGATCATATACTTAAATGTTATTTTCTGCAAATACTACTACACAGTAAGTGTTAAAGAATCCACCTCCTCCCTGAAAATGGCAAATATAAAATGTGAAAACTTTGCAAAGAGGTTTAGACATGTTTTCTGCCATGTCCTTCTTGTGCCTTTGAGGCAGGCAGAAATTCAACATGTTAAGTATTTTCTAGTATGAAGATACAATTATATATATGTTTCTCGATGCTCCTTGCAAAAAAGGACACAAATTTGCATATGATACAAAGCATAGCTAAATTTTATGCAAATTGGTTTCCTTTACAAGTAGCTCAGATATCCCACTTCCCATGCTGTGCACTAAGCACAGAAAATCCTGTTGACGCCCTTGCTCTTCAGTCAAGAGAGGCAGAGACATTGCAAATTTCTTTATACTCATGGAACTGTCTCTTCTACTAAATTGAACAAGGAAGCTTTCGTTGATGTAGTTTCAATATATATGGACACCTGCACCCACAAGGAACTACTTAATTGAAGCACATCAGTTACAAAAGTAGATGGTAGAATCATTCGTAAGAGAGAGAGTATGAATGAATGAATGAATGAATGAATGAATGAATGAGGGCTTATCCCAGGAATATTGTTATTCCGACTACCATTTATCAGTTCCAGATTTTCACATACACACTAACATTCTTAACACAATCTCCAGTCTTAACTACTGTGAAAATTCTAATCAAGTGCTTTGAGGTAACATAAAAACATTCTAAATCTTGGTCTTCTGTTGTAAAATATAGCCTTCAGTATCTATACCTTTAAGGACGATTGGAGTTTCTTTCATTTAAATGATAAGGGCAAATCTAAACACACTATTTATCGGAATATTATTATTGAGTGAGCAAAAAAACAAGTGTAACAATGCATGCAGCTTATAAAGTTAACTGGATAAATGGGGAACCTTACCTCTTTGTTACCATTAGTAAATCTGTACTATTAACCATTGCATGTGTAAAGTATCTCAGTTTGGCAAATCTTCCATTTTCAATATTCTAAAAGAGAAAGACAGTTGTATAGAATTCCCTAGAGTATAGAAAGTTCTTTCTGAGGAAAATATTAATGTCTAACATTATTATTAATTTCAGCTTATTATAAAACATGTATACATCACATATACTGAGGACGTTTAATATCTGCCATGATTAAGAAGAACTTTCACACCTAGTAGTACTGTAATAGAGAGTTGAAATAATTGTAAACATCCTTCCACATAATGCTTCATCATCCTGGAATGTGAAAAACCTTTTATCTAAAATTATGAGTACATAATATTGGGCTATTCAGATGTTTGTAACCTTGAAAGTACTATGCATTTTCAGATTACAGAATGCTGTAATACTCAAAAGAGAAGACCATTCAAATTCAACCTGAATTGTTACACAAACCATTTCTTATTGTATTTCTCAGTAAATGGAATACAACTATGCAAATAATCATGGTTTCAGACACAAGCGTCCAATCATATATGATGGTTTTAAAGGAGTGAACTGTGCTTGAGCAAGAAATCCAGACTGGTGGATCTTCCTTAAGCCATAGCTGATTTTTTTAAAAAACATGAAGTGAATAAAAATAAGCTGTTGACCTCTGACTCATAATACCATCCCATGCTGAAATGTTCCTCAGCTGTTTATACAGTATTTTCAAAAAGTCTCAAGCACAAATGTTACATCATGTTATCAGTCCCCTCACACCAATGAGAGAACAAAAAGTCCCAAATTCATACACTCCCTAAAGTCAAACAGCAATACTTTATATTGCATAAAAATTCAATCATACATATATACATAAAATGGGTGGTTTGTTTTTACAGAACAGGCCTGATATATTTAAATATGTTTTCTTGAACTAAAACCAAAAGTTTAATTTAGATTTTAAATTAGAATGAAAAGGAAATAATAAGGAACAACATTTTAAATCCTTTAAATACAGCATAGAAACAATTTTGGTGGTGCATTTAAGAAAGTGAGTAGATTGTAAGATAATTATACTTTATAAAATGCTTATTTTTCACTGCAAGTTCATTAGAAGAAATTCTACAAAACATACAAAACACTGCAATCCATAATATATTCCAAACTAGCCACTGATATAGAACCATTTATTATATAGTAGACAAGGTGAATCTGAGGATTCCAATACACTAGTAGGTTTGCTAGATTATTTTTTAATCCAAGTGACCAAATTATTTCACAAATTAAATCTCAGCAATCCTCAGAAAACATTATCCACACATTGCCTACGGAGGGGGAAGGGGGAGACAGAGATGGCAGCGCTGAGATTTATACTTCCTACCTCCCAGCTCACACTCTGAACATGGCTCTAGCTCTCTTTAACTACAGCCACTAGAAATACTTCATTCAGGTTATATGTGAACAGACATTTCAGACTTACAAATTTATGTGTAGTGACAGAACAAAGGAAGCAAAATAGCAAATATTTCAGCTGCTTAGGGAAGTTCAGTGCATCTCTTTCCCAAGGAGAAAAAGCAGTTACCAGAGAGGTCTTGTTTAAGGAATCTTGGCACTGAATAGGACTGATGAGCACCCTAAAATACCTCATTTCAACTATGTGATTCCATTGTGGATTGAAGATTGGATGGGGGGGGGGAGAGTATCAGAAACCTGGTGTTAACTGGGTTGAAATATAAAGAGTTCTGCCTCATCATTCAGCTTTTCTTTTGTATTTTTCCTTCCATGTTTTTCACCTGCTCTTTGCTGCTTGTTATTACCACTCTTTTCAAATGCCACCTTACTGTCACTTTCGTAATTCATTTTGAAACTGAAAGTTCAATACTTAGCAGAGCCCATTATTTGCATGAAGTGCTTAATTTTTGAATGCTTTCATGAATCTTGATTATATCACTTAATTTACTCAGGCATCCCCACTAAGAATTCACCTCTCTTTATCCTCCAGTAGCCATTGACTAACATGCCTGGTGCTCTCTTCAAGCAAATGCAAGAATGGCTTACTTGCTCGTACCACTGAAAGACACATATTTTTTCCAAGGCAAAAGAGGAAGGACTCAATAACAGCATTATTCTGACTAGTAGTGCCACTAAATCACATCCTGAAGCTACTCCTTACTCTATTAACCACACTTCTTCTGGATTGGGTTATTTGAACTGGCATCACAACAGTGCTTTTGGAAAGATGTTCAGAGTAAAGAAAAGTGAGAACAATAGAGAATGGCAGCCACATAGTAGTGCAACAATTGGTGACTGCCTTATCAAAACTTCAGACAGGTCATCTGTGTAGCGGTTCACCATTTTTTACACACAGATCTCCTTTGATGGATCCTTCTTACTGTCTCTTTAAGGCTTTGACATTGAAGAAGTTATACGCCAAACAATATACAATTTATATATATCCCCAATCACTTATTCTGGAAATTGGGGGTGGGGATCTAAATACATGTAAACCTTTCATATATTAAACTGTTTATTTATAAAGACTGCTGTGTTGGCAACATGTATCCCATAGGAAAAAGGCCAAATTTCACTGGAGGGGTGGAAATGGAAAAGAGCACTAGGTAAAATGTTCTTCAGTCTTCCAGTGGAGTTACCATCATCCGTCAGACAGCTGCAAAAGAAGGATTCTGCAAAGTCAGCTGCTGCGACCTGGAAGAAGGGCGCAGTTGAACCTTCAGTCTCACTGCAGTCAGTCTACTTCACCATCAGTAGTTTTTATCCCTCAACATTTCTCATAACTATTTCCAAGCCTGGACTGCACCATCACTAGGAAGAGACTAGCTTATTTCTGTTCTGTACAAAGATGCTTACACATTTGCCAATTTCCAAACTAGGTGTCAAGATTCTCTTTCCTGAAAATCTGTTGTGTACTATATCCAGGTTTTGCATGGCCTTTAGGCACGTTGTCCCCAGTGGGCTACCCTGGCTAGCACTGTCAACACTGCTCGTTTGCTGGCCCTCTGCCTTCAGGCCCAATCTGCATTACTGCCTACAAGAAGACATAGCAAGCAGAGGTTACTTCCCCTGCTGCTCCTTTTGCTTCCTGCACTCTTAAGAGGACAGGGAAACAGGGAACAACAGCATAAAGGAGCAGGGCAATGGGCTTCAGGGGCCAGAAGGGGGGGGGGGTCCTTGCAGGAATGTTGCCCTGATTCTAGCACTGAATCTGCGAATCTAATAGAAATCTTATAATTAAAATATTCTGATATAAATTGGTGTTGGAATTGTAATTCCCATTGTAGGCTCCTACCTCCACAACTCACTCAGGGCGGATCTACACCCATGGCTTTGAATGCCAAAAAGGAGTTAAAGAATGGTTGAGATAACCATATAGCCATATGAAGTTGTTTTCTAATGTTAATAATGCATTATTAAAATGTGACACCAGATGGCACTGCAGAGCTACCCCCTTCCAGAAACTGGGTAGACCTTGTGGAAAAGGAAGAAAAAAACCAAATGTATTGATGTTTTAGAATAATTTAAATATTGTTTTAATAACATTTAAAAGGTGAGTGTAATTACATGCCCCCCCCCCCCAACGTCCATTTATTTCCTAGGGTCTACTCTGAGTAGAATTAATTTTGGCCATCACCCTCAATTTTTTGAGAATGAGAATACTGGCTATTTATATTTCCCTCAATGTTTCTAGCCTAGAATAGTGCATACTATTTCGTTTTACAACTCTATAGTTGATCTTTATTTTTAAAATACCCAAATATTCCCCCTTTATTGTCAATTTATGCATGGATTTTAGTGGTTCTGACCCAGTTGGACTTTGCTCACATTGGATAACCTCTCATACTGAACACACACTTACAGCCGAGCAGCTCATGGGTTTGATTAAAGAGGAAAGCCTCATGCTGTATGATATTTCTGTAGCGTAATTTTATATTAATACATACCTTTTAAAATAGTCATATGCCTTTTCATATTAATCTTTTTATGTGCTTGGTCGTTTAGGAAACCTGGAGTGTACATGTGTATAATATTCATACAAGTCTAATAATAAATATATAAATGAATATAATATGCACAAATTGATCATTTTTTGTGTAGATCAATACATAAACCCCTTGCTTCTTATTATGATTAAGGAGTGAGATGGCTGTCAGAAAAAAAGTATGTGCAGGTAATCCTGACATTCAGATTTCTGAAAACTCCCATCCCTACTCATTGGTCCATAAATCTAAGGAAATAAGCTTTCACAGATGCCCAGTTTCTGGCTCTGGCTTATCAGCAGCTGCGCTGCTACAGAGATGACAGTCCATTCCCTAGGGATTACTGAAAAGTAAAAGCATTAATTTCTAAGTCAAAAATTTCTTTTCTCTCAGATTCACAAGATAGATAAACCTTGCAATGTTTCAATGATATGCTTACAGAAGGCATATTCTTATACTATCATAACCACATGGTGTAACTGAATGGAAAGAAAACATTACGAAGCCCCTATAAATAGAACATTTAAGTAGAGTAGCAGCTCCTGTAATAGTGATACCCAACAACAGACACTGCTATGCACAGTCCACCAGCTAGGCTTCTGCTCACCTACTAGCACAGTGGCAATAAACTCATTTAGGTCTTTTATATGTCTTCAGTTGCCTTGGTTAGGATGACACTGGTTCCCTACTTTACCATTTCTGTATATTTTCCTGTTGTACACTGATCAGAAGAAATGAAGGGCATCTACTCTCTCCATGCAAATTTCTGAAATTCAGTCAAAAGACTTTACATATTCTTGAAATTCAGTGAAAAGCCTTTACATATTCTTATTTTCTCTGGCACATTGGCTGATTAGTGGCTGGACTAGTGACTGATCATCAAAATATTTCCAAGTGAGTTTCTCTTCCACTGGCTCTCTTCCACCTTGCAGCACCTTGTGGTTGCAGCCCCTTCACTTAAAAGTCAAATCATCAGTAGTTTCAATTTGAACCACAGGGTTAGAATTAAAAGCCTCATATTTCATACTATATTTCACAAGATGTTTGAACTAAATGAAAGTTTAAGGCAAAAATGTTAAATTAAGTTTCTGAAAATGAAAGGATGTAAACTATAAATGTGTTTTTAAAAATAAAAGTTGATAAAGCAAGTGACAAATAGGTAAGATAATAAATAATGGTAGGGATGTTTGAACAGATCAGATCAATCTTTTTTTATATAGACTCATTTATTGTTATTACAGAATATTCATACACAATTTTCAATACCTAAAACTAAAATTTAACAACAACAATAAACACAGTTATAGGGCAACACTGAGTACTTAAATCTAAATGGCATTTTGCGTAAAAATGCACAAATGATTTTAAATTTAATGCATAAAATTAAAATAATGATGTAAATGGAAAATATACTATTTAAAAACAGTATATATTTTGACTGGGGAAAAATCATAGTTACAAGATTATTGTCAAAGTACTGTCAAAGCAACAGCATTCAAATAAAGACAATTAAAACAACAATTTTCTTTGTGTTTGTGCTTAGACTTCATTAGTGTATATTTTTAAACTTACATTTAAGACACAATTGTAAAACAGCTACTATAATTTTTGCTTTTCTGTGGCAGTTAAACTTAAAGTGGCAGCATTAAACTTGATAATTCAGCAGAGAAAGTACATATTACTCTAACTGTCATCATCATCACTATCACTAATATGACACATAGTCCATTTTCTGCAGGCCTGTCTTTTCTGCAAGCATGGTAAGAGAAGAAAGAAGCAGAAGTGTTAGTTGAAGCTGGAAAGTTTAATTATTTGTTATTTTTAAAAATGCAAAAAAAGAAAGATGAGATGCAACTTTTGAATTTTTAGTATGCAGAAGAAGAATTTCAGTTAGTACAAATGTAATCCTATATTTCACCACTCACTAAAATAAGTCCAAGTTTATTTTTTCTATAAATATATGCAAATCTCAAAACCTATTGCTCAAAAGACTTTGGAACTTACAAAGCACAGTCACAGCTGAACCATAGCTTTCTGTATTACATAAAACCTATTCTATTTGTGTTTTCTATTTTTAAACCACATAGATTTTATAAATCAAAGTATAAAACAGGAAACCTGTGAGTAAGAGAGTTTTCTTTGCACTGATCTGCACACAGATTTGCTTAATACCTTGGAATGCATAGATAAGTCTCCACAGGAAGAGGAACTCTGCATATGAAAGCTTCTGTACTCATAAATTGCTGGTTCTGCACCATAAACTGCTGGTATCAGTCAGACATTATTCAGTTCCAGAACTGCAATTTGTAAATCTGGTTTACAGTAACTGCTTTGGTTTACCATAGCTGCTTCAACTTATGGTGGAGCACATGAAAGCACTCCATACATAAGCTGATCAAGCCACCTTGTGAGCCAATTTTACAACACTACTTAAATTAATTAAGTACTGTGGGATAGGAGAAGATGGTGAAGTCCACCTCATCATTGGCCAGAAGAATCCCCTTTGTTTCCTAGACTAAATTGAACAGTCAATTGTAATGATCCTAAATTGCCTCTCCCAGTAAATTGACAGCAGGAAAGGGGTATCAGGACTCAGCCCGTGTCCATTTATCCAGTTCTAATATGTGATCACAACAGACTAAATCTAAGTGTATACGTACTACTAGGGATGGTGGTGCCAATACCAGAGTTCCCTTCCTGCCAAAATCACAGGAGAGTTATAGAATGTATTTCTATGTCTGTCTCACTGTACCCTCAAGTACAGTAAATCTACTTACGGAAACCTTTATCTGAATAAGGAGTGTCTAAACTATTGTAAAATGTATTAATTAATCAAAAATAAATCATTGTGACCAATGCTTGCCCAACCACTTTCAGATAGTGGGATGTGAACTGAGTGACTGAGGGATATTCTCCATGCACACGTGGAAGAAGCTGCTCAACTGTTGCGAATATACTCAAATTCCCATTTTTCACTATGAGGCCACAGATTTAACAATTTTGAACTTTCCAAAACTTAACAAAAAGGATCTGGGAATTGTTCTCAATTCAACTGTTCCAATTTATCAAACAAAGAAGGAAAACAGTAACTACACAGTGGCTTGGTTCACACATTGTGCTAAAAGAGACTCTGTCTTAGCAGGTAGGCATGAGTGTGTGAGCTCCCAGAGAGAATCTTGCAGCCAATTTGCTCCTTCCATCAGTAGTCTTTGTTTCTCAACATTTCTATACACTTATTTCTCACAACTAATTCCACTAGCCACTATCATGTTTCAATTCCATAGTAAAATAAACCCCTTTATTTATTTTTTCTTTTTAAAATTGTTCTAGATAAAAACTAGTCAACAATGGCCAATATTCAAAATACTATGAGTTTTATAGACTATAAAAAATAATTTTTGAATAAAATAAAAACCTGTATTGAAGTACTGTAGTAACATTTCAAATAAAGACTTCTATAAATATAAAAACATTTCAAAAAGATTAAGTGCATTTCTTTTCATCTCAATATTTATTCTTTGTTGTGTCCCTTCTCATTAAGGCATTTGTGTAGGTTATATAGTTAAGGCTTTAGAAAACATTTTAATATAAATGTTGTCACTTCCCCCCCACTACTTTGGATCTGTTATCCCACTTACATCCCCTCACACTGGCCATTTCGCAAATCTCTATTTTTATTAAACTGTAAAAAAAACAGCACTTAGGATACGTACTTAACTTTAAATATGCTTATATGATATCCAAGATCTCTGCAGTAAAAATCCCACACGCTAGGGTTAAAACAAAGTGAAATCAGCTGCAGTAGCTGATTTTTTGTT
This sequence comes from Podarcis muralis, assembly GCF_964188315.1. Taxonomy (NCBI): domain Eukaryota; kingdom Metazoa; phylum Chordata; class Lepidosauria; order Squamata; family Lacertidae; genus Podarcis; species Podarcis muralis. The sequence goes on along the minus strand of NC_135665.1, from coordinate 4,602,869 downwards.
TTGTTTTCACATTCCTTCATACCAAAGACTGCTATTTCAGCTGCCTCTCTAAGCTACATTTCTAATGTATTTTAACTAAAAATTCTTATCTTGAAATCTAGCAGCTTTCTTAGGTCTAATAAACACATCTGTCTTGTGGACCGTTCTATCACAGAGAAAATGAGAGGGACAATACAGGCCATCCGGAGCACGCAGAAATGTGCGTCCATAGTTCTGCACACAGACACACATGCAACAGATGGAGAGAGAAGGATGCGCCGATAGACTTATTCCCTGTTATTATAAAAGCTCATACCAAGAACAAACTTAAATAAAAAATGTCAAATGATCTTGAAACCAACAGGTAACATATACTGTTAATGCAAATTGAAAAAAATGGTCTCCACTGACTAAATACTAAAACATTCCTGAATGCATAAATAGGAATAATTGTTCCTAATATTTTTTTTAAAATATATGTTTAAGTATGGAAGAGGAATGTATGTGCATGTAAAAAGTGTATTATATTACGTCTCCTTGAAGGTTTAGTTTCTTCACCTGTAACATTTGACTTCCAGCACCGTCTCTTAATCTGTATGGTCGAATGACTCCATCCTCACCAAAGAAGCGGGGAGGACGCAAGCTCATAACATCTTCGGAAGCGTTTGTAGCTCTGAGGGGGAGGAAAGTTAAGACCTTTGCATTACAGAAATAGAATAAATATTTTCATGAATATTCTAAAATGTTTTAATAAATTATAAACATATTATAAAGACGAGTTTGGATTTGATATCCCGCCTTTCACTCCCTTTAAGGAGTCTCAAAGCGGCTAACATTCTCCTTTCCCTTCCTCCCCCACAACAAACACTCTGTGAGGTGAGTGGGGCTGAGAGACTTCAAAGAAGTGTGACTGGCCCAAGGTCACCCAGCAGCTGCATGTGGAGGAGCAGAGACGCGAAACCAGTTCACCAGATTACGAGTCCACTGCTCTTAACCAATACACCACACTGGCTAGCTAAGCAATACAAATTACAAATTCTGAAACTAGTAAAAAACTTAGCTGAGTCAGTAGGAATGTACTGCCTATGTCTAGGCAGGAGGAAAAACTGAGGGAGTCCAGCCTGCTTCCCATAAGTCTTTGCTCCTGTCTAGTGTCTTGCGACAGGGTGAAACCCTTTCCATTGGATATGACACCCCATGAACTAAAACTAGCTCCAGTAGGTTCAGGTAGGTAGCTGTGTACATGAAAGTTCATACCAAGAACAAACTTAGTTGGTCTATAAGGTGCTACTGGACATTTATTATTATTTTTTATATATATTTCTAGCTCCAGTAGGTGTATTTCCCATAGCATGGGTGTACCAAGAGCCAGTGGAGACCTGATTGCTGGGAGAGAACACAGAGCAGGGGAGCCTGAATATCTCTATTATGGGGGAGGCTCTCTCACCACAAAGAAAATCAATCTATCAGTCAATCAATCAATCAATCAATCAATCAATCAATCAATCAATCTTTATTACGGTCCAGAGACCCAATAAATCATTACAAAGCAATGCAATGCACAGTTCAGACAGCCTACCTCCAGGTTAAACAAGAATTTTGTTCAGGCTTAAAGATAGGGATCATTGGTTCTTGCAACCACCGATAAAAACTTCACCACTGCTAATGTTCTAGCGTTTGTCCGGTCTTCCAATAGGAACCTGACATAGTGAGCCTCTGATTTTCCCGGGAAACGTACCAGCAAGGGTAATATCAATTTAGCCCTGGCTTGTTCATATTTCACACAGTGCACAAAGAAAATAAAACACACTGGTACAAAACGGTTCATAACAGCAAATTTTGCATAATTCTCTTACTATGCTATGTTTTTTTTCTTTGTAGTTTTTACTGGTATGAACTATGACAATCTGAAGGCACAGTAAGAAAAGAATGTAGTAAGAGGTAAGGGTTACTGTTTTTTAGTAAAACTTTTTTGAAAAGGCAAAGAAGGAATAAAGGAGAGGGAAATACAGCGAAAAGAAAGAACCTGAGCTCAAAAGGCAAAAAAATAGTGTAGAGTAGAAAAAACACATATGCCTTGGGAAATGACAGGAACTAAAGTGAAGGAGTCCAAAGGGCAGAGCACATGCAACTTAGCTAACCCCAACATGTGCCTGTCTTGGATGAATTACAGAACACAACTGTTTACATGGATGACTTCTATGCCAAGCTGAGAAACATTCACTAACACATAATGACAATATTTGACAAGTACTTCTATTCCAAGCTAATAATATGTTTCATATTTAGGGGAAATATTTCAAAGAAAAGTAATACAAGTATTATAAAATGAAATTTATCATGTGTACAACGGTTGATTTTTTTTTAAATTAAAGAAGTTGTTCTCATTTTATTTAAAGTACCTGTGTTATCAGCGTTGATAATTTTATTAAGGAATGTTTAAATAAAATTACTGATCAAGGGCTGAAATGTGAACAGTATGGCACAGTCACTTTGTGACGGTGGTGGTCACAAATAATGGTAATAAATACATCCTTACCTTTTAATTCCCTGAAAGGTGCTGCTAGCCATATCTATTATTCCTCCAGTGGGTCTTGCTACAGCTCCCACTAATCCTTTCCCAACGCCTTTGAAGAAACCTGTTGCTCCTTCTTTCTGGGCTCCTAGAAAACAATGACAGCAGCAAACAACAAAACATAAAATAGAATCACAGCATCACAAAATTCTAGAGTTGGGAAGGTCCCAGAGGATCACCTGGCCCAACCCCTTGCAATGCAGGAATATGCAGCTGCCCCCTACGGGGACTGAACCTGCAACCTTGGGGTTATCAGCACCACACTCTAACATCTTTTTAAAGAAAGCATATTTTATCATTTGCTACAATTAAGGCTGAGGTGTGAGTTATTTCATGAACATTTCCAGCTTAAAGGAGGGCTGTGGGAGAGGAAGAGTGTAAAAGGTTTCACAAAATGCATGCCCCCTGCAACACTGAGGATACCTGGATCCAAATCAGAGTGCAAACAGTACTTTCAGCCCTCAGTCTGGTCCTGAAGTTAAAGGAATAAGGGGGAAATGCTGTCCAAGAGCAGCAGGGAATGTGGTAAGTGCTGGTAATGGTGAAAAAACTTCACCCCTCTCTGTAAGTTCTCCTAAATATTATCAAAATGCACTCCACTCCCATCCAATCACAGCCTGCAAAATGGTAGATAGACAGGAGGCTATTTTGGCTTAGCGCTAATTAAAACTATGACACACCATTATAACAATTGTAAACATACATTATTTTTTTTCTATTTTGCTTCATTTGTCAGCAGCAGGTAAAAAGTAGCTTGTTTTTCACATAAAGTATATCTCAGCAAATAGCAGCTTTAGGTTCAAATAACACAGTACGAACTGAGAGAACGATCATACCTCTTATTGGCTTTGTTACTATTCCTGTTATTCCACTGACAAAACCCTGCAAGTTAAAACAAAATGGTATCTCAACTTTTGGTCTAAAATGGATTTCTCAGCATGATTTAAGACTGTGAAGTTGATTATATAATGATAATAATTTATTATTAATACCCCGCCTATCTGGCTGGGTTTCCCCTGCCACTCTGGGTGGCTTCAGCAAAATATTAAAATACAATAATTCATCAAATATTAAAAGCTTCCCTAAACAGAGCTGCCTTCAGATGTCTTTTAAAAGTTGTATAGTTCTTTATCTCCTTGACATCTGAAGGGAGGGTGCCACTACTGAGAAGGCCCTCTGCCTGGTTCCCTGTAACTTTGCTTCTCGCAGTGAGGGAGCCAGTAAAAGACCCTCAGAGGAGGACCTCAGTGTCTGGGCTGAGCGATGGGGGTGGAGACGCTCCTTCAGGTATACTGGGCCAAGGCCATTTAGGGCTTTAAAGGTCAGCACCAACGCTGTGTCCGGAAACGTACTGGGAGCAAAAGTAGGTATTTCAGGACCGGTGTTATGTGGTCTCGGCGGCTGCTCCCAGTCACCAGTCTAGCTGCCGCATTTTTGATTACCGGTAGTTGTATTTCTGAGTCACTTTCAAAGGTAGCTCCACACAGAGCGCATTGCAGTAGTCCAAGTAGGAGATAACCAGAGCATGCACCACTCTGGCAAGACAGTCCACAGGCAGGTAGGGTCTCAGCTGTTGTACCAGATGGAGCTGGTAGACAGCTGCCCTGGACACAGAACTGACCTGTGCCTCCTTGGACAGCTGTGAGTCCAACTGACTCCCAGGCTGCACACCTAGTCCTTCAGAGGCACAGTTACCCCATTCAGGACCAGGGAGTCCTCCATGCCCACCCGCCCTGTCCTCCCAAAACAGTACTTTTGTCTTGTCAGGATTCAACTTCAATCTGTTAGCCGCCATCCATCCTCCAACTGCCTCCAGACACTCACACAGGACCTTCACCACCTTCACAGAGGCAGAGCTGGGTAACATCCGCATACTGATGAACACCCAGCCCAAACCCCCTGATGCTCTCTCCCAGCAGCTGCATGTAGATGTTAAAAAGCATGGGGGAGAGGCGGAACCTTGAGGCACCCCCAAGTGAGAGCCCAGGGGTCTAAACACTCATTTGCCAAAGTACTGGAGCAGGCTTAGGCAAACTCCAGCCCTCCAGAGGTTAACTACAATTCCCATCATCCCTAGCTAACAGGATCAGTGGTCGGGGATGATAGGAATTGTAGTCTCAAAACACCTGGAGGGCCGGAGTTTGCCTATGCCTGTACTGGAGCATAAAAATAATGGAGACTGAATTCCTAATATAAACTGTCACTTACTCTAAATCATAGCCAATATTTTCAATCTTACCTTAATGAGAGCATGGATCAATAGCAAATGGTGTGGTGGGGCCAGCTCACCTGACCTCCCGATAGCTGAGTCACTGCTGCTTGCAGTCACACTATTTGAATTACACCAACCTCTCCATCTCTGTGCCTCTTCCCTCTTTTGCAAGGGAGCAGCAACTCTGCTGTCAGAAACCCATCATGTTCACTTCTGATGTGAATGAGAATATAATTTATGCAGCTTGTGACTGCAACTCTATCTGCCAAAGAACTAGTGTTGAAACCATTCAATCTATCAATATTAAAATACGTTATGTAATGTTTCTTACAGATACCAAGCCTTTTCCACCACGAGTGATACCCTCTTTCAGGCCAGCAGGCTGCCTATTCATGGCTTCCCTTCGCTTCTGCTGATAGTCTTCATCCATAGTTATTGCTGCTACTCCTTTAGCCATAGCACCAGTTATTCTTGATGCAGCACCAGCTAATCCACCTATTAGCATAAGAGATTTAATGAAAAATATTCAATGTTTTAAAGAGTAAAAAAATGCAAAGATTACTTTTGCAGCTTTTACCTATGTGTAAAAAAATGACTGCTTACCAACAGCACCACCAACTAGGGCTTTAAGACCCAGTGCCATTCCTTCTACAAACTCTTCTGGACCCTGGATAGCCCCCTAAGAAGAAGAAAGACAAATATCTTTTAAATATTCTGATTGATAACCTACAACCAGTTTTCTTCTGCTAAGAATAATAGAATTGTAGAGTTGGAAGGGATCTCTAGCGTCATCTAATCCAACCCCCTGCAATGCAGGAATCTCAGTGAAAGGATCCAGGACAGATGACCATCCAACCTCCTGAGGGAGACAGCTCTTACTGTCAGAAAGCTCTTCCTGATGTTTCGTTGGAATCCTTCATGTGATAGCCCGTCAGATATTTGAAGATGGGTATCATATCTCCTCTCAATCTCTTTTCCAAGCTAAACATACCTCCTTCAACCTTCCCCCATACGCCTTGGCTTACAGACCCTTGGTCATCTTAGATGCCCTCCGCGACACACATTACAGCTTGTCCATATTCTCCTTAAATTTTAGTGTCCAGAATTGGACACAGTATTCCAGGTGTGGTCTGACCAAGGCAGAATAGAGTGGTACTTTTACTTCCCTTGAACTGGACACTTTACTTCTGTTGATGCAGCCTAGAATAACATTAGCTTTGTTTTTGCTGCTGTATCACACTGTTGACTCATACTAAGCTTGTGGTCCACCATGATCCCTAGATTCTCACTCCTCAAATATTTATAAAGAGTCCAATCTAGCAGTTTGTTGTTTAGTCGTTTAGTCGTGTCCGTCTCTTTGTGACCACATGGACAAGAGCATGTCAGGCACTTCTCTCTTCCACTGCCTCCCGCAGTCTGGTCAAATTCATGCTGGTAGCTTCAAGAACACTATCCAACCATCTCGTCCTCTGTCGTCCCCTTCTCCTTGTGCCCTCCATCTTTCCCAACATCAGGGTCTTTTCTAGGGAGTCTTCTCTTCTCATAAGGTGGCCAAAGTATTGGAGCCTCAGCTTCAGGATCTGTCCTTCCAGTGAGCACTCAGGGCTGATTTCCTTAAGAATGGATGCATTTGATCTTCTTGCAGTCCATGGGACTCTCAAGAGTCTCCTCCAGCACCAGAAACCAAAAGCATCCATTCTTCGGCAATCAGCCTTCTTTATGGTCCAGCTCTCACTTCCATACATCACTACTGGGAAAACCATAGCTTTAACTATACAGACCTTTGTCAGCAAGGTGATGTTTCTGCTTTTTAAGATCCTGTCTAGGTTTGTCATCACTTTTCTCCCAAGAAGCAGGCAATTCAATACTGCCATCTCCACATGGACATAAACTGTTTTCCAGCGAAATTTTTTGAAATCAACCCTCAAGTACAGTATGTTCAATCTTGCATAAGTGAAAGCATGTCTGTATTTTGGAACTGTTAAATTTTGCAAGTAGGGTGTCAATGTGTCAAGGAGACTAGGTGAGAAATAATCATACCATTGACAAAATTTCCTTATGTTGGCCAAATTATTTTGTCGTTCAATGTCATATAGGCACTGTCGAATTAAATTCTTTGCTTTGCTGAAGCCCAGTGTTAATCATTGTTGTGGTGATAAACCAGGTGAATAAAGCTTTTGGATGACAAATTTTAGTCCAGGCGCTCTCATGACAGTCTTGCAATACTCCAAAGGACATCTACCACAAATTTGTTCCTTCCACAGTGATTAGGCCTTCGAAAACTCAGTATCTTTCTACACTTTTGGCAGAATTTTATGTGAAGTGGCTGTTGCCTTCCACTGTAAATATTTACATACTAGTACAGCCTGTCTTAGATTGCCTTGAGGAAAAACTAGGTGGAGAACACACCTGGTAAGGTTCATAGAAGAATGCTTCAACTCCTTCAGACAAGTCTCTTATGAATCCAAATGGATTGCCCAAAACATCCAGTCCAAGAATAAGAACATACATTTGCTTAATAGCCTAAAACGCAAATAAACATGTTATAGAAAATATATATTTAAAGCATATAATTTCAATCTACAAAGGAATCTACAAATAACTCATTTTTGTGAGTCTGTCTACGCAGCTATTTATTATTATTAATTAAATTTGTATGCCACCCTTTAGCCTATGCTCCCAGGGTGGTTCACAACAGAAAAATACAAAACGAGAATACAAAATATGTAATAAAATGAAAACAAACCCCTCCCACAAAAACATTTAAAAACCCATAGAACCAAACAAATGCCTGGTTAAAGAGATTTTTTTTTTTTTGCCTGGCTGGCACCTAAAGTTATGTAATGAAGGTGCCAAGCAAATTGGTCAATTCATGTTAGGTTCATGATATACTAACCTGCTTTGAATAATGCATAACTACAGCCCACTGCAGTTGCTCTGTAGTACAAAAGTGGTAGTTGAGCTCAAAGAATGCCAATCTAGAACAAGTAAATTACATTAAAATGGCAAAATAAAATATATTCTGTATGTAATCTTTTAATTAAAATCAACTAAGTGAATATTCTACTTACTTAAGAACAACATCCTGCACATCTGTGAGTGTGGCCCCAATACTCTTTAACAAGAGGTTTAAGGACTGAACTGGAATTAGCTCCTTGCGAGTCTCTTCCTTGTTGCTATCGTCTCCAGGAGTGCTAAGTGAAAAACTTAAGTGTAACTGAAATGAGAGGGGGGAGGGGATGAAAATATGGGAAACACCAGTAGTATGTGGGATGCTACCTTAGATCTTAAAAATATTTTTGCTATGATATTGCATTATTATATCTTACATATAAGTCAGCTTGATAAGAATGTTTACCACTGTTATTGCACAAAAATATAAACCATCAACTAGTATGGTACAAAGTGTATGATTAGGACGAAGAAGAAGAAGAGTTTGGATTTGATATCCCGCCTTTCACTCCCCTTCAGGAGTCTCAAAGCGGCTAACAATCTCCTTTCCCTTCCTCCCCCACAACAAACATTCTGTGAGGTGAGTGGGGCTGAGAGACTTCAGAGAAGTGTGACTAGCCCAAGGTAACCCAGCAGCTGCATGTGGAGGAGCAGAGACGCGAACCTGGTTACCCAGATTACGTGACTACCGCTCTTAACCACTACACCACACTGGGACTATGGATATGAGGTTTCAAATCCTCAAATGAGACCTTGGGGTGATATATAGTGCTGGGCATCTCTCTCGCTATAAGTCCTGGGGCTCTTGTGTTGTGGAATGCTTCCATACGAGAGCTGCTGTGCACTTTTGAGGCCCTGGTCTTGCAAGATCAGCTGCAGCAAAACTAAAACTATTATTATTTATTTATTAAATTTGTATACAACCCCTCAGCTGAAGATCACAGGGCGATTCGCAACATTAAAATATAAAATGAGAATACAAAATACATAATAAAATAAAAACAAACTAATAACTCCCCCTCCACAAACATATTTAAAAGGCCATAGAATGTTAATCAGCCCAAGGCCTGGTGATAGAGAAATGTTTTCACCTGGCACTAAAAGACATGTAATGAAGGCATCAGGCGAGCCTCCCTGGGGAGAGCATTCCACAGATGGGAAGCCCCCACAGTGAAGGCCTGTTCTCCTGTTGCCACCCTCCGCACTTCTTATGGAGGGGGCACACAAAGAAGAGCCTCAGATGGTGATTGCAGGGCGTGGGTCGGTTCATATGGGAACTGGAGGACCTTGAGGTATTGTGGTCCTGAGCCATTTAAGGCTTTATAGGTCAAAACTAGCACTCTGAATTAGGCCTGGAAACTAATTGGCAGCCAGGCTGGAATCTGTGTAATATACTCAAACCGATTTGCCTTGGTGAGCAACCTGGCCACTGAATTCCGCACCAACTGAGGTTTCCAAACCGTCTTCAGAGGCAGCCCTAATCTAACCTAGAGGTTCCCAAACTATAGCCAGAAGTTAGGCTACCCCTGGCCAGATAAGAGGCACAGCTGAGCCACCAGCTGAAGCTGATGGAAGGCACTCTGCATTACCAAACCCATCTGATTCTCAAATGACAGCAAAGAATCCAGGAGTACCCCCAGGCTGCGTACCCATGCCTTCAGAGGGAGTGTAACCCCATCTAGAGCAGACATCTCCCATCCATCTGGCAGGACAGAACCACCCCCTAACAGTGACTCAGTCTTATCTGGATTGAGCTTTAGTTTGTTGGCTCTCATCAAGTCCATCACTGAGGCAAGACAATGGTCCAACACATCCACTGCCTCACCTGCAGATGTAAAGGAGAAGTAGAACTGTGTGCCATCAGCATATTGCTGACATACTCCCAGACTCCATATAACCCTACTCAGTGGTTTCATGTAGATGGTAAACAGCAAACACTGAACTCTGAGGAATGTGACACTGAAGGTTCTACAGGACCAAATAGCACTCCCTAAGCATCACCCACTGGAAACAAACCATCCAAGTAGGACTGGAACCACCACAAAGTAGTGCCACCTACCCCTAACTTGGACAGCCCCTCCAGAAGGATACAATGGTTGATGATATTGAAAGCTACTGAGAAGCTGTGGAGAATTAACAAGGACACATTTCCCTTGTTTCTCTCCAGACAAAACTCATTACACAGTGCAACCAAAGCAGTTTCTGTGCCAAAACTGGGCTTAAACCCTGACTGAAATGGATCTAGAAAAATCAGTTTCCCCCAAGAGCACCTGGATCTGGTCCATGACCACCTGCTCAAGAACCTTGCTGAAGAAGGGGAGATTGGCAACTGCCTTACTGGCAACTGAATCTAGTTACTTAGACTTTCTGAATCCAGGGAGGATTTGTTAAGGAGTGGTTTTACCAGTGCTTTTTAAACACTGATCAACATTTAAACTAAACGCTATAGCATTTTAACTCCATTTTAATTATAAAGGTAAAAGTGGGAGAGTATTACAAACCAAGAATCTCGGGCTTAAAGTGAGATCTTCTATTTATTCAGAAGTGAACCCCTCTGCTCTGTCCAGACTGTCCCTCCTGTCCTTTTGGGGCACATCTCCCACCGCAGCAAAGGACACTGACTCCAACTTAAAAAGGGGCAGTGTCTGTAGCAACATGTGCAGCACAGATTCCCAGCTTTCTTGGGGTAGAAGGGCTGTGAATGCATTATTGCTCAAAGGAAGGGATATGGCTGTACTGTATAAAAATCACTGCAGCTGGGCTGTTTGTAGGTGGAGTATGAATGGGCTGGAAGCTGTGCTTCATTCTGAGTAAAGTGGGGTTTCATTCATTAATATAATCACCTTCATCTTCACTCTTGTTCATTGGCTGCGTATTTAAATATCCAAACATAACGGTTATGACATACACATACCTTGATTGGAGAAATATGAAAATATTCATATAGGCTGATTTGTGATGTATCTGTTGATGATATATTCTTCAATTCCTCATGTACAGATTCTACATCCTTTTTGAAGAGTTCTATCTGTGAAGATAAGAATAAGAATAAGAATAATACTTATGCCCCACCCATCTGGCTGGGTTTCCCCAGCCACTCTGGGCGGCTTCCAACAAGAGATTAAAAATACATTAAAACATCAGTCATTAAAAACTTCCCTAAAGAGGGCTGCCATCAGATGTCTTCTAAAAGTCAGATAGTTGTTTATTTCTTTGACATCTGATGGGAGGGCGTTCCACAGGGTGGGTGCCACTACCGAGAAGGCCCTCTGCCTGGTTCCCTGTAACTTTGCTTCTCACAGCGAGGGAACCGCCAGAAGACCCTCGGTGCTGGACCTCAGTGTCCAGGCAGAATGATGGGGGTGGAGACACTCCTTCATTAACTTAAAACCAGCATTTCTTAAAGCCAAATTATACACTACCAGTTTCATGACAAATGGTATAGCTATTCTGTTGAGTTTAAAGAACCTTCTGGGTTGATGTCAATGTGTAGAAATATTTCATGTTCCATTTCTTATTTGATGACGAACAGTGTTTGACCTTGTTTATATGTTCCATATTTCTCATTAAGCACCATTTGGTACAAAATATTCAATACAGTGTATAAAAAAATTGAGCCAACACACATTATGGTTTGTTGCTTTTTAACTCCATTGAACAATAATTTGTACCTCTTGATCTTTGGGCACCTCGTCTGCAAGTGTAAAGAATTCAGCCAATGCATAAAGAAACCCAAGATCTAATCTGAGATCCATCTCTTGAATTAGGACCTTAAAATACCTGCAAAATAGTTTAAAAGTGTCACATTGCAGAAGCTTTTTTGTTTTGTTAATAATGTCTTTGTCTTTAAAATCCACCCGTTCATAAAAATATAAAAAAATTCTATTAATGAAAGTTCCAACTGAATTCATATGGATTAAGTAGAAAGGCAGTCTAGATTTAAGAATGAAAAAGGAATATATACTTACTTTATACGTGATATTTGAGAATGCCCTGCAGTTCTCATGACAATACTGACATCAGTAAAGGGTTTGGGTTCTATGAAAATTCCAAACAGGAAACAGGAGTGCGTAAAAATGACTCATACTTATATAGAATTCAATTTATTTTGACATGTAAACTATAATATATAGAACTGAGTTCATTTGCAAAGGATATAATGGAAGGGTTGGACAAACCAATGGTCTAAGGTATTAGAGGCATATATGGGAAGAAATGACACTACTTTCTAAAATGAGGAGTGCACATCCACAAATATTTTCAATATAAGTTCAGCAGATATACACTGACTGTGAACAGTTTAATGAAGTTACATAGAAGTTATTTTCAAATTCCAACTGCATCAATTGTATAGGTCTCAAAGTAAGTTCTAGGTTTCCTAAGGGCCCTGAGTCCCTTGCTGTTCCCAATCCATTCTAGGAGAACATTCTTGCTTGACAATCGTATGTTGTCTGCAAGTGTTATCTACAGCTAACAGATTTCAGGGAAAGGTGGTGAATCCTTCATTGCCCCAGAACAAGGACCATGGAAAATACAAATGGCAGAAGCTGTGTCTCACAAAACCACAGATTACTTCCAGATTAGGACTGGAATCACTTTGCTTCCTAAAGAGACTATATATAGCAATGTCTGGCTGGTCTTGTTCTTTGACAAGAACCTATTGTTGTTAAAAAAGAAAAGACAAATGTTTGCATAATATGCTTTCATGAAATGCTGAGACATTTCAACTTCTAGCAAATTTAGGACTATGCAAACCCATCAACAAAATGTAGTTTATTTTCTAATCTTACTATGAATGACTTCCCCCCATGAAGATCTCAATGTTTCCTTCTTCTTAATTATTACAGATGCAGAAAAATAATAACAATGCATTAAACTGTATTAACAAACCTGAATCCAAGGAGATGGACTTGGGAGGTTTAATAGGATAGAACACAAAGGGAAATATGGCTCCAGGAATCTGGTTTTGTATCTGATAAGGGTAATGACAATATGGTGCATGTTAGATGTTCATTTGCAAATGCTTATTTTTGTCCTAATTTACAATTATACTTCCTATTAGCTTCTCCATTACATGAAGGCTGCATTCTAAATGTTGAAGGTCTGTATATAATTTAACCTATATTATTCCGAATTCTGATATTTATAAGATGAATTGAATAAAATACTTGACACTTAATACACTTTGCAAAAACATCTATTTTCAAATTTTGTCATTTGAAAATTAAAAATTAAAAAATGTTTTCTATTTTAAAGATGCTTTCAAGAAGCCCAGTTTATACTGATTGTGTTATTTCTGAATTTATTTTATAAAATTTATATACAGCTTGGTTGTAGAAAACCTCAAAGTGGTTTACAGGAAAAAATAAAACAGCAAGGTTATTAGTAAAAACAATTTAAACATTCAAAAAAATAAATCAACTAAAAACACAACAGCATTCTAAATATCTTGGTAGGCTTGTCTAAATAAAACTGTTTTTAGCAGGTGCCAAAAAGAGTACAGGGAAGGCACCTGGCAAATGTCACGGAGTTCAAAAATGTAGATGCTGCCACATTAAAATATTGATTTCTTACAAATTTCTTACAAATGCAGAATGGATATTATGTGGCACCTGTAACAGTGCCAGTTCTTCAGAATGAAGTGGTCGAGAGGGCATAACTGCATGGGTTTGATCACAATCAGAGAAGTCCCACTGAAATTAATGGTCATGACCAAGGCTCAAGGACTATCCCTGCATCCATAGTCTGGCAGCTCATCATGTTGGAAAGTGGGGCAGACAGACTGGCTAGCCATGGCTATGAGAGCAGATCAGGATGCAGCCAATACTGGGCTGGCTCAGCTCTGCCCTCAGGACACCTCATTTTGAGGTTATGTGCTGGACCCTGCAAGCAGAGATACCTCCAGATACTTTCTGCATGCATGTTCAGGACATGAATGGGGCTATCTGTACCGCTGGAATGATGGCAGAAGCAGAAGTGAGCAGAGGGATGCCTCTGCTGAATCCCACCTCATCCCCACAGCCCAGAGTAACTTTGGATTGCAGCACATTAATTTCAGGTCCTGAACATAATTCAGTTGTGTGTAATCCATTATTTGTAAAAAACAAATTTTGTCTTACTGTGAATTTCTGTTTACTGGGAATGACAGATGACATTCCTCATATACCTCCAGGATGGTGCTTACTCTTTTCCTTATGGGCTTTCTATGGGCCTTATGCGCTTCTGACTTCTGTGTTTACGACAAGGGAAGGAGTCCTTAACCTCTTTGTGACTGCAGAAGTGTACCCATGAGAGGAAACCAATATGACTCACACAGAAAGCAGCATGACTCACCCCACCTGCAGAATGAGAGTGTGAATCAGAGGCTCCTGCCTAATAATATCAGGCACTCCAAGAGAAGGTGACATTGGAGTCTGACCAGTAGCCTCCTGTACAATCTTCATGGTCAGAGGCGCAGAAGAAAGAGGCAAAGCCATAACGATTATGCAGGAGCATAGCCAAAAAGGAAGGAAGAAGCTGGTCATGCACAAACTGTCCGTGCACTGATCAACCCCCCAGAAATTCAAAAGGCAGAGGATGTTGAAAGGATTAAAGAAAGCTGAAATTCAAAGCACACTGATCAATGATGCAGGGCGGGGCAGGAACCAAGCAATGATGCTGTGTTTTGGGGTGCAAAAGTGCTTAATTAATGGTGATGTTGGGGCGGGCAACATTCTGATCAAAGAGAAAATGGTGCTCCCACTTAGGTGGGTTGTTTTATGAGCAACAAGTGTTTAAACAAAATGGTGGCTCTGCTCAGTATTGTAAATGTAAATGAGGGACCTGCTTAGCTTCGTGCTCTTCAGAAATCAAAGTAAGGGCTCCCAGGGAACCGTGATGAAGTCAAAACGCCCCTTGTGAAGACACAATTCTCCCTCAGACCACAAGGGGAAAAACCGGGGGGGGGGGGGATAAAAAAGAAATGAAGCATACACACAAACACACAGGGCAAAGGAGTAATGTACTGAAATAAAATATAACCAAAACAGTAGTAACAGTTGAAAACCCAACTCACAAAATATGCAATAAGAAATGCGCAAGACCAAGAAAAGCCAAATATTCAAGAGAGAACAAAAGGCTCCAACCATCACCATCTGCAGGCAGGGCCAGTCTGGTGAGAGGGATGATTCCCTCCCCTGGGAGAGGAGGCCTTCAGTGGACCCTGCCTATTCTTTCCAGCAGGAGCCTTCAGTGGACCCTGCCTATTCTTTCCAGCAGGAGGCATCCCTATGAGGAATGTCATCCATCATTCTCAGGTAAAAACCCTGAAAGCTACTTTATTATCTTCCTTGTCTCAATTATGATGTTACATTAAAGGGTTTTGAATATTCTTTATTGGTAACCTTGAAACATACTTGTATTCTATAAATCTGGACTCTGAAGGATGACTGATGTTCAGATGTACTATATTGCACTTTTAAAGCTGGCAAGAAGCTTCTTCTCACAGGGACTTCATTTGGTTGAAGCATTTTCATGTTATTACCAGTAGGTGTCAAGCAGACCTGTCATATTGAAAGGAAAAAGATGTCCAGATCTTAATGCCGTTTCTTATAAATCTTTCAAATACAACATGAGTCAGAATCTAGCCAAATATAACCACTTAAGTGTCAATGTTATTTAAGGGACACATTTAAGCAAGTACTTAAGCAGCAGTAGAGAATCATTTTTCTTTCAAAGGCTTCTGACACATGAGAGAAGACAACTGGGGTGCTTAGCATTCACTCTTGTGGTGGTCAAGAATAAACTTTTACCTGCTACTAAAAAGTTCTAAATTTTGCTCTGCCCAGGTGCAGAATCCATGGGTGGAACCCAGCATAGAGCTAAGGCAAACGTTTTATCAGCCGAAGGATTTCACTTTGTACAACAGGATGTTTCCCCCCTATTCCCACCATGTGCCCCCCTAAATCTGGAGATTTGGGGAATGGGGGGAGGAAAGGGGGGAAAGTCCCATTGTACAAGCAGAAATCCTTATGCTGACAAGATGCATTGGTAGAATACTGTGGGACAGTACAGAGATCATGAAGGAGAACCACAACTGCTGAGAACCAGGGGTCAGGGTGCTCATGCCTTTCCCCCCATCCAGACAGCAGGAGGCAGATGAAAGTCATAACGCTATGCAGTTATTCTTGGTGGAATTTATCCTGGAGTGAATATAAATAAGATCAGGCTCTAAGCCTCTGTTGTGGAACAAATTATAGCAGGACACAAAGTCAAGGCAAGGAGCAGATGATTCAACTCATTTTACTCAGAGCAGACAAATGGAAATTAATGGAACTTTCTTAGGCATGCTCATTAATTTCAATGTGTCTACTCTGAGTAAAACATAGTTGAATATGACCCCGTACTGACAAGTTTCTAGTAAAAGAGCAATATCCAGTTATGCTAAGCTTTATGTTACGAATGTATTTTAAATGGACAAACAAACAAAATTCCCCTTAACATTACCGGAGTATTATCATCCAGCTCCACTATTTTATTTTCTGTGGGTGAGTGATCACAGTAGTCATTAAATTCTTTCTCCAGCATTTCAGTTTGTTTCAAACTCAGTGGCCTCCATCTTGACTTTTTTTTAGGTTTCGTTTCCCAAATTATATCAGAACTTGCAAACAAAATAAAGAATAGAACAGTAAACTTCACCCTGCCTGATAGTTATCAAACACAATATATTTTGCAGAAAAAATATATGAACAAAACTATCACCTGACAACCCAATAAATAATGATGTTTCATGATACCTCTGAAATTTATTTAACCTTGAAAATTGAGCTCTTTGTTAGAAGCAAAAAGAACTCCAGTTCCAAAAGTAGCGGTATCTCTTTAATCGCTAATAAAACTTTTTGGAAGCTCCAAAAATTATTGTGCATTTCTAGAGTACTGAAACTGATACAATTCTAACTTGCCCCAATTGAGGCTTTACTGTATTTATACTGAGCACAATCCAGTCACACTTAAGCATTTTCAAATCCTAATCATTTTGACAGAAGACTTAAGCATGTGTCTAATACTGTTCCACTGAAATGAATGATTACTTAAGAGTGCAATACTGTACTATATGCACCTGCCTGGATGTAAGGTTATATTGAGATCAGAATAGAAATGCACTGTTAAAAATGTTTAACTGGCTGGATCATGCCCATATTCTTATGTTATATCATCCAGAAGCAGGTTCACTTGAATCCAACAACATATGTAGCTAAAATGAAAACATTGTGTTTTTTAAAATTAAAGCAACACTACCTTGTGATGCCAATGTAGCCTACTTCCTGTTTTGAATAGTTATTTACTAAAGAAATCCCAACATCTTGTAATGATATAATGATTTCTTGTTCTGCCAGTTCAGCTTTTTCACTTTCATATGTTAGTTTGAAAACTTTTTCATCTTGAGTGAACAGAATAATTCGCTGCAAGCCTTCAAAAAATGAAACTAAATAAATAGTTTTGCTTCCCACTTGGATAGGTGTCATCAAGTCCTAAAATGGAAGACAAGCAACATGTTCATTTTCAAGACAACAGTCTCCGGAAAATCCTTTTATTCACCAAGGATTCTGTAGTTTACTGATACCATACACTGAGAGACTGCTTGGTTACTGTGATTGTTTTTCTTTGTATTTTACTCTGTTAATTCATTGTGAGGTGCTTTTATTTTCCTTTAATATCTTATTTTCTGAAGTTGGATTTTACTCTTGTAAACTGTGTTTAGATTTGTATGAAGGGTGGGTATAAAAATATTTGAAATTAATATATTTGCAAGTTTGGATACACTTATAATCTTTTCAAAAATGGTTCTGGCTTATCTCCATCTACTGTTAGGTATCAGCTGCTGCAATCCACATCTGACACAGCTACTGGTTATCAGCGCCCAACATGGCCCCAAATCAATCTGTACACAACCAAAATTATGTCACTTGATCCAGATGAGGCCTTAACTATGCATCCAATAAAGAAAGTGTGGTTTCAACCAGCTACAAACAAAGCTCCCAATTAGCTGGGAATCTTGTATAACCTTGTAGGTCAGGTTAGAGCTAATCCTGTGTAAGTCACTGCAAACCATCTTACAACAAAAGGTATAGCCCAGATCCAATTGACTCATGGATTTTGTCTGTAGTTGCTGGATCTTTGCTCCTGACTACGCCAAAACATTTTAAGTATTAGATTCTTTGACTGTTAATAAACAACACTGATTTGAGCGTTATTAATAGTAGCATACATACATCTTTCTGAGTTACTTCCCCACTGCTCTTTCCACATTTCCATTTCAATATTCTAGACCCTACAGGATCAGCCCATGTGTACAGAACTGCTTTATTAGGGGACAGAACATCTTCCATTGCATAGTGAGAACTGCAACAAAAAACAAGAAAAACATAGTAAATCACAATACTAGAAAGAGAAAGGTTATAGGAGGGAACAGTAAAGAAGTAGAAATAAAGTTCTGTTGAAGTTAAAAACACTTAGCTGACACAGAAGGTCAGAGAGAGCCAGGAGAAAATGACCTGATCCATCAGGAAGGAGAGAAAGAACTGAAGGGGACTGTGCCTGCCTCCCAGAGTTCTTTGCTCTCCTGCCTCTGTCACATGACGAGGGTCATAACCCAACCCATTCAGGTCCTCAGTAACCGTTGTCAAATTTCTAGACTACTTGAAGGATGATTTTTTCCTGCATATTTTTCCTGCCAGTCCTTGAGATCTTCATTGAAGACACTTCCTCAGGCTACTCAGACAAGTGATGTGAGTTGAGTAGCAACTATGGACCTTTAGGCACCAAATGAAAACCTTTTTGCTTTCCCAGGTACAGTGGTGCCTCGCAAGACGAAATTAATTCGTTCCGCGAGTTTTGTCGTCTTGCGATTTTTTTCGTCTTGCGAAGCACGGTGTCGGGAAAGTTTTGGAAAAGCTTCAAAAATACCAAAGTCTTTAAAAACCTCAAAAAAGGCTACCATACTGCGTTCTATGAGTTGCTCCTCGAAGTCAAGTCGCAACTGTATTAACGGTGTTAAGAAAAAGGAAACAAACTTGCAAGACGTTTCCGTCTTGCGAAGCAAGCCCATAGGGAAAATCGTCTTGCGAAGCAGCTCAAAAAACAAAAAACCCTTTCGTCTAGCGAGTTTTTTGTCTTGCGAGGCATTCGTCTTGCGAGGTACCACTGTATAATATTAATTATAATATCTATTTTAGTGGTTTTAGCTTCTTACACCAAGTTATTTCCTATGCTTGCTAGATGTTGGCCTAAACTGCTCTGTTCATAGAGGTTTTAGCCGTTTTAATTTATTTAACATTGGTTTTAGTGTTTGTTTGTTTTTGTCGTTTAAAACACAGTGTTACACTTGGTAATGGTCTGTAAACTGCCTATATAATTGTTTTCTCGGTTATATGGGCAGTATAGAAATGTAACAAATGTACAATAGGTTCTCCCTAGAAGTTTAACCTTCGCTTTTTGAATGGAATTCAAAAACCAGCATGCGTAAAGTGCCTGGGACTGGGGAAGATTGCTGAATTAGGTTCAGATGTTAAAAGCCATCAGAGACAGAACCAACTTCTTAAGTATCCTATGGTCTTCTCTTGCTTTGCTAAATTGAACAAATAACTACTTTAAGATACCCAATACCTGTTTGGCAGTGAAGCACTAGTAAGATAATACAGGAAAGAATTTGTATTATTGATTACCAGTATTTACTCAGATAGAATCATAGAACTGTATAGCTGGAAGGGACCATTAAGGTCATTAGTTCAATCCCCTGCAATGGAGGAATTTTTTACCCAACGCGAGGCTCGAACCAACAACCGTAGAATTAAGAGTTTCATGCGCTACCAAGACTTGAGTTATCCAGCTGCAACTATGTGACAAAATCCTACAGTGTTCTGTGTTCTATAGAATTAGAAGGAAATCTTGTATATCATGTGAATAAATTCTCTTTATTTGAATTAAGTTTTAATGGGCATTGTGTAATAAAAATATTTCCATACCTCTGACATATGTAGTACCTGTATCTGACCCTACCAGGTTCTTGGTAAGTTAAAGATTCAGAGGAAATAAGTGAGACTGGTGGCAGTAGTGTGAGTTTAGGGGAACCACTGGAGAAGGAGCTGTGTTTTGTTATTGTAGAATAAATAAACCAACCCCCCCTACCTTCACCACACGTACCTTTGCCCGTATTCAATAATTTCTTCTTTGGTATGGTTAATTATCAGGAAGGGCGCTGCACCATCATGATAATTAGAGAATGTAATTGCTGTTGAATGTTCAGCTGGTGTAACATCCACAATAATGCCTCCAAGCTATCAGATATGAAAACAGTGCATTAAAATTGATTTTATTCATTAGTCTAATTTATTATCACAACAATTATGTTAGTTCTAAAAGCTGAATTAGTTTGGCATATTTTGCTCATTTAAAAGTATTCATTTGATTTCTTTATATGGAGCTGGTTGTTAGCCAAGGGAAGGACTTCTGGCAGTGCCAACGGAACATCCCCTTTCTCTCTTCTTCCTGTTCACCACTGCACCTTCCTTAAAACTGTTCTGGAAGTTCCCCCAACTCTCTGGTGCAAATTTGGAGCAGGTGCACAGGAAGAGGAGAAAGGAGAAATGAAATGAAATCTAACTGAAATGTACTAATTGAATGACAGTCGTACCTTGGTTCTCAAACAGAATGCGTTCTGGGAGTCTCTTCGACTCCTGAAACCGTTCAAAAACCAAGGCACAGCTTCCAATTGGCTACAGGAGCATCCTGCAGCCAATCAGAAGCTGTGCTGGATGTTTGGCTTCCGAAAATCGGAACACTCACTTCCAGGTTTCAATCGTTCAGGAGCTGATTTGTTCAGGAGCCAAGGCATTTGAGATCCAAGGTACGACTGTACTTTGTTGGCTTCCACTCCAAGTTAGTTAGTTGTTGGATTAAACTCCAAGATAGTTGCACTTAGTTTCCAGTGAAATCAATATGAAAAGATAGGTTATCATGACTAACTTACGTCTCAGTCGTTTCAATGGGAGCTAAATGCAACTATCTTGGGGTGGAATTGGGATCAAACTCATGGCAATCCCCTTCAATTCTATGCATTTTGGATAGAGGAAAAAGGTAGAACATGCATTTAAAAGTTATGTAGCTAGTAAATTATGCTACTCACCCTGTTGTCTAAATGTAGCAGCAAACAATTTTCTTGCTTATCAAACCGTATAATTTTTGGTGGAATGTCAGAATGTTCTACTCTAACACGTAACTTGCTTTCATTTTTTTCAGGCCAAAAAGGAGTGCACTGGGAAGAAAAGGATAAATACATGATTTTGTAAGGATACACATAATGGAAAATAAAGAGCAGCCTCCAAAAATCAACGCTTTATCTTTTTTACCTTAATATTAAGTAATTTTAAGGATTGTGATTCTATTACTAAACATCATTTGGACATGGGAGATGAAACAATTATTTTAAATTTCAACTACACTTTCAGCTTTAGAAATCTGCATGGATCTGTTCTTTAGAAGATGAGTAAAATTAGTAAGAGTAAGGTAAAAACAAATGAGAAGGTAGATAGAGATAAATTCCATTCTCATGGAGCAGCTTATGCCTGGCATTTTGCTGCACAGGCTAGTACCATAAAACTAGAAGAAAACTACAAGAACACTAAAGTAAAAAAATGTGGCATACTCACTCAGGCTTTCAGAAGCAAAGGGCATTGCCCTCAATCAAAGACTACATTTAATACTATTTGCATAAATATGTGGACTGTAACTATACTGAAATGGCCATTTTAAGAATTGTTTACTCTCCGATGCTAACTCACTTTGAATGTCTCCCACAAAACAGTCAAAATTTGCACTACTGCAATCACATAATCTCTGTTCTTCCATTGTATCACCATGGTACCCTGAAATCGATCCAACTTTACTGACAAAATTATTCATCGCTCTTGTAATTCCAACTGCACAAATCCTCTCCTTAAATCTCTAATCCTGTCTACTCCAGGACCCTACAAAACAATCTTGTCTCACTTTCAAAACCCCAACTGGCCTCACCCCAGCTCTTCACTCTCTTATCCCATCACAAACCTTTGCTCATCCAGCTTAATCACCCTCAGCTCCCTCAACCCCATCCATTGTTCTGTGCAGTCCACTGTGGCTGGAAGAACCCCCTAGAACGCCTTTGTGAAGCTACCTCTTAAACATTCAAATCTCTCCTCAGACCTCAGCTTTCCTTCAAAGCCTTTGGTAAACAGCCGAATAACATGAGGTAGTCAATATGATGCCCTTCAAATGCTGTTGGATTTCAGTTCGTCATTCATGACCACTGGTCATGATTGCTGGGGCTGATGTGAGGCATAGTTCAACATTATCTGAAGCCATGTTGGCTACCTCTGTTCCATGGTAACTAGTGTAAGAACATGTAATAGAAATAATAAATTATTATTCTCTTGTTTACCCCTCCATCAATTTCCTTTCCCTTCCTTTGTGTGCATTTTTAAGTTGTATGTGCTACGGGCAACAGACCTATTCCATCCTTTTAGGAAATCATCATGTACACAAATGGTGCAATAACAACAAGAGCCTTGATAAGTATGTGCTTACTTGGAGAAATGTAGTGACTTGGCAAGCACAACTATGATTTAGCCGAGGTTAAGTACCATTAAATACCTCAATTTCACCCATTTAACTTAGTTCAGTGGAACATAGAAGTACTTAAGTTTTACCAGACTGTTTTCATGTTTAGTTGCAATTTTAATTAGCCTGATATTTCTTTTCCCCTCAAACACTGCATTCATAGGAATTGCTGCCAATTACAGTAGTCATCACTTCCCATTTCCACACACTAATTTTGCTCAAGTGAGTACATTGTCAAGAAGGGTCAGGACGGCTTGCAGAGACAACCAGTGGATTGAGCCTATTAACCCTTAGTTAATTTCTGATGTGTGAGAATGAATACATTAATGTCATTCTTTAGAGATGAACAAAATGGTACCAACACTTTGTTACAAATTGTTGCTTTAAAAAAAAGGTGGGGAGGGAGAACAAATGAACTGAAAATTAACCAAGGCTACAGAATCCTATATTGATGTTGATGAAAACTTGTCGTTTAGTCGTGTCCGACTCTTCGTGACCCCATGGACCAGAGCATGCCAGGCACTCCTCTGTCTTCCACTGCCTCCCACAGTTTGGTCAAACTCATGTTAGTAGCTAATGAAGACTAAGACAGAATAAATGTTGCTATTAACGTAAGCTACTGACAGGGTGCTATATACAGTTTGTAGTGCAACTGTTTCCTTTGCTGTGTATAGCAAAGGAAATAGATAGGCAAAGAAAAAAGGATTTTAAACCTTCTATTATTTTTAAGCTTGCATAGTATAGTTCAGAATCAGACAACTTTAGAATGAGCAGCACTTTATGTGGTGAACTGTGTGTGTGATGGGAAGAAGAAATGATTTACAAGTGCCCCAGATACTAGAAGAAATTCAAAATAAAAAAGATCCCAAAAGACTTACCTGCTGGGAAATTATTGGTATCCACTTTTCACTGTCCTCTTCAGCTACTTCTAAAGTATGCATACTTCTGTTTGTGATCATAAAAAAAGGTGTGAAAGTCACTATTCTAGTGATGTTGAAACTGCTGTTATGTATAGTGACACCAACCTGGGAAAGACAAAAAATGTTTAGTGTACATCAGTCTCATTACTATTAAGGGTGCCCCCAAACTGTATGTGTGTAGTTATTGTTGTTTGCACAATCTGTGAACTTTTTTGCAAGAAAAATTGGGGGATACAATTCACACTGCATTCTACAGATCAATGCAAATTCTGTCATAAACATCCATATGATGAGCTCCCCAACACCACTTGGAGCAAATGAACATATATTTAACCACATGAAACTGCCTTACACCAAAGCATAACACTGGTCCATCTAGCTCATTATTGTCAGTACTGACTATACTGACTAGCAGAAACTTTCCAGGGCTTCAAGCGTGATTCTGAGGGAGCACACAAAGGTAATCACACTAAGAGACAATTTCATCCGAAAATACAGAGACCAACAACTAGGGAGGAAGCAGTTGCACAAACAAGTAACTCAGAAAAAACACTCCAAAAAGCAAGTGCCTGAGATAGAAGAAGCCAGAAAGGCAGCACAAGCTAGAAGTGAGACTGCTTTGGACAAAGACAAGAACAAACTGCCACTCCAGAGGTAAGAGACAGATCAGCTTCCTTTGAGTGAGGTTTCCTGCCTTTGAGTACTAGGAGGAACAGAATTCTGATTTCTCATTCAATGGTGAGGGGAGAATTTTGAGCACGTTTTGATTTAGTATGTTTAACAATGCACTGTCTGTGTCCCTCTGCTGTTCATTTTTCTCTGAAGACTCCTGAATTTCATCCACATTTTGGGGGTGGGAGTAGTCAGTCACAAAACTGAGTCTTGTATATATTCAGCCCAAAGGTCTCCCTTTGCCACTCTGTGGACCAGGAGAAAAGGCAGGCAAAAGCCTCACGCCAAACCTGGTTTGCCACACCATGGAGCAGGAGTGGGGGGGGGGGGGAGGAAACAGAAGCTATACTCTCTCTCCTTGTCACAGCCGCCAACCAGGAGGATGAGGACGAGGGGCAGGCACTCCATCGCTGCCAGGCTTCAAGATCAAAGGCTAAGAGAAGCAGGCAGGCAGGGACGTAACAGGGACACTCACTCCGTTGCCGGTGTAAAAACAGCAATCCGGGAGGAGGTGGCCAAGTTGTTTTTAAATCAGGGCAGGAGAACGCAAACGCCACACCACCCGTCACACAAGTAGTGCACACACACCAAAACGAAAGACAGAAATACAGTTGTGACCCCAGAAAAATGGCAGTGGCCGCAGAGGCTGCTGAGGGAAAGAAAAAGAGCGCACTGGCAGTGGGCCGCTGCGCCTGAAGGCGGGAACGGCCATTGGTGCTGCAGCAAGGGCACCAGTTCTGGAAAATTTATCAATTTAAGTAAACAACTAAGGAATAAAAGAAAGGGGGCATATAAGCAGAACAACCAAATGTAAAGAAAACGGAAAGGGTTTTTTTGGGGGGGGGGCACAACGCACAAAGAATTGTAAAACTAAAACGATAAGGTAAATCTAAAGAAAAAAAGGGGGTTCAGAAACTAGTAAAAAACTTAGCTGAGTCGGGAGAGCTGGGAGGAATGTACTGTCTGCATCTAGACAGGAGGAAAAACTGAGTCCAGCCTGCTTCCCGCAAGTCTTTGCTCCTGTCGAGTGTCTTGCGACAGGATGAACAGCCTTTCCACTGGATATGATGCCCCACAAACTAAAACATCTCGCCCAGTTCATGCAGGTGGCCAATGGTAAGAGAGCTGGTGATGTGCTTAGATGATGCCAATGCTACAATGCTCCAAAGACAGTCAGAATATTGGGCAAGCAGTAAAGAATGGATGGGAGAGGGACAAACCCAGCTTTTACAATGCTAGCCTTAGTTTGATCTTTGATGGAATAACTTGTGGTTTGTTTGTAGACTGTTAAAGAAATCATTTATCACACGTCATAACTTAGCATGGCTTTTCTTTCAATTAAACATGCACAGAATTATGCCTACAATGTATTTAACAGTATTAGTTAAACCAACTCACTTGGTAATCGTTTATGTTGCCCTTACATTTAACGAAACCATGACTGCCAACAGTATCCAGAGAAAAGTGATCAGAAAGTTCACTGTCTGTCACCATAAGCTGAACCTGTAAGGAGAACATTTGTTATGCTCACTTCATTACAAATGAAATTTAAAGCAAGGAAAAATACACTGGCTGTCATTTGAAAATGAATAATAGATGGCAGCAACTGGGACCTACATGCTCCTGACTAGTGTACTAGCCAGCCATGTCCTCTCATTCAGGACATTCAATTTCATTCTCCCTGGTGTTCTGCTGACACCACAAAAGACACCAGCATTCTGTGAGCGCTGAGCATGGTCAAGTCCTCATTGGGTTCCTTGAGTACCCCACTTTGCGCCCTAAGGGTTTTATGTACTTCTGCAAACCTTGGAGTTCCTCTATTATGATATTTCTCTCTTGTTTCTTAGTGGCTGTCATAATGAGCATCAGAGTTCACGCTTAACATACTGTATACGTAGTAACTATTGTCTTCCAAATACAAGAACAGTTCAAGAGAATCTTTTCATCTTAAACCCTTCATTATGCACAATAGATAGGTTTTTCTTGACTGGGAATAACTATGCATTTATTAATGACAATATTATCTAGCATCTTCTCTCTTCTCTTTTAAAATCTTCTTGCAAAAATCCCCACTACCCAACTTATAAATATACGAAAGTAATAATATCACTTATTAGTAGGAATAGAGAGCACAATATATCGTTTGAAATATACTGATGTATTCTATCATTAGTTTGTATTGCATGATAATAAGTTGAGATAATAAAAGGAAAAATTAAGCTTTTCCTTTTCCCTGCACAGGAAAAATTGGGTGCCCTCCAGATGTTGTTTGGACCTTAAATGACATTATTCCTGAGTACTGGTGAAGCTGACTGGGGCTATGGGATTTGGAGTCAAACATCTAGAAGGCATCATGTTGACCAGTCCTGGAATACTATATTGAGAGCTTAATGCATTGTATAACTTATTTTGACTCTGGAGATATTTAATTTTCTGAGATTTAAAACAGTACCTTGTTGTTATGATAAAAGTGTTTTGGTTGGAAAGAAAAAAGAAGTGGCATCTTGTAATCAGGTGGATGTTTGCGATGAATGCCATCAGCTTTGTACTGCAACATTCGACCAGTCTTATTTACCATCCAGTATGGACTGTGAATTGCTATAATCACTTGTCCCGTGGCATAGGTTATGTGCACAGCAATATCCAGTTCTGTCCTGTCAACGTCAGTGATGCATGAGAATGTGATGAAACTAATTTCTTGCTGATTCATTCGAATGTAGTATTCAGCAGTCCAATTTTTACCAAGATAATTAAGTAAATGTAATTGCAGCTTGCTCTGATCTAATACCGCGTTATGAATCTGAGTTGAACATCCATTTTCTAGAGTATGGCAGGCTGTACTGTGTCCCTTTGAAAGAAAAGTTCAAAGATATGGTCAATATAGTCCTTAATTCAATAACAATTTCTATTCAAATACATGGGGGAATGATCAATTATTTATCATTAGCTTCAACTATGTTTGAAAAGCCACAATAACAATGATATTGGTAACCATGTCATGTGTTCAGGTTTTTCCTTTGGACACCATGCCGTATCTTTCATATCTTTCTTGTTGGTATCTATCCTCCCAATTATACAGTCGTACCTCGGCTCCCGAACGCCTTAGGAGTCAAATTCATATGTTCCTGCCTGTTGTAGGCTGTGGGCGGGGGGGGGGGGGTTACCCCATTGTCTTGGATGCCTCCTGCATGCAACCAGGTAAATCAAACTGTACACTAACGGTGGATATGAACCAGTTAGAAAGGAGGATTGTTAAGAAAGATTAGGCACTCCAAAGTCAATTTTGTACCCTTGGAAGCTAGTAACTGAATTCTAGACAAGAGATAGAACATTTTAGGATATCACCAGAATGCTTTATATTTATGGAACATGCACTGTGATGTTCCAGACAATAAAATAGTATTTTTATATACTTAGAAGAATTGGAAAACAAAAATTAGAGAAAACTACCTCTAAGGAATAAGCAATCTGATATGGAAGAAGATTGCGGAGAAGAACAGAAGGCCATAAATGAACAACATATGGTAAATCCCACTGATCATCTATACAAACTGAAGATATCAGAGTATCTTGCATTGGAACAATATTGATGATGAGTGGGTGGTTAGGTGATTTTGTAGGCTGACATTTCTTCTGCAACACTTTGCCAAAATTCTTCACCATTTCATCAAAGCTAACTCCTTCACTTGATGCATACTCTCCGGAAGTTCCGCCTTCATCAGCTACTGGTCGAAAAAACAGTAGCGCTCTGTAAATGAGCACACCAATTATTATCCTCATTTCACTTTCCAGTTGAAAACATTCAGTGTGACACAATGACTCATTTAGATAGCATGTTTACAAGTTCTGCTGAAGTTAGTTATTATGTCAATGAAACATTCAAGAAATTCATAAAGAAATATTTACAAGAAATAAATAAAACAATCACAATCAATTTGAACCACATACCGGTAGTTGCTTGACAGAACTTTTAGCAGGTTGATTTGACAGGCATGTAGCACTTGTAGAAGCAGCCATAAAAACTTGTCAATTTAAAAGCGATAAAAGGAATACATCACTGAATGCTAAAATGTATTCTCCAGACACCTAAAAATTCTTTCAACAAGCTTTTTAGGTTAAGATCTTTCCCAGTGTCCAATACTTTCCAGAATCAGAATTGTTTTAAGATGTTTTTATTGTTTTACCTGTTTACCACCCTGGTCCTATTTGGAGGAAAGGTGTGATATAACTGTAATAAATACATACATAAAATAATCTGCAACTGAAATCTGTGAAAATTTGACTAGTGGTGTCCTATAGTGAACTTTGACCACTTTCATACAACTGTTATCAAGGCACAGGCAGTTGTTTTTCTTTCTGCAACCTTGGCTGCTCACACAGGAAAAGGAGGAACACATGCTTTCATAGGAAGGTCACTGTGAGATCATTTGCTTTACTATCTTCCTTCCTGAGCTGCTCCAGTAATTTCAGTGATTTTGTGCATTAAAATAAGCTCAAGCATCAGGGGAGAGTAGTCACAGTGCCAGTTTTAAGACCGCAATACTGACTGACACCAGCTTGTCAGTAAGCAAGTAAATCCACAAACTCAGATTTGGATGCAATGCTAACCCAATTCATGTTTTATCCATGCATAAAATGTTAACAGCAGGGCTTGAGGAAGATTTCAGTGGCTGTGATAGTTGCTCCAGGAACACGCACATTTGTTTGACAAGTTAGTTCAACTTCTCCATAGGTATGCATTGAAGAGATCGATCATTTCAATAAATCCATAAGTGAGTGGGTAATATTACAGTGGAATCAAACTAGTGAGAATGTGAAACTTCAACCATGTTCTGTTTGGAAAGAATAAATTATGAGGAAGGCAGCATACCAATAAACAGTCAGTTTATCCATAGAATATTGCTGAAGCAATAGTATTAAACTATAACTATATATATTTTAAATTAGCTGGATGGTCAGCATTCATAAAATATCTAATGAAGTGAGAAAAATAAAAAAGGAAATTAAAAATCACCTGTAAGAGGTCAATGGTATGTTAAATTCATCCTCTGGTAGAGCCATTCCTAAACATTTTCCATCTTCAAATATTCTCAAGGGAATTGAAAAATGATTCTTTATCTATATGGAAAAACAACAGTGCATATTATAAAATGCTAAAATGTCTCTTTTCACACTAATAAGCAAAGACCACCACCAACAGAGGGCCTATTCAACTGTGCAAGAAGGCAAAGGGTACTGCTCTCTTAAAGGTCTGTGCTACTTTAGTATGTGTGTGTTTGTTGGGTTGAAAGCACCTCTATATCAAAATGTATCTGCACATAGCAAATATATCCTTACTCAGCCAGGCAATAGGATGAAAATGAAACTCTTGCTAATCTAGGTGGGGGGGGGGGGGAACCTTTAATTTATGAACTCTGGGGCATCATGTTTAGTGAGCAAAGCTTACCTGAATAGGAGAATGCACTGTTATCATCTTGCTCCCCTCAGTGGTGTCAATTTGGCAAACTACAGATCTCACAACACCAGAGTCATTGTGTCTTACTCTGTAAAGACTTCGTCCCACTTTTGTCAGAGGAATCTTTTCTGTAGTGGAGTGGTTCTGAGGAGCTAGAAACAGAAGGCAATACACTGACTTGTATTGAAATGAAACTGCTGAAAACAACCTGAAAATGAACTGGCAAGCAAGCAGAGGTATCTATTTCTCTGAATTTGATGCATTTTCAGCTTTCATAAGTTAGGGGGCAGCAAACTCCCACTAGATGGACTTTCATCCAGAGAAAAATATAGGCTGAAGTGAATGGACTGAGGTCTTTTTAAAGTTTTTTTTTTAATTCATTTTCTTCTTAGCTCTATACTCACACCAGTGCTAACCCAGTGCTTTTTGTGAAATATTCTGTCCTTGTAATTGAAAGGATAGCTATTCACCTGTGCTGTTGCTATTTTTAAAAAATCAAATCCGTGGCCACCTGTACTAGAAAGAAGAGCACCCTGCCTTGAAAAATAAAATTTGAAAATATCAACATGTCCATTAAAGGTGGGGTATTGTTGTGGGGAAAGTAGATAACATTTCCTATGTTCACTAATTTGTGCTAGATGCTAACACTTAGTCCGTTTCCTGTTGTGTTAAAATTCCCAAAGCAAATTGCCCCTCAACTTGCTAACATACTCCTTTCACTTCAATCCAATTCTAGCTGTGCTTAAAGGTAAAGGTAAAGGTACCCCTGCCCATACGGGCCAGTCTTGACAGACTCTAGGGTTGTGCGCCCATCTCACTCTATAGGCCGGGGGCCAGCGCTGTCCGCAGACACTTCCGGGTCACGTGGCCAGCGTGACAAGCTGCATCTGGCGAGTCAGCACAGCACACGGAAACGCCGTTTACCTTCCCGCTAGTAAGCGGTCCCTATTTATCTACTTGCACCCGGGGGTGCTTTCGAACTGCTAGGTTGGCAGGCGCTGGGACCGAGCGACAGGAGCGCACCCCGCCGCTGGGGTTCGAACCGCCGACCTTTCGATCGGCAAGTCCTAGGCACTGAGGCTTTAACCCACAGCGCCACCCGCATCCCGAGCTGTGCTTAGAAAAATACAAATCAAGAGATTCAATCACAGATCTCCAAAGTAAAATGTAATTTGTTCCTGGCATACATATGAATGTTCACTGAACTATCTGGGGGAGGATAGTCTGTTAGTGAACAATATGTTTGCTTGGATTAAAAAACATTATATCCAATGACGTAATATAGAGACAGGCCACATAAGTAGACATAACATCCTTAAAAAGTTTATTTCAAAATTAAAATGTACTTTTTAAAGTAAGCTGTCAGTTATTACTTCATCACTATACCTAATGCAGAGCCATGCAGCTTGAACAAGCTGTGGGTGTAAAGGAAGCATTGGGAACATGCTCCAAGTGGACTCTTGATTTTTCCTTTCTGGTGTAATTTAGCACTTTTTGAATTTGGTGCCTTTTCCTCTCACCACAGAATTCAAAAGACACCAAATTCTACCAGTGGCTGGAAGGGAAGAATCAGGAGTGAACTTAGAGTGTGTTCCCAATTCTACTTTTAAATTTGGCCCTGGTTATAGGCATGAATAGACAGGCCCGGCAGGCTTAATAAGGTTTGTGGACTGGAATTTCCACTGCTGACCTAACACTAAACAAAGTTTATTTATTTATAGAGACCAAATAATACATACTATGCCTACTTACTGAGCCAGATGTAGAATACTCTGCTGCTTAGGGTAGTCATTGCTGTAAACTGGTCTTGATCACTTTTAGTTCTGACATACTCCATACTTAGACTTTGCCCATCTTCAAGATGAAATGAATTCCCCTTTGAGTCAACATTAAGAACATTGAAGGAGTCACTAGGCAAGACAGTGGTGGGGACTCCTAAGGAATTCATTAATACAAAGGGGGCCTGGTCTTTTTTGGAGATTTCTGAAGTTTGTGAAGCTGCTTCTGCAAATGCCTAGCCAAAAAAAGAGATGTGAAATAATGAATTAACGAACAACCTTTTTTTAAAAAAAGAACGACCTGAAGAGCAGATTCGTAAGATAGATGATGAACACACTGGATGGGGTAACTCGCTCATCACGTGACAGAGGAGATTGAACCTGCCTCCCACAATTCTGTGCTCCTGCCTCCGTCACGTGATGAGGGAATTACCCAATCCAGTGCCTTCATTGTCTACCACAGTAAATTGAACATACTACTTTAATTAGGTCACAGATGCAAATCAAAGTCTTATTACCGTGCCAAGGTTACTCAACATTAGTAGACCACATTTGGACAATGTAATGTTCAGCTGATCTTGAGAAAAAATAGTTATTACTGTCTTGTACTCTGGGACTTTGTATTGTTCTTCTTCAGCAACTGATTCAACTAAAGTTTTCTTGGCTTTCTTCTTCATCTTTAACAGAAAAAGGGGAGGGGAAGAGAGGAGAAATTAATACTAGATGCAGAAAGCTGATGATGCCATTTAGAACATTTGCAATATGGGCACAGCAATCTAGACTCTTGGTATGTTGGATACAATGAAGGTGCCCCTCTACCTGCTTTTGCTGAGCCTCAGAGGTGGGGTGTGTGTGTGTGTGTGTGTGTGTGTGTGTGTGTGCACGCGTGTGTGTGTGTGTGCTCTAGTGGCATAAAGGGCTCTGTTGCGCACACTGAAAATGTGGGCAGGCAGAAACTGTTCTCTCCTCCATGGCTATGAGTTTGAAATTAAGTCCATACATAACTTTTCAAGTATCTGTGAATCCTAAAGACTAAAGATAGTGAAAGAAAAGTGAAAAATACATTAAATAATAGTCTGGCTCATAACCTCAGTTCCAATTAATTAATTTACTAGAAAAGCTCAGCATCTTGACAGGTATGGTATGTGTGGAGAAGCAGAACTAATATTGCAGGGCCCCTACGGCATACAGTGTGCAGTGTGTCTACGCTACATGAAAGAGGAAGGACAGAATAAAGTATGATAAATACATAATTCCTGAATTGCAGCCTGGCAAATGACATGAAGTAGACTGAAGCAGCAAATTTTCAGCATAACTCTTTCCAGCCTAAAACAGAACTAGGTCAGGTTCCTCAGTACATAGTACATAGCAGCTTTAAAACTGCTTCAAAGACAGGCATGTGTTTCCATGTTTTACTTCTTAAGTGAGGATATATTTCTACCCAGTGACATCAGGTACAATACTATTGTTCTCATATTATGAAGAATTTTAAGTACCGTATTTTTTGCTCTATAAGACTCACTTTTCCCCTCCTAAACCGTAAGGGGAAATGTGTGTGCGTCTTATGGAGCGAATGCAGGCTGCGCAGCTATCCCAGAAGCCAGAACAGCAAGAGGGATTGTTGCTTTCACTGCGCAGCGATCCCTCTTGCTGTTCTGGCTTCTGAGATTCAGAATATTTTTTTTCTTGTTTTCCCCCTCCAAAAACTAGGTGCGTCTTATAGAGCGAGAAATACGGTATATGTGTTTGCAGGATCACAAATATGAACTTGTTTATGTCATAACTTGTTTAAATCATTCTGATATGTTATATTGGAAATGAGTAATAAATGGAAATAAATAAATATTTTGAAATATTATATAAAATGGAGAAAAAAGAACATCTATTCAAACATTAAAGTCCATCTATCCTATACCAAAATGACTTTGTATTTCTAAAAGTATACCTTCAATTCTAGAACCCAAGGTCTGAATTCATCAGTGTTTTCAACTTCCAGTGGTTCAAGCAATGGTTCCCAAACACCAAACATCTCATTGTAATAATGTACCTAAAAATACAAAACATAATTAATCTGTACAATGAGTGATATCCATTTGTAGCACGTAATGAAAATGAAAAACATTATTAAAAACTCAATGGACTATTATTGTATGACAATCACTATTCCTATATTATTAATTTGCCCAACTGGAGGAAAAACTTTAGAGAAGCCTTTCAAAAATTTTAATGTTGGTGACACACTGTTTAGACATACATCGTTTCGTGATACAGTAATTGTTTTAATAGCAAACCGGAAGTTGAACTAATCCCTTTCGAGCCCCAGGAGAAGAATTGGGAGCATTTGTGTGACACACCTACACACTGCAGCCAACACAGTTTGGAAAGCTCTGCTTTAGAGTAACACATTTGGTTTTAATTATATCCCAAAGCACTAAAATATCTTAAGAATAAGTTAATTCTAAAAAGACATTCAGCATTGGCCATGCCTACAGAAGCTTCCCAACCAGGGGCACCGACTCATGGAGGCTGAGCTGTTTTGGGCCCCCTCAATGTGCAGGGTGCTGGTGCTCTGGAACGCGCCACTGTGATCATCCTTCTCCTGACCGCGGTGTGCTTGGGCGCACAGCTTAGTGCAGCGCCCAGCCTCTCACTCATGGGATCACCACCTTGTCATGGTGAATGGGCTTGCACGTTTCTATTATCCCTGTGAGCAAAGCCATCGGGAGTCTCATACTCCCAGTAGGGTCACCCACTGCAGTAAGGTCAAAGGGGAGGAGCTAGAAAGAATGATCCAGTAAGTCTTCAATGGCAGAACAGGCAGAAGATAACAAGCGCTATGTGACAACGGCTGTGAAGGCGGATGAAGGATACAGCAGATAAGAATCTACCGGTCATTGTGATACTCATGCCATCGGAATAGCGCCTTACTGTGAAGACTGTGTGTTGATTAGCATGCACTGATCTTCACACATAAAACAAATTCATACATAGGCATTTTCAGGGGCGGAAACCCCACACCCTCCCAATATGGCGGGGCGCTCTGCTGTACGCCGCAGTGCCCGGTTTTCTCTCAACTGTGCAATGTCACAAGCACCCTCAATCTTCAGTGCAAGGTGGTGCCACTGTTCCCAACTAAATCCTACCTGTGAAAGCTGGTGGGCACGTTCACAACACCACACTATATTTCAAGTTATAACCCCTAGCTTGATCCCTCCATGTGTTTTCAAGGGGACAAGGAAATATGTGAAAGATACTCTAATGCCATGTTGCCCTAATGCACTGAGACATCACAATGACCTATACAACTGTGTGATACCTTGAATCCATTTTTTTCTGGGCAAGGAGGATACGTTGCAATGTGATATCTGAAGGCAGAACTACTCAATACTGTGCTTTAGATTATTCAGTAGCCATCTGGTGCCAAAAGGCTACCAAATTTGAAATGTTGTGGGGAAAGCTGAACTCTTACTAGCAAAGTAGCTAGACAACTATTACACCCAACATGCAAATACTGTTTCTGCGTAGTGGACACAATTCACAAAACAGCTTTAAATGTCTGCCTTTTTCTTCCATAACAGAACAAAACTCTACCCACCTCTAATTCAAGACGAGAAGAGAGATTGATCAGACTACTCCAGTTTCGAACTTCTCCAGAAAATGATGACTTTGCTAATAGCATTGGCACTGTTTTGTGGCCAACCCCAGCTTCAAGGGTTATGACAACAGTTTCAATTCTCATTTTCATCGTCTCTCCGGTCGGGACCAACTCAATTACAGAAGCAGGATCTTTATTTTCACTTGACTCTTCAAGAAACCACATTTTTAGATTTTTAATATTCTTCTGATCCCAAATATCTGGAGGTACTGGACTAATGTCTTTCTCTGTAGTCTCATTTGTTGGGAAGAGTGCTGATGTAATGGTTATTACTGTATTTAAGATAATTGGTGTCACCTAAGTTTAAAAAAATGTAATGGTTATTACTGTATTTAAGATAATTGGCGTCACCTAAGTTTAAAAAAAAGATTATTTTCAAATGAAGAACTATGTATTTCTAATTTCACTTAGTGAATCAAGAAATCACTACATATTAGAAGAAATATAAATATAGTATTATTACAGGTATACAAATAGGATTATATGTTTGAAATTGGCAGTGGAAGGACTGAAACAATGTAATACTATCCCCTGAGTAACTTATTTGTTCAGTTTTCCAAGGGACTTCTTAGTCTTATGATGGATTCAAAACTTGAAAAACAAAAAAGTGTAAGGACATGTATAAAATGGTCTGTAAAGGCAAAAAATACCATCTTTTCCCCCAGGGATGAATCCAGACACAATTTTAAATGTACCTTAATTGTGAGGGATTTAATTGACAGATCAGCTTTCTGAGGATCTCCACCTGACTGTATCATCTCAAAGAAGAGGTCACAGGGCTGCAATATCTGGATATAAATCACAATAAATTGAAAAATATAAATTTGCCAGTTAAAAATGCTTTCTAAATGCACAGTGAATATCATATACATTTCCTATGCAAAACAGCAGTCTGTGAAACAAATGCAGGCATCCTAACTTGTAAAAAAATTGACAAATTTCTTTATCTATGGGTAGTTGCCTAGAAGGAAGGGATACAAGCACACAACATGGTGCTGTTCAAGCTAATTCTAGGGCTACATAGGCGGCTTCTGAGTTAGATTGAGAATTTTTTAAAAAATATTTTTATTGTTTTTTCCATGTATACATCCTCTAACAATATTTCTCCAAAATTTTTCCATATTTCCCCCCCTCCTGCCCTGGACTTCCCTCATATTCCCATTTTGTTTTATTTCCATATTACTCACCCTGTGTGTTGTTTCCCAAAATTTTCCCAATATAATCTTACTTTTTGTTATGTTCAATTGTGTTTGTTTATTCAAACCCTGCCAGTCAGTCTAATTCTTTATGTTGTTTCTCCATATATGTTATAAATGGTTCCCATTCTCTTTTAAAGTCTTTGTTATCATTTTCATGTAATTTATCTGTTAATTTGAGCTAGACTGAGAATTGAACATGCAGCACCAAACTCATGGTCTGCGATGTGGGTGCAGATTCAGAACAAGTGCAATTCCCGTCAGCACTGCACAGTACAGATGATAAAGTATAATCTTATCTATATTGTAATCAAAGAAGGTTGCACATCTCCACAGAAGTCACAGTGTACAGGTATTGCCCTTACATGTGACCAGTAGCAGTCAGTGGGGTGGTGGTGTTCACCTGACCTCTTATCACTAGCTTCACTGCAGAGTGATGAGGTGCAAATGCAGCAGCAGGACTGCAACATTCTCGCCCCTCCTCAACTGCAGTGATAGGAGGTCAGATAAGGACCACTGAACTATGGGTCATTATAGAAGGTAACTATTGTCTTAAGAGACTCTAATATTACTCATTTATGTTGAATCCTGTTATATACCATAAGCACAGGTTTAATTTACATCTGCATAGCACTGCACATCTTATAATCTTACCGTAGTAATACTGCCCTTTCTCATATCTGGAAGAAAAGGGCAGGCTTTCACCTTTATGTCTTTAACAGCAGCAGTCATTTTATACATTTCAGGGCCATATTTCATGGAGACTTCACACTGTGCTGTAGCCACCAGTGCAGGAGCATCACTTCTTGTTAAATCGGCCACAAATACAATCTCAGGATTTTTAACGACGACATTTATTTCCATTGTGGATACCGGTTGTACAGAAACTAAAAATGCAACATTTAGTACAATTAATCCAATTTTACTTCACAACCATCAATCCATCTCTAGTCTTTGCTTTTAAGTAAAAATGATGATAGATTCCAATGTGAATATTTTAAGAGCGGCCTTGCTGAATCAGACCAAAGGTCTATCTTGTCCAGCATTCTGTTACCCCCCGTGGCCAAACAAATGCTGGAGTATATGGCCTGTTGCCACAGTGAGTGATCAGTTACCATTAGATCTGGAAAGACCGCCCCCTGCCCAGCAGGGGAGGCTGCACAAGGGATTCTCCTCAAGAAGCCCTTACAGAGTTTGCCCTCCCCTCACTGCAGGAGCATTTCGCCTCTGGTGCCTAAACACCTCGGTGCTGCCGTAGCTGTACTGAGCCCCTCGATAAGATAAAAGGTCACTACACTTACATATCCCAGAAGAGGGGCAGTGTGGTGGATTACATCTTTGTGTCATATGTTATTTATTCAAAAATTCAACAATTTTATGTGGAAGGCAGCACAGTCAGTGATCATCTTTCACTGGTGGCCCAGTGAAAACAACGAAGACTCCATTACTATCCACTCAATGAAGTGAGTGTGTATTGGTGATAGGCGCATAAGATGGACACCAACAATGGCAGCTGAAATACAATGAATCTTAGGGAATCAGACTATGATGAAATCAAGACTATGATGAAACTGACTGTAACATTGGACAGGTGATGACCTGTCTACACCAGCAAACTTTAGAATGGACTTGGAATATCTGTGAGTTGTATCAGGAGATAACCAGGGAATTCTACCTCCCATCCTAAAACTACTACAAGTGTATGGAACTGGTTGATAGGGACTGTAAGCTTAAGAAAAAGGAACTGAACAAATTAACTAGACAAGTTCAATTTGCCAAAACAGATGAGGCCATTTCTCTTTTACAACTGCAACGGTGAGAGTTTAAAACACTGATAAAGGAGGAAAAAAGGGCACATGATGTAAACAGATGGAAATCCTTGTGTCTCGCTCTTATTGATGTAAACAAAGCCAAATTCTGGAACCTAATTCAAGGAGCTTTACAGATAAACCTTTTGAGCCTTTACCTCCCATAACCTGAAATACTGAATACATTAAACTCCTCTATGATATAGAACCCTTTAAATCTCCCTAACTGGTCACCTGTATCCACCACAGAGATTGGAGAATGATTTCATCACTGTGTCCAGGGAAAGCACTGGGTGAAGACATGATTCCCCCCCCCCCCCCGCCAAGATTTTTTCCTTAGACACAAACTGGTGGTCTCTAATTTTGGTAAAACTATTCAGACATATAAACATGATTGGGGACATTTATCTATGGTGGCGTACCAGCATAGTGGTGCCAATATTCAAGAAAGTAGACCCCTATAATTATAGACCTATTAGCCTTCTGAATGTGACCTCCTAACTATACTCACGCTACCTATTAAATAAAAATCAGTAATGGAACAGTAAACAATTCATTACCCACGATGAACAAGCAGGCTTTAGGAAGGCTAGGAGTACCACATACCAAGTCTTTGTTTGGCACAATCTAATTCGTAAATTTACCAAAAGTCCACATAAGACCCTCTATGCAGCTTTTGCTGACTTCTCCTCAGCCTTTGATTTGTTAGACAGAGAAAGTTGTGGAACAAACTGGCCCAATCAAACATCGAAAAAAGACTTCTCTGTCTTATCCAACAATTATACTGTGAGAACTACATGCAAGTGAGACTGGGCCTACAAGTTGCCCTCTCACGGGCAATTCTGATTAAAATATGTGTTAAGCAGGGCTGCGTATTGGCTCCTTTTCTATTTAAATTTTATATATCAACAATCTCATCCCTGAGATGGCATTCCCTTCCTTCTCTCCCTCTCTTGGAAATTGTGGTGTCCATTTTGCTTTATGCTGATGACCTAGTCCTGCTCTCTTTGAACAAAACTGGACTCAGAAGGATGCTGGTCAAATGTGGCCAACTGTGTATAAAAGAACACCTAAAGTTAATTATGCCAAAACTAAGGTTGCTGTATTCAGTAAGAGGGTTACCAAGTCCAAGTGGACATTAGATGGTTACACCCTCAAGCAAGGATAGATTTAAATACTTAGGATTACTTATTGATGAAAAGCTTTCATGTAAACCCCATCTGGATGCAATCAAGCTATTATCTGCCTGCTCTACTGGACAGCTATACAGTTTCTTCCATTTGAAGGCAGGGGGCGGTTAATCAATCCAGTCATCAAGCCCTACGTGTCAAAGATCATTGCACAAATGCTTTATGGGGCTGAGATTTTGGGAAGCGGTATTAAATCCGTACTAGAAGCTCAACAAAACAAATTAATGAGGCAAATAATGGGGCTCCCACCAGGAACACCAGCAGTTCATCTCAGAGCTGAGTTGGGTCTGTCCTTGACAACAGCCAGAATCGACCTAGCCTATCTCAGAAACTGGTGCAGACTAAATGCTTTTGCCATATCCTTACCAAGCTCTGCTGGTTAGAGCAACTAAGGACAGGTGGCTGGGAACAAGAGTGTCATGATAAGCTCAGGGCTTACAATCTCCAAATGGAGAAATATTTAGCCCTCAGTTCATGTGACCTCAGAAACTGGATCTTCAACCAGGATGCCAATCAAGATAGAGCATCCCTTATAGCTGCCCATTATTCTATTTGGTACCCCCCAAATCAAGATCAACCTCTCAAGGTCCCATTACTTTGAGACACTGAATTTCCTGCAGCTGCGTAGGACCTTTGTTGAACTAAGGTTCCAACAGATGCCCTCAGCATATTTAGAGGGGAGATACCTGGGAATTCCCTATATGGAACACGAATGCATTTATGGATGCAATCAGTTCAAGGATATCATGCATTACCTGCTGATGTGCTCCTTATATACAATGCCCAGGTAAAATTCTTAATCATCTATTCTTAACTGCTTCTCAGGCCGACCCCCCCCCCCCAGGAAGTGACAGTCAAACTCTTAGCTGGAAAAGATCTTCAATTTACACATCTGGTAGCAAAAATTTGCTCTGGCAGCTAAGAAGCTCCGTTCTAGATATGCTAATGCTTCCTAATTTTAAAACCTTATGCTGTAAACTTTTACAGGTCATGTTGTGTGATTCCAGAGGAAAGCCTTGTTCTTATCCTCTGCTATACATTGTAAAGGCCTCTGGGTATACACCATACATTGATATTCTATTCTACTAGCCTTTACTGGCTTTGAATAAAGTGTTCTGGATTTACTAATCTGAAATAAAGACTTGCTTTGCTTTAGTTTTCACCATGACAACCACAGATTGGGATTCCAATGCTATGCAGAGGTAAGCCCCACTGGATACAATGGGGTTACTTTCTGGAAAGCAAGTAAAAGTCATCCGTCTTGATTTAATATGGTGTATACACACAGAGAAATTACAAAAGCCTACTAATTTGTTCTCAGACAGCTGGGAGGAAAACAACATTTTTCCCAAAGCCATACTGTCAGGATAAACTACAGCACCACAACAGATTTGTTTTTATCAAACAAAATACTGTTTTTTCTAATTATTCTGAAACTACATAGAGGGAAAGAAGTTTGGAATCCAGGGAGGGGAAAAGGAGCACATGAACAGAGAGAAAGGAACGCTAATGGGATAGAAGAATGGGTCAGCTTCAGGTGTCAGTTGCCAAATAAGATGTGGTTAGACTATATAGTCAGAAACTCACTCTAAATTCAATTCAATTAAAATTAACTATCACATAATTTAGCTATAAAAAGTGACAGATGGCCATCCATCCTCTCATTAAAATCCTCCAATGAAGGAGAGTCCACCACTTTCTGAGGCAGTCTGTTTCACTGTTGAACAACTCTTACCATCAGAAAGTTCCTCCAAATGTTTAAGATCGTTCTCACTATTAAGATGTATATCTCATATTATTTTTATCATACATAAGCCTTGTGGTACTTTAAAAATAAAGACTTAGGTTTTCCTCCAAGATAGATAAAATGTAAAAGTAGAAATACATGAAAATAAAAGGGTTGGGGTGTCATGTAGTGACTTTAACATATACCAAGTTATAACTGAAGGGAGAAATTCAGATAGACGGTGATTCTATTAGGAAAGACAGAAAAGCAACATTTAAGCCCGTATCTACAGTTGTGGAATACTCTTCCAGCAGAGATTTGGCAGACATCCTTGCTTTTGACTTTCATGTGTCCCTTGAAGACCTTTTCATGCTAACAGGCAGGGCTTTTTTTCCAGTTGGAACTCATGAGAACTCAGTTCTGGCTCCTCTCAGGTAGGCTCCATTGCCATGCTAAGAGAACGAGGGAGGCATTCATGATGAGTTCCAGCACCTCTTTTTCTAGAAAAATAGCATTGCTAACAGGCCTTTGCAGCTGTTTAAATTGATCAGCTAGTCACTTTAATGATTATGTGTTTTGTTTTTAGTAGTGTTTTATGTTTTACTGTTGTACACCGCCCTGATATTTATGATATGGCAGTACAGAAATACGTATAATTAAGTAGGTTTTCAGTCTGCACCCGCAGTGTCCTGGTACTGATCACTTACCTTGTTCCTTCACAGCCAAAGTTTGCTTGAAGTTTTTCTGTGCAGCAGCACTTTCAGCAGTAGCATTTAGAAATACATCCGCAACAGTAAGAAGAAATTCTATGCTAGCACAAACATATGTCTCATTAACAAATGTGTCAAGAACAGTGTTGCCATCTCTCGCCTGCTTATAAGATATATCCATCATGACTTTCTTTTCAGATTCACGCTTCATTTCTACCATTCTGAAAGAGAAGTTAGTAGAGCAAGTACTATAATTAGAAAAGCATTACATTGCCCAAGTGCTCTTAATGACAATAACCACTTTGGTACTAATAAGTGCTGGAAGTTTGCATTCAGCTCAGTTTCTGAGAGGGGTTTGCATGGGTTAATACAGATAAGAGTAGGGGATCTCCAGATTCCCAGACTATCCCTGTAAGTTTATTGCTATGCTGACTTCTCTCTCTCTCTGAGGTTTAGATGGATAAATCTTAGGTTGCATCCAGGTTACAACTTCCTGCTCCTCCTCAAATTCCTTCTCTGAACCTAGAGGTGAAAGGGATTTATCTTCTGAGAACAAAGGGGCAAGCATGGCTTCTTTTGCTTCTTTTGTAGATAGCTAGCTTCAACTAGACAGTACAGAACTCCTTCCCTGTCAAGAATGTACTTCCTTTAATAAACATAAGCTGTCTTATTTTATACCAAGTCTCAGTCAAAATACCTTTCAGCTAAAGGTGTGCTCCAAGCAAAACTTCAATTAACTAAAGTTAATTTCAGTTGCTGCATACAAACTCTATATACTAACAATATTAAAGTGGATATGTATTTTATGTACTATCGCTATAGTGTCATAAATTAGAATTTAGCATTCTTTTATT
The DNA here is from genome assembly GCF_964188315.1 of Podarcis muralis. NCBI lineage: Eukaryota > Metazoa > Chordata > Lepidosauria > Squamata > Lacertidae > Podarcis > Podarcis muralis. The sequence continues at coordinate 4,560,556 of NC_135665.1, read as the reverse complement.
TGTTTTTCTTTTGATTTCATAAAATAAAATTGAGGAAAAACCAACCGTGGTGTAGCGTTCTGGACTGTCTGTCGTTTATCATCTAAAGTGCAGTTTGTTAATTTGACTGAGGCATTCATTGACCCATCTGACAACATTTTGACAGCCGCTGATATTAACAACAGTTTAAATTCTGCAAGTTTCAAATGACCATCTCGTTCACCCTGATTTGTAGGCTGCTTTGAAAAGAAAATGCATAGTTTAATGCATGAATTAAAGAAAATGTTTCTGCAAAAATACAAATTCTGTTACTGCAATCAGATCAAAACTTAATTAGTAAATCATATAATGTTGGACTGAAAGAATTGCAACCAGAAGGAGTTTACTTAGTAGTGCTGTTTCACAAACTTTTGTGCAAGTGATCTGCACAACATATATGCGGTTGTACCAAAGTATACCATGGCTTCTTGTTCATACAACGGATACACGCAAAGGCTCCATTTGAAAATAAACATTAATGGCCAGGACTTATGAAGAAAACCCTAATGAAAAGTTCCCTATTGGGATATTTTGTCACAATATAAAAAAACTTGCTAGTTTTAAAACACTTCAATACTCTGTTCATTTTTATTTTTACTGGGACTGTGCCCCTGCTCACTCTGCTATCCTACCTGCTGCCATTCCCTCCATAGTGACCATTTAGCTTGTATTCTGGTGTATTAACAAGAGTGCTGTAATGTTGACCAAGGGCAGACACCAAGGCACCACCTGTCTCCTTGATCCTTGCTCATCCCGGCTCATAAAAATGAGCCAGGCAGGACTGAGCAATGGGCACCATGGGGTGGTGAATGCTTCCCTCTGCTAGGGAGTCTTCCTGGACCCCCTTAAATAAGTGGTTATTAAACCAATTATTGCCTAGTCTCAAACCTTCCATTCCTGAGCAAAGTGATTGAGTGGGTGGACGCTTAACAACTCCAGGCATTCCTGGAGGATGTGGACCATTTGGACCTCTTCCAATCGAGATTCAGGCCAAAAGAACTGAACTACTCATTTCATGCAAAGTATTCCCAGTAACCCCAAATTTTATTTCTGCTCAATTGGCAGCATCTAGCTGCCACTTTAGTACAAACCTATAAAATATTATTTTCCAGGTTTGAAGGTGTAGTTGTTTCCTCCCATATCTCTAGCCAGTTGCAGAAAATCTGGGTCCAACCCACCAAGTTTATTTTATAGAAAATTATGTTTTCTTTACCTGGTTGGAATTTGGACTGTACAAAACTAGAGTCAGGGAATCAATCTGGAAGTCCAGTTTCAGTACTGTTTTAGTCTTAGCTGAGGAACGTGCTTCTACAACAGCAGATGTCACTATTCTTACTCCAGCTATAAACATTAGGAACATAAGACACAATTATAATTACCATAATAAGAAAAAAGAAAAAGTTATAGTCTCTAATGCACTGCATTTTGAAAGAGAAGAAATGTAACTAGATGAATGTAAATAAAACAATTTTGCCATCAATGACCATCACCAGAGCAATAAGTTTGCCAGACTGACAGTTATGAAACACTCCGCTTAACACATGGTTATTCAGTTAACTGATTTTGTATAGGCTATAGGGTTCTTAAGGTTGTTTTTCTTACACACAACAGGTCCAGCCCATACTGGACTCAGGTGGATTTAGTTCCCCCTGATCTTGAAGGAACTTTTAAGCAGCCCATTTCTGGAAGCATGTTTTGCCAAGCTAGATAAATAAGAAATACACAGCACCCACCCACAAGCAAAACAAGTGAACATGGCAGAAAGCTTAGGCACATATAGTATGTGGCCCTGGGTCTAGGCTAACAGACTGGAGACACACCCTTCAGATAAACCCAAGGGACCCTGGCATACTGGACCCAGCAGGGATGCTCCAAAGCTGACCAGAACCAAAAGGGAGGGTTATCTAAGAGGAAGAACATTCTGCAGTATTTGCTTCCCAAATGCCACTTCATCAGATGTACACAAAAACATTTTATAATGGTGAGTAAACATACTAGGTTTAGTCCATGCAATAGCCCTACAAACCTAATAAAGAAGAGAGTGAATGGAAAAGGCCACAGCTGCTGCAACTGCTTTATTGTAATTCCATGGTAAAAAGGTCACAAATGATTTAGTTTGACTGAAGGGACAAGTCTGGAAAATATAGATTTTTAAAAGGATTCCGTGACATTGATGTGGTGGATACAGGAAGGGCAAAAGATAGGAAGGATGAGCTCCTCTTGGTGATGGAAAGAAGAACTGACCTTTCGGATGAAGGAAGGTACATCCTCAGCACTACTCTGGTTTGAGAAAGGTGTGCAGGTGTTTTGCCACAAACAGAGCATTCAACTCAGACATACTCCTTTGCAGATGTCACTGCCATGAGGAACCAAAACTTAAACCATGTACAGAGGAACAAATAGAAAGGAGCATCCATGGCAAAGAATGAGAATGAAAATTTTGGAATAATTCCATATTGGTCTATAGGAGTAAAAAGGTTAGCAAGTGATGATGCCCACCAATCTGCATACTTTTTGTGAAGCATAGTTATAAGGGGGTGTGTACTTCAAACAGCTGTTTTGAGAACTGCTTTAAGGCAGCTTCTGTGGTTCCAAGTGGGAGCGCTGCTTCTCCTGCAAGCAAGTGAGCAGCAGTGGAGGGGAGGGTGGAGAGACTCTTCCCATCATCCTGCTGCTTCCACTTACCTGCTTGCCAAAAAGCATATGAACTGTGCTTTTAAAAAGCACATTAACTTCAACTCATCTGCTGGTTAGTGGGCATTAAATCCTGATGCCTTGGCTGTGTAATCCTGTTCTCTGCTGGGAGCAGGACACATAGCCAGTGCAGGATTAAACCCGTTCCTCCTGCCCATCAGTTGACATCACCAGTGATGTCAGTTGATAGATAGGTGGGTGTGCAAGGCAAACTGGAACCCCTGGTGCGCCAAGACTGGCCCATAAGATGGAGGTCCTTCACTCCTGATCTAGGACATCATCAAGGCATAAGTGTTGAATGAACAAAGATAGAAGCAGCACAAGATGCCCTTATGGCTAAGACCACTGCCTCATAGGCCCACCATAACCCAACACCTGCCTTACGTTCAGTCAAAGCACAAAACTGGGCTTGAATTAATTATTAAATCCAATCATTTATGGAAAACCAATCTTATTAAATCAATTACAGGAAATAAATCATTTCGAGAAGAAATTACTCTAGGGAAATCAACTGAAGAAATTACAGCAGGGAAATTAATTAAGCTATCAACCAGCAAGTATTAGCAAGAGGAAACAATCACAGACTAAACTGAAGTGACGACTCCAGGAAGGGGGGGAATCCCTTCCCACAAAAGGAGGCAAACACACACAAGCCACACAAAACGAATCACCTGTCCTGAGCACACACAGCTAACAGAAAAATAACACAAGCAAAATCAGAAATGATGGAAAAATGACCAAGCTACTGCCTTGCACAATAACTCAGTAACATAATTGAGGTGGCTTCCTGGAATGGACTAGTTAGAAGTTCCTGAGATGAGAGTATGTTCCTGCCTTTGAGCACTAGACACAACTGTGCCCAGTGTGTCAGCATGAGAGAAAGAATGTTTGGATCATTAAAAAGGAAGTAAACAATGGATTTCAAAGAAACTGTCCAAGATGAATGTGAGCAGGCTTCTATATATGAAATATAATATGGCTCTTTCAAAATATAGCAAAAGTGGTGTAACTCTCCATGACGTACCAACTGTAGATGATACTGCTCACCAACCCATTTACAGAATTTTGTCTATGAATTAAATAGTAAAACTATGTAGATCAAGACCCAATGTTGCAAGTGAGTTTTATGTAAGATATTCATTTAAATTCACTCAAAACAAAAAATTATAGTTCATGTAACTATTAAATTAAATTAATAACTTCTTCTATAGGAAAGAGATAATTGAACTGTAGCTTAAGCTTTAAAACACATACCTCCAGAATGCTGGGAAACACTTGCTGTTCCGCTATGGATGCTTAGCACATCTTTTTTTTCCGGTACAGGAGGTGGAGGGCCAGAGCTATCCCCTAAATTTTCATTCAGTGTTCTCAAGATAGTTGTTATATCATCCTGACTCAGAATCAGCTTTGAAAAGAAGTTGATTACTCTTAATTGCAGGCTGAGTATATATAACTGTATTAAATGTTACAGGTCCTCTAGAATCAAAAGGTTTTTCCATGTAATAAGGATTATAAATTCATTTTAAGTTTAATAATAATAATAATAATAATAATAATAGGAACAACAACATGTATAGGAGCACCAGCTGCAGACAAGGAGGGCAGAACAGCATCAGTAGTGCTGCATTTGCAGGAGCAGGGATAGAGCAGGGTAGTGACCACTGGGCTGGCAGCACCCTGCAGCTGCCAGGTATGCGTGTGCACTTGCACATCGCCACCAACCGAGGGCTCCAACATCACCATCCTGCCCCATCCTGCCCTGGCAAATGCACCTCCGCCACCACTTCATGCATTGCTACTGCATTGGAGTGGGGGGGGGAATCAAAATTTATTCCATGTTTACATTCAAATGCTTGTGCAGAGAAAATATTTATTGAATACATAGCAAATTTCAAAATAATAGAAAAATTGAAATTGAGGCTCTGCCTCTCCTCATTTCTTGGACTGTTCAAACTATACTTTGCCCTCAAAAGTGAAGGGGTGGGTCAGGTGCACCAGGAACAGATCTTGGGCTCATGTACTCCCTTCCCTGTCCATGGATAAAACTGAAACGGAGTATTGATTTGAATATTTTATCTCTATGGCTCATTTCCCTGCAATAAAAGGATTAAGGGAGAAAAGAATACAAATATGAAGCACACTTCCCACTTCCAATCTCTCCTTGTAGAATCTGGGACCAAGAATAAGCAAACACTGAAAGATGCACTAATTATTTATTTTGTACTATATACAGAAGTGGTCTGGAAGATCTAATATTTTTGCTTATTTAAATTTGTACCATACAGTGGTGCCTCGCAAGACGAAATTAATTCGTTCCGCAAGTTTTTTCTTCTTGCGAGTTTTTCATCTTGCAAAGCACGGTTTCCCATAGGAATGCATTGAAAATCAATCAATGCGTTCCTATGGAAACCGCCTTCAGACCAGGTCCGGGGACAGTCTGTCCCCCGACCTCTTCTGAAGGCTGGGGGGGGGGGGGGACAAGGGCTTTTCTTCCCACCGCCAGCCTTCAGAAGGCTGTTCTGAAGGCTGGTGGTGGGAAGAAAAGCCCTTCTCCCCACCTCCCGCCCCGCAAGCTCCGAGGACAGGAGGGCTTTGCTGCCGACCGCCAGCATTTTAAAAGCCCCTGAGACAGCGGAGACTTCTCCGCTGTCCCGGGGCGATCTTAAAATGCTGGCGGGCGGCAGCGAAGCCTCCGCTGCCCCGGGACAGTGGAGAAGAAATATTGGGATATATGAAATTACAGGGTTCAAACCTGCATTTAATTCCTATTCATATTGACAATAGTTGCAAGAATATACATCTTTGCAACTAAGAACTTACATTCATTGGCTTGAGACGTCCAAATATTTTAATGTCAGGAATTTCATGATACCAGAGAGCGGCTAAATTGCGTTCAACACTAACTTCAAGATTTAATGGTTGCAGCAGCTGTATTTCATTTTGCAATAAACCACTTATACAACTTGATCTGTAAATAAAAATGAAAAAATAGTCACAATCCAATTAAGGTTTCTCTTCAACCAGGTGTTTGACTGATTGACATTCTATGGCCATTTATATGTGTCTGGGGGAAAGGGGTTATTGGTTTGTTTTGCTTTTGCTTTATTTTGGATTTTGTGTTTTCATGTTGTTTTTTCATTTTGTGAACCACCCTGTGATCTTCGGGTATATAATAATAATAATAATAATAACAACAACAACAACAACATTCACAAGGCTGCATTCAAGTTTAATTGCTTTTTAATTATTATTATTTTCTGTTCTTAGACAGTTTCCATTTTAGCTGTAAGCTGCCTTGTGCCTGTTATATTATATAAATATAATATAATATAATATAATATAATATAATATAATATAATATAAATATAAATATAAAAATTTAAGACTGTAATATCTGAAAATGGGCTCAGGATTGCAGCTTTGATGAAATAATTCATTTAAGTGTTTTGTACCTGTGTAAACATCCAACAATATACTCTGTGTAGGACTATGCTGGATATTCATTTGGAGTGGGTCTATTTTTTATTAATTTGTTTTATTATTGAAAATTCTATCCCATCTTTCAAACAGAAACACAGAGTGGTTTTCAGTACTAAATCTACAAGTACATGAAACCACTGAATGGCGTCATCTGGCGCTTTGGAGTGTGCTGCCATTAGCATCTTGATGATGCACTGATCTATTTCTCCTTTTAATCTTCTGCAAGTGAGATGGACGTGCTGATCCAGTGTGCCTGATTCTTGTAATAAACTGAAGCTTTTATTATTTAATTCTTATTATTTATTAGTATTAACTTATGTACTTGCTTCATGGAGGATATATTATTTTATAAACAGTATACAGTGGTACCTCGGATTAAGTACTTAATTCATTACAGAGGTCCGTACATAACCTGAAACTGTTCTTAACCTGAAGCACCACTTTAGCTAATGGGGCCGCGCCACTGGAGCACGATTTCTGTTCTCATCCTGAAGCAAAGTTCTTAACCAGAGGTAATATTTCTGGGTTAGCGGAGTCTGTAACCTGAAGCATATGTAACCTGAAGCGTATGTAACCCGAGGTACCATTGTATACATACAGATACATACATAAAGATGTATACAGTCATACCTCATGATATGTTTGCTTCAGGTTGTGCTTTCTCAGGTTGCATCCCACGGCGACCCAGAAGTAACAGAACGGGTTACTTCCAGGTTTTGCCGCTCGCGCATGCACACAAAATGATGTTACGCGCATGCGCAGAAGCGGCCAATCGCGACCCATGCACATGCAGCTGCGGGTTGCGTTCTGTTCAGGTTGCGAATGGGCCTCCGGAACGGATCCCGTTCGCAACCAGAGGTACCACTGTACATGTATACATACACTAGCTTCAAAAGAGCGTGATTTTAAACTGCACACTTTTTCTTCCTTTAGCCCAGAATGGGCCAAAAATTCACATCCTTCCCCTTCCTTCTTCAAATCCATAGTCAAGAACACAGAGAAAGGATGAGGATAAATATAGGCAGAAAACAAGGGAAACTTTTAAAAAATGGGGTGTTTTGGAGAGGAGTTTGGCAAGAGGGGTCATTTTCCACATTACGCAGGGTTAAGAGGACCAGCAGTAGACTGTATGCTACCACCGCCCAGGTTGGGTGCATGGGGCATGCAGCCAGAGGACAGGCACGGAGGAAGCCCACTGCGGCCGCACCAGCCCAGCCCTCGCCACTGCTTCAGGGGAATAATAATAATCATTTATTTTTTATACCCCACCCATCTGGGCGTATCCATGGCGTCCTTGCAGCCCTGCATGGCTGGGGTTGGACTATCTAATCCCAACCTTAGAACATAGCGTGGGAGGTGCACTCGCATGCCAGAGCCCAGTGGAAGAGGGGGGTGCTGCCACCGCCGCCTCTCCTCCACTTCCACCCCTGGGTTAGGCCTGACTTGGGAGTGGAGGTGCAGCCATCTGGCAGCACGGGGCCACCATGCAAGGAAGCTGGATTCCAAAGGCCAGGGTGCTGCTTCCCTCCCTGCAGCTCCTGCCTTGATGAGGGAGGCTGTTGTGGGGGTGCTTCACTACACCTCCTCAAAAAAATGTGCCTGGGGCCACAGCCCCCTAGCCTCACCCCTCACAATATGTCACTGGAGTGGACCACACACATTACTGTAGATTAAATCTAGCACTCTGGTGCTTCTCTTTTCATTGTATGAAGGAAACAAAGGTTTCACACTTTCCTCAGTAATGCAACTTACACACTTGGTAGTGCACTTTGGTTTACTTTCACTACTAACAGCACCTTCATACCACATCCAAGCACTAATTAATACTGCTGCCTCATATAAATTAGATAAAAAGGAAGAGAGTTCAGTGTTACTGCACATTGATGACACCTCATCCTAAACCTCCAGATGACCTCAGCAGTTCCATCTAATGGAAGAATCTTCTCTCTTTAAGAACATTAGTTAGCAAAATTAAAACTTTGGTTTGTAAGTAGAACATAGTGTTTACTTAGTACATTTTCTTCAGTTTTGTTACTTTTGACAACTTAATTTAGAAGAAATCATTGCAAAATCATCTTTATATATTACCTGTACAACTTTAGGTCACTCAGTTTCACATGTATACAATCAAGAATAGGTGGGACACTATATCGTAGTGACGTTTTAATGAGAAGGAATTCATTCTTTATGGTGATCAACCCAAAATCAGCAACTATAACATCAGTAGATATTGCCGACTGTGGGATTATGACAACGGGTGCTTTAATATTAATGTCCAGCGCCATTCTGGAACTTTGTTGAGCCAATTCCTTTACACCAGTAGCTGCTTTCTCAGCAGCTTGAACAGTGGCTTCAGTAATTGCTTCCTTTGCTGCCTGAAAATTGTTTGCAAAAGCCTAGAAAAGGGAGAGGAAATCAGCAACAGGTGAGGATAACAGTCACAAAACACATCATTTTTGTACCAGTTTGCTCACTATGCATTACAAATTATCTGTGTTGTTCTCTATGTCTGTCTTTCCCTCTTCCACACAGTTGAGCAATAAACATGTTTAGAGTAGAAGAGAAAAAATAAAAAGCATTATATAGTTCCTTGTTACATAGACAAATTAACAAAACATAAAAAGGAAAAAGGTATAACCATGTGGCAACATTATACAAGGTATTGAAATATCATGTTTGTCTCAGAGGCTGACTTCAATTTTAGTTTTCTATCACCATAGACCCATTTGGTTTAAGTTATAACAAAAGTATACCTCTTTTTAAACAAAGAATTGTCTAAGCATTGCACAACAACTAGGAAAGCATACTTTCACTGATACTGACATACTTAATTTTAATCCACAGGGTTTTGCTAGACATCAATGTGGCTCAAATGAATATAAACATCAAGCATAAATTTGAAAACCCAACTCTAGTTTGAATAATTCATTAACTAGTGCTGGGATACAACATAATATAAGTTACTGAATATTATTTATTTTATTATTATTTATTAACTTTGTATAGTGCTCTTCATCCAAAGATCATAAGGCAGTTCACAACAAAAACAAAATGAAAACACATAATACAGAATAAAACAGAAACAAAAATAGACCAACAACGCCCCTCCAACAAACACATTTAAAAGGCTAAAGGCCTAGTTATAGAGAAACGCTTTTGCCTGGTGCCTTCATTACATATCTTTAGGTGCCAAGCCAAAACATTTTATAGGTCAAAACCAGCACTTTGAATTGAGTGCGGATCTATTTTTTTGGCAGCCAGTGCAATCAGACCAGGATCAGTGTAATATGCTCAAACCATCTTGGCCTGCTGAGCAACCTGGCAGTCAAATTCTGCACCAGTTTCTGAACTGTCTTCAAAGGCAGTCCTACATATAATGTGTTGGACTAACAGGGGTCAGCAAACTTTTTCAGCCAGTCCACTGCCCCTCAGACCTTGTGGGGGGCAGGACTATATTTTGAAGTGGGGGGAGAATAAATTCCTATGCCTCACAAATAACCCAGAGATGCATTTTCAATTAAAAGGCACATTCTACTCATGTAAAAACACACTGGTTCCCGGGCCGTCCGCGAGCCGGATTTAGAAGGCGATTGGGCCGGATCCGGCCCCCGGACCTTAGTTTGCCTACCCATGGACTAATCTAACCTAGAGTTTACCAGAGCATACATGACAGAAGTTAGACTATCCCTGTCCAGGGGCACAGCTGGGTCACCAGCAAAGCTGATGGAAGGCCCTCCACACTACTGAGGCCAACTGAGCCTCAAGCAGTAGCAAAGGATCTAGAAATACCCCCAAGCTATGTACCTGCTCCATCAGAGGGAGTGTAACCCCATCAAGAGCAGGCAACCTCCTATGCATCTGGCATACAGAACCACCCCCTAGCAGTCTTATTTGGATTAAGCTTCATTTTGTAGGCTCTCATCCAGGCCATAACTGAGGCAAGACAATGGTCCAGCACATCCAATGCCACATCTGTAAATGTAAAGAAGCAGAACTGTGTGCCATCAGCATATTGCTGACAGCGTACTCTGAAACTTCATATAACCCCAGTCAGTGGTTTCATGTAAATGTTAAACAGCAAAGGGGTTAAAATCAAACCCTGAGGAATTCAACACTGAAGATTCCATGGGGTTGAAGAGCATTTCCCAAGCATCATGCTCTGGAAACAACAAGGCCAAGTAGGATTGGAACCACCGCAAAGTGGTGCCAACCACCCCTAAGTTGGACAGATCCTCCAGAAGGGTACCATGGTTGAGGATATTGAAAGCTAGTGAGAGGTCAAGGAGAATTAACACCTGTCTCTCTCCTGACAGAGCCTAAACCCCAAATGAAATGGATCTAGAAAATCTGTTTCAGATTTCCAAGAGCACCTGGATCCTGCAGTTTCATATTCAATTTCAATTAAATGGGCTAGGAGAAACAGAAATGGATCTCCCAATCAGTGGTGTAGTGGTAAATTTTAAGGTACAGCTCATCGTGACAGTCACACAGCCAAGTTCTCTGCATAGACACACACCCCAATGACAGTACAAAAATGCATGTATTTATACAAACTTGTGTACACCAATTAGCAGCCATACATAGCTTAATACCCAATTTATAAGGATCAGCTGACAGTCATAGATTAGGAAACTAGACCCATTCCCTCACTTCATTTATGCCAATAATCTAGAAACAAAAGTTTCTAGAGAGTCAGTCACTCCAACTAATGGCATCATCGCACCTACTTCGAAAATAAGTCCCAGGGGTGCACTACTCTTCCACTACACCATTGCTCCCACTATAAGTTAAGTAAAACAATCTCTTCACCTTATTGTATTTTCTAAAACGAAAAGGAAGCTTACCAAAATAGCAGAGACAAATTTGTTGACAAAAACAATCTGAATGCATCCAACAGTTAAGTAAACCTGGCTGTCAACAGCTTCCATATCAGTATACGAAATGTCATTTGTAGCATACATGTACGTCACCATTTTGAAACTGAAGACCTCTTTGCCTGTAATATACAGAGCCTTGGAACAGAAAAAAGTGTTCAATGTTAAGAGTATAATATTTACAAGGTGTGCACAAAATAAAGGTAATGGGCTGCATCCAAAGGTGTTCTTACATTAATGGAAGGAGTATTTCTGTTCACACAAGGGGCTTGGATAAAGCACAGGTGTCCTTCACTGGAAGTGTTGGTGGAAGAGACAACATCTGCCAGTTCCCTTTCCCTGCAGCCACCTATGACACCTCTCACCAACCCTCCAGGAGCAGATATTTGGGGAGCATAGCGGAAAAGGTTGGCAAGAATGATGTGTGTCCATTACATAATCCAACCTATGTCTTTTCTCTACAGCACACTATTCAATACAATATATGTGTGGCAGTCACAAAGTAAGTCCTTCGCTGAAGGGCTTCAGTTTAAGTTAACAGACTTTTTTGTCCCTACTCTTTGGTATAAAACATATACCCAGAAACCACACCAAGCATGAGGATAAGCAAGAGATGACTAAAGTCATTATCAATTAAACCAGGCTAAAGCCTAATATTTATATTGCAAGTACACTGCTTTCTGTACACAGCCTAGCATGCCCTTTAAATGAACACACATACCTTTTTATGCAGTGCTGCCTCATCACAATCCAAAATAACGATATTCTTTAAGTTTGCTGATACTTCAGTTGTTTCTTTCTTCATCTTCACCTCACTATCAAGACCTAAATTTAACAGTATTAATTAACAAATCTAATATGGCACAACCTTCAAGGTACTTCCTTTGGGTTCTAGTAACCTTTAAATATTGCAATTGGCATTTTAGTCTTACCTTCAATGCGGATTTCAGATATCCAGCTTTTTTGTTCTCTTATAAAAATGCGTAAACAGGACATGTCTGCACAAACATGGAGATCACAAACATCTTCATACTTTGACTTTTTTGAAGCTATGGGAAAGTTAAAAGCAAAAAATGTTATATTTGGAATTAGAGATCTGAATTCCAACGAGGATCACAGTTGTACAAAGACACAGAGTGCACAAATACAGAGAGGAATGCAAACTATGAAAGTAGTAGATCTACAGATTGGTTTATTTTATTTTTTGTGCAACATGCCATTAGAGTTAAAGCAGTATCTTTCAAGTTAACAGAAATGACCAAATATTACCAAGAAATAATGTCTTTATGCCTCCTTCCTCGGGGCCTGACTTGACACAGGCAAGGCTACATAAGCAGAGAAGAGGCTGTCACTTCATAGGTTTTCTCTAATCCTCAGTACATACTAGGATTCCAAAGCTGAGTAAGACAGTGCTGTTGGCATCCATCTGTCTTGAGAGACAATGGAGTGCACCTCCAGGGGTGCAAGCCTGGGCAGTGTGTATGGAGGTCCTGGGCTGCCCAGATGACGACCAACCCCCCTCAGCTTTGCTGATGTGATACAAAGGAAAGGAGAGCAATACACTTGGCACAAGCTTAGCTGCCAGAGCTGCCAGAAGGAGGCGTACGAGGTGCCATCCAGCTGTTTTAGTTAAGGACTGTAGATTTGGTAAAATGCAACTTTCTATCTGTACTTCAAACTAAACTTCCTTCAAATAACACATGGAAATAAGAAGGAACAAACTTCTCCTGAGGTGTAGGCAGTACACTTCAGTAATGCTTACACTATCAGAGTAACTGATGTGCACTTTACTGATTGCCATGTGCACTTTATTGATTCTGAAGTACCATGTTTAAAGCACATTCCTCTTCCACCCCGACTCTATACAGAAACTCGAGAATTATTTTCTAGATTAGGGTTTGGGCAAATGAACATGACCCACAATTTTCATTTGCTGTCATCCAGCCTGAAACACTTTCCTGCATGCACTTTTTAAAAGCCTAGGATGTGAAATGAGGCTGGAAGAAAGTTAGCAATACAAGAGTTTGAGACTGAAAGACCTTACTAAGTTTCTTAAGAACTTCCTTCTTTTCTTCTTTTTCCTGGACGATCTCTACTGTACTTGTCTCTTGTTTCGGAAGAAGATTATTTAGGAAATTCATGGTACTCATAAGTGCTTCTGTGTGTAAATGGATATCTACAGAAGAAAAGGTAACCTAACAACAAAGTAATCTTAGTAAGAATATGTTTTAAATGCACTTTCCTGGACATAGCAAAAATTACAAAAATAAGCCATCATTATTACCTTTATGAGCTGTACCACATTCTTATAAGTAGTTTTCAGATCTGGGCAATTAATATCTGCCTGTTCTCAGAAGGTAAATAAAGACAGTTAAAATGAGAAAACACTATATACCATACAACCCAGCTCTATCCAGAAATATAGATAATGCTGCTACATCTGCTCCTCAGTATTTGTTCTGATACTAACATGCTAACTTAAATAGTGTTCTGCTAGACTTGATCAAGGGCCCATCTAATCCAGCATTCTGTCTTCAACCATGGCCACTGGGAAGTCCACAGCAAAAACGAAAGGCAAGAAAAATGGCACCCCTTGTCATTTGCCTTCCAGAGGCACATGGCTAATGAACATGGAAGCTCCATTTAGCCATTCTTCATGAATTTACTTAATCTCACTTAAAATCTATCTAGAACTGTGGTCATCACCACATCTTGTGACATAATTATGCATAAATTAATGTCTTAGGTGAAATGATACTCTCTTCTGTCTGTCCTGTCTTATTACTGGTATCTGGAAGCTACCCTGGGAGCCTCCCCACCCCGCTTGGCTGAAGAGTGGGATGAAAATAATTTAAATAAATACATTTCACTAAATGACCTTGAGCTCTAGTGTAAATGGAGAGAAGAAAGTATATACACATCATACATCAATGGTATCCTCCCCAGAGTCATTTCCCCCCCTAAAGCTGTCCTTTTTTGTACATTTTCCACTCTACAGCATCCTTTCTGAGATGGAGTGCCTAAACTAATGTTCATTTGCTAAAACAGCAAGCAGGATCAGGTCTCTAGGTTTTTAGATAATTAAGATTATTTGTCAATTTAAATAGTATTTAAAACACATCAGTATTATGGTGAAGAAAAAAATTGTATCTTCCCTTCAGCACTCTTACCTTTACATATTCAATGGCTAGAAGATCATCAATTAAATTATCCAGTGTTGAAATGAGGTAAACTGGCTTATTTTTATCATCTAAAAAAACAAAGAACAGTATAGCCAAAATGACATACTCACTGGAATTACTTATTGTATTTTCAAAGTTATGTTGCCAGATCAATAAATAGTGACAGAACAGGATCTCAATATATCATTTAATCATCATTAGATTGTAAGATCATTTCTATAATTAGTTTCAGAAGCTAAACTAAAAAAGGGGTGCTGGGGGGGGAGGGATCCAGAAAGGCTGGCTTGTGGGGAGGAGAGCTGCTTGGGGAGGGAGGGAAAGGGCTGGCTTGAGGGGGGGAACTGCTTGGGGGGGAGAAAGAAAGGGCTGGATTGGAGGGGGAGCGAGCTGCTTTAGCGGGGAGAGATAACTTTTGCCTCCCTTTCCTTCCCCCCACTTAAACTCCCACCTCCCGTGTCCACTTAGCCACCTCCTTCCATACACACACACCCCGCGCATGCTCCTCGTCCCTCCAATGACAAAGGGTAGATCACTGCCAGTATTTGATACTTGGTAGATTGCAGCCTATTTGAAGTTGGACATGCCTGGTTTATTGCTTTCATTTTATGGATAAATGGTCTCATTAGATAGTAAAATTCATGTTGAATTCATGTTTTAGGGATTGTTTTTAAAAGTCTGGAACAGATTAATCCATTTTGCATTACTTTCTATGGGAAAGCGTGCCTTGGTTTTGGAATGCTTTGGTTTTGGAACAGACTTCCGGAACAGATTAAGTTTGAGAACCAAGGTACCACTGTAGTTCTATTCCATCCCTTGAGCACCGAAATAACTCATCAGGAGATTGGGCCTGAAGAGTTATCAATTTGCAGATGATAGCACAGCTCTATCTCTCTTTTCCACCACCTAGTAACTCCAGGGAGACAGTCGAAACCCTGAACAGATACTGAGGGAAGGAGACACTGGAATGAATGAGGCTCAAGCTAAGGCTCAATTTGCATATGACAGAAGTAATGTGGCTTGGAAAGCTGCCAATCAAAATCAAAGTCTAGATCTGACTCTGAATGGAATAATACTTCTCCTGAAAGGACGGGTGCACAGTCTAGAGGTGGTTCTGAACCTGGTGCTGTCTATGCTATTCTGCTCACAACAGAAACTTACACATTTTTTTCTGGCGCTGGTGTGAGCTGCGCCAGTGTGCTTTACTATGGAAAACTGGCATAGAAATAAACTAATGATAAGGAGGACTATATTCAAGAGCAAGCCTTTGCTGTGAGTTGTCTGCCAATCCTCCTATGCCTTACACTGATTTTCCCAACAACTCTTTCCAGCAGGAACCTAAATAGCAACCACAAATAATTAATAATTATTTTAACACAGAGGTAAATACTTACCCATGTATTCTGGACACATTAAGCAAATCTCTTTAAGATAAGCAGTGGCTGCCATATCATATGTTCTTAGCTTAAGCTCAGTGCCTAAACTATAAATCTCCAAACGAAGAATTGGCTTTTCAATACCTTCAGTAAAACGAGACACTTGAAGGAACACCTATGTATAAACAAAATATGGGGATAAGTCAACCAAACCAACAGACATGCAGGGGGTGGGCAGCTGCTTATAAAGAGAAGAAACGTAAGCAGAGCTTTAAAAGCTTTTAAGAATATGGTGTAGAAGACAGTTTCAAGAATCCTCCTTGGTTTACACATTCCTAGGCATCTTTTATTCCATTATTCCGTTAAAAGTTGTCAATTGCATCCAGTGAGAAATATAAAGAAAAAACCCTATTGGGGTTTTTTTTTCATTCTCAGTGCCAGTGCATACTATTTGGTCATGAAGGGCCCTGCCTCCAAATGTATTTATTTCTTCAATGTTCATATTTTATGAACCAAATTTACAGGCAATTACTAAAAAACAATGCAATCCTCTACATGTCCAGTCAAGAGAACTCCAAAGCAGATAGGTAGATAGATGACTGCAGTAATGAGATATGATTTATTATCAGTAACTGTTATGGCTCATGTACATTTCCAACTACTTAGGGGAAAAGTTTTATGATGATATCCATTATTGTAACACTACCAATATTGAAGAAGAAATGGGTGGTATCCAACTAACTCATTCCACCAGCATAAGGATTTATACAACAAAACATCTCCCCTCCTTCCCCCACAAATATCCCACAACACCCCCAAATCTGCTCCAGAGGGTTGGGGAACTCCCAGAGCAGATTTAGGGGGTGCACAGGAGCTAATCTTTATGTAGAAGCAATGACTTGGCTGGATTCTACCCCATATACATACTGATAATCCAGTTAAGGTGAGAGGTTTTTAGCTATACATAGACAGAAGAATTAGTTACCAGCATTTAACATGTTATCAGTTGTTGTTGTTGTTGTTGTTGTTGTTGTTGTTGTTAATTGAATTTATATCCCACCCAATACCCACAGGTCTTAGGGTGGTTCACAGGATAAAATCAGAATATTAAACCACAAAGTACATAATCAAAATAAAAGCAACAACCCAATAACCCCCTGCAACACATTTAAAAAGGGCATAGGATGTAAATCAGATCAACCAAAGGCCTGGTTAAAAAGGAACAATTTTTCCTGGCATCTAAAGGTGTATAATGAAGGCGCCAGGCGAAACTTCCTTGGAAGAGCATTCCACAGATGGGGAGCCACAGCAGAAAAGGCCGGTTCTCATGTTGCCACCCTCTGGGCCTCTCATGAAGGAGGCACCCAAAGAAGGGCCTCAGAAGTTGATCTCAGGGTCCAGGTAGGTTCATATGGAACAAGGTAGTCCTTGAGGTATTGCACTTCTAGCCGTTTAAGGCTTTATAGGTCAAAACCAGCACTTTGAATTGGGCCTGGAAACTAATTGGTAGCCAGTGCAGTCGGACCAGGATCGGTGTAATATGCTCAAACCGTCTTGCTCCGGTGAGCAAACTGGCCACTGAATTCGGCACCAGCTGAAGTTTCCAAACTGTCTTCAGAGGCAGCCCTACGTATAACACACTGCAGTAATCTAACCTTGAGGTTACCAAAGCATAGACAACAGTAGTTAGGCTACCCCTGTCCAGATAGGGGCATAGCTGGGTTACCAGCCATGTAGATCCTGGAGAGAGACGCTCTGTTAGATATCACAAAAATACAGAACCCAGGGTCCTCCCACTGGTTTCCCCGACTGAAAACAGTCAAAACCTGCGCCAATTACTTGGCGAATATCACCAATCCCACCCTTCAGAGAGCCTTCACCATGGCCCGTTTTCAAACCATTCCTACGGCCTATCTGTCAGACAGATATGCAAAAATCCCAGTAGAGCAGCGTATATGTCCTTGTCATATGAGAACCAAAGAGGATCTCACACGTTACATGTTGTATTGTCCCATCTATTCGGCCTTCAGGGATGCGATGTTACAAACTATCCCCAAATCAATAGTCAACTCTGAGGACCAAGTAAAGTTTTTACTGGTGGACGCTGATCCACGGATTTCTCACGTGGTAGCGGTCTTTGTGGTGAAGGCTATGAAAACTAGGGTATGGTTCCTGGATGAAACGGTGAGGTCCCTCCCATTGCTCTCCTAACCTGTTGCTGTATCTTCTTTCCTGAATGGTGGGGTTTTTTTTGGGTAGTTTCCTTGCTGGGACAGCATGGCATGAATTTGAGCTTACTTTTATAATTTTATTGTTTACCTTTTAATAATGTTTTATGGTATTTTGTGTAAAGGCATGGACCTCACAAATTTAATAAACTTGTTGTTGTTGTTGTTCTTACCAGCCAAAGCTAATGGAAGGCACTCCGGGCCACTGAGGTCCCCTAAGCCTTGAATGACAGCAAAGTATCCAGGAATACCCCTGAGCTACAAATTTGCTCCTTCAGAGGAAGTGAAGAGCAGGTGAACTCCCACCCATCTGGTCTTGGGAACCACCCACTAACAGTGCCTCAGTCTTATCTGGATTGAGCTTCAGTTTGTTGGCTCTCATCCAGTCCATTACTGAGGCAAGACACTGGTCCAGTACTTCCACGGCCTCACATACAGATGTAAAGGAGAAATAGAGCTGAGTGTCATCAGCATACTGCTGACAACGTTCTCCGAACCTCCAGATAACCCCACCCAGCGGTTTCATGTAGATGTTAAACGTGGTGGATAGGATCGAGCCCTGGGGAATCCCACATTGAAGGATACAGCTAACTGTACTTGCCAAACAGCCTCCCCTTAAGTGTTTCCTTGTGCAAACTTCCTCTGATTTCCCTTTCCTACAGATTTCCTTTTCCTACTCCAGTGACCTGCAACACATCTCTAGCCATTTATGAGGGTCATTGCTCCTAATGAGAGGCTTTTTGGGGTGTGGGGCAGGGGAATGTAGAGTTAAGAAGGAGGGAGGAAAGTCCTGTTGCACCATTGGCTTCTTCTTCCACACACTCTGGATTCAAATCCTAGGGTTTTTTAAATACTATGTTAAAATTAATTGAAATATCTATATTCTATTCATTCACATAACTGAGATAACTAATAATAAAAAAGTCAGAAACAGCTAGATTATTGTTGAAAAGTGAAGCAAAAATGCTAACGATAAAGAACGCAACATAGTTAAGGATAAACACACAGCAGTCATGAAGAGACATAAGGTAAGGTAAAATAGTATATTACCTCAGGTATTTCAAATCTTAGTTGGAAATCAATCATATTCTTCAATGATTCCCGTCTCACTGCCTTTTTCTTTAAGCTGCCAGGCCTACTTGAGGACCCCAAAGAAGCTTCAAAAAATGGCCAGTCTTCTATAGGACTGCTTGGGGCATCAAAAAATTCTTCTTCAGATTCTAATAACGATAATAGTTCAAATGGTTATCATGAAATGCTTACACTTAAGCCATAAATATATTTAACATAATCCAATAATTACATAACTATAATTGCCTTTATAAACTATAAACTTGGATCCCCAGCTGTTGTTGGACTACAACTCCCATCATCCCTAGCTAGCAGGACCAGTGATCATGGATTATAGAAGTTTTAGTCCAATAACAGCTGGAGAAGTTTGAGAAACACTGGCATACCAGGAACAGCTGATGCAATCAAGACCTCATCACAGAAAGTATCTCCACTATAACAGTTCCCAGATTTTGCTGCTGAAGTCACTAATTTATGAATTAGTAATGAGGTCCAGGGCTGAGAGCCTTTTGGCAGTTCCCTCACTGTGAGAAGTCAAGTTGCAGGGAACCAGGCAGAGGGCCTTCTCGGTAGTGGCACCCGCACTGTGGAACGCCTTCCCACCAGATGTCAAAGAGAACAACAGCTACCAGACTTTTAGAAGACATCTGAAGGCTGTCTTCTTCCCTGTTTAGGGAAGCTTTTAATGTTTAACAGACCACTGTATTTAAATATTTTGTTGGAAGCCGCCCAGAGTGGCTGGGGAAACCCAGCCAGATGGGCGGGGTATAAATATTAATAATAATAATAATAATAATAATAATAATAATAATTATTATTATTATTATTATTATTATTATTATTATTATTATTATTATTATTATTATTATTAAAACACTCCAATTATGTCCCTTTCAAGCAGATCTGTCCAGTTAGCACATCAAGTGATAAATTGGGGTATCTACTTGCAGGCAAGAGCAGCAGCAGTTTGTAAACTTGCTTGTAAACTCACATGCTATTCTTCACAACTGCAAATGGAGCACTGGTTGCTTATAATGAAGGGGTCTTCTCTAGCAGATAATGTGAGCCAGTCACTGAGGGTTACATCATCTCCTAACAGCCCAGGCAGGAAACTTGTAGATTAATTTTAATATTTTTCCACATTTCAACTGTGTCCACAGTTTCTGTTCATGGAAAATCCCTTGAACACTTTTTGAACCAGGAGCCAAGGCACCCCCCAGATAGAAATGAAAGAAATAGGAATCCTCCATTGTGTGAAAAGGGCAAGGCCCAATCAGTAAGAAGTGAGGAATGAAGACTGAGCAGCACATATGTAGGGTGCAGTGTGACAGGCTCATTTGGCTGCCAAATAAGAACTATTTACAATAAATGACCAATGTTCCATTCTGCTAGCCTCCCTGCTGATCAGCTGCAGATGAGAACTACCCTAGTGGTGACACTATCCATTACGACCGGGATGTGCATCTGTTTAAGCCTGTTTTTAAAGTGAGAGCTAAGTGCACCACCCTGAGCTCCAGCCGTTTTAAGCTGTGTTCCCTTTCTAAGTGGCTCAACTGTCTCTGAGCTGTAAGATGCAGATAATGAGCTTTCCAAGCCATGAAGCCTTGTATCAGTAGTGATTACTGCTCTCTGAGGCCCTTTTAATGGAATGTTCTATGTGTCCAGCCACCGGATGAGAGTTTGTTTCAGGAGGGCAGAGAGGAGTAATGGATTGTGGTGCTTGGCTCTGATCTTCTTCTGGCTTAGGAAGAGAAGCCATCCTAAATGTCATGTGTGTGTGTGTGTGTGTGTGTGTGTGTGTGTGTGTGTAGCGTGTGTGTCCATGGGATGGACCGTACAGAAAGCTATCATAGCAAGCCATTGAGTAAAGGTCATGAGGCCTACTGTTCTTAGAGGAAGAATAGCTAGGACCACATCCTATTTGTTGCTGATCCTGTCAGACATGGATGCCATGGAACTATGACTACAGTAGCCCATAGGTTCTGAGTCTGGCATAATGGAAAGAGATGGATTCTTCTGAGATTCCTAGCAAATTGAACAGCGCTAAGGTAACATCTACTGTAAGTGAACAGATAGGAATATGTTTAACTCCTTGCAGGACAGGTTCTGCATCAACATACACAAGCATATTCACCAGCATATTCTTATAGGATAAAAAGAGGATTGAAGAAAACACTGTAAAGGATCACAGAACAGATAAAAGGCACAGCAACTAAACAACTGCAATACAGATGCTTACTGGGAAAGAATTCTACTTTAAAGCCTTGTTGATTAAAAGGTCTTCAGTGGTTGCTGAAAAGGCAACAGAGATGGTGCCTGTCTCACATTTGACTTAACTGAATTTAAGTACAACTAGTTTTGGATGAATGCAATCTCTTATCTATTTTTTAAAGATCTTTTAAATATACAATAGAAAATGAACTATAGAATATGGATTAAAATCATGGGGCTGGCAGTGACTGGCTTCCCCACATTCCCCTTCTCATGTCAACTCCTGTCCCTGAAAAACTTCTCCCAATCGTTGGAGGATCTTGTTGAATGGGATCAGCTATTATGGCACAGGAGGCAAAGAGAGAAGGGATTCCTGAAAATAGGGCAGAGGCAACTTCTTTGAGCAGGTGCTTATAACTGATGGATCCTTCCAGTGGGATGACTCCACAGCTTGATTTTTTTTTTCTTTTTTATAACCACTTCTGAGCTACACTCCTCTGGTTCAAAAGTTCAACTTTTGTGAGATTTTTACTCTAATTCTTCACACACACACCAAATTGCACCATATCTGTTTGTCTGGTTTAGGTCCTAGAAAAGAAACTCCCTGAAAATTTAAAGTTGTAGATAATAAATATTAGGATATCATAAACATTTTCTGAACATACATTAACCAAAAACAAAATGAAGAAAATATTTACCACTTGATCCAGCTACCGAAAGAGATTCTAGAAATGGAAGTACAGAGGTTGACATTTGTGGTGTTGTTATCAGTGATGATACCTGAAGCTAAAACAGAAAGCAATATGTAACACTTATTTATTGTGGGAGCGGGTAGGGGCAAGGGGAGCGTTCTTAGTTTGGTTTGTTCTTGTTTTTATTATGTATTTTGATCTTGTATTTTCATGCTATGAAGTGCCCCGAGATCTACGATTGAAGGGCAGTACACAAATTTAATTAATAATAATAATAATAATAATAATAATAATAATAATAATTTATATGTACAAAATGACTATTATTTGGTTAATATATTTTATTTGACAATTTTAAGTGTCATCTTTATTGATTGTTCAAGACAGCTAACAATAACCATAAGATACAAAAATAACAATAAATATAGACAATTAAAATGAAATAAAAAAACATCAACAGGAAATACTAACAATGAAACAAGGCACAAAAAACATAAATTGACTTTCTGTTTAACACCATTGGCATTCCTAAACAGGAAGGTGTTCACCAGTGGAAAGCCAAAAGGGGAAGCTGGAATCAACCTTTTTGGGGAGGGATTTCCACAACCTAGACATGACTACCACAAATGCAGTGCTCTCTCCTTTGTCTGGGAGTGATATAATAGATGAGATGGAACAGACAAGAGAGCTTCCTGAGTTTACCTTTGTGATCAGGCAGCTTTGAACAAGAGAAGACAGTCCTTCTGATATCTTGGTCCCAAATTGTCAAGGGCCTTAAAAGGTCATGAGTACTAGTCTCAAACAAATGGACAGCCAGTGTAATTGCTTTAAAAAGGGAGTTACATGCTCCCAATAGGCAGCTTTAATTAACAACCTCTATGCTATGTTACTGATGAATTAAATTTCTGCATAGAGCAGACTACATACTCCAGACATGATATTAAGGCACGTGTTAACATGGGCAGAACTGAGACTTGAAGAAACAGATGAAACTGGTACTCTAGCCCAAGTTGGGCAAAGACACCTTTGAGAACACTTGTCATTAGGGCATCCAGGGTTAAGGTCAGAAACACCCACAGACTATGAACCTTCAGGGTGGCTTCAGGGGAAGTAGAGTCGCATCCAACATAGAATGGATCCTTGTCCCTGGTCATGAGTTCTACAGAACAGGTGTCCCTCCGTCTTGTCTGGATTAAGATTCAATTTCTTTGCCCACACCCAGCCCCAAGATCTCTTCCTAGGCTGCAAGGAGAGATGGAGGCAAAGAAAAACACAGAGACAGACAGACACAGACAGACAGACAGAGTGTGTGTGTGTGTGTGTGTGTGTGTGTGTGTGTGTTCCAGATACCAAAGACATTGCACTTCAAATCCCTGGACAATTTCTCCCACCAGTTTTATACAGAATTTTACGCAGCTTAGGAGACAAAATAGGTATCATAAATCAGGGATAGGGAAGCTTTGGCTAGCCAGATGTTGCTGGACTCCCATCAGCCCCAACCAGTCACAGGCCAGCCGTAGACCCAGTACTATCTTCTGGAAACAACTGTCTAGGAAGGTCAGGTATCAAATAAACACCTTCAAATTCCATTCTGGGAAGATAACGTTCCATGAATGTCACGAATAAATAAAATATCAAAAGCTGCTGAGTGAGGTCCAGCGGAAGAGGAATGTTCTTCTCTTTTTTGATTTCCAGACTAGGGAACTTTCAGTCTGCAGTTACATGTTAACTGTAACATTTCTTCAGGATTCTGTATTAGTACAGTGGTACCTCAGGTTTAATACTTAATTCAGTCCGGAGGTCCATGCTTAACCTGAAACTGTTCTTAACCTGAAGCACCACTTTAGCTAATGGGGCCTCCTGCTGCCGCCGTGCTGCCGGAGCACGATTTCTGTACTTATCCTGAAGCAAAGTTCTATTTCTGGCTTAGTGGAGTGTGTAACCTGAAGCGTATGTAACCTGAAGCTATGTAACCCGAGGTACCTCTGTACACACTCAGAAAACTCTGAAGTGTAAGAATTCACATACTAAACTACACTGCTAGTTACTGAAACTATCTGGAAAAAATGAATGATTTAAATCATTTCAAAGGAATATGGCCGTAAATAAACTTAAAGAACATTCTAAGGAGCAGAAGACTAAGTCATAAAGGATAGCAAAGAGACTTCAGAAAAGCATAGGAATTGCTTTACTGCTGAAACAGGAAATCTAGAAATATGTTATCTGAAAAAGGGAAACACACATATTGCTAACCCTAAGTCAACAAACTTGGAGAGGGGGTCATTTTGGCAATATCTGGAGGTGAGGGATGTAAACTTACCAATAGGGTCAGTGCTCCAGTATTTTATCAGGTCACAAACAAGTCATGAACTCCCTCCTCTTGTACATCTGACATTGTTATTTTTAATCATGCTTTCTTTAAACCACAGTTTCCTATTATATCTGAATTGGGAAATTCTGCTTTAACCTCAGCTTACAAGCCAGATATGAAACAAAGTCCTGCTGAGTAGCACTACCACAGCAAATACATGGTGGTAAAAAAAACTCATTTAGTGTGAACCTCTACCACACTGAGAAATATCCCATTGCTAAAAAGAGCACTATGATGAAGTGGCAGAAGAATTACCAGTATTGTTGAAGCTTAACCAAATGTTTCTACCAGTTCAATACAACACTTGCCTTGGAAGGTTGTGTAGTAGCAGTAGTTTCAGGAGGAGCTTCTGGTAAAGGAATACTATCAATAAGATCCAGAATAGATTTCAATTTCTCATCTGAGATATTGAAAGACAGTAGTGGCAGTTCACCAAACATTTTGTACCTATAACACAAAGAGACAAAGCAATTAGAAAACAAAGGGGGCCATGTACTAGGGAATTAATCTATTTGATAAATTAAATCCAGCCCCACAACGCAAGTGGTTCCAGGTTGGCATATATGATTTTTAAAAAGAACAATTAACATTGAAACAGGTGTGCCAACTTGAATAAAATATTGGGGGGCAGGTAAGCCTCACCCCACATAATTGACATGACACTCACATGCCATTTGAATGGCAATGCCTATTAACGTGGGGGAGCTGGCCCCCTCAATTTGGGGGGGGGGGGGCAAAAGGACCTCAGACCTACCTATGCATTGAAATAAATATCTGAAAGACATACTTGCACCGATCAGCTCTGCCAAAGTTTAAATGTTATTTTATTTGCATTTATTTAAAACTTACATCCTTTCTGTCAAGGAATTCAGGGCAGCAGTTTCAAAGAAACTGTTGTCAGGCAAAACAGTTTTTGACAATGTCCCTCAACAAATACTTCTGAGTAAACTTAGGAGTCATGGGATGAGAGCTCTTCTAGAGAATAGCTCTTAAAGAACAGGAAGCTGAAAATAAATGGTCTGTTCTCAAAGTGAAGGACAATGGAAGCAGTGCCTGTGCTCCCTACCAAGCCAGCAATCTGAAAATTCACTTAACAGCAAGAATGTCATACTTGGGCATTCTTGCATCTGTTACAACCATTGCTCTGCTCAGTTCCATTTTCACATCCAGAGGCTGTATGATATGCTGAGATGAGGATCGTAAGTTTCGAGCTTCCTCCCAGTTTTCATCTAAAGATAGAAAAGATGTCTATTACAATGTTTGAGTCTCAGTTTCATGCGCATTTTTCCTACAGCCTGCATACACACCAAAGCACGTGTTGTTTTAAAGAGATGATGGACCACTTCACAAATTTATTTGTTAATTAATTCTAGTAGTATTTTTTTGTTACTGTGAAGTCAAAATGCATGGGTGCATCTAGATGCGTAAGTGGTGTGCATATCATTTAAGTTGATTTTCTTGATCCTTGTGATAATTATAAACTGATAATTATCTACTGATATGCATTTAAGACTATAGGAGCCTGTTTTCTGAATTCTACTCTTGATGGTGAGCTATATTCTTCCCTTAAAAGGCTATGTAAAACAGCTGGGAATGTAGTAAACTTATATGGAGGTCAGGTGGTGTTCAGGTGGGCTGATGAAAGGGTCAACCATGGTTAAGTTGTAATTAATCTAATACTGTGTACTGTAAATCTTTTCCCCTCATTGAACCAATGTATTGTATTTTTCCTGCACACATTATTCTCTCCCCCCCCCCCATTTCCTCAAGATTCTTTTATGTTTTTTGTTCCTCTTTGATATTTAAGCATACATCTTTAGTAAACTAAGATGCAATCACTGGTCTTTTGCACATGTAATTAAAGTATTTTTTCTCAAATGAATTTTAGGCTATTGGGTCCTGTTTGGTCACCATCCTCTTGCTCACTGGGGTGATGTAAAGATCTCTCTCATTTTCACTTTCATGCACATACTACTATTTGTTTTTTAAATGCCAGGTAAATAAATATAAAGCATCAGAAATTTTTAAAATCAGATAAAACCCGACAACATGCACTGAACAATAGTGATCATACTGTTGGAATCGGACTAACAGTAACTTATGGTAAACCTGTCATAATTTTGTGTGTGTGTGTGTGTGTGTGTGTAGCATTGATTTATATGAATAATTACCATGTCTGCTATAAAGAAGTTGTATGCTGCTGAGCTGAATGTCAAACATATCATATGCTCTTGACATAATATCTTCAAGAGTGTTTTCACCAATTTTGATATTGCACATGTCAGACCGACTTTTACTTGTCATCTTAAAAAGAAAATAACAGCAATAATCAGTTGTTAGTTTTTCAAATATGCATCTTTAAGTATTTATTGAAATAAAGCTTACTTTTAAACTGTCCCCCAAGAAAAAAAAACCTGTAAGACTTTTCCAGACTTCTTGACGATCTAATGAGATATCCTGTACTGATAATTAAAGACAGAATATCAAAAGGAAATTTTAGGAAATACAATGAACCATTAAGAAACAGTACAGTTGGTTCTTACCTGAACTGTAGATTTGGGAGGGATAGCTGGGCTATCGGGTTGGGTTTACGCTCCACCCCAATGACAAGGCAAAAAGAAAGTATTCTTCAGGGATGTGGTTGGCTCTCAATCAGTTTTACGGACTTGTGAAGCTCGGTAGTCATCGGAGCCACACAGTAAGGGTATGTAAAATGATAGTAAACTCTCATCCCAATAAGGAAAAACAAAGAACTATAGGAAAAACATCCAGGCAATCCAATACAAACTTATAGGCCAGAGTGAGGTCCCGATAGTCCAGTGACCCCTCCCAAATCTACAGTTCAGGTAAGAACCAACTATATTATTTCAGGAGGGTGTCACTGGGCTAGCGCGATGGGACGTACCACAGCATACCCAACTAAGGCGGTTCCCAACTGCAATGGGGAGTACTAAGGTGGAAGAACTTGCTGCAGATTCATAAAGCTGAAGGCAACCTCGGCTGAAGCATAAGCCTCCATCGTGAATGTAGTAAGAGATGGCAAAGTGGCTGCCTGACAGATATCAATCAAAAGGTTGTCAGCAGAGAAAGCTGCCTAACTAGCTGTTGCCCTAGCGGAATGAGCTATAATATAAGATTGTGGAGGAAGTTTCAAAGCTCCCCATGCCATCACACTACAAGCTTTAAACCACCTAGATAAGATGGAAGAGCAAACTTTTTTGCCCAAGGGAGTGGGATTAAAGGAAGCAAACAAGCAGTCAGTTAATCTACACTCTTTTGTCCTGGCTATGTACACCTCGAAGGTCCACCGCAAATCTAACAAATGCCAGGCCTTTTCCAATGGGTGAGAAAGGCTGGGATAAAACATAAGGAGAATCTCGACAGAACTTTGGGTAGGAAGAAGGGATCAGTTCTCAAAACCACCCTGCCCTTAAAGAAAACACATAAATGCTTTTCTGATGAATGCCTCCAACCCAGATACTCTAAGAACAGAAGTAACAGCTAATAGAAAGAGAACTTTGAGGATAAGACTGCATTATCCACCTGATAAATCTACTATTCAGGTAAGACCAATCGTCCTATTTATTATGGTGGACGATGAAGTCTTCAGATTGGGACATACCACAGCGATTCCCAACTGGGCAGGACCCAACTGCGGTTGAGCTAACTATAAAACCTGATGAAGAATTGTGCAGCCAAAGGCTGCATCACTTGAGGATAATAAATCTAGTTTGTAATGCCTAGTGAAAGTACTTGCCAATGCCCAATTAGCTGCTTTGCAGATATCCAGGCATATTGGCAGCAAAGCCCTCCAACGTAGATGCTGATCTGGTAGAGAGTGGTAATATAAGTGATGGAAAAGGTAACTTGAGAGACTCATAAGCCAAAGATATACAAGCACATAGGCATCTGGATAATGTGGCAGATGAAACTTTCTTTCCCAGAGATGGAAGATGAAAAGAAACAAACGACTGTCAGGGACTGGGCAGAGGAGGAATGGTGGAGACTGCCTCCCAGCCTGACCCTTCCAGAGAAGAAGACGACAGTTCAGAATTACAACAGGGGTTTGAGGGAGATCACAGCTCAGAGGCAGATCAGGGGGAAAGCTAGGAAATAATGGGAGAGGAGGAAGAGGAAGCACCAGGAGGGCAACAAAGGGTCTTTAGAAAGCATTCTATACCCCCCTCCCATAATCTGGCGAGCTTTGAAAGTAGTAGAGCAGAGAGCTCAGAAGCAAAGGACCCTCAACGCTACCCATACTTGATCTGACTGAGAATTCAAATGCAACCCCCCTGATGTATTTGGGTGGGATGAAGGGCCGTCACTGTTCTCTCCATCTCTGTATTGGAGAAACAGCCTGTGTAAAAGTTCAAAGAGATCTGATCATTGGTTATGGAGGGAGGAAAAATATACAGAAGGCAGAGGATCTCAAGAGGGACAGAAATGCAGATTTCACGAAAATTTGAAGTGCTATAAAATCAAAACCGTGATAGAGGGGAAAAATTTAAGGGGGTTTCTTTCAACCATAAGGGATGAAGGTACATCAAGTTTCATCAAATCCGAGACGGTGGGTGGGGAAAAATCTTTTTTTTTGGGGGGGGGGGCGTTGATTTGATGAGGAATGACCCTTAGGCCAGACTGATCAGACAGATAATGGATAGAAAAGTAGACCAGAAGGAAAAGTTCAGTAGACTGGGAGGAGACATTGCTCAGCAGGTCGTGAGGAGAATCAAGGGGCAAGCTCTGAGGCCGCAGACCAGGAGAAATAAAGCTCTGGAGAGACTGGTGCTGAGGCCACAGACCTTTTCCTCTAAGGGTTACCTCCTCAAATGCTCCTTCTCTTTCCCACCCAAAAGAGCAGATGAAAAAAACCAACTGCCACCAATCCAAGCAAAGGGAGGGCGGAACTTAAATGATGAGGAAACAGAATACAGAGAGAATCTGAGGCAAGTGTTTTTTGTTTTTTTTCTTAGAAAAGGAAAGAGACAGAAGGAATATGAAGTAAATATTCTTGTCTTTTGTTTTTCCTTAGGAAAGGAATGATGGGCAACTGTTATCAGCAGAGCCAAAAATAGATTAAAGGTAAAGGTACCCCTGCCCGTACGGGCCAGTCTTGACAGACTCTGGGGTTGTGCGCCCATCTCACTCAAGAGGCCGGGGGCCAGCGCTGTCCGGAGACACTTCCGGGTCACGTGGCCAGCGTGACAAACCTGCATCTGGCGAGCCAGCGCAGCACACAGAACGCTGTTTACCTTCCCGCTGGTAAGCGGTCCCTATTTATCTACTTGCACCCGGGGGTGCTTTCAAACTGCTAGGTTGGCAGGCACTGGGACCGAGCAACGGGAGCGCACCCCACCGCGGGGATTCGAACCGCCAACCTTTTGATCGGCAAGCCCTAGGCGCTGAGGCTTTTACCCACAGCGCCACCCGCGTCCCTAAAAATAGATTAGGAGAAGTTAAAATTTAAAAGATAGTGATAAAAGGTAAGTAAATATTACAGAAAGAATGGGAGTGAAGCGGAAGTGATCTGCTTGTTGCAGGCAGGAGAAAAAAACTGATTGGGAGCTAACCACATCGCTGAAGAATTCTTTCCTCCTGCCTCATCATCAGGGAGGAGCCCAACTCAGGAGCCCAGCAACACCCCCTGAAATGATACGCCTACTAGATAAAAGTTCTTTTTCACTCCAATTATTCTTTTTTATTAAGAAACACTGGGGGGAGGGGGCTCTAGAAGACACAGGATAAAACACCGAAGCAGGAATGAAGAGACAGAGAATGTTTTGAGTACAGATTCAATAGAGGCAAAATCAGAAACTGGCTTCCAAGGCGGGAGGGATATTCAAAATTCTGTTGGAGCTGCAATTTTGCTTGCTATTGCTAGATGGCACTGAATGCCCATTTTAAGATCATCACCACATGCACAAGTGTAACTATCCACATACCGGGTACAATAAAATACAAGTCATAATTAGGAGATGAATAATAAGTGTTAAGTAGTTGATATTTCTGAGAATTTTACCTTTAAGTTACCAAGATCCAAAAGTAACTTATTTGATGTTGGTTCATAGAATCCACCGTGTGGTACAATGATATAAGAAGCCATAAGATTTATTCTTAAATCTAGAACCTTCTGCGTTTCTATAATATACACTAAGCCTAGAAAACCACAAGAAAAGCATGAGAATTAAGAAGGATCACAAGAACACTGTATTTATGAGTGAATAAATTTAAGCAAAACAAAGACCTTCTATACCAGAGATGGAGAACTTGATATGACTGGTGGGCCACACCTCCCCCATCCCTGCAGACCAAGTTTGACAGCTGGGTGGGGCAAAGGCAGGTATCCAGCATTTTGCAGCTGTCACCAATCAGCTGGCTGATTTTTGCCTACAAAGCTTCTTTTGAGGAAACTGCCTATTTACCTGCCCCACACTTGATGTCATATATGACACTAGGCATAAGGTGGATGTATGTGGCTTAGAGAAAACAGTCTCCTTCGCTAAAGGGGAGACCTGGAGGGTTTAACAAGGCTGATGGGCTGGAAGTGTCTCCTCACCATTCTACACAGCGCAACAGTATTACATGAGTTTCAGATGCAGATATTTGAAAAATAAAGCCAATTCACATACCCTTAAAAATTCCATGAAGAACTTAGCCATGTTAAGATAATCTCCACATAGTGAGAACTACCCGTGTACACTACGCAGTACAAAGTTGGCACTAGTGCTCATTGTGCTATGAATACACAGAATTTAGTCTTTCAAAAACTTATTCCAAGTGTTTGATGTTTACCTGTTGCTGTCTTTTCACGAAATTCTTCTAGCTTTGTTAAAGTTGCTGATGTTAGTTGCTCTAAATGAACATCACTTGGAGGTCGAAAGAAATCTACTATGCTGTTCACAGTCATCTGAAAAAGTATAAAAGGTCAGGAAAATGTATTGCTAATGTAATATATTATTTAATTTTTGAAAACTTCTAGAACTCATTTCTACTTACTGCATCATATATTATTTCCAAAGGCTGTGACTCTATTCTTAGTTTTTGATTGGCAGTCTCATCTAAGGGATTGGTCTCAAACATAATGGTGAAGAGTGATGCATTGTGCTCTGAATGGACTGTGTGAGATGACAGTAAACAAGGTACTGTTTTTTCCCGAGCCATGCCTTCAACTTCAAATGCACTTACACTAGATTCAAATCTGTGTAAAACACATTATGAAAATTACATGAGCATATATACATACAGTTGTACCAACAAAAGGTTGGGGTTTTGCTATGGGGCTTTTTTTCAATAAAAGGTAAAGGTAAAGGACCCCTGACAGTTAAGTCCTGTCGCAGATGACTCTTGGTTATATTGCCCTTTAAAAAAAAAAAAAAAAAAGCTTTACGATATTACCATCCCATGATTTGATGAGTAGATGGTAATATATGAAAGTGTGATTGGAAACCATGATAACAGATATTAGAGACACAAAAAGAGGAATATATCTCCATGATATACTGCTGAAACAAGGTATGTGTGTTCAGCAGGGGGACTAAAGCATATGTGGGAAACAAGACTTGGAAATGAAAATACAGGATGAATCTTGGGAGTAAGCTGTTGGGAGGGGGGCACATTTGCCTATAAAACTGTATCAAGCAGCATCAAGGAAACAATGCTGAAGATAATGCAGACATGGTACTTAGCCTCACATGAAAAGCACGATTGGTCTTACCTGAAGCAGAGATTTAGTAGGTTGCAGATTATCCAAGTGGGTTGGGTTACTACCCTCTTCACATGACAGAGGCAGGAGAGCAAAGAACTCTGGGAGACAGGCACAATCCCCTCAGTTTTTTCAGATTCGCCCAGCAGCAGCAGATATTGTACATATCTGGAAAGGAATCTGTACATATCTGCCTACCTCACTACTGGCTCAGCTCAAATAAAATAATGGAAAGAGTTAACACTAACAATGCAACAGAAAAGGAAAGAAGCAAGGAACTGCAGATCACTATAGGGATGGGCCCCTTTCGAATCATCAGCAACCTACTAAACCAGTGGTCCTATTTACAGTGGTTGCTGAAGATCCGAATGTGTCGGGACATGCCACAGCTTTCCCCAACTGAAGTTATAGTATCTAAACCACTTGATGAAGGACCGTGTGGCCGAAAGCAGCATCAGCCAAAGCGAGCAGGTCCACTCTGTAATGCCTGGTGAATGTACTTGGTGAAGACCAAGTAGCTGCTTTACAAATGGAAGTAATAGTAATGGAATATTAGCGGCAAAAGTAGCCAAGGCTGCTGCTGACCTAATAGAATGAGCCAATGTATGTGCTGGCTGTGGTAACTTAAGTGACTCGTACGCTAGAGAAATACAAGCCCAAATCCACCTCGCACGGGTGAAGCTTGTAACTTTCTTTCCCATACTTGATAGATGTAAGGATACAAATAGGTAATCACACATAATCACAAAACAGTTAAGGAGAATAAGAGGGAACCAGAAAGAGAAGTTGAAAGTAAAGAAACTTAGCTGTGAAGAACAGAGAGAGCCTGGAGAAAATGTTCTGCTCCATCAGGCAGGAGAGAAAAAACTGAGGAGACTGTGCCCACCTCCCAGAGTTTGTTGCTCTCCTGGCTTCCGTCACGTAAAGAGGGTAGTAACCCAACCCATTTGGATAATCAGCAACCGCCGTAAATTAGTAACATTTTCCAAGTGCCATGCACTTTATAGCTTATTATGAAACTGGAAAATTTTAAAATTCTGTTTTCAAGTCAGAAGTATCAACTAATTTTGTTTCAAGGAATAAATATGAATGCAACAAATGCCTACCTTATTGCTTCAGCACCAGGTCGTTGAGTTACTGCTGTACGCAGATCAATTAGTGCAAGTTTCAGCAGCTCAGGTTTCTGATTGTTTTCCCTTATTGATACAGTCATGCTTAATAGTTTTACATAAAGTTTGATGGCTTCATACTGTACAAATTGACAAAAATATATAATGACTAGCAAAATATATTAATAAAATACAAACATGAATACAGTTTTATAATATGAAATTCAGAGTCCCATGACAGTAGGCTTGAACCAAAATAGGTTCCCTAACTGCTATTCCTAATTGCAGTGGCCTTTTTGGGAGGGGGGGTTCAGGGGAGGTGAATGAAAACTTATCTTCATTCTTTTCTTTTTTAAACAGTTATAAAGGAACTTTCTGGGCGGAAGAAATATGGAAGTGGCAGAGTTCTGGTTGCCCCTTTTGCTAGAGAAGCAGGGCTTCTAGAGTTAAAGGGGCACAGAAGAAGAGCTGCTATTTCGACAAACATTTGCTTGCTTGCTTTCCCTCAAATTCCCCTACTTTGCCACATACCCTGAAATCACACCCTGTTTTTAGGATTTTGCTCACAAAAAATTCTGACAAGCCTAAAATTGGACAATAGTCTGACCCTGCAAGATATATATATGTGGTCAACATATAAGATGTTTCATATTGATTCCTGACTGATAAAATCAATTATACAAGCTTTTGAACAAACAGAAAGTAAAGGGGGAAATGCAGCCTTCCTTTCAAACACACACACAAAAGATAAAAGGATAGGCAGGGAAACCAAAATAAACTCATTATGAGGTCCAGTTGCAACTCTATTTTTTCAAATGTATTTTAATGTGAAAATGCTGAACTGGATTTTAAAAAATCAGCTCACAATTCAAAAATTCATTGCACAGGAAGAGTTAGATATATGACATGTATGTAATACTCTTAGACTAGCATACATCTAACATGAAAGACTTTGAGGAATAAAAATATTCAAATTGTATTCAGAATTTAAGGCGTGCAAAAGCCTTTTTTAAAACATGGCATTCCAAATTTTATATGACATAGAATCATAGAGTTGGAATAGACCACAAGGGCCATAGAGTCCAACCCCCTGCCAAGCAGAAAACACCATCAGAGCACTCCTGACATATGGTTGTCAAGCCTCTGCTTAAAGACCTCCAAAGAAGGAGACTCCACCACACTCCTTGGCAGCAAATTCCACTGTCAAACAGCTCTTACTGTCAGGAAGTTCTTCCTAATGTTTAGGACATGACATGACTCAAGTGAATTTCTACTAAAGTTAAAGCAGTGTTGCAGTGACGTACACAGGTCAAAACTTCATTCCCGCCCCCCCCCCCCTTATTACATGATGAGACAGTGCTACATCAGAAATAAAGAATTCACCAGACATTTTCTCCCTCTTCAGTTGCATTTGGAGAAAAACAGTAATCACCAGGTTAACACCTTAAAAATCACTGACATTGCCAAAAAAATGTATAAATGTATAAAACACAGAGTGATTGTTCTCCAGTCTATTTACAGCTATATATAGAATGTTTAGAGCACTTTTGTATGCAAATAGAGTGCATATATTGCTACCTCTGTGAGGTAGCCAGCACTACATTTTTCTTGCATACTGATCATGTGAATTTGAAAACTTGAAAATCATTGTTCTTCTTCTGTAAGATACCATGACTTTAGATAAAGTCAAATGCTATACTATACAAACCGAATAATACCTACCGTTTTGGGCAATGTTGGATCAACAGCTGTTTCACTGTAACCAATTGCTGCATATAATTTATCCTTTTCTTGTGGGGTCATAAGCTGTTCAATGCCTACCATTTAAAACAATTATTATTATTATTATTATTAGTTGTTATTAAAGACGTTCTTATGTCACAAAACAAACAAATAAACAAGGAAAAGTACATATAGTGTCTCAATTTTTGATTCATAGTGTCTTTTTCAGTTTGTTTATGTTTGGTATGACACACTATTGTCATAGACATCATGCAGTTAATGCATTCAGTATAAAAAACACCTCAATTCTCATAATGCATCATGGCATACCTGACACACTACATCAATACATTGGTTTTTTATTATTATAATTTAGTAAAAGTTGTAAACACACCGTTTTCACTTATGCTACTTTGCCTTTCCATAGAGGCAATGTCATAAGACTGAAGACTTGGCATTTGATCTCAGAGCAAGTTCATTCAGCCACCAATTCAAAACCTTGCATTATCAAGGGTACAGAATAATGGATGAATCCAAATGTACTTTTCTGTGAATGGAAGAGCCTCCTTCCATCAGAGGAAGAGAACCTTTGGCTGCAACCCAATGTGTCTGTCAGTCAGACTTATATTATTTGTAGTGAATCGTCATTACAAGATAAATCACAAAAAAGTTAAAGTATATGAATTTTCAGAAGGAACAGATAATAGAGAGGTTCCTTTGGAGTGCTGATTTATTGCCTTCAAGCAATAGAAGGAATACTATCCCACTTCAAGGTGTCCTACTGCCCAAAAGAAAACTGCAAATAATCAAAATTTAAAATTGTAATGTTTCCTAAACTATTTAAATTTTAAAATCACCTTTTAAAACAATCAGATTGACCTTCTACAAAATTCTGAAATTAATGGAGGACTTTATTCCTTAAAAAATTGTATAAAGGGCAATACATGTAACTGCAATTTACGCAAGGGTTACATTCCTGGAGGAAAGGCAAAATTGTGCAAAGTCAGAACAACCCCAGGAACTGTCCCCACTGTCTAGAATCTCATGAGACTGAGGCTGTCTGAGATCCTGCGAGACGCTGCAGGAGCCTCCCAGAGACCTCATACAGCTGCCCCAGAGCTCAGTAAGCAAGCTGTTTCCATGGTTTTCCTTGCATGATCTCAAGAGAACTTGAGATATTCCTTGCAAGATCTCAAGAACATTTAAGGTTAGTAGCCAAGGATCTCCCACCCCTTTCTATTTATTTTTTGGTGGTCTACATAAAGCTGTGATTGCGTAAGTCAGTGTAAATTGTGATTGCCCTGTACAGAATATAGTCACAATGTTTAGCAACAAAAACATTTATCACCGATTCTATCAGACAACGACCTCTATAGCTTCCAATAAAAAGGCAGATGTCGTAAGTGGCTTCCACATTTAAGCTCCAAGTACTTAAATTAGTTGCACTGTTTGATAATACAGTGGTACCTCGGGTTACATACAATAAATTAAATAGGTAGAAATCCAACAATTTCAGCTTTTCCAGTCACCTGCTAAATATGGTTATGATTTATGTTCAATGTTGAGGACTTATAGGAAGGCTGGTACTGATACAGAAGTTGAAGGTCTTGTATTATCTTAGGAAATAGAAATTCCAAGATTTAAAAAAAAAAAACTTCAATTAAGAGTTAAATCTCTTAACATAAAGAACTCATTACGTTCTTAATAGTTGCAGTGCAATTGGATGGTCCCTGGATCTCCAGTCTACAAAAGGAATTCTCTACAGGGTTTGGCATCTAGCTGTTTTTTTAAAAATCAGGGTATTCCCCATAGCAATATTGCAAGATGTGAAGTCCAGACTCTTTGATGGCATCTATACACCATTTGAAGACTTGTCAGTTTCAGCAGGCCTCCGGCCTGTTGACAGCATATTATTCCCAACCT
Source organism: Podarcis muralis (assembly GCF_964188315.1). NCBI lineage: Eukaryota > Metazoa > Chordata > Lepidosauria > Squamata > Lacertidae > Podarcis > Podarcis muralis. The sequence continues at coordinate 4,523,906 of NC_135665.1, read as the reverse complement.
GTGCAATTTGGGAACATTCACAATATTCCTAAATCAAAATAGACATATACATACCTTTGGGTTCTTGTGTGGATTCTTTGCCTTTTCCTCCAGTCCAACCCCACATCCAACTAAACCAGCCACCAGAGTCTTCATCATCTTGTTTAGCCCCTGCTTTGAAAATCTTTAATCCAGCCTTAGTCGCCTATTATGCAAAACAACACAATCTTATTTAAAGTTTAACATTCAATTATCTTTATTCAATAGAGCCAGTGGTTTTTTTCTGGGGGGGGGGGGAGTAGAACTCATCACAAAATAAATAAATAGACAGATCACGGGTGCAGTTGTTGTGCCACCCCCCACCCCCAGGAAGTAGCTAAATGTAAGAAATGATTAATAAACTCAATCAGACAACTATCTGGGTTAGAAATGGCCACAACTTTATTGATTAGAGATGTAGATGGATTTTTGGCTTGGGCATTGGGTGTATATATCTGTTCCAGTCCTCCCCCCCCCCCCATTAATTTTAAAAAGGTAAGGGAACTCAGTTCCCCCAAGTTCCTGCTTAAAAAAGCTTGCTTCCTAGTAAACATGGCTAGGCTTGTACTGTGACTTCAGATTCCTAGTATGCGCCTTTCACTAGGTGTCTGGTCCCTTGCTTCTTCCACCTTCGCTCAAGATGGCAATTTCCCTTGTTGTGAATCCACAAGAGCCAACACACACACACAAGGGCTACTTCAGAGGGTTTCCCCCTTTTTTCTTTCTTTACTACCTCCTTGCTTTGCTTACTCTACATCCTAACTTCTCCTCAAACCAACAATCCTAGATTGACTCTGACTTACTTGGCAGGGAGACCCACTGAAGTGAGAGGGATTTACTTCTGAGTAGACATGGTGAGGATTGCAGTGTCCCGTCAGAAGCTCCTTCCCCTTCCCCATCCAATGTTTTGCCTCAAGCCTTAACAGAGCTCTCTCCCATTTCAGAGGCAATCCTAGTTTTTAAATTAGCTGCTTTAAAGCGGAAGTTAAGGAGTCAGCAGCAGCAGGCGCCCCCACTCTGCTAGGTGCTGGGGTGGATTGCACCCTGTGCCTTGCAGAGTCAGACCCAGGCTGCCACCAGGTCCAGCACTGGCAACAAGCAGCTCTGGCTCTCCAAGCCCTACCCACTGCCACCCCACCCCCACACTTACTGGACATTGGGGTTCTGGATCAAAGCGGGATCCTCAGCAATCGCCCTCTCCTCCCCAGGAAACAAACTGGGACTACTCCAAGAAAATGTACGTGACAAAAAGGAGCACTAGGCCCTGGTGGGCTGCCCCCTTACCTGCTTGTGATTGGCTAAGCAGATAGTCAGCCAATCAGGATTTTTAAAAATGATTTTTTCCTTTCTTCACTTCTCACTTCCCTCTGTGGCCCCCTAGCCTTGTGCTATGGCCCATTTACACGTTTTTCACCTGTGGCCCCCTTGGAATAACCATATGGCCTTCAGTTGGGAAACACTGCACTAGCTCACAAACACGCAGAATGGAGCAAAGGGGGCTTTAAAGTAATAGCAATTTCCTCCTCCACCCCTTAATTTCAAGCAACAGCTTCTGTCTGGAAGAGGGAAGGGAAGGCTCAAAGCCAGAGGTCAGCAACCTAAGGCCCATGGGCCAGAAGCAGCCCATGAGGGTCGCTTAACTGGCCCATGAGCCACCCCCGAACCAAGCTGCCCACTCAGCAAGTCCCCATGCACTGCGCTAAACCGGCACAGGGACTCTCTTCCGTGACTCCTGAAATCGCATCTGCGCATGTCTGCAGCACCGGAAATCGTTTCTGTGCACACACGATTCTCGGCATTTGGACATGCGCAGACGCAATTTCCGGTGCCACAGACTTGCACAGAAGCAATTTCCGGCATCACACTGCGCCAGTCCAGCCCACAGGGAATCTCCATGGCAGTGATCTGGCCCATGCCCAGTAAGCCTTGCCGACCCCTGCTCAAGGCAGTATCCTGCTTTCTGAGCTGGGTAGCTCAGCTCACAAACAGGCAGAATGCAGCAAAGGAGGCTTTAAAGGCATGAAAAAGTGCTTTCTTCCTCTTGAGAAAGAAGGAGAGACAGGACAGATTGCAAAGTGCAATGAACTTCCCTGCACCTCTGCTCAGCTGGTTCACAGAGAGGCCCTGCCTCTCCAGCTCAAGCTTATTTGAAATGTATATACAGAAACTGTTCCATGGAAGTTTAATTTGAGCTTGCTGTTGTTGAAGACTTCTATGCATTTCTCCAAGCTAGAAGCAAATAGAAGCTTTTTAACCTCAAAGTTGTTAAACAACTAACTCATAAAATCAAATTCATTTTAGAGCAGTTACCTCAAATTCTGCCTGTTGTCTTGCCAGAGTGATGTTGAATATGTCCAAGGTCTTCTCTAGTTCCTATAAAGGGGGTTGAAAGTAACATAAAATGTCATACACAGAGCAATGGCAAAATGGCTCCTCCATAATTATTTATGAAAAGAGAAGTGTTATGGTAGATCTCTCCCCCCACCACCCTGGTCAGAGTTAGAGGAAGTTGTGAGAGAAAGTTGTGAAACAGCTGCGTTACAATTTATCAAGGTTAAATGCTATTTGTATTATCATGAACACTACTGTGTGAATAGCTACATATATTTAAACTTTAATGTAGCAATTACATACTGTAATTTTCATTTCATTTCCCTCTAATCTCACTGTTTACAATTCCTCCCTCTACTCCATCAACCTGCCAAAGTAACACTTCTTGCATCTGAAGAAATAGACTCTAGTCCACACAAGCTTATGCCATAATAAATTTATTAGTATTTAAATTACTACCCAACTCTTTGCTGAAAAGGCATCATAGTAAAATAGAATTTTCAGGAGTACTGAAGGGAATGACACAGGGGATATAGGAAAGAGGCTGGGTGGCTTTAGGTAGGTCCTATCGCAGGAGACCAGAAATCAAATTACAGAATGCTATAGAGAAAAGTAAAGAATCAGAGCCCAGTGGAGTCTTTCTTTCTTTCTTTCTTTCTTTCTTTCTTTCTTTCTTTCTTTCTTTCTTTTTCATTTCTGTACTAGTACAATTCAGACTTAATGACTAAATATAAATGGTGCCTTGAAATTAGGAGTAGGCAAAATAGGGGCTATGAAAATAGAAAAATGCTTTGGGGAAAGTGAAGGGAGATTAGGGCTTCAGGGGTCAGAATGGAATATAAATAAATGAAATAAGAGCGCAGAAGAATTCTGGAAATATGGCAGGCTGCCTCATAATAAATTTGATGAACATTACTTTCAATGACATCAAAAGAGATGCTGCTGCTTTGATCCCGACTGTCCCCTCTGGAGAGACACTTCCCCCTTCACTGTATCCAAGAAGGTGCTGAGAAGGATGGTATTTTGAGCGCTTCTTGAAAGGTTGGCGCTTTCACTAGGAGACTGAGGTGCCATTTCTTCTGTCCTATTTTTGAGCACAATGAAGAATATGGAGTAGAGACTACAAAGACGCTGGTGTGAAGGAACTGGAACTATAGCTCCCATGGAAAGACAGTGAATCGAAGACCAAACAGCTTGAAGACAAAGTTTGTTTTTTGGTAGTGGAGAAGGGATGAAATGATCGGGAGGAACCAAAATGAAGTCTATTAGGTAACCTTCTGAAACAATTTCCTTAACCCAGCAGTCGGAGACAGACTTTTGCAGGCGGGAAGAAAGCTAGAAAGATGAGCCATCCACAAGAGACATCACTAGTTCATTGTTTGGTTGTCTGCATTTGAGGAAGCCTGGAACCGCTGGAACCCTTGCCTACCTTGAAAATGTTAACAAAAGGGGTGGGATCAGAATCTAAAGTCTCTTTGTCTATTTGGGTTCAAAAGAGGAGAAAGGACTGAGATTGAGAAGCATTTGGTGAGAAACTGGCTGGTCACTTGTAAACTCTCTGGGTTAGCAAAACTTTCCATTTTTCCTTTGATTCAATAAGGACATCTTTCAATTCCCAAAAAGATGACCGCTGGAAAAGGGAACGGTAGAAAGGTTCACTTTAGATGCTGCATCCGCATTCCAGCTCTAGCCACAAAGTGCATCTAGCTGCTACCTGGGACACCACCGCTCTAGCTGAAAATTGAACGGAATACATAGAGGCATCAGCCATAAAGGCCTGAGCCTTTAGTAGCTTACTCAGACTTTGGTGTTGATTGCAATAAGTCCTCAAGCCACACAATGCATGCTTGGTCACATGATGAAGCAACCCAGGAAGCTCTTAAGGAAAGGGCAGCTGCTTCATGAATTTAGATGGAGCGAACTCCAGCCTCCTGTCAGTCATGTCCTGGAGTTGGGCATCTCCCTCCCGAGGGATCAGATGATGAGATGAAAGATTTAACACCAGTCAGTCTGTGGCAGGGATCTTAATATATGCCATGAATTCAGGATCCATATCATATAACTTGTCAGCCAGGGCATTATTCTTTCTAGAATACATAGGCGTGTCAAGCTCAGACTTACCACCTTCAATACTGATGGCACCAACATAAAGTTAGCTGAGGTGCTGCTATTAGTACAGACACCTCACTCTATGGTTTTGAGGCTGACATTTTATCAGACTGAGTTGATAATTCCAATGTGTGCATTATCTTACGTTTCAGGATGAGGGCACTAGCCTCTTGGAACAGTCTTATAGAAAAGGATTCGTCCTGAACAGAACCATCACTCTAATCATCATCAACTTCTGCTTCTAGCAAAGAGGGTGCAGAGGAAGGAAAAGAAAACTCATCCTCAGCCTTTTTTCCCATAGAGATGAAGGTGTTAGGGGAAAAGACCCTAAGATCCAACTCCAATTGCCCCCCCCCCCCGGGTGGCAGAATGAGTTGCTTAAAAAAATAAAAAATTAGGCTGCTTCTTTGGAAGTAAGTTAAATGCAATTTAGAGGACAGTGAAGCAATTAGGGCTTTCTTTAACTGCTCAATCAATGAGGCTGGAAAGGTTTGAGAAGTGGGGGGGGGGTGGAGTGGGGCACCTTAAGTGGCTGGCGAGGGAACATGACACTCTTGTCCCTGTTCTGCCGAAAAACCTAAGAATTCTGGCTCAGAATCTGATAAAGCATCAATCTGTCCCTCGCCAGCAGGTGGCAGTATAGTCTTAGCAATTGACAGAGTGGAAGCACTTTTAGGAGCTGAGGCTTGCTTTGTATTGCAAGCCTGGGGCTGAGGTAAAATTATGGAAGAAAGACGCTTCTTTGGAAGGTCTGGGGGAGCAGTCTTGGCAAATCCCCCAGATTAGAGGACACCACGCTGTTTTTGCTTTGCTTTTTTTGGAGGTGGGCTGCTTCAGCCACAAGTGTTCTCCATGTGCCATTAGAACAGCAAAGAGGAGCGCGCACACGCACACACACACACACACACACAAAAGGCCTCTGATTTTCACCAAATAAACACTCAACTCCATTTGCCACACCATGGACCGGGAGGAGGAATAGATATATTCAGCCCAAAGGTCTCCCTTTGCCACTCTGTGGACCAGGAGAAAAGGCAGGCAAAAGCCTCACGCCAAACTTGGTTTGCCACACCATGGAGCAGGAGTGGGGGGGGGGGGGGACAGAAGCTACGCACTCTCTCCTTGTCACAGCCGCCGACCAGGAGGATGAGGACGAGGGGCAGGCACTCCATCGCTGCCAGGCTTCAAGATCAAAGGCTAAGAGAAGCAGGCAGGCAGGGACGTAACAGGGACACTCACTCCGTTGCCGGTGTAAAAACAGCAATCCGGGAGGAGGTGGCCAAGTTGTTTTTAAATCAGGGCAGGAGAACGCAAACGCCACACCACCCGTCACACAAGTAGCGCACACACACCAAAACGAAAGACAGAAATACAGCTGTGACCCCAGAAAAATGGCAGTGGCCGCAGAGGCTGCTGAGGGAAAGAAAAAGAGTGCGCTGGCAGTGGGCCGCTGCGCCTGAAGGCGGGAACGGCCGTTGGTGCTGCAGCAAGAGCACCAGTTCTGGAAAATTTATCAATGTAAGTAAACAACTAAGGAATAAAAGAAAGGGGGCATATAAGCGGAACAACCAAATGGAAAGAGAAACGGAAAGGGGTTTTGGGGGGGGGCACAACACACAAAGAACTGTAAAACTAAAACGATGTTAAGGTAAATCTAAAGAAAACTTGTAAAAAACTTAGCTGAGTCGGGAGAGCTGGGAGGAATGTACTGTCTGCGTCTAGACAGGAGGAAAAACTGAGGGAGTCCAGCCTGCTTCCCACAAGTCTTTGCTCCTGTCTAGTGTCTTGCGACAGGATGAACACCCTTTCCACTGGATATGATGCCCCACAAACTAAAATGGTGTACCATAATATGTAAGTAAATATGCAACACCAGCATTTAGAAAACTATCAGGAAAAGCAGACAGAATTTTTAGTGTTTATTATAAAAGTTAATCTCCAAATTAACAGTAATTTCAAAGTACTAACTTCCAGCATGTTCAAACATTCCTCAACAGGCTTCTTTGATGTTATTTTTGTTTTGTACAGATCTCTATAGCTCTTCACTTTATTCCTATGGTAACGAATATGTTCCCAAGACCACATCTGTAACTTCGGTTGGACATTTACTTCAAGAATGCCAAATATAATGTACTTCCACCTAATGGGGGGAAAGAAAACATGTTGGGAAAGCACAATATGAAAAAGGATTTTTCCTTTTAAAGCACATCTTATTATGAGTCTTAAGTTGGTGCAAAAGAACCCAGTTATTGATTTTCCTCCAAAGCACACAAAAGTTTAATATGTTCTTATGGGATGCTTATGGAATTCTTCCCTACCAAATTTTTGGAACTTTTTACCACAACAGCTCCAAGATTTCAGCATAATCCAGATTTGTCCAGCTTTCCATTTTTGGAATGTGTAACATTTCATAAAATCATGGAATAGTAGAGCTGGAAGAGACCCCATGCAATGCAGGAATCTCAGCTAGATTGTACATGACAGATGGCCATCTAACCTCTGCTTATACTTATAGAAACCTCCAGTGAAAGGTCTCAGGTCCACAAGCTCCTGAGGGAATCTGCTCCCTGAAGTGTAGATTTGAGAAGTTGCTGATGATACAAATGGGTTGGGTATTACCCCTCATCATGCGGCAGATACAGGAGAGCAAAGACCTTTGGGAGGCAGGTGCAGTCCCCTCAGTTTTTTCAGATTTGCCAAGGAGAATTAGACATTGATCTTAGCCAGAAAGGGAAATGTGTACATATACCTACCTCCCCCACTCCCGGCTTAACATGTGCAGTCTAAACAAAAATATATAGTAAATCCCCTCCTTCCCATATTACTGCAGACCACAGTAGAGATGGGTACCATTTGTGTCATCAGCAACCTCTCTCAAATCTACGCTTCAAAAGGTAAGACCTTTAGTACTTCATTCAGCAGAGCTTTACTTGCACTGAAGGCAAATGAGTGTAATGGTTATCAAATCCAATACAATCAGGATTGGCTCAGTCCATATAAAATCCAATTGCAGCATTTATGAACTTAATTCATAATAAGACTAAACCTTAGCACTTAAGAAACACCACGCCAGAAGGAAGAGAGAGAAAGAGAAAAGTAAGACCCAGGCTCCTTTTGGCCTATATTTCTAGTCAGCATGACTCTGCAGAATAGAGATAAGAGAACTAGTTCAAAGCAGCTTCCCAGAAGCTATAACCCAAACAATCGTTAACCCTTCTGCCTATGCTTCTCTCACACATAGAAGCTTCTAGTAGTTTCTTGTATTGATCAGAATAGAAAAGAATAGGAAAGATCTTTACACATGAGATCAATACTTTCTGCACTAAGAAATGCAAACTGACAGGAATATGACACATTTTCTCGTAGAGGCTGAATGAAAGGAAAGAAGGGAAAGTCAAGGAAAAAGTAAGAGTGAAGTGGCAAGACACAGGAGAATTTTTTTTTTTTTTTACTTCAACAGAGAGAGAAAAAGGGAAGTTAGAGACCAAACTCAGCAGGAAATTAAAGGGAAATAAGAAAAATTGGAAAACACCAGAAATAACAACAGTAAGGAACAGCTTAAATTTGAAAAAGTTAACTGAAAAGGAAGATCAGTGAGAGCCAGGTGAAAAGATGTGATCCATCAGGCAGGAGAGAGAAAAACTGAGGGGACTGCACCTGCCTCCCAGAGTTCTTTGCTCTCCTGCCTCCATCACGTGACGAGGGATAATATCCAACCCATTTGGGTAATCAGCAACCGCCTCAAATCAGCTCTTGGTCTCAGAAAGTTCTTCCTGATACTGAGTCAGAATCTACCTTCTTGAAGCCACTGGCTCAAACCCTACCCTCCAAGCAAGAGAAAACAAGTCTGCTCTATCTTCCATGTGACAGCCCTTCAGATATTTGAAGATGGCTATCATATCTCCACTCGGTCTCCCCATTTCCAGGCTAAACACACCCTGCTCCTTCAACAATTCCTTCTAAGGCTTGCTTTCCAAACCCCTGATCATCTTGGTTGCCCCCTGCAGCACACATTCCAGCTTGTCAATATCCTTCTTAAATTGCAGTGCCCAGAATTGGACATAAGTCAGAATAAAGGTAAAGGGACCCCTGACCATTAGGTCCAGTCGCGGACGACTCTGGGGTTGCGGCGCTAATCTCGCTTTATTGGCCAAGGGAGCCGGCGTACAGCTTCCAGGTCATGTGGCCAGCATGACTAAGCCACTTCTGGCAAACCAGACCAGCGCACGGAAACGCAGTTTACCTTCCCGCCGGAGCAGTACCTATTTATCTACTTGCACTCTGACGTGTTTTCGAACTGCTAGGTTGGCAGGAGCAGGGACTGAGCAACGGGAGCTCACCCCATCGAAGGGATTCGAACCACCAGCATTAGCTTTTTTGCTGCCTCATGTTAAGCTTGTGGAGACCCCTAGATCCTTTTCACATGTACTATTGGCAAGCCAGGTGTCCCCCATCTTATATCTGTTCAACTGGTTCTTCCTGCCTAAATGCAGAACCTTACATTTGTCCCTACTGAAATTCATTTTGTTAGTTTGGCCCCAGTTCTCCAATCTGTTAAGGTCATTTTGAACCCCAATCATGTCTTCTGCAGTATTAGCTACCACTCCCAGCTTGTTGCCATCTGCAAATTTGATGAACATCCCCTCAACGGGCCCAAGACAGAACCCTAAGGCACGCCACTTGTCACTTTATTTCAGGTTTATGTGGAACCATTAATGACTACTCTTTGAGTTTGGTCCGCCAACCAGTTACAAATTCAGAAAAGCCATAGTAAAAAAAAGTAGCTCTAGGTGATACTTTTGTTTCTTCCAAAGAAGAGAGGCCTTCTGAAGACAGGCAGCATTAACTTTTTTTTTAAGCCTCCAAAAGAAAAGCAGTAGAACAGAAATGAGGGACATATGCTCATCTCCAATCATAGGGTTGTACCAGATTACCGGTAAGTAATATGCTCATCTCCATGCTCAGAACAGACCTATTAGAAATGAACTTGAGTTATTCATGACTAACTTAAGTCCACTGATTTTAAAGACTTTACTCCAAGTATGACACTGGACAGAACTTATCTTGTTTAACAGTCTGAAATATGTTGTAATTATGTTGTGCACATTTCAATACACAGCTTAAAGACATATGAATTAATACGTACTAGAGATGAGCTAAAACCCTCCTGGAAAATATATTTGAAAATGAATTCATGCCTGATTTTTCTCTCAGAAAGAACAATGTTGTTTTGATTAAAAAAAACCTCACAGGTAATTTTTAGAAGCAAGTTATTTAAAAAAATGAATACGTTACCATTTCTTGGCATTGTTGTGAACAGGAACATCTGGCCTGTATTTCCTGTATGGTAAATTTCGAGTCATCAGATCAATTGATTCAAGAAGCTCCATAATACTGAAATACTGCAGGAAAAAATGTTACACTTAGGAGTTTTCTTACAAAAGAATTATAACAGAACCTTAAAAACATTATTTTTAGTACAAGCTATTTGTTAGCAGAACTTTCTTTTTTAAACTGCCAATAATGTATTTAATGGAGAAATGCAGGTATACAAGTAGGATTCTGCATTAACCATCATCTTGCCAAAAAAGAAAATCACACTAAACATGACAAATACGAGTGAAAGCATGTTCTGCTCTAGAGACACAGGTTAACTAATTATAGATTAACTACTGGGTGAAACTGGGTGAAACAGAATTTTGTTCTTTTTACTGAGTAAATGGAAATTTGCAGAAAATTTCATTTTTCTCGCTCGCTCAGTGAAGGAATCATAATCAAGTGTTTATCCCAAATGCTCATAATAAAGTGTTTATCCCAAAATGAGCAGTTAATCCTGCACTGCAAATTGTCCAAGAGGACGACTGCTGTAGAAGCAAAGACAGAGAAGCAAAACCTTTAATGTCAGACCCTGACCTAAGAATCTTGCCAGAAGGAATTGAGCCAAACCATTATTTGTTTTAAATAGAAATTATTATTGATTTTCAACATAACATTAACATAACATAGAAATTTCCCCATTTGACCCAGACAATTGTTGATAAGGCTCTTGCTCCCAATGAATAACAAGATGTCCGACTGATACTAGCACCATATAGTCTTTGACCAATGAGCTGAAGGGCATGCTGAAACTTCTTTCTGATAAGAAGCCAGGCAAAAGAAGAAACTTCCTCAACAGCTTCATCCTATCCCAAAAGCCAAGGTGTGCAGCAGATGGGCCATAGAGCTTCCTTCAGCGGCTTGGGAGGGTCATACGTGTAGACCCGTGGCTTGACCCTGTCATTTGAGGGGATGTGAGCGATATACACCCAATGCCTAGGCCAAATCCAGCCTACATCTGGAATCAATAAAGTTGTGGCCAATTCTTAAATCCCAGACTTTGCTGTTTGTCCCCCTTCTTGGCTCAGGCCTTACTCTGGGGGTGGGGGTCCCTGTGAGCAGGTCTGCAATGTATAGAACACACTTGTTATCTTTCCTGCATATTGCTCTGATACCCAGCAGGTGGAAACAAGTTGCATCTAAACTTTATTACAGTATATTTTAAGCACAGTGGTACCTCTGGCTACAGACGCTTCAGGTTACAGACTCCGCTAACCCAGAAATATTATCTCATGTTAAGAACTTTGCTTCAGGATGAGAACAGAAATCGCGCAGCGGCAGCGGGAGGCCCCATTAGCTAAAATGGTACCTCGGGTTAAGAACAGTTTCAGGTTAAGAACGGACCTCCAGAACGTATTAAGTTCTTAACCCGAGGTACCACTGTACTATTTTAGGCACAGGGAGGAAAGACCTAAGGCAGCTGATACACTTCATTCAATGCCCTGCTGTGCTCCTTGCCAGCAGGGCAGACATGAGGGCAGACAAATGTTCTTGCACTCCTCCTTCCTTTCATTTCCTTTAAAAAAAAATATTTTCCTTGTCACTGAGAACTGGACGGGGGTAGTTTTTGCCATTGCTTGTGGGGCGGGCATGTCGGAGGACTGAGAAGTTGCTGGATCTATCCCTAGCACACAGCCTTTTCAGTTTTACCAAAATAATAAGGGTGAGATCCGCAGTAGATTCTGTAGTACTGGAGAAGGGGCATTCAACACTGGATCTCCCTCTCTGAGGCTGGAACACACTCTCTGCCCTTGGAAAGGATGGTCCAATGCTTCCTACAGTCCCTGAGATAGCCTCTCGTGGACCATAAGATTACATAGTTTATTTCATTGTTTTCTCTGTTACTGTTTAGTGTATTGAATAATTTATCAATGCAGCCAGGTTTTTGGATACTGAGCTGATTCAGTCTCTTTTGATATACAGTGCTCCCTCGGGTTACATATGCTTCAGGTTACATACGCTTCGGGTTACACACTCTGCCAACCCAGAAATAGTGCTTCAGGTTAAGAACTTTGCTTCAGGATGAGAACAGAAATTGTGCTCCGGCGGCACGGCGGCCCCATTAGCTAAAGTGGTGCTTCAGGTTAAGAACAGTTTCAGGTTAAGTACAGACCTCCAGAACAAATTAAGTACTTAACCCGAGGTACCACTGCATGTGATTTATGCATTCAGTTTATTATTGCTCTCACTGTATAATATGGTATTATGTACACAGAAATTAATGAAATCTGATGGCCTCACAATTCAGTTACATTAAAATTATTTCTTTATTCAATTCATTTTTTTTCATTTTTCATATCAAAAGATTCCAGGGCAGTGTACAACATGAGGAACACAAATTTGATAATTCTTTCTCTATATAATTTGTACTGTCTAAGCCACTAGCAGGTGCAAGAGACACATGGAATGAGCCTGAATTTGGAATTCAGCCCTTGCAGAAATCCACCTGAATCTGACTGGGTCACCCAAGGAGGAGTATAGGAGAGGGAGGTGTTTCCATGACCTGGAGCGGAGGGCCTCTCCTTGCACCTTCTCTGGCCCCTAGGAAGACATTTTGTAGCAGATGATGGAAATAGGGAGGGGGGGGGGAGAAAGAGATTCTTTTGAAGGGAAGCTATGGATGGGAGAGACAGAGGGGAGACATTCCAACTCTTTTGTGGTTTGGAAGTGAGGAAGAACACACACTACAGTTCTGGGGAGGGAAACTGGGGCAGTGAGAGGGGGTGGGAAGCAATGCAAGCAGGGGGACACCATCTACATATAAAGATCAGCTGTAGCTGGTGTGTGTGTGTTATCATTATATTATTGTTATTATTTTAGAAAGTTCATCCGCAACAGGGAATGTGTTAGGAATGTCAAGTTATAATGTGCTTCCGGGTCCATGAGAAAAATGAAGTTTATTTCAATTAAAATCATTTCTGGAAAGTTACCTGTGGTTTATTAAGTTCTATGGCTATATCCTGAAGATTCACATCTAGATCTAGTTTTGGTGCAGAAAAGTCAACATCAGATCGTGGATTCATACGGAGCTTGGCTTTAGCTGATATTGGACGGAATACTACAACAAAAAACAGAATTTTTTTAGAACAAGGCAGTCAAAAGGGAAGTGGATCCTGTAAACTATTTTATCATTTATGAGTAGATCTTCTCTTTTTTGACTATTGTGAGCAAAGAAAACAGGATTCCCTGCTACTCACCAGGTAGTAACGCTTGTCTTCGTGAACACTTCCCCAATCACAAGCAGTGTGCTTGCTAATGTAGTCTATATGAGTAGAACTATGCACAGAACAAAGGTTCTGTTGTGAAATGAGGGAACCTATGAATGAGCCAGCATCCCTGAGGCAACCTCCTCAGCTGTCAGTGTGGTATAGTAGATGGAATGTGGTGGTTCAACAGATCTCATCAACAAAACACAAGATGGCCTTGAGACAGTCACTAGCTTTCCTAACTTTCAGTCAAACTTATTGGTTTAAACTTTAATAAGGATAAAATAGGCAAGCTTATGTTGGCCAGAGAGCTCCCTTGAAGAAGTGCAGCACATTGATGGGAGTCTGAATTTTTTGCTGAACTACTGCAAATTACCCAGGAACTAAGAATAACCCCTGATTTACCTTCTGACCACACCTGGGCTATATACTTCACTATCTACTTAAAGAAATTACCATTTTTGTTATTACTGTTATTGTTATTATTGAGGAGGAGGATGTAAGAACAGGAAGCTCATAGTGGAGAAAGATTCCAACATAACAGTCCTTGACCTGCTGTTATTACAGATATTCTCCTAGCTGAGAGACTTCTGGTTCTGCGAGACTTCAACATCCACGCCAAAGCAGCCGGCTCTGGGGCAGCTCAGGACTTCATGACTACCATGACAACCATGGGGCTGTCCCAACATGTCACCAGCCCAATGCACATGGCAGACCACACTCTGGACCTTGTTTTCTTGGGCAGAAAGAGGGTGCTTTGAAGCTGGGGGACATTGACATCAGTCCCTTGTCATGGTCAGATCACTTCCTGTTGAGATTTAGGATGTCAGCACCTTTTCCCCTCCAATGAGGCAAGGAATCTATTAGGAAGGTCCACCCTCGGAGATTGATGGATCCAGTGGGATTCCAAACATCGGGGGGGGGGGCATTCCAACTGATATGACTGGCGCCCCTGTCAAAGCCCTGGCCGACCTCTGGGACACCCAAATGACTCGGACTATTGACACGATTGCACCTGAGGATCCTCTCCCACTTTGTGGAACCTAATTGGGCCCTTGGTACACTCCAGAGCTTAGGGCAAGCAAACAAGCTGGGAGACAGCTTGAACACAAGTGGAGGAAAGATCTGAATGAATGTAACCGAGCACTGATAAGGGCTCATTATCGAGCCTACCTAGTGGCAATGAAGGCAGCAAAAACTTTGCTGCCTCCATTGCATCCTCATTATGTCATCTGGCAGAGCTTTTCCAGGTTGTACAGGGCCTTTTACAGGCTGGCCCAAAGGAGGTGATAGAACCAATGGTAGCTCGCTGTGGCTTGTTTGCAAAGCATTTTGAGGATAAAAATCACTTGCATCCACCAAGACCTTGACTCCGCTGTTATAGCAGATGAATCCCATGGGGTGCCCAGAGCACAGTCTAGTTCTGTTGTGTTGAATGAGTTTCAGTTGGTAAGGCTCAAGGATGTGGACAAGGTGCTGGGATCAGTCAGGGCGACCAGTTGCACTCTAGACCTTTGCCCTTCTTGATAAAAACCAGCAGGGAGGGAACAGCTGGCTGGGCCAGGGAGGTGATCAATGCCTCTTTACGAGAGGGGGTGGTTCCTGACTGTTTGAAGGAGGCGGTGGTAAAACCACTCCTTAAGAAACCTTCCCTGGATTCAGAAAACCTAACTAACTACCGGCCAGTTGCTAACCTCCCTGTCCTGAGCAAGGTTCTGGAGCAAATGATGTTCTGTATCCATTTCAACCAGGCTTTAGGCCCAGTTTTGGCACAGAAACATGTCCCTGTTAATTCTTCTCGACCTCTCAGTGGCTTTTGATACCATTTACCTTGGTATCCTTCTGGAGCAACTCTCCGAACTAGGGCTGGGTGATACCACTTTGCGGTGGTTCCAGTCCTACTTGGATGGTCGTTCCCAGAGGGTGTTACTTGGGGAATGCTTTTCAGCCCTGTGGAACCTTCAATGTGGGGTTCAGCAGGGCTCAATCCTTTCCCCCATGTTGTTTAATGTCTACATGAAACCACTCAGTGTGATTATCCAGAGGTTTGGAGTACATTGCCAGCAGTATGCTGATGACACTCGGCTCTACAGTGGTACCTCTGGTTGCGAACGAGATCCGTTCCGGAGCCCCGTTCGCAACCTGAGGGGAACGCAACCCACGTCTGCGCGTCGCCACTTCTGCGCATGACGTCATTTTGAGTGTTTACGCATGCGCAAGCCAGGCGAAACCCAGAAGTAACCCTTTCTGGTACTTCCGGGTCACCGCGGGACACAACCTGAAAACGTTCAACCTGAAGCAAACGCAACACGAGGTATGACTGATATTACATCTGCAGGTGAGGCAATGGAAGCGCTGGACCAGTGCCTTCCCTTGATGAGAGCCAGCAAACTGAAGCTCAATCCAGATAAGACTGAGGCACTGTTACTGGGTGGTTCCCAAGACCAGATGGGTGGGAGTTCGCCTGCTCTTGATGGGGTTACACTTCATCTGAAGGAGTAGGTTTGTAGCTTGGGAGTACTCCTAGATACTTGGCTGTCGCTCAAGGCTCAGGTGGCCTCAGTGGCCCAGAGTGCCTTTCATCAGCTTCGGCTGGTAACCCAGCTATGCCCCTATCTGGACAGGGAAAGCCTAACCACTGTTGTCTATGCTCTAGTAACCTCAAGGTTAGATTACTACAATGCGTTACACGTAGGGCTGCCTCTGAAGACGGTTCGGAAACTTCAGCTAGTGCAGGATTCAACAGTTAGGTTGCTCACAGGAGCAAGATGGTTTGAGCATATTACACCGATCCTGGGCTGACTGCATTGGCTACCAATTAGTTTCTGAGCCCAATTCAAAGTGCTGGTTTTGACCTGTAAAGCCTTAGACGGCTCAGGAGTGCAATACCTCAAGGACTGCCTCTTTCCATATGAACCTGCCCAGACCCTGAAATCATCTTCTGAGGCCCTTCTTCATGTGCCGCCTCCTCCTCGAGAAGTCTGGAGGGTGACAACATGAGAACGGGCCTTCCTTGCAATGGCTCCCCATCTGTGGAATGCTCTCCCTAGGAAAGTTTACCTGGCGCCTTCATTATACACCTTTAGGGACCAGGCAAAAATGTTCCTTTTTAACCAGGCCTTTGGTTGATTTGATTGACATCTGATGCCCTTTAAAATTTTTCTTTTGGTGGGTGTTATTGGGTTGTTGTTTTTATTTTGATTATATATATTATGATTTTATATTTTGATTTTGTTCTGTGAACCGCCCTGAGACCTCTGGGTATAGGGCAGTATATAAATTCAATAAATAAATAAACAAACAAACAAACAAACAAACACATGATCAGAAGGGCCAGAGCTAGAGAACTACACAATCATAGAAACCATATGTGGAATTACAGATACTATGAAGAACTTACCAAAGCTGTAGCCTTCTGGAATCATGTTAGTGCCCGCAACTCCACTTTTTAAGTTACTCTTTTGTAGAGGAAAGGGGAAATAGAAATAAAGTGTAAAAATGGAATATTAACATCCAAGAGCAGATTGCTTCAAATCAAGCTGTACTTTCCTGCTCAGCAGCTAAAAAAAAAACTATTTTCAAGATACAAGGTCTGATTGTCTAATTAAAGTCTCTCATTCTCTCTCATATATATATATATATATATATATATATATATATATATATATATATATCCCATTTCCAGAAAGATGATCTAGAAAGATACAGGAACTGGTCAGACTTGACTCTGTAACAAACCTTATATTTAGCAGCATTTTGCTACAAGTATGAGATTCCCATGACATTCAGAGGCATAGAGGGATATACTTTCTTAAAAAACTGTGAGGAAGAAAGAATTTCAGCCAGTCCAACCTCTCCCAACCCTACACAATGTACACCTGTCAAAATCCCACCCTCTCTAATAATTAAAGGCACTGGGACTTTTTCCTATTTTGCATTTGGTCATCCTACATCATTTGAAGGTGAGAGATATTTAAGAATGATTTGATACTACCTTGGTTATGAACGACAGTACGTAAATGCCTTAAATAAATAAAATCACAAGTATTTAGAAGTAATTTCTACGAAGTTCAGAAGGGCTTATTCCCAAGTAAATTAGGACAGGACTGCAATGTTAATACAGTAGAAAGACCAATACATTTTGAGTCCAAAGACTTCAAATCCAACACATTCAACAAAATGCAATCCCTACTGAGCAAACCTTCTCTTGAAACAATTTATGGCATTAATATCATACTTTTTTCACTCACCAAAGATTCTTTAAAACCACCCTGATAAAACATTTCAGACTTCACATTCCAATATGCAAAAAAGTTGTCCAATCGAACGAGCTGAAATCAAAAATTTAAGCAGAATCAACGGAATTGTCACCTTCAGTACTTTTTCATGCAATACAAAGGATCCATATACCATATTTTTCCATTTATAAGACACCCCCATATAGGCTTTTTAAACATGGTACCCTCAGGATTTGATCACAGACACATTTAATTAAAAACAAATCCTGTCGAAATCAATTAAAATAAGGATAAGGGTCAGAATACTATGACTGGTTTAAGGATCCGCGTTTTTCTTTTTCTCCCAGAATACCAACATATTGCAGTTTGGCCAGGTTCTATTAATATGCAAAAATAGCTCAAGTATTCAGCACAAATTAGTTACCAGATATACACTCTAGACATCAATCCACTGCAACAACTTTTCTTTATGAGCTACTATGGCAGTTTTACAAAATTCTCCATTATGCTCTAGCAGTTTTTAATGTACGTGGGGGAAGCTGGTACTGTCTGTGAATTTTGCCTGTTTTTTGTGTTCCTCTGCTTTTTAGAGATTGAATATTTCACTCCATAATGCTGTATCTCATATGGGATTCAGCTCTCGTGGCTGTGTTGTACTATCATATTACATGGTCAGGTGGTGGTGTGTGAAGTGCAAGAGCCTTTCGTCTCATCTTTCCAAGCACCAGCAATATTCCAAGCAGTATCTTTTCCTTAATCCTTCATATTCCAAGAGGGATCATTGGGACTGAGAGATCAGCACCAGGAGGAGAGAGAAATTCCTTCCAGAAGGGAAGGGCATACACAGTTCAAAACTGACACTCCCAGAACACTAGCTATACTTAGGCTAAAGTGAAAACTGCAGTCACTGTCCTCGTTAAATTAATAGTGACTTATATACATAGCCAAGAAATCTGTAGAAAATGCATTATTTATTTGAAAATTACCCCTAGCCCAATGGCTTAGCAGCAAATAAGTTTCATTGCTAGCACCTCCATTTTCCTTGCCTTGTGAGAAACAGAGCTCAATGAAATTACATGCTGATTTTAAACATTACATTACTTGTACCTTGGAAGTAATGAGTTCTTATCCAATTTAAAGAAGCTATTTCAGGCTTGTAACATATTCGCTATTCAACTTATTTCCTATCACTTGTTGTTTGGATGCCCAAATTGTATTAACTCCTACCACGTTATGACTGTAAATAGGAGCCGTAAGAGCTCTGTAGGCATTAAAATCCCTCACTTGAGTAGCATCATATGGCAGAGAGGGAAGACCAAGCTCCAGTTCTGTCACCCTGTGCAAGCTGCAGAGCAAACTTTTGAAGTGGGGAGCCTGCTGTACTCATGAAGACTCCCTACATGATCTAGAGCCCTGATCTTCCAAGGTACAAAATCATGCAGGGACTGCCATGAGGCTTCCCATTTAAAAGAAATGTCCTCTAACTGGTAGCCCATTCATTCCCACTCATTGTCACACCTGTGAGAGACTGTAATTCCTGAAGTCATACTTTTTAAAACAGGTGCAAGATAGCGGAAGAATGATCTAACCCTTCCAGAGTCATGTCACTGAAGCTGTATCATGTTAATAAATAATGATAATTTGGCAAAGTAATGTGTTATTTCATTTACTATGATGCATCCATAACCTTTTTAATCATTGCAGATAAAGGGCCTGTAATTAAAAGGAAAAGCCACGCTTCTTATTTTGCCATAATTCAGCACCAGATCTGTACACTGCAACCATAGAGAGGAAGCTTTGTGCATGAAATGACACTAAATAGAAGAGTCAACAGTATGAAAAGTAATGTGCAAATTCCAGATCAGGTAGAAATAATGACTAAAGGTGGTCTATAGACAGTTAAAAATGAGGTGGCCCAAAACATGTCAACATCAGAAAATTATCAAGACTAAGAAAAACTCCAGTCAAACATTGTGCCATTCACATACATCGTCAGACAGCAGTTTTACACCATCTACTCTGCACAATTTATCTTTCTCCTATATGTAGCTTATAGCTCATCTCCTCTGAAAGTCAGTAGTTTTCTGCAAGTAACTTGGGATGATTGGTGCCCTAAGGTCCATATAACGAGGCACCCCAACTGTAATAGTAGGTGTTATCATCAACATTGCTTAGTTAAATGATCACAGCAATTATTTGGCATACATTTAGGCCTTCTCACTGGCTCCTCCCAGAATCTGGCACTCCCTCTCTAGGGAAGTTAGACTGGTCTTCTTGTCCTTCCGCCAGCAGGTGAAGACATTACTGTTCCAACAGGTTTTTTTGGAACTGACTGCTTTGTAATGAAAGGGCTAGCCCTGTGCTGTTTTTATTTTAATTATTTGTATATTATATGTCTGGAAAGATAGAAACAGATAGCTATAGAGATAGATATATGTAGTTGTAACTCTGTCAATGTTTGATTGTTTTTCTTTATTGTTTTTTATCTGTAAGCTGCCTTGAGTCTCTGCTAAGGAAAAAGGCAGAGTATAAATAAATTAACAACAACAACAATTTCTGTCCACCAACCATGTATCCACATGCCTGCAAACTTCAGGTTAACACTTCAAGAATCTGAAGAAATAGACTGTACTCTATGAAAGCTTATGCTGTAATAAATTTGCTAGTCTTCAAGGTGCCACAGGGCTTTTAATTATTTCTGCTACAACAGAAATTGTCTAATGGATGTAAAATGCCTATTCAAGCTAAAAAGGATGGCAACAAAACTGTATGCATGCCCTCCTTTGTCTATCTTCATGACAGACACATGACTGATCCAGACAATTTTTTAAAAGTAACTGAACAGCTGGAAAGATTAAGTGCATTCAAAATACTTACTGCATAAATCACAAAACTTGATAATAGCAACATACCTGTGGTCTCCCTGACAACAGAAGATATGGCACTAAATAATTTGACAAATGGTCTGCTGATTGCTAATGAGTGAACAAACCACTGTTTGTTTGGAAGAAAAAATCTGACATCTTATCACTTATATAGACAAGTTAACCTCCACTGCTGGTCTGGAATTAGTGACACATCGGTGCAAAACAAATGCTACACAGCAAGATGCATCTGTTTCAAAAACGATTTGATATGGCTATGATGGCACCAGCTGTTCCATGTTGTTTAACTATTTCCTTATACAGTGGTACCTCCAGTTACGAACTTAATTGGTTCCAGAGGTCCATTCATAACTGGAAACCACTCATAATATAAGGTGCGCTTTTGCTAATGGTGCCTCCCGCTGCGTGCGCGCCGCCAGAGCATAACTTCCGCTCGCATCCCGGGGCAAAGTCTGCGACAAGGAGACCTACTTCCGGGTTAGTGGAGTGTGTAACTTGAAGCATTCGCAAGGGGGGGAGGTGGTACGTAACATGAGGTACCATTGTACTACTTATACAAGATGCTTATTATATAAATCTTGTACCTTCTTATAATTGAGCATGTCTGTACACAACCCTTATTTCTGTTGTGCATTTGCATCAACAGGCTATTTATAGCATTTTTCCATCTTCAAAGGCTGTGTCTCCTAGTACAGTCACAACTTTGTAGGCATCAATCTAATTTAGATGTCATGGGTCAGATTCAACTAATGTATCCCATCAGCAGAAGCACAGCTTAAGCGTTTCCCCCAGCACTATATATAGGGCTTCACTCCACTCCCACTCCCCTCAAAATTGGCTCTGGGAGCTTTAGGAGAACCCCCAGAACAGCACACAGTGGGAGGACAGGGATTATTCTGTCTGGCAAGCCAAATGATCACCTTAGCACAATGCTGAATTGCTCACCTTGCCTGGTAAGGACACTAAGATCAGCAAATGGAACCCAATTAGTTTTACCGTGGCCTAATGATTATCAGCTTGCGATGGTGGGGAAGAAAGCTTTTTTTACTGTTGGCACTGGTTTTATAGAACCAATTTTATAGAACCAAGTGAAATATAGTTCTTATAGAACCTGATGAAATACAAAGGCCCTGATCTGTACTGGCATTGTACTTTAGAAGATGCACCTATTTACACAGCCATTCCCTTAAACCAGGAGACTCTGGTTGGGAGTTCAACTGCTGTACTGTTTAATGGGATTGTTTCATTGCATATTTTAATTAATTATCTTTTAATGTTTTGAGACAGGGAATTTCATTAATGCAAGCAGTTTCTGAGCTCTGGGTGCAACACTGTGCCTAAGATTTCAGATTAAAACTGCCACTAATGGAAGGAAAGGAGGACCTTTTTCCACCTCCCCACTTCCAGCCACTCTTTGAAGATGGGAGAAGGGACCCTCATAAGAATATTGGGGGAGTGGGAAGGGGAAGTATGGCTTTGTTTTTTGCAGTCTTCAGATGAGGACTAGACCATGTGAAAAATGAACACAAGATTTTAGCTGCAGTTCACTCATTTTCAGCTTTGTATTCTTGTTATAAAAAAGCACGCCTAGAGACTCCATTGTGGCGCCCATAACCAGTGCTTTTTTTCTTAAAAATGTTTAGGGGTACTCTCATTTTCCTACTCCTATTGAAATACTGCCCCTCAATAAGGCCAAACGTAGATTTACAAAATGATTAGGGGTATGCGTACCCCTGCGTACCCCCAGGAAAAAACCACTGCCCATAACCTAGGTTTAAGGTGCCATTTAGCTCCTAGCTTTCATATCTCAGCTTCTAACACTGTGTGGTGGGATTGTTTTTATGCTTTTAAACTACTTAGAAGCTCAGTTTGGCATTCAGCTGTAAATAAAGTAACAAACAAACAACAACAACCTTGCAACAACTGAACTTTCCAGATACTTGCCCCAACAAAGAATGTACTGCAGTATCTTAATCTGGATGTAACCAAGGCATGCAAAAGATTTGCCTTCAACATCTAGAATAGGTTAAACACTTATTCCTTGATGGGCCATTCACTGAATCAACAAAACCTCCATCTCATCTGGAGTATGTCTCAGCTTGTTTACCCACAATCAGTCCGTCATTGACCTCTAACATAAATTACATTAAAAACCCTTCTAAAATATCTTTAAGTGGCCACAAAACCAGCTAGTCTGGTTGCACCTTAGTTCCTTCCAAAATTTAATGGTTTTAAGAAGTCATATGTAAAACATCTAACCTACAGGAAGCACTTTATGTTGATTTTTGGTAATTTACAATTATGTGAGGGGGGAAATGGCTGTTAAATTTAAGCAGGGGTAGATAAAAATGGATTAAGCCAAAGCAGTCGATATCAGGGCAGAGTGTTGAGATCATACCCAACGAGCGAATGGATTCCGACCAATGCAAATAAACTTTATGCTTGCCTTTTGGTAATTTAAAATTACCAGTATGCAATACAACAGACAGGATAAGAAAAACAAAACAGTAGCTACTGAAAATTTGAAATGCGAGTAACAGAAGTGTTTATAGTTACAGGCAGGTAGCCGTGTTGGTCTGCCGTAGTCGAAACAAAATAAAAAAAATACTTCGAGTAGCACCTTAGAGACCAACTAAGTTTGTTATTGGTATGAGCTTTCGTGTGCATGCACACTTCTTCAGATACGTTCAGAAGTGTTTATGGAAAGCTTGTATTGCAACAAAATGTGATTTTCCACACAGCAACTGATTTGCATTTAGAAAGGTTGTCAATATGCAACTGCAATATGCAATACGCTATTTATATTACATTCTGAACACACATTTATACAGGAAGCATTCCAAGCTAAGACTTACCTTATAAAACAATTTAGTAGATGCATCCTGTATACATGGATTCCAGTTTTGATCTGAAGTCTAGAAGACAAACAGAAAGTTATTATGAAAGAAGCACTACAAAATTATCTCTTGAATTCTATTTTTAGTATAAACACATTTTAAAAATCACATGGCTAATACTGTACAAAGATCAACTGAGCTTGAAAAATTTCCCTACAATAAAGCACAATATTAAATTTTTGAGAAAATGCACTTCCCCCTCCCTGGCCACCTAACAGGCTAGTAGGCTTATCAGTTGCATCACATCACACTGAACTTTGTGATGTGAACACTGCTGTGATGCATAGCTGTCAGCTTTTCCCTTTACTTGCGAGGAATCCTATTCGGAATAAGGGAATGCCCCTTTAAAAAAGGGAAACGTTGACAGCTATGATGTGATGTGCATTGCAGGGGGTTGGATTAGATGAACTCTGTGGTTCCTTCCAACCGTACAATTCTATGATTCTATGAACAGAGTCTGGTCCAGTTCTTGATGAAGTGTTCCGCTCTCCCCTCCTGCACTACCAAAGCTGAGTTTGCAAAGCTTCCACTTTTGATAAGCCACAGCTTATCATGTCACCCAAGCTGACAAACTGTGATAAGCATTCATTATGGTTAGATAAAAACAAGTCAGCTTCAAAAACCATGGCTTGAAATTGGCTTATTTTAGACTAACCATAGTTAATGCGAATTACACTTCATCAGTCGGTGACACAGCAAGCTATGGTTAACTGAAAGTGGAAGCAAAACCTTCCAAACTTGTCCTCCTGATTGTATGAGTCAAAAAGAAAGCAATGCTCATTCACATCTTGTTAAACCATAGTTGAGTGCAGAGGTGGGAAACCTCAGGCCAGGGACTGAATGTGGCCCTCCAGTCTCCTTTAGCTCACCCTTGGGACTCTCTCCATGCCACAGCCTCACTGGGACTGCTTTGCACCTTCCACGAATGTTTTTGTAAGGTAGGAATTTGTCCTCAATCTCCTGCCTGGCTATCATATAGAGACAACTATGTAACTGTGCATGGAACAAGTCTAGTGTACAAAGGTAAAATTTACATTAGCTGCTTCACCCTCTTCTGCCTCTTGCCCCATCTATTTTAGCAGAATGTGGCCAGCAGGTGTCTCAGTCTCCATTGGCTACTGATATCTGTGAAATCCCTGGTGAGTAACACCACAGTTCTTCCACTCCCTAGACAAGCCCATTCCATTATGATATCTTTTCAAAAAAGCATTCTATGATTGCCCCAAAGCTATAAAAATGTATTTCCTAAGGGGAACTACCAAAAACCAAAATATTTGTATTAATAGTGGGTTTTACCATTTGTTATAACATTCCATTTTCTGAAGAATTTATATTGCAAATTTAATCATTATTGCATGTTCAAAAAAATCTACCTTTGAGTGTAAAAAAGGTAAAGGTACCCCTGCCCGTACGGGCCAGTCTTGACAGACTCTAGGGTTGTGCGCCCATCTCACTCAAGAGGCCGGGGGCCAGCGCTGTCCGCAGACACTTCCGGGTCACGTGGCCAGCGTGACGAAGCTACTCTGGCGAGCCAGAGCCGCACACGGAAACACCGTTTACCTTCCCGCTAGTAAGCGGTCCCTATTTATCTACTTGCACCCGGGGGTGCTTTCGAACTGCTAGGTTGGCAGGCGCTGGGACCAAGCAGCGGGAGCGCACCCCGCCGCGGGGATTCGAACCGCCGACCTTTCGATCGGCAAGCCCTAGGCGCTGAGGCTTTTACCCACAGCGCCACCCGCGTCCCTTTGAGTGTAGAACATGATTAAAAAAATAAAAATAGGGTTATGCAGCAGTAGTTGAAAGTTATGTACCTGTAAACTAAGATTTTGAAGTGAGACACCAAATGACAACGGAATATCTTTGTTTGTAATCTGAAAATAAACAAAAAAGGTTATTCACCAAAACAGACACGATTTGCAACTTGGGTAAGATAACTTTAAGATTTGTGACTATTTATCTAATAAAACAAAACAGATTTCCAAGGGCACAAGGCAAAGATGCCCACTATCACCTCTACTGTTTGTTTTAGAATTGAAGTACTAGCAGCAAGAATAAGAGCAAATGCAAATATAAAACATGTGAGAGTAGAATGGTGAAGTATTTAGGATTATGGCTAACAACTAAAAACCCCAATATATTTCAAGATAATTATGTTAAAATATGGAAAGAAGTTTTTTAAAGACCTGGAAATGTAGGGGAGAATGAAATGATCTATGTTGGGAAGGATTTCAGCCATAAAAATGAACATTTTACCTAAGGTCTTGTTTTTATTTCAAACCGCTCCAATAATTAACAATACAGACTGCTTTAAAGAATGGCGGAAGAATATTTTTAGATTTATCTGGCAAGAGAAGAAACCCAGAATAAAATATAAAATATTAATAGATGCTAGAAAAGAGGGGGCTTCACATTGCCAGATTTTCATTTATATGAAGCAGCATGTTTGTGTTGGTTAAAAGAGTGGATAATGTTGGAAAACACTCAGTTATTGGATCTGGAAGGTTATGGTATGAATTTTGGCTGGAATGCATGTTTGTGATATGGTAAAGGTAAATTCATTTTTAAAAAAGAATGTCATTAGGAAAAATATACAGAGAATTTGGGAGAAGTATAAAAACCTGCTAGAGAGAAAAACACCCTTATGGCTATCTCCAATTGACGCAATCTCACAAAAAAACTTAACCTGGGAAGGAGATGGACAACATATAAGGAACTTTTGGACTTTATGGAGCAAGAAGTCAAATTGAAGAAGTTTGAAGATGTTGGTACCCAGGTGACAGACTGGTTACAATAACATCAAATGAAACGCTCAAAGCTGGTAAAAAATGTGGTTTCATTCATCAGAATTCACATTTTGCAAAGTATCTGATAGAAAACAGTGATAAATTAATATCTAAGATGTATAAATTACTGTTGGAATGGGAACCAAAGGATGAAATGGTAAAATCAGCAATGATCTGTTGGGTAAGAGATGTGGGTCACAGCCAGTAAATTAAAAGGGAAATTACATGAAAATGATCTGTAGATGGTACCTGACACCAAGTAAATTAGCAAAAAAATTTCAGAGCCAAATAAATGTTGGAAATGTAACGATAAAGAAGAAATGAGACCACCACTGCAAGAATGTTAAGCTTTCATTGACTACAGGATGCTACATTGGCTACAAAAGACAAACATGGAGTCCTCGGGACATTTGTCCTTGCAAATGAAGATCCAAGATTGTGGTCTGGTTTTTCATCCAGGTATTCTTACAATCCCTTTTGCAAAAAAAGATTCCTAAAATGTGTGTTTTGGGCCTGATCCACTTGCCACAGACAGCAAGTGTTCATTTTCCAGTTCCATCCACAAACTGGCTCGTAATATGATGACAGGGCCTTATCTATTTTGATTTGGGAACAGTGCCTAGCAAAAATAATAGATTAATAGAGTAGCTTCATGCTTTTTCTCCTCCAAATATCCCAAAGCATAAAAAATTAACATACTATTTTGACCTCTCCCGGAGAGTTCCAAACTGCAATCATGCACAGTCACATGCAGAAAGCTAACAGTCATTCCCTGCAGCAGTGCAATGTTCAGTTTCTTTGTAGGCTTGCAAGTTTGATAACAAATTATCTGTAACCACATCTTGAATTATTTATAGATATTGCATACACAAATACTTACATCATCCTCATAGCGAATATGGATGTTAGAAATTTTCAGCTGAAGATTTTTGATGACCTGAGTAATTAGTTTTTCTATGAAAGTGTCTTGCTTCTCTTCTGGTTTATCTAAATTGAAGTACAACTAATGAATACCTAGTATGATTAAGCATAAGGAATGGCATCCAGTGTTAGTGATACTAAGAGTACCCGTTGAAATCAATACACATTGGTCTACTTTGAGTATGGCTAACATTGGATATTCTCTACAGAGACTTAACCAATGTTGACTGATTAGCAAATTGATGTACTTAAATTCAATATATTTTAACCAGAGACCTAATAGGAGTAATATTAGGACATTAAATTGCAGGTGTGATTTGGGCTCTTCTTGTTGTTGTTCTGTTGGGTGCCTCCTTATGTTTTAAGGCAGGAATAAATAATTCCATGCCTGTCATATACAACAACAACAACAACACCCCCCGCCCTTCTGCAACTCCTCTCAACTTGGCTCCTCTGACTGGGACTAAAGGGAGTTATAGACCAAAATGTTTGAAGGTGTAACATTGGTTACCTTTGTTCTACCCCTTCCAATTATACAGGGTGAGTCTTTTAAAAGAGGCCCCGTGGAACATGTGTACTCTGTATCTACGAGGGCCTTTTTTAAAGGACTCACCCTGTAGAAACACACTGTTGAATAGCTCACCCACTGAAAAGCAATTGCAATTCACAGTAATGACTATGCACATGTTAAAACTGCATAAGAAAGCAAATGTAGTAGAGCTGGATCTAGGATATTTAGGTTGCTGCCCTTTTAGGAATAAAAAGCATACTTTCCCCACTACCTCCCACATTTGAGCCAGAGTGGCCATAGCATGACAAAGGTGCCAGATAGTGTCTATACTACTGAACTGTTTAAGAGCATCCAGGTACTCAACCTCTACCTTCTCAGCATGGCATACCACAAAACCTACATGGAATTTGATGAATGCAGAAGGAGAAATATCCCCATCAAACTGACAGGTTCCATGGGTCATTCCATGTCAAGTGATCCAAGGACTTTCACCTTACCATTTTACATTACAGTGGTACCCCGCAAGACGAATGCCTCGCAAGACGGAAAACCCGCAAGACGAAAGGGTTTTCTGTTTTGGAGGCGCTTCGCAAGACGAATTTCCCTATGGGCTTGCATCGCAAGACGAAAGCCCATAGGGAAATGCTGGCGGTCGGGAGCAAAGACTTTTGCCCACAGCCGGCCTTCAGAAGAGGACCTCTTCTGAAGGCCGGCGGGGGGCAAAAGTCTTTGCTCCCCCCCGCCTGCCTTCCCCCCGCCTGCCGGGGCGATCTTAAAATGCTGGCGGGCGGGAGCGAAGCGTTCGCTGCCGACCCCCAGCATTTTAAAATCTCCAAGGGACAGCAGAGAAGTCTCTGTCCCGGGGAGGTTTTAAAATGCTGGGGGTCGGGAGCGAAGCGCTGCCGACCCCCTGCATTTTAAAATCTCCCCGTGTCCCGGGAAGGTTTTAAAATGCTGGGGGTCGGGAGCGAAGCGCTGCCGACCCCCTGCATTTTAAAATCTCCCCGTGTCCCGGGAAGGTTTTAAAATGCTGGGGGTCGGCAGCCCGACCCCCAGCATTTTAAAATCTTCCCGGGACACGGGGAGATTTTAAAATGCTGGGGGTCGGCAGCGCTTCGCTCCCGACCCCCAGCATTTTAAAACACTGTTCCGAAGGGGGGGGGACACCTGCCCCAGCCGCCCCACTTCGGAAAGCTGTTCCGAAGCGGGGAGGGAGGGCGGGGACATCTGCCCCAGCCGCCCCACTTCGGAAAGCTGTTCCGAAGCGGGGAGGGGGGGCGGGGACACCTGCCCCAGCCGCCCCACTTCGGAAAGCTGTTCCGAAGCGGGGAGGGGGGGCGGGGACACCTGCCCCAGCCGCCCCACTTCGGAAAGCTGTTCCGAAGCGGGGAGGGGGGGCGGGGACACCTGCCCCAGCCGCCCCACTTCGGAAAGCTGTTCCGAAGCGGGGAGGGGGGGCGGGGACACCTGCCCCAGCCGCCCCACTTCGGAAAGCTGTTCCGAAGCGGGGAGGGGGGGCGGGGACATCTGCCCCAGCCGCCCCACTTCGGAAAGCTGTTCCGAAGCGGGGAGGGGGGGCGGGGACATCTGCCCCAGCCGCCCCACTTTGGAAAGCTGTTCCGAAGCGGGGAGGGGGGGCGGGGACACCTGCCCCAGCCGCCCCACTTCGGAAAGCTGTTCCGAAGCGGGGAGGGGGGGCGGGGACATCTGCCCCAGCCGCCCCACTTCGGAAAGCTGTTCCGAAGCGGGGAGGGGGGGCGGGGACATCTGCCCCAGCCGCCCCACTTCGGAAAGCTGTTCCGAAGCGGGGAGGGGGGGCGGGGACATCTGCCCCAGCCGCCCCACTTCGGAAAGCTGTTCCGAAGCGGGGAGGGGGGGCGGGGACATCTGCCCCAGCCGCCCCACTTCGGAAAGCTGTTCCGAAGCGGGGAGGGGGGACGGGGACATCTGCCCCAGCCGCCCCACTTCGGAAAGCTGTTCCGAAGCGGGGAGGGGGGGCGGGGACATCTGCCCCAGCCGCCCCACTTCGGAAAGCTGTTCCGAAGCGGGGAGGGGGGGCGGGGACATCTGCCCCAGCCGCCCCACTTCGGAAAGCTGTTCCGAAGCGGGGAGGGGGGGCGGGGACACCTGCCCCAGCCGCCCCACTTCGGAAAGCTGTTCCGAAGCGGGGAGGGGGGGCGGGGACATCTGCCCCAGCCGCCCCACTTCGGAAAGCTGTTCCGAAGCGGGGAGGGGGGGCGGGGACACCTGCCCCAGCCGCCCCACTTCGGAAAGCTGTTCCGAAGTGGGGAGGGGGGACGGGGACATCTGCCCCAGCCGCCCCACTTCGGAAAGCTGTTCCGAAGTGGGGAGGGGGGGCGGGGACATCTGCCCCAGCCGCCCCACTTTGGAAAGCTGTTCCGAAGTGGGGAGGGGGGGCGGGGACACCTGCCCCAGCCGCCCCACTTCGGAAAGCTGTTCCGAAGCGGGGCGGGGGCGGGAACACCTTCTGAAGGCGGGCGGGGGGCGAAAGTCTTTGTCCCCCCTGCCTGCCTTCCCAGGGGCTTTTAAATCGCCTCGGAGAGCGGAGAAGTCCTCCGCTGTCCCGGGGTTTTTTAAAATGCTGGGGGTGGGAAGAAAAGCCCTTGTTCCCCCCCCCCCAGCCTTCAGAAGAGGTCCGGGGACAGACTGTCCCCGGACCTGGTCTGAAGGCGGTTTCCCTAGGAACGCATTAATTGATTTTCAATGCATTCCTATGGGAAACCGTGCATCGCAAGACGAAAAAACCGCAAGACGAAGAGACTTGCGGAACGAATTAATTTCGTCTTGCGAGGCACCACTGTACTTTCATTTTCACTTTCCTCAAAGTAGTATAAGAGAAGGTCCCAGATCTCTGTTTTTAATTTTTTATCTCATCCCATTTTGAGTTATGAGAGTTGGAATTTTTTTCAAAATGACAATTTTGGCCTTGCCAAACACAAAAACCTTAAACGCTCAGCCCAGAACTGAGATATTTCCAAACTAAATATACCAATCTCTTCAGAACTTCATGGGCTTTAATATGACATGGCACATGAAGAACTTACTTTAAATTTCAAAGTTAATTTACATAATTTAAAATTTTAGAAGGTGATTTAAAAAATCAATATGATTAAAAATCTCCCCAAAAATGTATTGATTATTTCATATTTCTATGAGCTTCTTGCAAAATTTCATCTTGGGATCTCAATGGGATCACATTAAGTGATATATCCACACACACAGTGGTACCTCCGGTTGCGGACGGGATCTGTTCCGGAGCTCTGGTCGGATCCCAAGGTTTCCGCAACCGGACAAACTGCTTCTGCACATGCGTGTGGCGCGGTAGAGTGCTTCTGCACATGTGCGTGAGGCAAAACACTTCCAGGTTTGCCACTTTCGCAACCCAAAGTTTACGTTACCCGAGGGTAACGTAAGTCAAGGTGATACTGTATTTTACATTGTTGTTTAGGATAAATAGGTCTTCCTGGAATAAAATGTAACAGAATAAACAAGACTTCACACCATATTATCAATTACTTCAGGCATATCTTTAAAAAGATATTCAATTAAAAGGTATCTGGAAAGCTAGTCAGGCTTGTCCGGCAAGGCCAAAATTGTCATTATTATTATTTTTAATTAAAACTCTCATAACACAAAAACAGAATGAGATAAAATATTAAATTTTTAGATTTAAACTTAGTTCCAATTGTTCAACAAGTGTACAAAATTTTAAGAAAATTTGACAAAACGAGGTAAAGAAAATCATCAAAAATTGGACCATTTGATATTGAATGACCCCATGTTAGTATTACAAATAACTATTTGAGATCTTATTGTTACCTAAATAATTCACAAAATGGGAAACCAATCGACCATAATTCATAATGGGTTGTGCCTCTTAGAAGATTTAGCAAAGTGTAGCCAAACCATGGCACACTTATCTTTAGCAACAGCATGCACCACAATTAAAAAATAATGTTGGTTAACCAAAGACTCAGAATGTGACTCTTCTAAAATAAATCACAGTTGAGTAATAAATACCCACAACATAAAATCAACTATTCACAAAACATCAGCTTCAACTTTCAATTTTACCAGAGTCCTTTAAAAAAAATTACCCTCATCCCTCTGCACTTTCACTGAAAAGTAAATCTTATCACTCTTAGAGCACAATATTATACATCTCTGTTGAGAAGTGTGTCCCATCAATGGGACTTTCTTCCAGGTGAGTGGGTACAGAATTGCAGCTTTAGATGTTTGGCAACTTCTACTCCCACAAATAAAAATTGGTATTTTCTTTTTCCTTACTTATGTCAGCGATCTTTTGCTTGGCATCTTCTATTCTTTGAAGTTCTCTCTGCTTTGCTTCTAGTTGTTGCTTTAGTTCTTTTTCTGCATCATATTTAATACCTGACAAAATGGATGAATTAATACAGTACTTCACATTTTTAAGATCACAATAAAGCCAAGTTGTGATGAAACAGGCAAATAATTTATTAAACAAATCGAAGCTATAAGATTTAAGACATTTTCACATATTAGTGCTGAATCCAGTTTAATAGCATTTCTCAATCACAAAGTAACTTCAAAATTTCTATATTTTGTCCTATCCTGTGTTTGTGCTTTAGGGTCCACACTCTTAAGAGTAAGGGGAAACCTACCAAAAGCCACTGCATTCCTTTTCTTTCGAAAACAAAACATTCCATTTCATTTTTAATGAGGATTGTGACTTTGGGAAAGCTACTTAAAAGTCATTCCTGTGTCTGCATGCAATGGTAAAACAGGTTTGGGGAACCTATGGCCCTCCATACATTGTTGTACTACAACCCCCTTCATTCCTTATCATTGGCCATGCTAGCTGGGGCTGATGAGAATTAGAGTCCAACAATGGCTCAATTTGCATATTGCACTAAGGGCTTAGCCTGAACATGCTGGATCCTGAGGAGATTGCAGCTGCTTTGCTCTTCACCAGGCTTTTGAAGTAAGTAAAGCACTTAAGATTAAACGTAACATGTTGCCTCATGATTAAGGTCTTTCGTGCTTAACCACAAGCTTAAGCCAAGGTTGCTAGTCATGGTTAAAGAGGAAAGATGCCCCTCTCTGCCAGCTACTCCTAGTTGCAAAGCTATACTAATGCTCTTAGTACACAGACACTGGCAGCTCCTATAATCAATGACCATCCCAGAGTAAGGAAGAACCACTCCACAGAGCTAGACAGGGATGTAACCTGCTCTTTAATGAACCATATAACTAGGCATAGTAAGATAGCTCAGGCATTAGTAATGGACCCTAGACAATTGACAATACTGAATATTACCAGCCAAATTGTTGGCTGGTAACTTGGGAAGGCTGGCAGCATTTTCAACTCACTGGGGAAGATTTGTTTTGTCAAAACATGGTAATATCTGATATATAGATCATACTGACTAAAACTATTGCATGGATAAAAACAAAAAGAAATTCAATCAAATAAACATGATTTTATCTTACAGAGTTACATAAAGAAACAAATCTACTTACTGGCTGTAGGCACAATAAGTAAGAAAACTTCATCTAAAACAGCTTCAACTGGTTGAGTATAAAGATTTTTCCATGGAATTTGCAAATTCAGTTGACCTATGAATACAAAGGAACATATACTCTTACTGCAAATATTTGTATTATGTTTAATCACATTAATTATTTTTATAAATAAAATTAACCCTGTTTCTGGTCACTTGTTAAGCCAATACAACATCTCCAAATGCATATTTAAACCAAGGAATATAACATCCTACTATCACAATGCTTTACACAATCAGGGCCTCACTACACATTAACACTAACAACATAACTTGAAGTTGACTCTTTAAAAAAAGAAAACAGCAAGGGCTGAGTGTTAACAGTCGCCTTAAGGCAGCTGTGGAAAACCTCTGATTCACAGACCTGGCACACCAAGCTTCCCCAGTTGGCCCGCAAAGTCATTTTGGTCAAGTCACACCCACCTGCCCTACACCTGTCATCACATAAGGGGTGTAGGGATACAGTACTAAAACAAAACGGGGAAATCACTTAGTAGGGCCCTGCTGTCTGTGAAGTGCTTTGATGTTCCTGACTACAGAAAAATAATTTGAGATCATTACGATGTCATTTGACTGACAAGTGGGTGGCCCTACCCACTTGTCAATTTTGGTCTGCAAGACAGGTCATTATAATGAACTGACTAGTGGAGAGAAAAAGATTCCCCATCCCTGCCTTAAGGGATCCTAAGGGTCAAGACGTACAACCCAGATCTCATCTGTCATGTCACTAGCATGTCACACAGATGGTTCACATCACCCGCTATTTTTATTCATCCTGCTTCAATCAGTAGACAGGATGGTGCTTCTAAATGCAAAGAAGTTGTGCAAATAAATGTTTGTCCTGTTC
This sequence comes from Podarcis muralis, assembly GCF_964188315.1. Taxonomy (NCBI): domain Eukaryota; kingdom Metazoa; phylum Chordata; class Lepidosauria; order Squamata; family Lacertidae; genus Podarcis; species Podarcis muralis. Next base: position 4,490,223 of record NC_135665.1, on the reverse strand, counting down.
TAATGAAGTTCCTGCAGGTTGCATCATTCCTTCCTTCACACTTCTATCATCCCACAGTCTTCCCACTGCAGACACAAAGTCTGAATCACCATTTCATAGTCAGAAGTCTAAAAAGATTAATATTCATGTTCTAATTAGATTTGTAAAAGATAAAAAGCCACAATCTAAAGCTGCTTTAATCATACTGGAAACCAAACAGCTCTGATTTTTTTTTAAAGCGAACAATATCTGATAGGATTCTCCAATATTATATTATTATTATTATTATTATTATTATTATTATTATTATTAATATATTATTTATACCCCACCCATCTGGGCGACTTCCAATGGAATATTAAACAGAAGAAAACATCAAACATTAAAAACTTCCCTAAACAGGGCTGCCTTCAGATGTCTTCTAAAATTCAGATAGTTGTTTATTTCCTTGACATCTGATAGATGTAATAAATGCAAACAAATAATGCCCCAAATGAAGAAAGCAAGAAAAATATATATGAAACAAACAGAAAAGGTATAAAGAAACAATCAGAATTCAAGAATTTTTTATTGATATAATAGAAAGGATGTATTTCAGAGATAAATGTAACAGAATGAGAAAACCAAGAAGATACATTATCTTTTCTGTAAATTAAATGTCATTTGTAAACTGCCAGTTATAAACCAATTTACTATGAGTCATCATGCACTGCAAGTTGCCCAAAAAGGTCAAATTATTCTGGAAGTAAGAAAATAGCTGTTTTAAAATGAAATGTGCATTTTCTCGTGTTTATATATACTTTTAGGTCCAAAGCTGTATTAATTGGGAAATTCGGGGTTCTTTATAACCTATCAATGAAAAGCAACATTTAATGAACAAAAATAACTGAATGCTTAACCTACAATGAAATTGTATGAAAATGGGACATTTAATAGTCCACAACAAATAAAACTACACTGCATATTAAAATGCTATTCAATAATTATTTGTAGAGCTGACACCAAAATAAGGAAGTCTTACAATGCAATCCTATCAATATTTAAATTTACATATTCTATCGTGCTACAGAGCCTCACAAGTAGTTATAAGAACTCCAATGTTAAGAAATGGTGCCTCGAATTCCTTTTTTCCTCCTCTGTCCTCCTCAGTTCTTCCTTGTATATTGCTGCCCGAGAGGAGGAACTGTATTTGTTGGTGTGTGTTTTTCTGTAACTCACTCTGGGCGCATTGTCAGTTAAAAAGCAGTACAGTGGTGCCTCGCAAGACGAAAATAATCCGTTCCGCGAGTCTCTTCGTCTAGCGGTTTTTTCGTCTTGCGAAGCAACCCTATTAGCGGTTTAGCGGCTTAGCGGCTATTAAAGGCTTAGCGGCTAAAAGGCTATTAGCGGCTTAGCGGCTTAGAAAAAGGGGGGAGCGGGGGAAAATCGCAAGACTCGCAAGACGTTTCCGTCTTACGAAGCAAGCCCATAGGGGAAATCGTCTTGCGAAGCAACTCAAAAATGGAAAACCCTTTCGTCTAGCGGGTTTTTTGTCTTGCGAGGCATTCGTCTTGCGGGGCACCACTGTATACAAATGCTTTAAACAAAATAAATAAATATTTACTCATATATTATTATTTTTTGCCAGGGGAAGGGGGACCTTAATGGCTTCGTGAGCCAAATCTTTATCTCCCCACCCCCACCCCAAATGGCAACTTTGAACATTGGGAGACCACCCACCTGTCAATCATCTGACATCATAAAGAGACTTCAGGTGACTGTCAGGTAGGTTGTCCCACCCAACTGTTCAAGCTGCCCATGAGGATGGGAGGCGATAGAGACCAAGTACAACTGAATTCCTGCCACATCAGCTGATGTACAGAGTTCATTCCTTTCTGCAGGGTTCAAGTGTACCAGCGAGTTCCCCACAGGAAACTCACTAGTGCACCTGAACCAATCAGGAATGAACTCCCTGCATATAAACTGATGCAGCAGGAGTTCAATCCTGGTGCCTGTAGCAGTAGCCAATCCAGCTGCCTCGCTATCATACCGGACTTCACATATGACATCAGATGTAGCGCAGGTTGGCATGGTTTAAATGGCCTGGCAGGCCAAATTTGGCCTGTGAGCCAGAGGTACCCTAACCCTGTTCTAATGCGTTCAATTAGCCTATTTCCAGGTAAACTGGAGTAGGATTACAGAATAAACCAATTAATCATATGGATTTTAGTTGATTAAATATGAATAAAATTTGCATGTGAATGAAAAACATGCTTTCTGTGTGCAAGACAAGGTGAAATGCTTCGTCTATAAGATGACATCTGGCATCTACTGTTTTTATAAGAACTTGTGTTAAGAACAATCATTTCTTACTTTTTTAATCTGTTTCCTCTTTAATTAGGGGCACATTCAACTAAGACTGCCTCCCTCCATTCCACTTATCTGAGATAAAGTCCTACTAAAGTCAATAGGATTTACTTCCAAGTAGACATGCATGGTAAAAAGGGACCCTGACCATTAGGTCCAGTCGTGGTAGACTCTGAGGTTGTAACGCTCATTTTGCTTTATTGGCCAAGGGAGCTGGCATACAGCTTCCGGGTCACGCGCCAGCATGACTAAGCCGCTTCTGGTGAACCAGAGCAGTGCACAGAAACGCTGTTTACCTTCCCACCGGAGCAGTACCTATTTATCTACTTGCACTTTGACGTGCTTTCGAACTGCTAGGTTGGCAGGAGCAGGGACCGAGCAATGGGAGCTCATCTTGTCCCCGGGATTCGAACCGCCGACCTTCTGATCGGCAAGTCCTAGGCTCTGTGGTTTAGCCCACAGCGCCCACCCATGTCCCAGGCATGGTATTGCATAGTAAATGTTCAAATCCTAAATATATCAAAATCTAATAAGTCAACAATTAACTGCTTATTCAAATACAGGTCAATAAAATAGAATAACAAACTAAAATCAACCCAACTCCAAGTCTTTAGAAATACAATTTTAAATATAATAATTGTTTATTGCAGCAAAATATGATAGAATTCAACTTACCAATATGCCCTGCCTTAACTTTAAATGGTACATCAAACTGATACTGTAAAGATAATTTTTAAAAAAAAGTTATTTCAGCAACAAAATTAGTTATTTTAACAGTACAAACCATACACATATATTTTACTGCTTTTCAACTTTGAAGATAAATAATTAAATATCATGCAGCAAGTGAGACAACTTTCTGGTACCAACTACGTTGGTCAAATATTGTGAGCCCAAGAGCCTGGATACGATGTGACAACACAGAATTAATGAAAACAAAATAAGTGGGATTGTGCCCATTGTCTCTGGACTACACTCATTCAGCATAATTCACAGAACTCACGTGTATATTGTCTGTCCATGCACAGACTCTCCATGCATGACTGGGGACCTTGAAAAAAGCTGGATTCTTGATCATGTTAACAGGGTCTAGATCATACATACATACAGTGCCTATGCACAAACCGTTCTGCTTATTTACTCTAATGATGTTCACTCTGTGAAGCGTTAGGAAGTCAGAGATTTCTTGTTCTGTTCCCCTTTATAATGCCAGTGTTCACTTTATACTCCATAGATCAGAGCTGGCAAACCTGTGGCCCCGCAGATATTGTTGGACTTTCTCAATAGCCCCAGCCAGAATGGTTAGTTGTGCGGAATGCTGTGATTTGTAGTCCAGCACCACCCAGATATCCATGGGTTCCCTACCCAGCCTTTTTCACACAGCTGCGTGTTGCAAGCATGTCCCTGAGTGAATTTCTGCAGTTGTGCAAATGTTTATTTCATATATACTGTATTGCCATTTCACTTACAGAAACAAGTAGTTTCAGTTTGATTCATCCTTGGCAATGGAAACTTATGAACTTTCACAAGGAAGGTTGTAGTTCTGGGGTACAGAATCTGTGCATGACAAAGGTCCCAGTTTACTTCACTAGTATCTGGAACCTGCAGACCCATCTGAAGAGTCACTGTCAATCAGTGTAGACAATACTGAGCTAGATGGAGGATTGGTCTGACAGTATAAGGCAGCTTTCTATATTCCTATGATGTTACATTACTGTCAGGATGACTGCATAGAGAAAAATATGGTTTTCCCCATGTGTTATGGGAGAACCATTCCATTTTCTTCTGGCAATCTCCCCAAGAGCAACAGCAACAGTTCCAGGTGGGTGCTATCTGGAATCTGTGGGAATCCAGTTTTATTGCTGGTGGTGAGGCCAAACTCCATGGAGGTTTGGGCAAAACAGTTGATGCGTCTCTGTAGAGCTTCCTCAGAGTGCACTGTCAAAGCTGCATCATCTACAAACAATATCTCCCAGATAAGAACCCATCACTCCTTGAAGGCATAGGAGAGCAACAGGGGAAAGAATATGCCAAAGAGAGTTGGCACGAGGACACAGCCCTGTTTCACGCCACTTCTTTATAGGGAAGGAGTCTGATAATGAACCCTCATACTGGATGGTGCTGTGCATGTTCTTGTGGAAGGACACAATCATATTGTGAGGTGGGCATCTTATCTTGTTCAGCAGTGTGAAGTCATTTTCAACTGACAAGGTGAAAGGCCTTTGTCAGGTCTATGAAGGCGATGCACAAGGGGCATCTCTGCTCTCAACACTTCTCCTGCAGTTGGCGCAGTGAGAAAATCATGTTAACTGCTGACTGCTGAACTCTAAAGCTGCATTTTTACTCTGGATAGATCTTGTCAGCAAGTGACGGTAATCTGTTGAGAACTACACGGGCAAGGCTTTCCCCACAGTACTCAGCAGGGAGATTGTATTATAGTTGATACAATAATGGCGGTCACCTTTTTTTAATAGAGGGTCACAATGCTGGGGTCCTGTACGTCTTGTGGCATGAATCCTTTTTCTCCACACTGCAGGAGAAGGCTTCCAAACCATCTTAGGCTAATATTAAGTATGATGACTCACATTCATCAAAATTTAGCAAGCATTGTGAAATAAAGATCTTTGTTCCTTTTTGCAAATATTAAATTTCATATTACATGCTTATTTGATTGAACTTTGATGTGCTAATTTAAGAAAAGTTTTTGTGTTTTCAGTTTGGAATTGCAGATACAAAATGTTTTCTGTAAGCTATAATAAGAGACCACTCTGCTGATGACCCTACAGAAAGACTACCTTACATTATATATTTAATGCATTTAGTAAAAAGAATTTACTAAACCATATGCATGATTATCCTTTGAGTTTAAACATGGAAAATGTTTAAAATATGCATTTGGCTTTTTGCTGCTGCAAAAGACGGGCCCAGATTTGTTTAAATACATGTGAAATCTGTTCAAAGATGTTTCATTTTTAATTTAAAATTCTGGCTGTATTTTACATTGATTATTGGGTCTCATGTTTTATCTGTATTGCTTTATATATTATGTTCTATAGAGCAGGTTGGCTCAGGACTTAGTTATGCATTGAGTAGACCCACTGAAATCAGTGGGACATAGTCATGACTAATATTAGCTCCATGGATTTTATGGATTTATTCTTATTATGACTGAGTCTCAAACTACCCCAGTGTTTTTGCTAGCTTTAAAATTGTGAGAATTTATGTTCAATTACTTGTACTAAGGCCTAATGATGTAAACGGATATAAATATATTCAATCCTTTGTAGGTTTACTCAGAGCTAAGCCTCACCAAGCTAAGTTTCTCAAGTAAATGTGCATAGACTTAAAACCTTACATTTTCCTCTGCAACACACGTCCGGTGCTAAGACAGTAGGTCAGGAAATAGAAAAGATTTAGAAAGGGCAGCAAGCTCAATAGATTTTGAATTACATGCATAAATTACTTGTCCAATGGCAACACAGTTTGTACTGTACTGGTTCGTTTACTAAAGAACAGGGACAGGGGATCTGTAGTCCTCCATACGCTCTTGGACCACAATAATCATTGGTCATTGGCCATACTGACTGGTGATGATGGGAGTTGGAATCCAACAACATCTGGAGGACCACTGGTTCGCCATGCCTACTACAAAGTTAACACTTGACAACAGCACATAGTTAAAAGTTTTGTTTGCTCTGAACTTACCAGTGCATTTTCTTTTATTTCAAGATTCTTAAGTGCTACAGCTCCTGTTATGAAATATATATATATAATTGTAATTAGCAAACTACTTAAACACATCAATCTCTTTTATAGCAGGCAACTGACAAATTACCCCAAGTTAGGAACTGGCTACCACATAACATCCATCTTCCCAGGATTCAATGTCAGTTAACTTGCCCTTGACCAGGCATCAGGTTTTGCACGGCCTCTCCTGATTTGGATGTTACAAAGACACAGAGCTGGGTATTAGCAAGGTACTGATGACACCTCACCCCAAAGCTCCAAATGACTGCTACCAAAATCTTCATATAGATGATACCCTGCAGCACCACACAGCACAACTGCTGGAGGACTGAGAGTTAATCACCTAACACTATGCTCTGAAACTGACTCTGGAGATAGGATCAGAACCACTATAAAACAACAACCCCCAATATCCATCTCACATAGCCAGTTCAAAAGGATACCATGGTCAGTGGTATCAAAAGCCACTGAAAGATCTAGTAAGAATAATATGGTCACATTCCCACTGTCCTCTTGTTAAGGTCAGGGGGAACAAGGCAATTTCAGTCCCGTAGCCAGGCCTGAACCCCAACTGGAATGGGTCAAGATAATCAGTTTCATCCAAGAGTATTTGGTTACCCTTGGGTCACAACCCTCTTAATCACCTTTCCCAGAAAGTGGGTATTTGAAACCAGGTGGTAGTTGTCACAAGCCAATGGGTCCAGGGTAGGCTTTTTCAGGATGTGTCAAGTCATTGCCTCTTTAAAGATAGCCAGGATCTCTCCTTCCCACAAAGATGTATTTACTATTCCATGGATCCACCCAGTCATACTCCCTCAGAAACTATAGGCTGCCATGACAGACAAGGGATGAGGGAACAGATGGTTTGCTGCATTATTGCAAGCACCTTGTCCACATTATCAGGATGAGTTCCAGTTAAAGACCTCAAATGTGAGGCTATGTGCAATTCTCAAAGAAGAAAAATCCACAAGTGTGGGGTCACTATTAAAAGGGCCCTAATATTGCAAACCTGATCAACTTTAATGGTAGCCCAGACTGCACGGCCTCTCAGGCTGATCTTTGGACCTAAGAACTTGTCTCAAGCCATTCAGAACATTAAAGGTCAACACCAGCACTTTAATCTAAACCTGGAACCAAATAGATAACTAGTTCAATTTTGATCAAACCAAGTAGTCTGCAGAAGATTTCTAGTGGCTGAATTTTACATCAGCTGAAGTTTCTGAACTGTTATTAAAGGAAGTCCTACACAAAGAACATTCTGGTAGCCTAGTCTAGAATATAACCAGAGCATGTGCAACTGAGGCCAGTTTCTTGTTTACTCCTCTACCTCTTAAATTATGAGCCCAGATCCTATGCCAATTAAATGTGCTAACCAAACTGAACCACCTTGTAACTCTTACTTATGTATACACGGCTTGGTTGTGGTAAACTGAAAGCGGTTTACAAAAAGGTAACACCATAAAATCAGGGGGAAATACAATAAATTAAAACAGACAAGAAGTTAAAATACTAAAGCAGATTAAAATTCACATCAGCTTTTCTAAGCATATCTGGATAGCCTTGACTAAACAAGAATGTTTTTAGCAGGCACTGAAAAGAATATATTGAAGGCACCTGCTTTATATCAATAGAGTTCCACACTAGACGATTAGGTTCTTACACATATTGAGTATTACATGACACCTGTAATAGTGCCAATTCTGTGGATGGAACTGAAGGTACAGATTAACTCTGTCAAGCAAACTTCCTAATTTTACTGTTAATATCACATAAGGTTTAAGAGACATTACATTAAATCTAGGAAAAAATGAATTTCCTTTACTATACATAGGCACAGCATGTCCTCTTGTTAACTGCAGAGTTCAGACAAAGCTGTCTACTTTAACTGTTTATCTTTTTTCGGTTCCCAACAGTTATTTTCACTCAACACTTTAAAGATACTTTTAAATACAAGCACTTTTACACACAGCTTTCAAGATTCATCTGGCTTAGTTGCAAGCTATATACTGAAGATCCGGGCATTAATACCTCAAGACAACTCTTGCCGAGTAACCATTCTGATTTAGGTTTACATGTGACCCTATTTCACACTAGTGCAGCTGCCAGAATTTGCCTCCTCTTAGATTAGACCGAATTTTGTGCTGCTTGTTTGAAACGAACCATGCCAATACACTGACAAGATGGAAAACCTGTTTGTCTACATTTTGTACATAACTCCTTCTATTGCATTCAAAGCCAGTATACATTACAGACCTGCAACATCTGAAGCAGCCATGTGTTTCCCTTTTACATGAGATGTACACAATGGATACAGGTGGCTGAGAGCCATCTGCTTATTGTATGTAATGTATGATGTTGTTGTTGTTATTATTATTATGCCAATATATAGAGTCACATCAGCTTTTTAAATATACATACACATTACAGACCTGCAGGATCTACCTGCTAAAGTGGTAATCTGTAAAAGCAGCCTTCAGTGTTTCTCTTTCCTTCTACAAAAAGTTTAGTAAAGCAATGGCCCCATTAAAAAACAGTCACTCATTTGTGGCAAATGTAGTTGATACAGTTTTAAAAAGCACTTATTACTTGTTTTCAATAATGCAGTGAAGCAGCATGGCAGCTGCCTTGTCAAAAATGCTGAGAGGTTAGTATCACAAAATGAGGGACCAAAATGATGCAGAATGATCATACAAATACACACTAATTTCTATATACAGTATTCCACTTTTTAAAAGAAAGCAAATACTGTAGTACTGCAACCTCGCTGAAACTAAGCAGTTCTTTATATGATCAGAGTGGAATGCTGCCTGGGAACTTTATGAGTTCCTTGAAAAGCAGAAAGGATGGATATGAAATAAACTGCAGAGAGATTAGGGCAGATGGATGCAAATGAAACTTTTTTTTAACAGCTGTGGCTCAAAAATACATCGAATGCTTTGCTTCCACGAAGTGAGCGGTCAGATATACCCAGAAAAAACCGTGCAGTGCCAACGGGTGGGTTTTTGTTTGTTTCCGCTCCACCCCAAGTCCAGAACTCGACCCAGCCGAGCTGGGCAGGGCGTGGAAAGGAGCGAGCAGCTGGCCCATAACGTGCTCCTGCCTCACCCGCCCGGTACGGCCAGGGCTCTTGGCCACCCGAACTTCCGACCCGGGAGCAAGAGCTGCGGCCGGCGAGGCGGGGAGGGCGAGGCGCGCGGAGGCGCAGCGCACGTGACAGGGCCTGGAGCGCGCAGGAGCGCCGGCCAGACGGGCGGGCCCGGAGAGGGGACTCGTCCGGCAGCCACAGCGAGGACGGCCGCCCTGGGCTCCCTCACGCAGCAGCACCGGCAGAGAGGCGCCCCCGGGCGGCCTCGGGAGGAGGAGGAGCAGCGCCGCCTCTGCGCCTTGGAGGGCGAGGGGTCGGGCAAGGGCGGCCTCGCCCCTCACTCACCTCCCCAGATGCCGAGCGAGAGCTGGGAGCTGTCCAGGTTCACCACATAGTCGCCCAGGAAGCGGTTCAGAACGTCCACCACCACCGACTCGAACACCATCCTGGGCAGCGGCTCCCGGCGAGCCTCGCTCCGCCTTCAGGACGCCAAGGGAGGCGCAGGAGCCCCTTCTCGGGCTCGCCCGCCGCGCCGCCCGCCGGACACAGGTCTCCGCCGCCGCCGCCCGCTGCCTCAGCGCGCTGTGGAGCCAGACTGGCCCTGCCCTGCCGCGCAGGCGCACCGGGACGCTGGGGCGCTACCGAGGGCCGGCCATGAGGACTCTCTTCCCGCCTCTCCCTTCGCCCAGCCAGGCAGCGCCCAAGATAGGCTGCTGGCGGCGGCGCGCACGCGCGGCCTCCCGCCCCCTTTCCGTCAGGCGGGCGGCGTTCTGCGTCGCGCGAGACTGTGGCGTCGGTTAAACTGCCCCCTCCGCCCGCCCCCAGCAGCCCCCCAGGGCCGCCCTCCGCGGGGGCGCCTTGTCCTTCCTCACGTTAACGGGGAGCCGCGTGTCGACATGATTCTGCCCCAAGGGAGTGGCGAGGAAGCAGCGGGTGATGCCGCCCTAAAGATCCGTGGGACCCGCGAACGGGTTAAAGCGGAGCCGGCGCTTCAAGCCAGGGGAGGGTTGCCGTCTGCTGCACAGCCCTTTAAATCCCGGGTGCGTCGATGTCACGTCAAGATTCCTAAAGCCCTCTGGGTGTTATTTACACGTTTCTATGTATTTTTAAAAAAGAAAGTATTTATATTTAATTGTAGAGTTGGAAGGGAACCCGGTCATCTAGTCCGACCCCCTGCAATGCAGGAATCTCAACTAGATCATGCATGACAGACATGGGGGGTCAGCCAAAGTTAATTAAATGCTTTTCAATAATATCTGTGGATGCTCCCTCTAGGCTAGACCCATTGTGATAGACAGATGGACCTCCACCTGGGCAACATTTAGCATGGTAAGTCTACATTTGATGAAGAAGTACATAAATTGCTTTCGGAAAACCAAATAAATTTTACCTTCTGAAAATGTCAGGTAATGCTAAGTAATTATAACGTAGCTGCAAGTATTTGGCAATCATTTTTATTTATTTCGATGCAATTTTACACAATTTAACTTACCAAGCAAAACTAAATTATATTTATATCCAAAATATATTTTCAATTCCCAAGTCATGTCGCAACCCATCATTTTTGGAATTTGAAAGTTTAAAAATTCAACATGTCCTTTGGGTCGGCATAGCTAAAAGTTCCTATGTCCATAAATAGCTGCATTCAAAACACACACATAGACCATCAGAATACAGTATATTATTTTGCTAATGGCAGGAACAATACCATTAAACTGCAGTGTGTTCCTTGAAGTGTTTATTTGTATAGCTGCCAGAGATGAGGTTTACATTCAGATGCAAGTGCTGACCAACATGGTTTGATAATTGATTCGATTTAAATTTTATTTTATTAGCATGGTTATACAACTGTTCTTCAACTTTTAAAAAATCTATGAAGAATACTTTTCAGAGATCTGGCAGGGTCAGGAAGAACATGCAACAGAGAATTAGCCTCAAATTCCATTATTAGAATGCAAATTGTTTCCCTCCAACTAGACCAGGCCCATTTTTACCATATATAGTTATAAGATTCAGGACTATGGCGTCGTTCACCAATTACTTTTGGGTATGAAATTCTGCATCAACCTGCCCTGACACCCACCCACCCTCGCTTTCCCTTAAAATTGTGTTTCTCTACAGAAGACTGTAAATATAGGCTTAAACATTTAAGGATGGTGCTTAGTAAAATCTCAGAAATGAGAGTGGGGGCTAAGCAAGATTTCAGGTAAACAAACTGATTCACGTCTAATGTTAAGTCATTTGTCGTTTAACAAATCACGTTAACCATAACTTGTCCCACACGGTTTCAGATTGTGGTTTGTTTGTAGTAAACAATCATAGTTAAACTTCCAGGCGGTTTGAACACTCAAACTATGGTTTAATAAACCACGACTTAGTGCTTTGTGTGAAACAAACCAGTTGCCGTTTTATCACTATGTCCCTACCCTATGACTAACCGAAACAGAATATATAGTGCACTAAAAAGTAAACATAAGATAGGCTAAGTTATACAGTTAATATTAATTATACATTAATATTGAATTTAGATGTGTTTTTAAGGCACATAATATCGTTATAGCTTTGGGGGGGGGGAGACCCACCCCCAAACCCTAGAAATGAATAAATGGTAGGAATTTGTTTATTTGGGATGTGGAGGGAGAAATACATGATGCAGAGGAATTCCTGGGCTAGCCTTTGCAAAATGACCTGGCCAAACTAGGGCCATTAAGAAACAGTTGAGGGCCATTGGCAATGCAAGAGAACTATCCTGCCCCCTTGCCCAGAGGCAGGGGTGCCAACTTGAATAAAGTATTAGGGGGCAGGTAAGTCTTGCCAAGCAGTGTAGTGTGGGTTGCCAGCACCTGGGGCGGGCACATGCACGCTGGGCGGGGGCGGAGGGTGAATGGAGCCTGTTGCACCAGTCCCGAAGGCCTGGCCCGGGCACAGCTTGGCTTGTGTCTCCATGGCTCTGGCCTTAATGAGGGAGTCTGTAGTGGGGCACCTGGATGCGCCCCCTCAGAAATCTGGGGCCATGGGCCCCCTGGCTCCTCCACACTATGCACCTGACCCCTCCCCACATAATCAGTCACAAGACACGGCACATGCACACCATTTCAGTGGCAATGCACATGTGAGCCGCCCCAAGCGAACTACCGCTCCATGCATCTCCGTCAAAGAGGCAGCCCGGCGAGCCTCAATGCCTGCTGCTCTCTATCCCGCCACCGATTAAAATTTCTTTTGTTTGAAAGTGCTTCCATTTTAGAATTAAAACACCCAAACCACTGCCCCAATGAAACTTGATTGAAGCTTTCCCATGCTGTCCATAAAGAAAGGCATTCTGCCAAAATCTTTAAGACACCTGTGCTCTTATCAGCATAACTTTTCCAAAGATACACCCCATTAACAAGTCAATGAAGTACTGAGCATTGATTTTAAAATTACAGTCGAAGTTTTACGATCTAATTTATTTTAAATTTATTTAAGATGCTCTGAGATGATCAGGAGATTGATTTTCACTCTTAATACATAGATCTAGAACTAGGACGCAAAATAACAGTTATTTTGACAGCGTAACATATACAGGTAGTTTGTTTTTAGGAACGGAAAATCTTCAGAGTTCAGAATTTGGGGTAAGCATATTTCTAATAGATGACCTTTCAGTATAGTTGCTCTGCAGCTTGCTGAAATTTATTTCTTAAGTGTTTTTGTAATACAACAATACCCTTTTGTTGAAAGACTTTATTACTCCCCTGACAAGAAAATAATAATAATAATTTTATTTATTTATTTATTTATTTATTTATTTATTTATTTATTTATTTATTTATATCCCACCCATCTGGCTGGGTTTCCCCAGCCACTCTGGGCGGCTTCCAACAAAATATTAAAATACGATAGTCTATTAAACATTAAAAGCTTCCCTAAACAGGGCTGCCTTCCGATGTCTTCTAAAAGTCTGGTAGTTGTTTTTCTCTTTGACCGCCCTGGGAGGGCGGGTGCCACTACCAGGAAGGCCCTCTGCCTGGTTCCCTGTAACTTGGCTTCTCGCAGCAAGGGAACCACCAGAAGGTCCTCAGCACTGGACCTCAGTGTCTGGGCAGAATGATGGGGATGGAGACACTCCTTCAGGTATGCTGGACCAAGGCCGTTTAGGGCTTTAAAGGTCAGCACCAACACCTTGAATTGTGCTCAGAAATGTACTGGGAGCCAATGTGGGCATTTCAAGACCGGTGTTATGTGGTCTCAGCGGCCACTCCCAGTCACCAGTCTAGCTGCCGCATTCTGGATTAGTTGTAGTTTCCAGGTCACCTTCAAAGATAGCCCCACGCAGAGCGCATTGCAGTAGTCCAAGCGGGAGATAACTAGAGCATGCACCACTCTGGTGAGACAGTCTGCTGGCAGGTAGGGTCTCAGCCTGTGTACCAGATGGTGCTGATAAACAGCTGCCCTGGACACAGAATGGACCTGCGCCTCCATGGACAGCTGCGAGTCCAAAATGACTCCCAGGCTGCGCACCTGGTTCTTCAGGGGCACAGTTACCCCATTCAGGACCAGGGAGTCCTCCACACCTGCCCGCCTCTTGTCCCCCCAAAACAGTACTTCTGTCTTGTCAGGATTCAACCTCAATCCATTAACCGCCATCTATCCTCCAGGCACTCACATAGGATCTTCACTGCCTTCACTGGTTCTGATTTGAAAGAGAGGTAGATCTGGGTATCATCCACATACTGCTAACACCCAGCCCAAGGATCAAGGAGACAGATGGTTGGTTTCACTGGTCCAAGTAGCCTGTCCACATCCTCAGAGGTAACAGATTGGAATTGATCCCACACAACTTGACTAGACAGGACTCTAGCACTCTCCCACCCCTGCCCTGTTCCCACTGTGGAGTCTACCTCTTCCCTAATCTGAGCAACTTTATCTGCAAAAAAACTTTGCAAAATCATTGCAGGAGATAATGTGGCTCTTACTGGGCCCTGATGAAGCAGGTGGTTCTGCTAAATTGCGAACCACCTGAAAAAGTCTCCTGCTGCTGTTTTCTGCAGATGCAATAGAGGTGGTGAAGAAAGTCTTCTTCGCCATCGCTACCACCACTTGGTAGGGTGGCCATTGAGCTCTAACCCGTGTCCGGTCAGCTTCAGAATGAGTTATCTGCCACTGGCATTCTAGCCGTCTCAGCAATTGTTTCATTGCACTCAGATCTGTGGAAAATCACGGGGCTGTCCAGGCTCCATGTAATCAGAGAGGGCGCTTCAGAGCCAAACAGTCAATAGCCTTGGTTAACTCCACATTCCAGCGGGCCACCAGGGAATCAGCTGGAAGAATAGAAGAGGAAAAAGAGTTTGGATTTGATATCCTGCTTTATCCCGAAGGAGTCCCAAAGCGGCTAACATTCTCCTTTCCCTTCCTCCCCCACAACAAACGCTCTGTGAGGTGAGTGGGGCTGAGAGACTTCAGAGAAGTGTGACTAGCCCAAGGTGACCCAGCAGCTGCATGTGGAGGAGCGGAGACGCGAACCCGGTTCCCCAGATTACGAGACTACTGCTCTTAACCACTACACCACAGTGGCTCTCAACCATCAGCATGGGATAAAGCATCCCCTACCACTCTCTGGAAACCATTTGGATCCATTAAGTGGTGGGGTTGGACCATCCGAATCAGTCCCACCTCCCTGCAGAGGGGAAGGGTCACGGAGAAGTCCAGTTGTACCAGGAAGTGATCTGACCATGGCACTTCTTTAGTTTCGCTTTTACTTAGTGTTAGATCACCAACATCCAGGTCTAAGGCATGTCCGCGGCTATGAGTTGGGCCAGACTTATTCAGGGACAGCCCCATGGAGGCCATGCTTTCCATGAAGTCCCGAGTGGCCCTTTGTAAGGTCATGTCGGCATGGATGTTAAAATCCCCTAGGACAACCAAACTAGGTGCCTCCAGGAGAACATCCGCCATGACCTGAAGCAGCTCAGGCAGGGAATCCTTGGTGCAGCGGAGAGGTCGGTACACCAAAAGGAATCCTATACTGCCCCTATTGCCCAACTTCCAGAACATGCACTCAGAGAACTGGGTCTTCCCAATAGGATGCCTGGTGTAAACTCATGACTTCCTAAAAATTACTGCAACCCCCCCTCCCCGCCCACAAGGCCTGGGTTGCTGTGCATAAGAGGAACCTGGTAGACAAGCAGCGGCAAGGACAGGCCCATCTGCTTCATCCAACCAAGTCTCTGTTACACATGCCAGGTCAAGTCCTCCATCCACAATCAAGTCATGGATGGCAGTGGTCTTATGAATCATTGACCTGGCATTGCACAGCAGCACCTTCAGATCATGTGGGTTGCTGATTCCCTTGCTGATTCCAGTATAATAGCTGACATATCTAGATTTCCAAATGAATTAGAGTGGATATCATTTCCCTCTTCTGTAGTGCTGCTTACTTCCAGGTAATCACATACCCAGCAACATTTGTCCAATGAAAATAGGGATATCCTAGGAAAAGTGGGACATTCCAGGATCAAATCAGAGACCGGGACAGCATCTCTAAATCAGGGACGTCCCTGAAAAATAGGGACTATTGGAGGGTCTGCTATACCTATTTATAGTTTTAAAATAATTCATGGTATCCTGATCTGCAAAAATAATCTATGCTTTCTGTGTGCTATTTTTGTATTTGGCAAAAGGAAATGGAAGACTCAACCCCACAGCTACATGGGCATGCAGGTAAGGCAAATTCAGCGCTTAGCTTAGTGCAGGGGCGAAAAAAGGCTTTATTTCACCTGGGTCAGTGACCCAGTTTGGCACCCCCCACACACATTTGTGTACACACAAACACAGGCTGGAAGCCTCAAAGGTGCCCCTCTGGAGGCTTCACCTGGGGCAAAAAAGCCACCAGCTAGCATCCCCAGTAGCCCAGTAGCCATGGCTCTGCTTAGTGAATGTGTTAGTTTGACTATTGTTTGTTCTGCATGAAATGTACAAAGGGGGAAATGGCATGTTTTGCTTAAAATTAATTTCCTGTCTTTTTTAATGCTGCATTTGAGTTTGGCAGTGGAAAGGTGATGGTGATGGTGATGATGATGATGAATTCATTTTACTCCCTTTCTATTAGGTTATTAGTTCTGTAGGAAAGGCAAATGGAAGACAAAGGGCTGTATTGCCGCAGAGCTTATCACCCTGACACTATTTTTCAAATAAATGTACAGTGCTAAATAAAATACAGACACCATTCCAGAACATAGCAGACAGAAGTATAATTATGTTTTACAAATTCTTTGGGAAAATGTAAATTGAACAAATTCTAGCAAAAACGAAGAAAATTGTTTATTGGTTGATTCAAATAGCACCATCTGGTGGACACACAATTTCCTATTTTTCCTTGGACAGAACATTTCCCAAATGTTTTTATTAATTAGAATTGATTACTTGTGTTAACCACAGTTCTAAACTCCTTGTTCAGAGGCATCCCCTCTCGTGCCTCCATGCTCCAGCTCCAGTGCTGTATTGATTCAATGCTTGTATGTCACCCATTACTGAATGCACAAGTTAGAAGCTGATAATGCGAGCTACAATTTTATTGAAATTGACAGTTTTGCTTTCCCTAGCAATATAATTGTATCCTGGGTGTATATGTTGCTCTGTATATTCACTTTCTTCTTTAAGTTGACCATGTTTAATGTCAGGTCTACTTTCTGGTAAATTAAGCTTCTTTTTCTTAAACAGATATCCAATTCAGAAGCTTTCTACTAAGCCTTAAGCTGACTTACTTAGAAAGTAGAAGCTTTCTACTAAGCATTAAGCTTTAACCTTATGCTGAGTCCCACTGAACTCACTGGGATTAGTTCTGAGTAGACATATATAGCATGCCCTTTAATACCAAACTTACGATTGTCTTATGCCTATCATATTGTAAGTTAAACTGATCCACCAAAAATGAGCTAGTGGTTTTTGCATACTTGGGTATAGAGAAGTATATTAGTTTTCACATTAGAAGAAAAATAAATGTTTAGAATGCCCTGACAAGAACCTATGTTCAGTGATCAGTTTTGGGAAGGTTGTTTCTTAAATTAAGAATGCCCTAAGTACTTTTCAAAAGGTTATTTAAAAAATGTATAAAACATGGAAAGAAAACATAGAAATAGCCTGGTAAGCGAGATGCTGAACTTTGGGAAGGAGGCAAGAGGGCTCTGACAGGGTCCTAGAATCCTCCCACCTCCTTCTCAAAGCCTAGTTAGCACTTTCCAAGCTTGGGGGGAAATGTCCAGCTTTTTTGAAAAATTGGACTGACTTGCTGTATCAGGCACCTATACCTTCTCAAAGGTTTCCAGTCTTTGGTGTGAAAATGCTAATGACTCTTAAAGAGAGATGGAAAGATCTGCCAATTTTTGTTCTCTCAGTTTTTCATTTTTCCAGTACAGTGGTACCTCGGTTTTCAAACGTCTCCGTTGACAAACGTTTCAGGTTTCAAACATCGTAAACCCGGAAGTAACTGCTTCAGTTTTTGAACACTTTTCGGAAGTCAAACATGCCACACAGCTTCCGTATTGAGTTTTCTGTATTGTATTGAGGCTTCTGTATAAAGTTTTTTGGTTTTTGAA
This sequence comes from Podarcis muralis, assembly GCF_964188315.1. Taxonomy (NCBI): domain Eukaryota; kingdom Metazoa; phylum Chordata; class Lepidosauria; order Squamata; family Lacertidae; genus Podarcis; species Podarcis muralis. Next base: position 4,472,496 of record NC_135665.1, on the reverse strand, counting down.
CGTTTCGGAATTTGTACGGTCTTCCAGAATGGATTACGTTCGAAAACCGAGGTACCACTGTATTAAATTCTGTTCTCGACATTTTGTAGCAATTTGCTATAATTACTACTTTAAAAGCCTCCTGAAAATTCATCACCATTTTAGTGCAAATTTCTCCATTTAAACACATCTTTATATGCAGTTTTGACTAATGTACACATTCTTGCAAGCAATTTCTCAAATAAAATGCAAGTTTATGTTATTTTCACTAATATCTTCACTTTTATACACATTTCCCCCAAATATATTCCTCTGGAGCCTCCTTTAAACGTTGTTGCCCTCTTCTTAGCTTAGTGATAATATTATGCAATTACTGGGAGAGTTGCCTGTAGGCAATATGACTGATGGGAGCTATGCCATTTCTAAAAGCTTCGTAGGACTCGTGGTTGCTGTTATTCCACTGGAAAACCAGTGATGGGCTGAACAATGATTCTTGGTATAACAGAGTATGGTCAATAGCATTGGCTGAAAACCCATCAAAATCCACAATTGCTCCCTCCAAACCTCCTTTTTCAATCTCTCACTCTCCACAGTCCTCAGAGGTTGATGCAAAGGCTCAGGGGATTGCAGTTGCCAAGGTTCCTGAGTTTGCTAGCAGCTTTCCTATACTTTTTGCACCATTCTGACACTTTCCCCACTCTTTTCAAGCTTTTTTTGCAGCTTTTTGCAGTTTAAATCACCTTATTTATTTCCTGGGGTTGCGCATATATGCAGTAGCACATACGTCCAATGTGTGTAAGTTGGATGACAGCTGGAAAGCTATATGAGGCAGAAATCCCAAGCTTTACAATGCTAAACTCCAGTCTCTGCTGCAAGAAGAGGGTAGGATCAGGCAGAGGGATCCCTCCGCTGGCCTCTGTTGGTGTCAAAGATGCTTCTGGGGAGGCCCCTGCTGTTGCTATGCACCAGCCTGGAACTGGTGCAGCAAAAAAGAAGTAAAAACTGTTCCACCCTCCACCTTTGCCAGTGCAAATGACTGCAATTTGTTTTAATACTGAATTTTGTGACTTTACTTCATTCTGCTGTTCCCTGGCCAGGACTTAGAACTGCTGTTATGTAGAACTTCGTACCAAATACTAAGTAAATCTCTGAGACATACTCCAAAATAAAGGTGTTTTTAACTGAGGTACTGGTGTGTAGGGGGGAACTTTAAAAAACACACCTACAAAAAAAACCCAGTTGCTGGCACTTACCAGTTTTCAGGTGATTTTTATGTTTTGCATTGTGGAATAATGGCTTAAAATCTGGATACTTCAAAATCACTTAATTTATCTCCCTTTCATGGTTACTATTTCGTTGGTTCTTCATGGTGAAGTATGAAGGACTAGTCCTTCTGAAATACAGTCAAACCTTGGTTTTCGAATGTCTTGGCTGCCGAATGTTTCGGAAGCCGAACGCCGAAAAACTCGAAGTGAATGCTTCCATTTTCAAATGCGCCTCGGAGGTCGAACATGCATTTCTCCATTTTTCCAATGGATTTTCTGCCAGCCCTTTGACCATTGGTTTTCGAATGTTTCGGAAGTCAAACAGACTTCCAGAATGGATGATGTTCGAAAACTGAAGTTCCACTGTACAGCAATTGGGAGCGTTTTCAGATGGCAGGGTTGGTTGCTAAGAAATGGTGGCAATTGTCAGCTGCTTAATCCACTATTTTACCTTTTGGGGCAGACAGCATATTTGAATTTTCTATCCCCAGATGCCACAATGATTTCTACAGGCTCTTTTTCCAGGAGGGAAAAAGAGATGGCCATCTGCAGCAAAACTGAACTGTAACTATTCCTGTGACTGTAATTTGTTTTTAACTGTTTTTAACATGGTGTTTTGAATTGCTGTAACCCACTCTGGGGCGTTATGGTGAAGGCAGGTAAAAATTTGAATTATTAATAACAACAGCAACAGCTATAGCAATTCTTAAGGTGGCCATCCTCAAACAAAGGAATTTCAAAGCATGAAACTGCTGAATTACAATTAATCAGGAAATTCAATTCAATCACCAGTGACTTAAATCAAGATTTAATCAGACCATACATGTTAATTAGTTGACCCGATGCCCCATATTTGTCTTTTCAATTGTCATGGTAACTGTTTGTCTTTTAAGTAAGTATCACTATTTACTCTTTTTGCATTTTGTTTGATCTCATTCCTTTCCATTCCATTCTCTAACCATATGTGTGTATATGCCTCCTAATTTACGATTACACCATTCATTTTCAGATATTGACTCTTGGTTCACGTTTCCTTAAGACCACACTCTTCTTCATTCCACCTTCCAACCATGTATGTGTATATGCCTCCCAATTTAGAATAACACTTCTGGCCCATGAAATATTATGTGATAAGAAATTGTTAGTCTTTAAGCTACTCCAGGACTCTTTGTTGTCTTTGGCTACTCCCTATGCTGAGGCCTCATTTGGGCAGTTTTGGGGTGCTCCATCATTACTGAGGGGTTTTTCTGCTTCTGCAAACCTTTAGGTTTCCCCAAACCTATTGATATCTCCCTCATTTGTGTAGATAGTGCCGTTTTGGCAACAAAGAATGGTGCTTGAATAATTCATATTTACTTATAGTAAAAATAAAAAGGTAAAGGACCTCTGGATGGTTAAGTCCAGTCAAAGGTGACTATGGGTTGTGGTGCTCATCTTGCTTTCAACTCGAAGGAGCCGGCGTTTGTCCATAGGCCAGCAAGACTAAACTGCTACTGGCGCAGCAGGACACCATGACGGAAACCAGAACGCTCGGAAACACTGTTTACCTTCCTGCCACAGTGGTACCTATTTATCTGCTTGCACGGGTATGCTTTCGAACTGCTAGGTTGGCAAGAGCTGGGGCAGAGCAACGGGAGCTCACCCCATCGTGGGGATTCAAACTGTCGACCTTCTGATAGTATTGTGTGTATGTAGACTAACCAGCCTTAAAATGTGATAATTCAGAGAGCACAAAGTGAAATATACACACATTGCTGTACCAGTATGTTTGAATACATCACTGAACTGGTGAATTGGTTATGGCAGAGCTTTCCAAACTGTGCCACGACACATTAGTGTGTTGGCTGCAGTGTGTAGGTGTGTCGCATGAACGCTCCTTGCACTCCTCCCAGGAGTGGAAAGGGGTTATTTTAACTTCTGGTTTGCTAGTCAAACATTACTGTATTGTGAGGTGATGCATGTCTAAAAATTGTGTCACCAACAAGAAAAGTTTGGAAAGCTCTGGGTTATGGTATTGAAATAACTATGAATATAATCAGCAAGTGAGAGATAATACTCCTGTAGACCATTGCATATTATCACACCAATTCTTGTGATCGCCATATTGCAAAAGATGCCACTGTAATCATTGTAACTGCTGCAGTTTAAAAATCCTGTTAGTACGGCAGTATTAAAATTATTAAAATTATTTGACTTTTGTTAACTTGGTAGATGAAAATTTGGTGAAAGAAAATATCACTAAACTGAAGAATAGAATTATTCTACATGTGAACTTTCAGTAGGTTTTATTAATTTGTTACTGCAGTTATTTTTACTAAATTCTGAGCACACTTTTCTACTTCCAGTGGCTTTCAAAAATACTTGCTCTTTTTAATATGGCCAGAAGATGGCAGTGGATGGTGTTGAGGAGTACAGTATTCTTTATTTTGAACCTCTTCCCATCAGAGCAAGCAATAAATGAATGAATGAATGAATGAATGAATGAATGAAATACAATGCACTTGCTTTGAATATTGAGATCAACAACAAAAAATAACATTTGCACCAGTCATGCATACATAAGGAAATCTGTTTTAAAGATTTCTGAAAGTTGAAAGATACAAAATGTCCATACATCTTGAGGCAGTGGGAAGAAGAGTTCGCAATTTTTAGTGAAAATAAATGAAATTTTGGGCAAAAAATAAATATATCACAATTCTTTTTTGTCAACTTGAACTTACTTTACAGCTGCAATTTTGCACTCGTCTACCTGGGAGTAAGCCTCATTGAAATCAATGGGAGACTGAAGCATGGATAGAGTAGACATGGGTTGCACTAAGGTTGCAATAGTGTGCATTCTTAGTGTGCATACTTAGCAGGCATAATCCCAAAACTTGTGCTATCAGTTACTTATCCTGTGACTGAACAGAAGTGAGTTAATGGTGGTATCTGCCCCATTAATAGTTGTGTTGAAGAGGCAATTTCAACAGGTACAACTTGTCATACAGGGTGCATTAACGGTGCAGGAGCTCTAACTTATTTTTCACCTGCTCATGCTAGGTAAGAGTGTTTTGTTATTAAGAGAATGAATTCAGCATTTTCAGGTTGCTTAACCCCTGGCTAAGGATTCGTTGCTACCGTGGTTTAATCTTAGAAAGCAACGTCTCTCAGAATGTGCAGAGTCAAATCTCCTCAATAAGCAATAACAGCCTGCCCAGTACCTCTAAGATTAGGAAGGTTAGCATGGCTTTCAGACAGACAGAGGGCTCAACCACCCTACATTTTAGAAACTGATTGCAGATTGATCGTACATTAGATCTAAGTTGATGAATTTCAGTGGGTCTGCTCTGAGTATGACTTAGTGGGATATCATAGACCCATAGAACTGTAGAGTTGGAAGGGACCCTGAGGATCATCTAGTTCAGTGTTTCCCAACCTTTTTGGGGCAAAGGCACACTTGTTTCAAGAAAAAAATCTCGAGGCACACCACCATTACAGCCCCATGACGTCAGCGCGCAGCGTCACGCCGGGAGGGACATGAATTGCTAGCAAATTACATAATCACCTCCTTGAGGGCTGGCTCATCTTCTCCGAAGGCAGAACCCCATTAATTAACAGCACAGACTCACACCATAGCCAAGACGAGGGGGGAAAACCTCAGTCATGCACAGTCATGCACATGTGGGGGCTAAATGAGGACGAAGACCGGGCAGAGAGCAGGGTTCAAATCACCCCACCTGGCCAGGACAATCCCTGGGTGCTCCCTTGGGCCACTCGCCTGACCCACCTCGCAGGGCTGTTGTTGCGAGGATAACACGGGGAGAACCACGCGCGCCCCCGGGAGCTCCTTGGAGGAGAAAGCGGGCGATGAATGCAATGCACGAAATATATGAGAGGCGACCAGGTTTTGCAGGTGAGGGGCCCCCGCCAGCCTCCGCTTCCAACATCCGGCGCAACGACGCCGAAGTTTCCCCCCGGGCTCGGCTCGGGGAGCAGCGCTGCTCCCCCCCGGCTCCCCTTCGCCCTCCCAGCTCTCTCTGCCGCCCACTGGGGACCCCCCTCACCTGCCAAGTCTGGAGCGCCGGTGGAAGTTGCATGCATGCATGCAGGGCGCCGCGTTGCCATTGCATTGCACTGCACTCCATGCAACGCCTGCACGCATGCATTGCCTTGCACGCCCGCCAAGGGGTCTCCCCGCGGTCCGATGCGTCCCCTCCGGCGTGGATGCAGCATTGCAAAAATAAAAAACCCCCGACGCAGCCCTACCTGGGGGGCAGCCTCCGCCGCTCCGCCTCCGCGGGGATCCCCGGGCTCCATCCTGCCGCCCGATCTCCGGGGGGCGCAGGCAGGCTGTGTGGGGTCTGCGCGGAAGAGCCCCTGCCCGCCCGGCCGCCGCCGCTGCGCTCATTCCATGGCCTGGAGAAGAGCGCTTCAAACAAAACGCCCGGCCCGCCAGGCCACACTGGGAAACGTAGTTCGCGCACCCCGCGCGGGCGCGGAGCCCAAGGGCGAGGGGACTACGGATCCCGGCAGCCCCCGCGCCGGGGACGGAGGGGGAGAGGCCGGGTGCAGGGATGGAGGGATGGGTGGGCGAGCGAGTGAGTGAGTGGCAGCTGCCAAGCCTTGGCCGAGAGCCAGGAAGGGCCTCCCCGGAGGAGGAGGGAGGCGCAAAGCGGGAAGGAGGGAGGGAACCCCAGGGGTCATCTAGTGACGGCGCCCCAATCGAAAATTTGACTTTAAAAAAAAAATCTTTCAATTTTTTAATTTTTCCCGCGGCACACCAGGCAACATCTCGCGGCACACTAGTGTGCCGCGGAACAGTGGTTGGGAAACACTGATCTAGTTCAACCCCCTGCAATGCAGGAATATGCAGCTGTCCCTTATGGGGATCGAACCTGCAAACTTGGTATTACAGTGGTGCCCCGCAAGACGAAAGCCTCGCAAGACGGAAAACCCGCTAGACGAAAGGGTTTTCCGTTTTGGAGGCGCTTCGCAAAACGAATTTCCCTATGGGCTTCCTTCGCAAGACGAAAGCCCATAGGGAAATCTCCGGGACAGCGGGGAAGCGCAGCGCGTCTTCCCCACTGTCCTTGGACCTCCTCCGAAGGCTGGCGGCGGGGCGGAGAGACCTCCTCCCGCCGCCAGCCTTCGTTTCTCCGCTATCCCGGACGGCTTTTGAAGGCAGGCGGGGGGGGAGCAAAGACTTTCGCCCCCCGCCGGCCTTCAGAAGAGGTCCAGGACCTCTTCTGAAGGCCGGCGGGGGGCGAAAGTCTTTGCTCCCCCCTGCCTGCCTTCCCGGGAGAGCGGAGAAACGCAGCGTGTTTCTCCGCTGTCCCGGACGGCTTTTGAAGGCAGTCCTGGACCTCTTCTGAAGGCCGGCGGGGGGCGAAAGTCTTTGTCCCCCATGCCTGCCTTCCCGGGGGCTTTTAAATCGCCCCGGGACAGCGGAGAAGTCCCCTGCTGTCCCGGGGCTTTTTAAAATGCTGGCGGGCGGCAGCGGAGGCTTCGCTCCCGCCCGCCAGCATTTTAAGATCGCCCCGGACAGCGGAGAAGTCCCCCGCTGTCCCGGGGTTTTTTAAAATGCTGGGGGTGGGAAGAAAAGCCCTTGGTCCCCCCCCCAGCCTTCAGAAGAGGTCGGGGGACAGACTGTCCCCGGACCTGGTCTGAAGTCGGTTTCCATAGGAACGCATTAATTGATTTTCAATGCATTCCTATGGGAAACCGTGCTTCGCAAGACGGAAAAATCGCAAGACGACAAAACTTGCGGAACGAATTAATTTCGTCTTGCGAGGCACCACTGTATGAGCACCATGCTCTAACCAGCTGAGCTATCCTGTCTGTTAACTGCCCTCTGTGCCCCCCGGCGCGTTCTCCCTGGCGCCGCTGCACAAAGCAACCCTCTTCACACACAGGTTGAGTTTCTTGCCGTCCTCCTAGAAAAGGGATAAATAAAATCATTGAAACACAATGATCTGGCAATACTGGAAAATTTCTGCATAATGAGATTGCTTCATTTCCCCTCAGTGCATTGCAAAAGTGGAGCCCTTTCTCAGCACGATGAGATGAAAGATGGCCATTGAGGAGAGATGGCTTCCTTTGTGGTGCAGGCGAAGCAAGTGTGGCTTCCTGGGCATCATGTCAGTCTCAGGGGCTAAGTGAAGAGGCCTGTCAGGCCAGATTAGGCCCTTGGACTGGAAGTTCCCCTTGCCTACTGTACCTGAAGTTGGGCACAACTCCTTTTTCTCAAATACATTGAATGTCTAGTTTTGTATTTTTTTTTTAGTACAAACTCTGACAGCTCTTTATCACCTGCCCTTAATTCTATGCTCTGGAAAAACACCAGTACCTGTAGGTGAAAAGAAGTGTGGAAAAAGAAATTAAGATGCTGCTGTGTATAATCATAAGACTGCTGCCTCTTCCTTTTAAAAAGTGGCTTTTTTTCATTACAAGTGGCTTTATTGTTGTAATAAAAGAGCGAGTGCTCTCTTCCATCAGAAAAAATAAGAGCAAGTTGTATTTCCCATAGTCTGTGTATGCTGTCAAATGTAATTTAATGTCTGATGTTTTGTCAGCTGACCCAGGTCCTTCGAAAAAGTGGAGATTGCTACTTTTGCTATGATGAGTGCATAGTATCCACTCGTTTTCTTGAGGTGTTCTATAGCATTGTTCAGTGAAGGAGAAAAACCCGAACCTGGTAATTGAGACTGAATGTCAAGTAGTGTCAAGACTCCTCTGTTCATAATGCCAATAACCCTTCGTATGATTGCATTTTTATCTGTGCAGCTGCTGTGGTCTTGGACTTCGTTTATGATATTAAACACTAATGTAATTCTGGCATTATTTAAGAAGCAGGTATGAAATTAATGAATAGGGTTAATGTTGTATACCTGTTCAAGGAATTAAAAAATAAATTATGTGTCATTGGGGATGGGTCCCCAATATGGCTCCTTTGGTGGTGGTTTCCCCTTCCCTCCCTTTTTGGAAGCATTGGCTTGGTTTTTATTATTTTAATGTATTTTAATTTTCTTTTTAAGTTGTAATCATTCAACTTGTTTTTATTATTGCTTTGTAAGCCGCCCTGAGCAGGGCCTTGGCTGGGGAGGGCGGGGTATAAATAAAAATTATTATTATTATTATTATTATTAACATTATTATTATTATTATTATTATTATTATTTTCAGCACATGGCTTTTCTACTTTGTGTCCTGAGTTGTTTTGGTCTCTATAGGTCATGTTACTTATTAAATTTGTTACTCTCCTTATTCTATCCTTCTGTTTGCCCTTTGGTAAATAAATGCACTTCTTTTAATCGGTTCATATAATCTGACTTGTGTCCTATATATCTGATACAGATATGTCTCTGTATAATATTTTTTTGCTGATAGGCAGGATACATCATATGAGGAGGTCCAGAGAACATCACACATCATTATAATCTGCTCTGCTTAGGTTGCCTTCTTCACTGGTTTCAGGATTGTGGTAAAAGATGGAGGTTGAGCATGCTTGCTTTCCTGTTACACATCTCTGTCTTCTCCTAATTGAGAGTTGATATGTATTATTATTATTATTATTATTATTAAAATTGGTATACCACCCTATACCCACAGATCTCAGGGTGGTTCACAACATAAAATCACAATATAAAAACACAAAATGCGTAATAAAAATAACAAGAACAACGCAAAAATCCCCCCTCCCTAACCCATTTTAAAAGGGCATTGGATGTCAATCAGCCAAAGGCCTGATTAAAAAGGAACATTTTGCCTGGTGCCTAAAGGTGTATAATGAAGGCGCCAGGCGAACCTCCCTGGGGAAAGCATTCCACAAATGGGGAGCCACTGCAGAAAATGCCTGTTCTCATGTGGTCACCCTCTGGACCTCTTATGGAGGAGGCAGACGAAGAAAGGTCTCAGAAGATGATCTCAGGGTCTGGCTAGGTTCATACATAGAGAGACGGTCCTTGAGGTACTGCAGTCCTGAGTTGTTTAAGGCTTTATAGTTCAAAACCAGCACTTTGAATTGAACCTGGAAGCTAATTTATAGCTAGTAGTGCAGTCGGACCAGGATCGGTGTGATATGCTCAGAACATCTTGTGCCAGTGAGCAACCTGTCTGCTGAATTCTGCACTAGCTGAATTTTCCGAACTGTCTTCAGAAGCAGCCCTATATACAACATGTTCCAGCAGGAGTGCCAGGTTGGCCCCACGACAGTGGGGGCCTGGGGCCATGGGTGCCATGCAGTGTGCATGGCCCTGGCACTGAAATTTGTGGGTGCCCAGCCCCTTCATGGGGAATTTTGTGGGTGCTCAGGCACTCAGGGCCCCATGGAGTTGGCACCTATGCGTTGCAGTAAACATGTAGTTAAACATTGTTACCAGGAGTGTTAGGGGTTTAGGTACAAACAACAGGAAATAGGTTCACATGGAGCTGAAGAAACTGTAGGCTAATAGAGCCTTCTTACAGGGAACTCACCTACCTATCTCAGATAAAGATAGGCTTTGCACAGAATGGGCGTGAGATGTTTGTGCCAGTGGAACTTTAAAAAGTAATAATAATCAAAACCAAAGGGTGTGATCAAAAGTTTCCAGCTTACAGTTTTAGCAGTCAGCATACTAAGTGCAGCATTAACTATGATAAATATATATGCTCCTAATATAGATTCCCCAGCAATCATTCACGATTGTTTTCATCATTTAATCAAGTGGTGGGGAACTCTTGGCCCTCTGCATGTTGCTGAACTGCAACACCCACCAATCCCAGCCAGCATGGCCAATTGCTGGGCATGATGGGAGTTGTAGTTCAACAACATTTGGAGGGCCAAAGGTTCCCCACCCCGATCTGATCTCTTTCACCTATGAACACTTAATTCTAAGTGAGGACTTCAGTGACGCTCTTGTTCCAGTCATGTTCCTGCTGTGCTTGACCTCTAACAAGAACATATTCCAAACCCTACAAGAACTACAAGAGATACCTCTCTTTCTGTATACATACACTCCAATACTGAGAAAAACGTGACTATATTTAATATTATACTTTATATTTTTATTATTTATGCACACTGCTCATTTTGTTTTCTGACTTCACAGAAAAGACACAACATTATGTCTTTGTTGTGTGATTGTGGGAAGGAGAATGATGTACCTCTAATGTTTACCAAACAGAAACTTTTGATTGCTTTATATTCCGCACTACAGAAGTCTTCCGAGTTGTGCAAGTTTGGTATTTAGTGAAATCTGTTCTGAAATGTGTGGAAGGAGAGCTACTCTGGAGCTGCACCCCCCCCCCCCCATTATTGCTAGTACACAAAATATAACCATGAGAAATTTAGTCTTCATTTCTTCTATGGACATTAGCTGGAATTTAGCTGTTTCTTGCTAACTGGCCATCTTTTCCTATCTCCTCTATAGATTAGAAGTGTGTGTGTGTGTGTGTGTGTGTGTGTGTGTAAAATTTCATAATAGTGAAATGCACACTTACTTTGGAACCATGAAGGTAATATTCAATTTTTAACAATAACACTGGAGATGCACAGGAAAGGAACAATGAACACTGACATCAGTTCAATTATCTAGATAGCGATTAAAGTAGGATCTCAAATTCTTACTAAAGAACAAGTAAAAGATTATGTCAAAATTGAAGAAGACTTCAGCAGCTAAAAGCTATTCAAACCCAATTGAGCATGAGTGGGGCTGCTGAATAATGCAGACAAGATAATGAACTGGAGATAAATGATCTCAGGAGGATATGGCCTTGCTACCAGGAGAGTGTGTTGATAAGCCAGATTTATTATCTTAACATCTTATGGCAATGACCTTCAATTTATCGAAAATACCTAAGCTAGTTATAAACTATGTGTAACTGTACAACAATACGTTTCCCTTATAGGAGCCCCTTGGCAACATAATGGAGTGGAAAGAGTTCTGTATATCACAGCAATGTATTTGAAAGAAGATTTTGATTTTTGGGCTTCAGTCTTAAAGTCTTCTCAAAGAAGAGCTTAAGGACTGCTTTAAACAAAGCCAGGGTTGTTGTTTTTAAGCAACTGTGTTTTATTGTGAAATTAAAAATTTGTGAATCTATTTCTTAAGAGACTCCACCATAGCAGGCCTGGGCACCTCAAACCCCCTTTCTCACTCTCTGCAACCCACCTTCTGCCGGCACAAAAACTCTCTCAACTCTCCCAACCCCACTCCACCCTCTGCCCACATCCTGCAATAACTCACTCTTGGTTCTCCTCCTCATGGAACCGCCCGCTGCCTGCACAATCTCCTGCTCAGGCCCTCACTCTCCTCCTCCCGCCAGACCCACCCTCTGCCCACACAGTTTGGAGGAGGAGGAAGAGCTAGAATATGTGATAAAAGGCATCCCGTTTGAAGTCCAAACAGGACAGAGGACACTTTTATCCAAAAAAAAAGGGGGGACAATCACCCTTTTCTATGGATGGGTGGCAACCCTACCATGCGTGCAAGGGAAGCGTTTAGGCAGGGTCAATATAGCACATACATTTTTATCCCTTGATTACTGCAACAGTAAGTGGTGAAATCAAACACGGTGGACAGAGCATTCACACTACCTAGCATTTGCTTTAACACAATACTTTTTAAGAGAGGAAGTTCAATTATTCAGCTGAGAAACATCAAATGAAATACCTTCATGGATACTTTCACCCTGAAGTGAAGTATTCAGATTTTAAAAATATTATTTCTCTGTACATGAATTAGTGATTAAAGCACAAAGCATCATTTTATGCAATACTTAGTACATGTTCATAAATAGTCATGCATACAAACATATTAGAACAGTAATTAGTAATTTTCAAGTCCTGATAAACTGCAGGAAGCGAATACTTGGTCTCCTTGCACTTTCAAAGAGGAACAGTGCGTGCTTTTTCCAAGGGCTACTAGCAAATAAATGAACATGACTTAGTTGCTATGATGAATTAATATGCACACTGACACCTTATAACCACAATATTGCTTAGGGGAATTATCTGTGAGAATATATATATGCAATTATATGTTTTAATGATTTATTTAATTTTCTGAATAATATACTACTTAAATGAAAATTGATAAAAATAGAGAATGCAAATATAAAGTTATATCAACTTTGTCTTGAACCTATTAGCGTAAGGCCAATTTTAATAAGAAAATTAATGTATTAAGCAGTTCATTATGGATGAGCATTATTTCTCGTTGTTAAGAATTTATTGTTGCAGACCTGTCATAGTCTCTCTAATTATGATTAATACCTTATCTTGAATTCCATCTCCATTCACATATCAGGAAAAAATGCAAACCTCTATTTTCCAGTCAGGGTTCACAAAAACAGGGTGATTTACTGATGTGCTCATATTTTATTCATTTAGATATTCATATTTAACAGATTTTTTAAAAATGTAACATTGATATTTGAAATCTTAAATGTATTTTATTCATGTCGTGTCACATAAGCCTCTTTAGTCCAATGAACGCAGAGTTGTGTATTCAATAGAAATGAAGCATTTCTACAATTTAATTATGACTTCCCAAGTATAGTAACCATTGCTTTATAATATTTTGCTAATGACAATCCTGTTCTCACTATGCCAGTAGCAAAACCAAACAAACCAATAATCAAACTGCCTGCTCTTTCCCATTTTCCTATTGCTTTACCCAGACTTTCTCCAGACACAATTATAATCATAAGCATAGACATTAATTGTGCATTATTTCAGAAATGTTATTTATTCAAATGCCAGCAATAAATGCATATGTCAGATGAGCACCTTGTGAATTGTAGGGACTTGAGTTGCTGTAATGAATCTGAGGTTTGATTCTCTCCAAAATCACCTCTGAAACTCTCCACTTGACTTATAATTTACTAAAAAAGAAAGAAAGAAAGTACATTCTGCCCTCCCCCTGCCAATAGTATATTCTTCCCTCCCTCTGCAGTATTCAGGGGGCAGCTTACAAGTTAAAAATAATTACCAAAATATGATAAAGATTCCAAAACAATAAAATGAAGACAATAACAGCAAATAAAATGAAACTCAGTGCCAATCAAATTCTTCAACGCAGCAGGTCAAATGCCTACTGGAGAACAATTATCTGAACTTTAGAAAGACATCAATTTTACTATTATTTTTTCATGTTCTATAATCCCATGTATGCACTTCCCAAAAGAATCTAAAACATTGAGAGACTATATCATGCCATCATGTCAAAAGCAAGTTTGTGTTAAGTTTTGTTTCATCATTTAAACTATAGTAAAATATAGGCCTAATTACAAAGCCTGATTGTCAATGAGGATTTCCAGTATTTCCAGTCACAAAGTATCTGCTTTCCTCAGTTCTTCACTTGCTAATGAAGGAAGGAAAACCCTTTAAGGCTGCAGTTTTATGCACACTTACCTGGGAGTAAGTCCCATTGAAAATAGTGGGACTTACTTTTGAGTAAACATGCATAGGCTAATTGTGCTGTAAGAGTTGCAATACCTATTCTTTGTGATGCTGGTAAAATATAAAAGCATTTTATTTTGCTTTCTAAACTAAAACTCAGGGTCCTACTCTAGATTTTCATTATAATCAGAAACACATTGATTGTGCTCAGTACAGATCACTACCCTGAAGATAAAATAAATATCCTTTGTGTCTAGTGAAAGCTCTCATGCTCTGCATTTTAATGTTATTTCCCCATAGGTATGTGGGGTCATATGTTTAAGAGTATAAGAGGTACTTACAAGTTATTTCTTTCAGCAGTCTCCACCACTGAGTTAATGGGTCTGGCCTTTTAAGAGTCACCCTTTGTCATATTTATGGCAGTGTCTACTTGTTATCATATAAGCCTACTGATTATGTCCATTGAATTCACTGTATTGCCTCCTTGAGGATCTTGACAACTCTTCTGATCTCCTCCTCTCAAATAATCAGATATCAAACACTTCTGGGTACAATTGCTCAAAGACAGCTCAAAACACTATCTGTAGGAATACATGGCAATTTCCTACCCAGGTATCAGTGAGAAACAGGCCTCCGTAGTTCCCGGATAAAGCTTCATGGAGAAGTCAGCATAAAACCAGGGACAGGCCTGGGAAGAGCTGAGCAGCCACCCATTATGCTCTCAAGTGCAGTTCAGCAACATCTGTCAGGTCCTTCAGATGCATCATGAACATGTGCAATCATATCAAAGGCTTTCAACGGATGTTAAATGACCACTAAGATTCTATCACCACCAGCAACCCTTTCATACTAATGATCATGCGTGGGCTATATTTTTAACCATCACACCACCTAGTCTTTATGGATCAGGGCAGAGTTGTGCACATATAGCCATGGCTAGATGGATTCTGGACGATAAAGTGTAAAAGGCTGGTGTTAGAATACTAGTACAGATCCAGACACAGTGATTCAGAGGTTGCTGTTATTGTCAAATATTTGTTTTATGGTCAGCTATAAAAGCCAGCAATATTTCTCCTGAGAAATAAAGTCTGGAACAGCAACCTTTAATAAACAGGGTCTAAATGTATTAACCTCCCATTAGAGAGTGGGGGGAAAGGGAACATGTCTCTGTGGAAATTAAAAATTAATAGCCATTAGGAAAGACCATAATCAAGGGTTAAGATGAATAGGTTAGACTTGCTTTAGATAACATTTTGTTTAGCACCACAAAAGACACATTTGGCTATATTCATTTCTAGTAAAGGGCAAAGTCAATAAAATACAATGAATTATATAAATATCATTTGTTGCCACACTTGCTTAGGACATTTGTCTCCATATACAACTCCCTTTTCAGGGATTAAGTCCTTCTGGGGCACAAATTACTTTGTGAAAGGGTTTAGTTTAAATGTGTTAGTGGAACTATTTTTCCTGCAGTGACTTGTGATTTCTTCTGCTGGAGGAGAGGCTGTTGCTTGTCCAGTGCCAGAAACGTGGGCATAGCCAGGGGGGTGCAGGGGGGTGCAGATGCCCCCTAAATAAAGTAGATGAATAAAAATGCTTAACTAACTGACCGACTGTCTCACAGATAACTTGGTTCTGCCCCCTAACATAAAGCCTGCCCCCCCCAAAAAAAAAATCCTGGCTACACCCATGGCCAGAAACTGTCATGTTTTCAAACATAAAAGAGTACAGCATGCATAACTGTGGATCATTTAGTCTAAATAGCAGTGTGACCTTGTAAAGTACTCAGGGAGTAACAGGCTCAGATCAGAAATGGAATTTTATCAAGAAAATATAGAAAAGTTGCGATTTAATAGTTACTTTTAGAAGGCTATCCCAGAATGGATGAAAGGAATAAAAGCAGGATGAGTCGTGGAGTTGCTGCCAACCCCGGGAAGGGGCCCAACAATTTCTTAGCTTCTGAGAAGGGAAGAAGAGTTTCAATGCAGTAAGAGGGCAAGCAAGAGAGAGAGATCACTTTCTTTCTTTATGCTCTATCCAAACAAAGGAGGAAGAGGGCCAAGAAAGTCCCCCTCCCCCAAAGAAAAGGAATAAATGTTCCTTGGCTATGGCAAAGCTTTACTGGGTGAAGCGGGAGTACAGAAAAAAAGTAACAGCACATGGGCTGGAGCCCTGGAGACCCCTCTGCCCCTGGCATCACTGCCGCTTGCTTGGGTGGCATTGTGGAGACTGAGACTGTGCAGGTGGGTGCGCAGCTCTTGCCTGTGCACCCACATGTTGAGCTTTAGTAGGGGAGCACCCAGCCAAAAGTATTGAGATTGCCCCCTCACCCTCGATGATTTTGGAGCCTTACACTGTCACCCTCCACTGCGACACCCTGATCGTGCCACTCGCAGCCTCCGCTATGCACCCTCGAGCGCCATGATGCTGTGCTACTGTGCCACAATGGTACAGAGGTGTCAGAACATACCAAAAAGGTGCCAGAACTCAGTTCTGGTAAGTTCAATATGGAAAAAAGCCCTGCCAAATACTCCTCCAAATGAACAGTAGCAATTCAGTGTTTGTATGTGTGTGTAAGTGCCTCTGTGGTTCCTCCTCAGTATATGTGAAAAGGATCAAGAAGTCTTAGTGGACCACACGCTTAACATGAGTCAACAGTGGGAAGCAGCAGCAAAAAGCTAATGCCATCCAGGCTAAATCAACCAAAGTATAGTATCCTGATCAAGCGAAGTCAGAGTAGCACTCTATTCTGCCTTGGTCAGAAGACAACTGGAATACTGTGTCCAGTGCTGGGCGCCACAATTTAAGAAGGATGTTGACAAACTGGAACTTGTGCAGAGGAGTGTGACCAAGATGATAAAGGATCTGGAAACCAAGTCTTATGAGGAATGGTTGAAGGAGCTGGGTATGTTTAGCCTGGAAAAGAGGAGGCTGAGAGGATAGATGATAGCCATTTTCAAATCTCTAAAAGGCTGTCACATGGAAGGTAGAGAAAGTTTGTTTTCTCCTGCTCCAGAATGTAGATCCCAAACTAATGGGATCAGGAACTAAACATCAGGAAAAACGTTTTGACAGTAAGAGCTGTTTGTCAGTGGAACAGATTCCAATGAGAGGCGGTGGACTCTCCTTCTTTAGAGGTTTTTAAACAGAGGTTGAATGGCCATTTGTCATGGGTGCTTTAACTGAGATTCCTGCATTGCATGGAGTTGGACTAGATGACCCCTGGGATTCCTTCCAACTCTGCAATTATATGATTCTGTGAACATAGAAGAAGAAGAAGAAGAAGAAGAAGAAGAAGAAGAAGAAGAAGAGGAGGAGGAGGAGGAGTTTGGATTTGATATCCCGCCTTTCACTCCCCTTCAGGAGTCTCAAAGCGGCTAACAATCTCCTTTCCCTTCCTCCCCCACAACAAACACTCTGTGAGGTGAGTGGGGCTGAGAGACTTCAGAGAAATGTGACTGGCCCAAGGTCACCCAGCAGCTGCATGTGGAGGAGCGGAGACGCGAACCCGGTTACCCAGATTACGTGACTACCGCTCTTAACCACTACACCACATAGGAAGTAGGTGGAATTTAAAGTGAGGAATATCGGAAGCTTCCTTATATGGAATAAGACTGTTGGTCCACCTATCTCAATGTTGTCTAGCAGCAGCTCTCCAAGGTTTCAGCTGTATCTGAAGATGCCAGGGAGTGAACCTGGGACCTTCTACATGCAAATTGGATGCTCAGAAACTGAGCTACACTCCTTCCCCAGGACTCTTCTCAGGACTCTCCAACTGATTCCCGGCACAGTGTGGTTTTGATTAGATTAGGAACCAGAGGAGAGCAGGGCATTAAATTCCAGAAGATTCTACATGACTGTATATCCCACCCTTCAATGAAAGGCATCAGAGGGAAACATTTAGTTGCACCTTGCCTTAGTTTGATAAAACTTTACTAGCTTACCGTTACAGACAGAAAGTGTATATATAGACCAAGGACTCAGCTATACTGCTGCAAATAAAACATTTTAAGTGTGTTGTAAAGTGCAATATACAAATGTGACACTAGATGGCAATTGTGAGCTATGGCAAATTCAATCTATTTTTCAAAATGTTTTTTAAAAAGCATTTTCACAGCGTTTTTTATATGTGTGTAGATTCCACCCAAGACAATAGCACTCGTTACTGGCACAAAGAGGGAAAGTGAGTAATAGAGGTCATGGGGGCTGCAGATAGTCATGCCCCCCTACATTGCTGCATTCATTAGTACAAGAGGATCCTTGCTGCAGAAGTCTTAGCTGAACTTGTGAGTCACTGGCACAAGCACTGCAATGACGCAAGCAGGACAAAAAGTGTAGCCCTGCAACCTCCTTATACAGTGGTACCTCTGGTTAAGTACTTAATTCGTTCCGGAGGTCCATTCTTAACCTGAAACTGTTCTTAACCTGAAGCACCACTTTAGCTAATGGGGCCTCCTGCTGCCACCGTGCCGCCGGAGCACGATTTCTGTTCTCATCCTGAAGCAAAGTTCTTAACCCGAGGTACTATTTCTGGGTTAGCAGAGTCTGTAACCTGAAGTGTATGTAACCTGAAGCGAATGTAACCCGAGATACCACTGTACTTGCTTTTCCTGCTGTAACCAGGCCTGAGATTCCTTTAACTTCTCCTTTTATCAACTCTGCCGCATTCATAGTACTAAGTATGATATATCTTTAGGAACCCATACCTACTTTTCTGATTGAGGTGCTAGTACCATTGATTATATTGCACTTTCATTCTCTTCATTTTACTATCATTTTACTATTTTACAGTCTAGATGTATTCAAGTCTCCAGGGCCAGATGAACTGCACCCAAGAGTATTAAAAGAACTGGCAGATGTGATTTCAGAACCACTGGCAGTCATCTTTGAGAACTCCTGGAGAACAGGCGAAGTCCCGGCAGACTGGAGGAGGGCAAATGTTGTACCTATTTTCAAAAAGGGGGAAAGAGAGGACCCAAATAATTACCGCCCAGTCAGTCTGACATCAATACCAGGGAAGATTCTGGAGCAGATCATTAAGCAAACAGTCTGTGAGCACCTGGAAAGGAATGCTGTGATCACCAATAGTCAGCATGGATTTCTGAAAAAAAAGTCATATCAGACTAACCTGATCTCGTTTTTTGACAGAATTACAAGCCTGGTAGAAGAAGGGAACGCAGTGGATGTAGCCTACCTCAAGGTGCCCCATGAGTGTGGTGGAGTCTCCGTCTTTGGAGGTCTTTAAGCAGAGGCTTGACAACCATATGTCAGGAGTCCTCTGATGGTGTTTCCTGCTTGGCAGGGGGTTGGACTCGATGGCCCTTGTGGTCTCTTCCAACTCTATGATTCTATGATTCTATGATTCTATGAAATAGGTTTGAGGTTTGCAACAGGACTGACAGTGATTATTATCCATCAGTTCTGGTAATTGATACTTTGGGTCTCTTCCAGTATATTGTGTGGAGGGAATAAGGGAGCAGAGTCCAACCTCTTGAAAATTTAATTTGGTGGTCAACCCACATAACATTCTTCTATAGCTGGGTTATTTGAAAGGATACTTTGTCAGGAAGCCTTGGCAGTGAATTGGATGTTTTATATTCTTACTAAAATATTGTTCAGCTCAGCACCTACAAACTATTTTGGGTCATACTGAGTGTTTTAGCACAAATTGCAGAGGTAGTTTGACTAAGTAGACATACAAATAAAGAATTAATGACATAACCTTGATGATCCTGTTAAAGACAAGGCCGCTGGTAAAATGATTCATGTGATGTTATTACATTAATAATACAAGGCACTTTTAAGAGAAAAAAGAGGGTGTGCACACTGCACAAAAATGAGGTGAATTCAGACATACTGCACCCAAAAAGAAATAACCCAAATTTTGGGAACTTGCTTCATCAAGATTATATAGAGTTAAAGCTCTAACTAACATGCAGATATATGTCATGTGACTAGCTCATATTTGGAAATCAATCTTCAGAGCAGTGGCCAAGATTCCCTTTGGACATTCCATACTTGCCTCCTTGGTTCCTAGTTTCCATATCTGAGATTAAAAGTCTTATTATTACCCTCAGTGCAGATGCTGAACTCAGTTGCAGGATTTCAGAGCAAAGCACACTGCCTGATGGAACAATAATTTTAAGTTCAGAATTTTCCCAGTGGTTTTGTCTGTGTAAAAAGGACCATGGTAGAACATCATGGGTTCTGACTATTATTTTTTTGAATTGTAAGCAACTTTGAGACAAAAAATTGTAATAAATGACAATATAGTAGTAGTAGTAGTAGTAGTAGTAGTAGTAGTAGTAGTAGTAATAATGTGATAATAATTTGTCAGTGCTCAGGAAAGTCTTTTTAGTTTTTCATTTTCTAATTATGACATTGGCCCTGATTGTTAGCCAATATCATCCTCCTTCTCTGGTTCAGCATAGCTCCATTTAGGGATCTGGTCAGATAGGAGCTCCTTCAAATTACATCTCATTTTGTCCTTTCTATTTGGGGTACATGTTAAGTTTCTGGATACTCTTTTATTGGGATTGCACTCAAAAATCATCCCAGAAAAGATATCATTATCCATTAACAGATACTGATGTCTTCTGTGACTTACACGGTGTTTCTTTTTGTTCTGGCTGCTTCAAGTATCCACGCAAAAGCACTTTTGGAGATTGCTATAAACTGACCTGTTGGTGTCCTCATTTGATCATACTTTTCTTATTTATTTTATTTGCTTTTTAATCTTTTTTAAAGTCCTTGATTCTGGCTTTTATTTACTGCATTTTATTTATATAGTAAATTTTCAGCATTTGTCGTGCAAATATGATTTGTTGTATACCTTTGAGCCAGTTTGGATTTTTGCAAAGGCCTTTGGCTAAGAGCGATTTTAAAGATAGAATAATTAATGCTGCCCTGTAAGTATCTTCCAATTGCAGAATGCTTATATATATATTTGTTATATATAATTTTGTTAGCAAGAGAAAAGGAGGCAAGAAAAAGTTAGGTGGGTAAATATTGGGAAAAAATAAATGCTGCACACAGTTTATTTGCCATTTTAGTCATGTAGCTTGTCTGATCAGTTGTTGCTATAAAGCTAATGTAAGACAAACATACGTATTTCAGGTCAAAGGAAAATAGTATCCTACAATTGAATAATGCCTTTGGGAGAATGTCTGACCTCACACCTCCAACCAGGACTTTGTTTAACCACTTGTGAATTTCAATTATTTGTTCAGAGGGGCCATTCATAATTGCTGGGTGTAAGCCTGTCCTTAGGATGCAAAGCAGAAAACGATGAAAATGCTACACAAGCAAATTAGAACAGTGGCACTTAAATGTATAAATTAACTGAGCTTCTTTTCACAGCTTTCTCTTTCTGTTCTGAGAGGCTTCAATCTGGTGACATCAAAGGCAGGATTATGTAAGAAGATAAAAACTTGATTAATGTCCATGTTTGAAGTCATGAAAGTCTTTCCCTCTACAAGTCAAAATAACCCTCCTTCAAGCACAAAAAGCCAGGCGCCAGCTGCAAGTGGGAGGTTGCAGAGAGGTACTGGGAATGAAGCTTTTCCTTAATATACTCTTTGCGGTCTTTTGTGCTTGTAGGCAGAGAATATTATTCTGCATGCTAATGAGGTGGCTTTTAAATAAGAATTTAGCTGGTGTCACATATAAAAGCTTACTGTGGTTTATTTTGGCGACTGAAATTTATCACAAGGTGGCTAATATCAATCAGCATTTATTATCTACCTTTCTACAGTGGTTTGGGGGGGGGGAAGGTATCATAAATTGGAAAATTGTATGGTAACTCTACTACCACCAGCATATAGCACCTCTACTTTAATGGTTAGCAATAGAATTTTGTTACCATTTTGTGATCACTGCAAACCAAAAATTAAGAGAGTTTTCTGATTAAATGCTCTGTACATGTTTCTAAATAGCTAAATAATGCAGTCTCTCTTCATAAATTGTTTTGTAACGAATCACTGTTAGTTGTATCCAATGCAGCATGTGCAGAGTTCCACTCATCCAGGACTTCCGCTTTCTCTCCTCTCCCCATATGCCCCCCAAATCTGTTCCCCAACCCCAAGCATGTGGGGCTGCAGAGGAGATGAAATATGTTGTGCAAGCAGAAGTCTGCTGTGTAAGTGGAATGACAGCGCTGAATACAGCCCTAAACCAGCATGCACACCTGGATCTTCATATATATGTGCTTGTGTGCATGCAAACATTGCATAAAAATTATATTAAAATGATTCATGACTAATTTAATTCAATGGCACATTATCCAAAATGATCAAGCAGAGCAATCCTAAAACTGTTGTGGAGTAGTGATCCTGCGAGCAAGTACTGCTGGATGGGGCCCCTCCGGCAGGTGGTAACAATTAGTATCCCAAAGTGGGAGCGTGTGATGGGGCTGGCTGGTTGCCAGATCCCTCAGCCCCTATAAATCTTTGAGTTAACCTGCCAGGGGCAGGAGAGAACACGTTGTTTATTGGACTTGTTTGATGTCCTGTAACTTACGCCAAGGAAGAAGCCAATAAAGCTTGGTAACCTGCTCAGTGCCTGTGTGTAATTGATTAGTAGCCTGGAGGGAGGAATCAGGGAGATGACTCCCTCCATGACAAACCCCACCTGAGCCACTTCTGCATCCAAAGTTCTGACAGCTCCCGCCAGTAAGGATGGATGGATGGATGGGTGGGTGGGTGTGACAGCTTTTGCTGTGCCAGCTCTCCATTTCAGGGCCATGCACCAGCTCCCCCCGGCAGGAGGACTCACAGTGGTAGCCTTGCTGTGGCAGAGATCAGGCCTCTACACATCAGAGCTTCCCATCATCAGTGCCCCTCTCTTCCCACAGAAGCTGAAGGACAGAGGCCCAAACTTCATCCTAACTCCCTTCCAGCCCTTCATCAGGTGGGTTAGCTACACAATCAGGCTACAGGAATATAATTTGTTGCAAATTTCTCTGTGTCGTAAGTGTTATGTATGCCAAATTTTGTTTTATGGAAGACAAGCCAACAAATCTATTATCTATCTGTTGCTGTGAAATTCAGAAATGAAATGTTATGTTTTTGATTTAGCTACAAACTGCCTGTACCTGTATGCTACAAAACATAACAGGTATTGTTATCGTGCATATTCAAGCTGGACAGAGATAATGTAGTTCGTACTTAAAACTTATTTGTTGATTCATGCATATCTGTATATTTAAAGCTCCTTGTTCACCCACAAGTACACGTTTCATCTGTTGTGTAGTGATGCTTATTGCCAGGTTGGGTGCCGTTGTGGGGTGGTGAAAACGCCTTCCCTGGATCCGGCAGTTGTGCTGGAGGTGAGGGGTTTTCCTAGGCTTGGATAACCCTTTTTGGCTTCTCCCAGGCCCGATAAGTTGATTTCAGCTTGCCTGCCTATTTGGCCAATGGCAGAAGGGCTGCAGCACCACTGCCATTCCTGGGAAGGATCAGACTGAGATGGCAGGGGGGCCCTGAAGTTACTGTGTGCCAGTATTTTATTTTTTTATGTCCCTTTAATACAATCTGTTTTGTACTGTCCGCAGTGGCATCTGGTAATTGACACACCAGTGCACAGATGTATATGAATTGAAAAATCTGTCATAGTTTTACTGTCCCTGTATTTTGCAGGTGCAAAGACCAACAATGCAGTCCCACTGTGAAAGGGTCCTTTTCAAATGTGAGTAAAAAATAAACACCTGACCTGCTATATGAACAATGCAAAGAAATATTGTATGCTGTTTTTGCAAGGAACACCACAACACAAATATGCCCTGAGTATCCTATGTTTCTTTCTATAATGGTTAAGCTTTATATTTCTTTCTGAAAAAGATGTCATGCATGTGTATTTGAGTCTAAATGCATAATCGCCTAGTGGAAAGTTCAAAATCTGTTATTTTGGAATCTGTGAGCTATGAGCTTTGGTGTTGCTTGCCAAATTCATAGTCACAGATTTATCTTTCCTCTCCAGTATCTGATGACTTTGAGTTTGTAGATGACAAAATAAAATAAAATAAGGCGTTTCTTCTGTTTCCAAACACTCATCAAACAGAGAAAAGGGGTATTTCAAAACATTCTATAACTAATCATTTATTTTTCAAACTTATTATACAGGTGGGTTTCCTTTTTCTTCTCTGTTCTGGTTAAAGGGAGATCACGAACTGTTTCAGCCCAATGCAATTGTTCTCAAGTATTTTTAGAAGACTAGAGAAAAGGGTCTTTGTCACTTGGTGATGTTGGATAACTGCTCATGCAGGGTTTCTGAGAAACTTGAGAGGAACAATTTTAACTTAGCAAAAGGCCCTTGAAAGTCCTTTATAGTATTCAAAGATCTGGGTGGTCCCAACAGATCCTTTGTTTCTTTTAGAGCTCTAAATGTTTTGCAGGCTGCACAGTTCTTGAAAATTCTACAGACCCTGGCAAAGGGACCTGGAGAAGCCTCTGTGTCTCTGTGGCTTTCATGCCTCCTCTCTTTGATCCCTTACTCCTTCTCTAGTCTCATTGCCCAGAAAGAAAATATACACCCTATACATGTGATTTACAGACTTCATCCCAGGCAAATATGGTATTTATAAAAGGAATGACAGAGTTTGTACTGCTTTGAATCTAACAGCTACCCTGACTTTTGGATTGGGTCTTCTTTGAATTTCTTTTGTTAACTGAAGTACAATCCCAAGCATGTTTACTCAGAAAAAGCACTATTGCATAAAATAGAATGTATTCTATAGTAACTGACCATAGTTACAGCCTGAAACAAAGTACGAATGAATCTCATGGCAAGCGGTGTCCATGATTCATAGCACAATAACAGTTTCCTGTGGGGTGGCTTAAAGCAGGTATCAAATACAGACTTGGGTTAAGGCATAACTAATGATGAATTGGAGGGGTTATAGAAGAAACCCTGAGTCAATCCATTTTGGCTGCCATCAAGGAATCCTTTCTGCAGCTGGTTGTTGACACAATATCAGAGAAATTGCATTTCATAAACCAAATTGTTGCAGGGGCAGTGAAGGCAGAGGAAAAGTGATGCATCTGTTGTGGGAGTTTCCTTATATTGATTGATTGATTATATTTATTCAGAAATATTTCTTTACTTTGCAACTCCCATTTGAGGAAACAGTTGAGGCTTTTTAATTTAGAGAAAATGGGAGTAAAAGGAGGTGTGATAAAGGTGTATAACATTATACACCTTTCCTCACTGCTAAACTCTGGAATTCACACACCCAAGACATGGCGGTGACTTGAAAAGAGGATGAGAAAAATTATTGGAGGTTAATGGCTACTATCCATGGTTGCCTACATTGTTGGAGGCAGCGTGCTTCTGAATGCCAGTCAGTTCACAAGCAGGGAGAGTTCTGTTGCACTCAAGGCATCAGGCTGGCCCCTGGGAGGAAAGAGTGCTGAGCTGGTGAGTCTTTGGCTTGAACCAGCAGGCTCTTCTTGAGCTTTTAGGGTCTTTTGTCATTGCTGTATTCCTTTAAATATATGTTTCCAGAATTTCATCACCAGTGGACAGAAACCTTTGCCATTACATCATTTCTGTCACTTTGTGGTAGAAGGTTGCATTGATCTTAGGAAGCTTTATAGGAGTGATGTATGATCTATGGATTATATTCAACATTGTCTCTTTCGTGTGGGATGAGGACTTTCCCCATAAATCATTCCACTGATTTTCTTTCATTTCTATTCCACACTCTGCTTTCCACAAGTTTCCAAGACCAGTCGTAGCACCAATTTTCTGGTCGGTTGCAACTCTCAATTCTAATTTCTCATGAAGTATAAGAATACTAAAATGTGTGCATTTTACTTCTCACATTTACTACCTTAAGTATGTGCAGATTCTTATCCAGTCGTACCAGTCTGAAGTACCAACTGCAAAGGGCATTTTTTTCAGAGTCCCTTATGTAAATGTTTGAGTGTACTTCATCTTTCAAAGCAGCATAGGAACCAAATTTATTATTGCTGCTTCCTATGTGCCTTACCATGTGAGAGAGGACTGGAGGTGATGCTAATGTATAGATGTGGAGAGAGAACCTGGGATCCATCACGAAAGAGGCCAGTAAAGATGGACAATATGTTCCCCAAATAATGCAATTGTTATGTGTCAGGAGGTAGATTTGGGGTGGGAGAGTGGCAGGATTAAACCAATCAGAGGGGGGTAAACCTTGCTTGGCACATCACCTGCACAGGGGATCTAGTCCAGGGTGTGGAGCTCCTAGTCTACCACCAGATTTCATCTGGATCCCTTCCAGGGAAAAGAGCTTTGTTGTAGTGCCGAGAGCTGCGGCAAGAACATCAAAGCAGAGGGAGCAATGTATCGGCAGAGAGACAGACTTGTATTCATTTAAATGAAGTGAATTCCACTGCAGAATGTAATGTCCAGTGAACTCAGCACCTCCTTCTCACACTCCCCAAGCCATTTGAAGCAGCAGACTGGCCCGGAGGCTGCCTCAGAATTTCTGACTGTCCTCGCGTGGACGAAAACGGCGCCTGTCTGTTCCTGGGGAGAAAGCAAAGAAGAGACTTTTTGACGTTTTTAGGATTCTCCCAATCTACCCCACAGCGTGGGGTGGCTGGAGGTTTTGCGCTGGCTTTTAAGCCAGGAAGCGATTGGCGACTGGATCAGTAGAGAGCTTGACCTGCTGGATCCCTGCAAGGAAAGAAGCTGGGTCTTGGTCAGAGCGCTTGGCGGCCGAGAAGCCCGGAGGAAAGTGCAGAAAGGGGAGGCGGAGTGGCTGGAGAGGCAGTTCTAGCAGCAGCTGGATAAAGCTCCGTTTTGGAACGCTCCTTCTTGCCCTGGACAGTAAATCAAAATCTCTCTCTCTCTCTTTCTCTCTCTCTCTCTCTCTCTCTCTCTCTCACACACACACACACTTAGTATCTGAGGCTCAAAGGACGAGAGCAGGGACCAGATGAGCGGAGCGAACAAGCTGAGGGCAGCGCGACGAGGTGAATCTGAAGAGAGCCACTCCTGTCCCTCTTTGGCAGGGGAGAAGGCAGGCGGGGGCACTTGCTTCGAGTGAATTGAACGAGAGGGAGCCGCATCTTGCTCAAATGAGGGGTGTGTTCTGATTAGGTTACAGGTGGCTAAGTCAGTGTCGAGCAGCGGCGTTAGTTCAAAGTCGGGATCAGGACGCGAAGGACCTCCATTCGTCTTTGTGCGAGAAAGGTTCAATCTTTACGGTGATCTGGGAACGAGACGCTTCTTGGAGCTGCTGCCACTTTGTCGTTCCCCCTCCCCCTCTCCCTCTCTGTCACACTCACACGTAACCCACGGACACGCATTTCACTATCCGTAATTGTTAACAGGTTAACTGCGTTTCATTCGGGGTTCTCTTTGACTCCTAAAGAAAACGGAGCAGGTGGAAATTCTCTAGAGACACGGAGGGACCCCTCCCCTCCCCAGCACGTCCTGAAAAACTGCCCTGGGGTCTCCGTTACGTTATCTACGGGAAACTAAATGACTAAACAGGTGTTTTACAAACTTGGGTCGCCAGCTTTTTTTGGACTACAACTCCCACCATCCCTAATTAGCAGGATCAGTGGTCAGGGATGATGGGGATTGTAGTCCAAAAACAGCTGGAGTCCCAAGTTTGGGAAACACTGGACTCTACACGCACACACACACACACACACAGAGAGAGAGGGGGGGTGTAAGATTGGTTTGGTCACTGAGTAGCCTCTTGTTCTTCTGCCTGACTGCACCTTATTCAAAGGATGGTTGTTGGCTATCATTTCAGTTCAGTGAGCCTGAACACACACAGAGCCGGACCATTGAGGTCCACCTAGCTCCGTATTGCCTACACTGACTGGCAGCGGTTCGCCAGGGTTTTCAGACAGGAGACATTCCCAGCCCGTCCTGGAGATGCCAGGGACTGAGCCTGAGGCCTTCTGCATGCGAAGCTGATGCTCTGCCACTGAACCACAGGTCTTGCCCTATTTGGGGGTCCCACTGCTGCCTTTCATTATTTCCCCCTCCCATCTCCCCACCTAGATTATGCAACACACCTTATTGGAACTGGGTGGGTGTTGGGCACCCTTCGAACTTCTCCAAGCCCCGCGTCCCGCCTGCGTGAGCTGCTGGGAGAAACCTGCGAGGCAATTACGCGCAGGCAAAACATCTCCCCTTAATCGCACGGGCTTCAGTCAGAGACCGGTTCGGGTTTCCAAAGGGGCGGGGGCGGCAGTAGAAATTACACCTTATCCAAATATTGGCTGCTGCTGAGTCGAGGGCGGGGGGCGGCGGCTGGCAGCCAGGCTGTGCCCCCTGGACGCGGGCAATTAGCGCGACAGCCCCCTACGTTGGCTTAGATGCGTCTTCTAAAGTGACACCCTCCCCCTATGGCCAACAAGAAAGGCTGATTGCCCCCCTGGGAGCCAGCGCCAGCTCTGCACGGGGAGTCTGGCAGCTCCTGCCCGAGGTCGGTGCCAAAGAAAAGGGCCACCGCCGCGTCCCTGGGCGCTGCCGCCGCAGATTGCATGGCAGGCAGCAGATTTCGTGGTGCCGGCCTGGCTGCAGCGTCGTCTGCAGCAGCAAAGCCCAACTGTCAGGGAAGAGGCTCCGGCGACGGGCGAGAGCCTCGGGCAACTTCCCGCAGCGGGGCGGGAAACAGAGCCCTCCGGTCCTGGCTGAATCCCGCTGGGGGAATGGGAACATTTCATCAAGGCAAAAGCTTTCGCGGACCAGATGCATCTCCTGAAGTGGGCAGCCGGAATAAGCATGTCTTTAAGGTGCTTCAGGTTGCTGTAACTGACTGCTAACTTCTACTACTCTCAAGACATCCCAACGGAATAGCACCTCTGGATCCCTTAACTAACATTTTGTAGGCTTCAGTGGAAGATGCGGGGAGTCCGTGGGTGAGAGAAAGAATGGGCTACACTAAGGACTCCTTCAGTTCTTGATCTCATTGTTCTGTTGCTGGATCAGTGCCCTAATCCTGACCCTAAACGCGATTTCAGGAAGTGGTTCATACTTCCATGAGACACTTTCAGAGTTTTAAATCACTACCTCACCCTGCCTATTTCTACAGAACTGGACCCACGCATGGAAGCGCCTCCCCCCGAGTTTTTATTCTCTGTAGGACAACAATTGCCCTTTGGAACTGACCGTCTTTTGTCTCTCCGAACTCAAATCCTCGCCTCAGACTCGAAGCCCAAGTCAAGCTGGATTAGCAGCAGTTAACAAGAATTTTTCTCACTCATTCCTGTATCAACTCTCCCCAACATAATGCCCGGGGGAGATAAATGTAATAATCTATGGACTATGTAGCACAGGATTTCATGGGTGTCTTAAAATAACAGTATCCCAACTTTCAATTTCTCAGTCCTTCTCAAATGAAGAATTGTAGAAAGTACTGGAATCAGCAGGTGCTTTTATTTCTCAGAAGAATGAAGGCTTACTACCTCAGGTCTAATAGTCTCCGAAAAATCTGAATTTGAAATGGCATCCTCCACCCTGGGAACTTTCGGCCCCGTCCGGCTTCCCTGGTTCAAGTTGACGTGACGACAAATAACGTGGGCGAGGAAGCCTTGCGAAAAGCCGTGTTACTTTCTTTAGGAGTGCGTTACCTAGGGAAGGAAAGACTTGGTTTCTAGATAGCATGTCATTTAAAAACACTGGAATCTTAACTTGGAAGCAGCTCTTACCCCTTAAGCCCCATAGAATTGGGGTGCGTGCGTGGGTGGGTGGTTCCGATCCAGCTAAAGTTCTGATTATTATTATTATTATTATTATTATTATTATTATTATTATTTTGTTTCAGTGGGCCCTCCTGCCTGCTCCAAGCAAGTCCCACGACTTATTTCAAGCCTTAACCGGCTGGGGCCCATGGTTCTGGGGAGTGAGGGGCGTAAGACCTTGAAACCTGCCTGGACAAGGTTGCGGGTCTCTTGTCCTCGCAATAAGAAACTCCATATGGCAAAGTCAGGAACGTTCGCTCGGAAGTTCTTTAGAAATCAGCCCGGAAGCGAAAAACGTCAAAGTGTCCACTTGAGATCAGTCAGGTTTCGCCTCGTTCTTCGTGTTCCTTCATTGATTCTAAGGCTCCTACAGTTTCCTCATAGCGCATTCTATTTTCTTGAAGTGAAATTAACTTCGCTTTCCTTTGCCGGGAAAAACTCAGCACGAATATCCTGATTGCTGCATCTCTTTCACGTGGTCTCTGCCTCTTCTGAACCAACAAGCAAGCGGAGAAATACTTCCTCTTACAAGCAGGGAAGATAAAAGTCTTCCATTCGCCGTTAAGCCGAGAACCGAGTTTCCAAACCGAAAGAATGCTGTGATTCCTCTGCGGCTGACATCAGAAGAGAAATCTGTGCACGGTCCACGCGAACACAAGCGGGCGGGGGGGGGGGTCATCTGCAGCCATTCCTGTTGGTTATCGGAGATGATCACAAGGATTCTACACTTGTTACCTCAAGTGAATGGCAAAAGAGATGGGGAAGCGGTGCGGTGGCCACAGTCGTTTAAATGGATGGGTAGAAAACAGTCCCCAACGACCCGTGAATTATATTAGACTGCAAACGTGCGTTTTAGCCGGAGACTTTAGCTCAGGATGGAAAAACTGGAAAATATCAATAGGCTGACTTCCAATAATTCGTAGAGAACTTCCCCCCGCTCCTGGATTCTTAAGAAGGTCGTACTTGTTTTTTTGTTTTTTTGTTTGTTTTTTTAGAAGTCAGGGAGTCTCTTTGAGCCTAATGTGAACTATGAACTCAAATTCTATTCTTACTTAACCCAAAGTCCGGTGTTATTAATTTATTTTCTGTTAGGAAACTAGGAAACTGAAATGAGTAATGTAGAAAACAAACAAAAAAGGGAGCATTTTTATCTTTAAAGTTTTTAAAATAATAATAATAATAATAATAATAATAATAATAATAATAATAATAATAATAATAATAATAATATCACGGAAACTTTCGCCCCACAACCTGGAGAGAAACCTGTGAAATATAGTAAGTATCAGGTTTTCGTAAAACAGTTGAATCGACCCGAAAATGAATTATGGCATGTGGATGAACATTTTCTGATTTAAGGGGAGATTGATGCGTTTAACGATAACTAATGCATAATCTTTCCACAATAGGAATGCTGCACGCTTTCCTGGGAGTAAGTCCCACTGAATTAAATGGAACTTGCTTTTGAGTACATATGTATGGGACTGCATATACCTGGCACTACAAATATGGACTCGTGTTCTCACCCAACTTTTTAAACCTCTAGGTTGCTGAATGATGAGGTGAGTGACTTGATTCTAAAGATGCCAAGGTATTAGAAGAGGAGGCCATGGAGAGGATAATGGCTTGCTTTGCCCTTTTAATACTCTGATCCTTAGTACATCTAACTGAAGGATTAAAATTAAAAGAGTTATTTAAAACAACAATGCATTTTCTTATACTGTACGGGTATTTTGAATGGAGTGGCAGAATTCGCAATGCTAGTGAATGGCTTTACCTTTCCGCTACCGTGTCTGGAAAGGAAGCATGGCACTCCAACCCTCAATTCAGGCACGTTTATTCGGAAGCGAGCCTCATTGACGGCAACAGAATTAACTTCGGACCAAGGGTGCTTATGGCCATAACTCGACATTAGAGCCGGCAGCGCAGATGCGACTAAGATTTAAACCAGTGTCAGTTTTAATTATCTTCCACGTTCTGCAAGTTTTTTCCCCCTGGCACTTATTTCCACGTAGGACCGCGAGCCATCACTGAGTTTGTACTAATGCAATATTACAGCCCAGGGCTAACCATTGTCTACTCAGAAGCAAGTCCTATTGAATTCAATCCCAGGTAAAGGGCGGGATTAGGATTGCATGAATACAAAACTCCTGGGCCAGAATGAAGAGCAGAAGCGTTTGAACAGGCCGGCCTCCCTTGTCGAAACTATTCCCAGTGTCTGAGCAGACTGTTGCCGCAGTGTAAAGCCCCTCGTTATTTACTTCCAATAAATTCACAGAAAACGAGTCAGTCTTTTCTACTACGCACATCCTTCCTGCCCATACTTTCAGAAAGAGTTTTTACCTTCTACAGAGACTCTTTTTACACCCCGGTGCTTGCATTAGCAGAGACGCAAAAGCCTCTGTACATTTGAACTAGAGGCAAGCTAGGAACTCCAGATCTAACTGGCCCATCGATATCCAAGCACAGCAGTCGGTCTTCTTGAAATAAACTGGCCCTCCTTCCAGTTTATTGTAAGAAAAGTCTGTTCTCCGGGTCTGCGCGATTGAGGGCACTTTTCAACAGAATTCTCGCGGTTTTGTTGCGACCAGCGCTGGTTAACGCCTTGCGCGCTTTGCCCGAAGTGACTCGCTAACCTGTGGATCAGACCTTCCTCAATTCAAGAGAACACATCCCAAACTCGGGTGCGGCATATGTGGGAGCTTTCTAGCTCACACAGCTCTATAAACCACGGATTTTTAAGAGGGAGAAAAAGAACCCCCTAAGCATCGGGGTTAGAAGGAGGAAGCCAACAAGTCATATTTTAATTGAAACAATGATGTACAGTAAGGCAGACAGGAAGCGCCAACAACAATACTTCACAAACCAGCTAGGACTCAGAAATCCAACCCAGAAGAAAGTTGTGCTCGGGAAATGGCTGCTTGACCCATTCCCTACCTCTCACAGAACTTTCTTCTGCGTAAAGTGCTTATCATGTAAGAGTTGTAGTCCCGTCCCCCCCGCAGGTCCTCACCCTCACCCCCCCTCCATCAGCATTTAATTTCTAAATTCAAGTGGAGTAAGAACAGACCGTTGGAGCCTGTGAAAAGCAGCCATGTATGTATGTATACCAGTAGGGATAATAAAGGTGTTGTAATAAGCATACTTACAAGAAAGAGGATTTTTAAAAAAATGCTTTCGGAACAGAGTAATGATGAGACAAGTCTTGCACGTTTACACAACAATATTACACCAAACGCGTAAACTTCACTAAAGAACGCTATGTGGAATTTCCACTCGAAAAAATTGTCTCTATATGTCATCGTTCGACACATTTTTTCAAACCGAAATAGACTATCAGACAGTTCTTAGGTTTCAAAACCCATTTCCACTTTTAATCCCCGCTCATTTCTCCTTTAAAGTTTAGGGTTTTAATCTGTTGCTGGTTGCTGCTGTCAGCGTTAATACTGTATATATTTGGTCACATTTTTTGGCGGGGGTGGGGAGGTTGCAGATTCGGTGTGAATCTGTATTACCAATACACCCATGCAGGACTTTTCTCAAACCATAGTACACATTTCAGTTTGAACCAGGTTTCCGAAAGGTTAGTTCACCAAAGAGTGAGCAAATGATTCCAGGCGATCTCCTAGTTAACCCTATTCCTAAATTTTATATTGGCTCACTTCTCAAAGCTACCTGTGCTCCTCCATCTCGACTTGCCACTGGGGCTGGATCTATTATTAGTAGCTTGGAATAGGCAGTGCAGACCTGGGCGATGAAGAGTTCTTGGTAACTCTAAAGCTAGCAAAAGGAAGTTCCAGTAAAAGATGTCACGGCCTATCTCACGGGAGGAGCCCAAATGAAGACCATGGCGACGTTCCTATTTATTTTTCAAGCCCCGGATTGCACAGATTGATGGTCATGCTTAAAATCCTTTTTAGGCATAACTTCCTGAAATAATACCAGCTAGACTCCTCCCCGCAACACCCTAGTCTACAATACGTTTACGTTAAAATAAGTCTCACTGAAGCCAGTAGCAGCGGCCACCAGACCACACAAGAAAATAATTCGGCACCTCTTTTCTAAACACAATCTGAAATTATGTCTGGGCTGATTAGACCTTCCAAGGAACTTCCTTTAAGGAATCGGCTTCGCGTTGAAAACTTTACATCCTGATACCTGGGAGATATTTTATTATTTCCGTGACTCCAGTGGCGCTTACTTTCAAGAAAGTGTGTTAAGGACCTTGGTTTTAGGCCCCGATCGTAAAGGGTTTCTTTCTTTTCAGGGAGGGTGTCGTTTTGTGTAGCATTTCAAGCCTGGATGCAGCTTTGAGAGTTTGATGATCAACATACTTGCTAAATGATCACCAGCAATCTGATCTTTAAAAATGGTTTAACAGTTAACACAGAGACCCTTACCTGAACCTGGCTCTCGGCAAACTGATTGTACAACAATTAAAATACAGAGCTTGAAAGAATGAAGATGACAACGAGGATAAGAATAAGAACAGAGCAACGATTTTCCCAAACACTCCGCTGCGGCCGGGCTTTTGCCCTTAATATCTGTGTTTCCTAAAAGGCGAAGGGAAAAGCAATGCCGCCCCCGCTCTTGTAGGCGCCCCTCTCCGAGGAATGGGCCCAGGCGGAATGTCAGGAACTTTTGCCTTCCGAGGAGTTTGTGGGAGTCTGTTCGAGAAGGGAAGAAGAGGAGCTGGGCGAAGCGGACGGGCAGAGCTGTTGGGCCACCTGGCTCACGGCCAGGGCGGGAATGGCGGTGGCCGAGGAGATGGCCGGGGTGGGCTTGATGGGCACCGGGATGGCCGGCAGCGTCTGCGCGGGCGGGTGGCAGAGTGCCTTCATGGGCACGCCGAAGGGTCCGTACTCGGCGGGGGAGAGGGGCAAGCCGCCGCCGCCGCCGGACTCCATCACGCCCACGTGGGGCCACACGGAGCTGACCATGGTGCTGATCTGCTGGCTGGCCACGGGGTAGCCCAGGTGGTGCATGACCGAGGCCAGGGGCAGCCCGCCCCCCTGGATCACGCCCTTGTAGTCTCGCCCGATGAGGTTCTCGATGGCGAAGGGGTGCTTGAAGCCCGGCGAGGAGCTGTAGGGCTGGAAGTGGGGCAGCCTCCCCACAGCCGCCGCCGCAGCTGCAGCCGCAGCAGCCATGCTGGAGTCTGGGTGGCCTTTGGCGGCTCCTGGAGGCTGCAAAGAAGGAGGAGGAGGAGGAAGAGGAGGCGGCTGGTGCGGGTGGTGCGGGTGGAAATAGTGGCTGAGGTGCGGGTGCAGGACGCCCCCTGCCTTGCCCGCCGCCGGCATGTGGGGCTCCGGCCGCGGCACCTTGAAGCGCTTCCTGCGCCGGAGGAAGCTGCCGTTCTCGAACATGTCCCCGCAGTCGGGGTGCAGCGCCCAGAAACTGCCTTTGCCCGGCTGGTCCGGCCGGCGCGGGATCTTGATGAAGCAGTCGTTGAAGGAGAGGTTGTGGCGCAGCGAGTTCTGCCAGCGCTGCGTGTGCTCGCGGTAGTAAGGGAAGCGCTCCATGATGAACTTGTAGATGTCGCTCAGAGGGAGCATCTTCTCGGCCGAGTGCTGGATGGCCATGGCCGTCAGGGAGATGTACGAGTAAGGGGGCTTCTGGTCGCTGTAGGAGCTCTTGCCCGGGCGAGGCATGGCACTGGCCCGCCCCTGGCTGAGGCGCCTGGAGAAGAAGAACCCGCGCACTCAGATCTCTCCCCGACCGCGAAGGAGCGCTGCTCCTCTCACGGCATCACTGGTGCAGGCGGCAATGGTACGTCCAGCCTTCCCGGCACGTCCTTCCCCGCAGATCTGCGACCCCGGGCGGAGAATGCATATTGCGAGCCCACCCCCTTTAATCCGTATCTCTCCCCTCTTTCCCCGTTCTTTCCCTCTAGGACTGGCTCTGCAAGGCTACATACAAAGCCGGTTCACTGCTCCCAAATCAAGGTGCTTTCGAACCGCATCCTCAACCGTCTCGCTACCGCCGGCGGGACAGAATCCGGCAACTTCTTTGACACGGGTGTTTTTCTGAACTTCCCCCCTCGCCATGTCTCACTCCTCTGCGAAGAGCTTCAGCCCATAGTGGGGAGGTCAGTCCCACGGCAGAACTCAATGCCCGGCGAGCAGCGCCTCGCTCCGCGCAGGAACCGCTCGAAGCAGAGCTGCCGGGGCCCGTCGAAGAAGCCGCTCAGCGCACGGTCCTCGCAGGGCGAAAGCGGCCCCTGCACGTTCCCGCGAAGGAGGCGGAGAAGTCACTCGCGGCCACCTGGATTTAGGGGATCCACTGCTGGCAAGGGTGTCTTGTGGCTGGAGTTTCTGCCGTGGGGAGCGGATTGGTGGTGAGTGCTTGGCCCGCGGGATCCGCTCGAGGAAAGAAGGAGCTGCTGGGAACTGCCAGGCAGCTGCGTCCGGAGCGCTTGGCCGCCGCGCAGCCTGGAGGCAGAGCGCAGAGCGCAGAGCGCAGAGGTCGGCGACGGCGGCTGGAGAAGGCAGCGTGGCAGGTGGGCTTCTGGCTCGGCAGAGCTTCCCGGCTCCGTTTTGTGACGATCCCTGGCCGGGACAGCGAAGCACCCCGCCCAGTTCCAGCTTCTTTAGCATCACATGACAGAGGCTTAGGGAACACCAGAAGACACGGATCGCATTCTCTCTCCCCCCCCCCCTAACTCTTTAAGCGGACAAGGTGGGGCCAGGGACACGCGCAGGGAGGCGACGCTGGAGGGAGCCGTTAAATCGCTTCTCTGCCTCCCTCCCCTCCTCTCTCAGGATGGCAAGGAGGCGACCTCCTCCTCCCTCCTCCGGCTCCCCAGCGCCCACCACTCACAGCCGCTTGAACTCCATGCCGCTCGGTTTCGCTCCTGTCCTGGGAATCTCCCCCCGCCTGCTCCTCTCTGTAGAGATGGCGATGGCTCGTAGCTGAGCTTTCTTGTTATTGAGAAGCGATGCCAAGGAAAACAGAAACGCCTGTTCGGAACCCGAGTCAAGGTCTCGACTTCTGAAATGCTGAACTAGAAAGGTTTTTGGTGAGGCAGCCTTAGGCTTTGTGTAGAAAATAGATTAATTACACTTCTTCCACTTAGAATTCCCTTTCCATGGCTTAGTGAGCGACATAGTCCAGTCCCGAGAATGCTTTCTTGGAGTGAACCCGTGTGTTAATGGGATAAGTATGCATAGGATTACAGATGTCGTGTATTTAGCGACGAAGGCTAGAATCCTGGATACACTGCCTAGGTCCTCTTTAATTCAGAGGAGCATACTTCTGACTGAGTAGACCTGCGTGGGAGAGGTTTTTGTTTTTTGTTTTGTTTATACCCCGACCAGCATTCCCCGTTCAAGAGCATTTAGGTCTCAGCGAACCCAACAAGATTTGCTTCCAAGTAAAAGGGTGTGTGATAAGAGCGTGGAAGACGGAATGAAAGATGGACGCTGAAGTACGTTCAGCGGACATAATAGAATTATAGAGTTGAAAGGGATCCCTGCGGTCATCCAGTCGAGCCCAGGATTCCTGCCCACAGCAGTTCACTTAAACCAATGGATTGAGGAGGAGGGGCGAGATCCACTTCCCACTTGACTTGTTGGGGATACTTTTAGTTATGGTTGGTGGATAACGCCATAAGTTACATCCCATCTTCCTTGGAAATCTATCCTATTCATTTCAAGACATTTTCAAGGCTTAGAACAGAGAGTCTGGTCCGCTGGCAGCTTCAATGTATTCTAACGAAAGCTTAGGGTTGTGTGTCATTTGTCTACCTCGTTCTCAGCAGGATATTGGAACCATGTTCCATCGTCCTCGAAGCACGTGTGTAAGACTTCGCTGGATATGATTAAATAAACTTGAAAGAGTGGCAGAACTAGCAATCAGATCCAGCTCGCTAGTTGTCTCGCCAGCCCTGACAAAAGGGAGCAAGAAGTGTTTGTGCACCAAAGGCTTCCCACCGTGATCTTTGCGATTGAGGAGCAGGCGCCCTGCGCGTGTCAGAGATTAAAAGGACCTGAGTTGATATGGAGGCCCTGGGAGAGGAAGTTTCTTGGAACTCTCCTACCGGCGTTTCAGCGCTCTCTCACAGTCACACTCACACGTTACCCACGAATACGTATTTCACCGTGCTTAGTTCTTGACAGATGACCCGGGTTCCATCTGGTCTTCACGTTCACTCCTAAACAGAGAAGCGGGGAATACTCGCGAGACGGGGGGGGGGGGGGGGAGCTTCCAAGCGCTTCTTTAAGAGCACATCTACATGGCTTCATCATTACGCTTTTAAGGCGAAGTAAGATGGAAAAAAACGCAACAAGGAATGCGAAATTCGCTGAATGCCTTTCTTGTAACAGACTTTAGACTGCAAGTTATTCAAACGACGCTTATGCTTTTTCAGTTCAGCGAAAAAGATACCCGTATTATTTTATTTTATTATTTAAGTATTAAGTGGTCCTAAACTGATGGTTCCGCATTGCTGGAGAAACTGTCATGCCCTGACCAACCAAGTTCCCCGTTCCCCGCTCTGCTGGCTATTGAAACCAAGAGCGCTACAAAATAGTAAAGAGCAGAGATTAGCTATGGTCACACGTTGCTTGCTGCCAGTGCCACGGTTTGTTCTCCGCCACCCTCAGTTCCTCAATCCGCCCCCACTGAATGTGGTGCTGGTGGGCACCCATCGAACTTCTCCAAGCCCCGCGTCCCGCCTGCGTGAGCTGCTGGGAGAAACCTGCGAGGCAATTACGCGCAGGCAAAACATCTCCCCTTAATCGCACGGGCTTCAGTCAGAGACCGGTTCGGGTTTCCAAAGGGGCGGGGGCGGCAGTAGAAATTACACCTTATCCAAATATTGGCTGCTGCTGAGTCGAGGGCGGGGGGCGGCGGCTGGCAGCCAGGCTGTGCCCCCTGGACGCGGGCAATTAGCGCGACAGCCCCCTACGTTGGCTTAGATGCGTCTTCTATAGGGACACCCTCCCCCTTTGGCCAACAAGAAAGGCTGATTGCCCCCCTGGGAGCCAGCGCCAGCTCTGCACGGGGAATCTGGCAGCTCCTGCCCGAGGTCGGTGCCAAAGAAAAGGGCCACCGCCGCGTCCCTGGGCGCTGCCGCCGCAGATTGCATGGCAGGCAGCAGATTTCGTGGTGCCGGCCTGGCTGCAGCGTCGTCTGCAGCAGCAAAGCCCAACTGTCAGGGAAGAGGCTCCGGCGACGGGCGAGAGCCTCGGGCAACTTCCCGCAGCGGGGCGGGAAACAGAGACCTTGCGCGGATCCTGGAGCAAAGCCGGGAGCGCAAAAGTGGCTGCGGAGGCGAGAGAGCGCTTTTCTACTACTGGCCGGGGCTGAATCCGGCTGGCGGAATCCCCAAGGGAATAGGAACTGCCTCTCATGTCTACTACCATTCTGTGGATTTTAATGGAAAAGGCATGCAGATGTTGGAAAATACGAGGCTGAGAAGATGGGTAGGTGGGCAAAGGGGCCCTTTTTACAGCAAAGGACACCTTCTGCTTCTGAGAAAGAGCTGGTTGTTCTGCTGAGATGGATCGGGCTTGCGCACGGTTCATGAGCCATGAGACACTTTCAGGGTTTTAAAACCACCACTTCGCGCTTTAGCTCTTACCACAGATAGACAGTCCTTTGTTTTCCCTCCTCATAATAACCCCTTAGAGGAGAAGTTCTTAGTTTGTGGACAACTTGTAAAGGTCAGGCTGCAGGGTGAGAAACTGACTTTGGTAACTGACTCT